>NW_026775574.1:22990000-23633571 GCF_030987335.1 Cornus florida
CCTGTTGATGTATTATATAGGGTGAAAAATAAGAAATTCTTTTTTAAAAATAAAATAAAATAAAAAGAAAATCAACTGAAACCGACAAAGCGAACTGAACCGAACCGATTTTTCGTGGTTTGATTTGGTTTGGTTCTATAGGCATTATGGTTCGATTTGATTTCAAAGATAGTGGAACCATTATAAATACTTTGGTCCCAAAAAACTTCCAATCATGTTCAAACCGGACCGTGTGCACCCCTAGTTTCTTTAATAACGGAATTAAATTCTGTAATTCAATGTCACTTTTAAAATCAAGGGCATAGTTCAAAAGTTGGACCCCTTTAAAATTAGGGTAAAGTGCATTAAACCCCCCTAAACTATATCCCAATGAGCAAACCCCCCCCCCCTCCCCCCCCCCCCCCAAAATTTCAAAATGAACAAAAAACCCCTTTAATCTATAACGAGGTCGCTTGTAAACGCCAAACTAAATGTAGTGAATGTGTGGTTCAAGAAAAGTCTTTTATGTCAAATTTAAATTTATAAAAACCACTACCAACACCACTACTTACGTAGCAAGAGTGAGTAGGGATCGTCCCAAGGGATTATACGTGTTGGAATTTCAACTTCGACTGTAGCGTACCAAATGATTGCAAAAGAGAGTTGGGTTGGTTGATTACTTCTAGAAAAGAATTAATTAAAATGCAATAAAAATAAAACTAAGTAGAGATAGGGATTTAAGAGATGAGAAGAGAGGACTTAGGGTGTTGGAATCACCACTAAGCTCATGTAGTTAACCACTTGCTTTCCATTAATGGGGAATACATTGTTGTGAACAAAATTGGTTCGACTAGCAAAGGTGACTCAACAAGTGTATAATGTCTAAACAACATGTGAAAGGCCACAATATATCTATTAGAAGAGGAATATATTGTCTAGACAACATGTGAAGAGAACAAAATATCAAATCAAGTCATTAAACATTTCATTAAGCTCATAGTCCAAATAATTCACAAGGATGACTTAGTTAAACATCTATTGTCTAAACATCATGTGAGAGGCCACAATATATCTATTAGGAGAGGAATAAATTGTCTAAACACATGTGAAAGATACAACATATCATAACTAGTCATTAATCCTTCATTAAGCTCAAAATTCCATTACACCACAATATTAGAGCATATGCTTCTTGCATTAAAAAACATGGAACATCAAAGAACAAGCATGAATTGTCTCCCCCATCTAACACTACACTACAACTACACTACTAGCATGAAAATAAACTAAGGGAGAGGTACAATCCATCAAGGAATAAGTATGAACCATCAAAAGACATAACAAGAGCATTCTATTAAGCACTAATGTCTAGCCATCACTAGATTTTCAATCAATCATACATAGACATGCAATTAATATAGAAAAACTAGTGTAGAGATCAATTCCCCAAATAATCACACATAAGACAACATGTAATTAAAATAGAAAATCAATGGAAGAATTAACCCATATGAATCATGTGAGACATAATTCCTAATTTAATCACACATAGACATGTAAATAAACTAGAGAATTAATAGGAAGAATTAGACCATTGAAATCATAGAAATATACCAAAATTCATGAAATTCACAAGGCTAGAACACTAATTACAACAATATATATATAAATCCCCAAAAATAGAAATACAAGGGTTTAGATTACACAAGACTTAGGGCTCATCCAAGCCCTAAGTGTAGATCTAGTCAATCATGGAGGAGGTGGATGTAGTCATGGAATCAAGCTCCAAACATAGCTCCATCTTCTTCTTCCTCTTCTTCTTCTTCTTCTTTGAAGCTCTAGAGATGGAGAGATAGTGGATTTAGAGATATGTTCTTGAGATGTGCCTCCACTTCTCTCTTTTCTTCTAACCCTAATCTCTAACTTTTCTACAGAGAGAAATAAAAATTACAATGTAGAAAATAAAATGATAAAAGCTAAAAATCCCCTTTTACAAATGGGTTGCTTCCCTTTATATAGAAGGTCCTTTTCTTAGTCACTAAGTCTAGAATATATGCCCAAAAATATCTAATCCCGCAACTTTTTGTTAGGTGAACTTTTGGGCGCACACGGAAAAAGTGACAGCTTGCAGCCAGCATGTCCAGTTCGATCGATCCAACTTATTTTCGATCGATCCAACATTTCTGATCGATCCAACTAAAAGTTCGATCGATCCAACTTTTTCTGCGATCCATCCAACTTTTCAGCTTTTCAGTATCAGCTTCTTTTTGCTCCAAATCAGCATCTTTTTGCTCTGGATCATCGTTAAGACTTAGTTTGACTCCAAAAAGGCCTTAAGAACTCATTTTTAGCCCATTTTAACATTATTGACCTGAAATAGACAAAAACACAAATAAGTACTAAAACGGGTAAATAAGATAGATAAATGTCCTAGAATACTCAAGTTTAAGGGGTTTAAATGTGTACTTTTCAGCGCTCATCACACCCCCAAACTTAAATATTGTTAGTCCCTAGCAATGAACTACGAAGTAAGGAATGAAATGAACAACTAAACAACTATGAACTAGAAAGCAATAAAATGATAGCGCCACTTTCGTAGGGAACACGATTGCATTTAACATATGCAACAAGTCTTTTAAACCCCTAGGTTACCCCTAGTGGACGAGTGAAGTCTCGTGAGGGTTTCTAGAAATGATACCCACAAACATTAAGCTCATTCTTTCAAAAGAGGCACCAATATTACAAACAAGCATTGGGAGAAAACTACCTCAAGTATGCAATTTTTCAACCATTTCCAAGCAATCTCCCAAAATCTCAACATCAAACAAGCAAGCATGGTCCTCCACACATCAAGAAAATGATCATGAAAATCGAAACAAGTCTAGAATCCATGTGAGAGGTCCGGCATCAAGTGTGTTGCTATCTTAGCCAACTAGAGAAGTAATTACATCCTTACCCTCAAACTAACACACAAATCTAGTACCGATCATCAAGATAAGAGAGTGGACCTTTTATTAAAGCTATATTCTTCTAGGTGCGCTTATTCTTTTCACTTTATTTATTTATTTATTTATTTTTTTTTTTTTATTGAGGATCAAAGATGGAAATATTGTGCAATGTGTTGATCTCTTAAGCTTTCTAGAAGATTCATGTAGCGAGCGTTAGGTCAATGACTCCCAAACCAGATGGCTTTAGGGCATTAGGTGTTAAGACACCCCTACGGACTTACAAACTCAAATCAACTAGGCTACAAATCAAGACAACAACCATCTAATCATTTCCTACTTCTCACCTTTTGGGAGAAGTCCTCACTTTTATTACTTTTGCAACTTTTTCTCTTTTTTTATTTTTATTTTTTATTTTTAATCAATTATTAACCTAGAGTTTGGGCCCTCCACCTTTCGGCGCGAGAAGTTCACTGCTTAATGAGGCAAGAATCCCGGCTACTCAATGAAAAGGGGTTGTTATCCACCTTTATCAAAAATGAAAGCTTTCAATGCACTACTAGCCCAATTGGGATATAACCAATTCAATAATCAACAAAGCATGTACCCCACAAATGAATGCTAGTGTGCACCGATGCTAGTGTAAAATCCTAAAATGAACCTCAAAACAATCACAAATTTAGGATGATGTGGACCACAAATGCAAGCAAGATATCAATCTTTTGAAAAATTTACTCCTAAATGGCATCCTCAAGGCATACAAGGAGTATTGGACTCTCAAGTCAAGCAATTTTTAAATTTTAAGCAATATAATCCTCAAAAGATCAAAATCAAAGCTAACATCAATCTCAAATTTCAATCATGCATTTAAAGCTCAAATCTTAAGTAGAATGTAACAAGACACCTTACCCCCAAACTTAAACCGCACATTGTCCTCAATGTGCAATGAGAACAATGGAAAAAAAGTGGAAAGAGTATACCGTGGTGGTGTAGACATGAAGCCCGGTCATGATCCAATTCGAAAGACGTCTCCCCCAAACTTGGAATCAACAACCTACTTGAATAACCACGCTAGCAAACTCACATCAAATATCAAATGAGATAAGAATAATCAAATCAAGCATTCTAAGGCAATGTAACACATGATGCAAGATAGATATAAGATCAAGCCCTAACTAAAGCATAAAGTATGCATGACTACACATAAGGGCACAATGATGAATTTTTTTATATTTTTCATTTAATGAAAGCAAGTATATACAAAATACAAGAAAAACAAAGAATAAAATGCATGAACAAAATATAAAAAGAAAATTAAATAAGGCAAAATGTAATGAAAGAATATGTTCAATGTAAGAAATGAAAAACAATATGTGCAATGCAAGAAATGAAAAGGAACATGTACAATGCAAAAAAAATGGAAAGAATATGTACAATGCAAGTATATACAAAATTTTCTTACTTTTTATTTTTCATTTTTTTTTTTAATATATAAATGTGAAAACATGCAAAGAAAAATGAAAAATGTAAGAAATATGCAAAATGGGTGCTAAGTTTAACGTCTCTAGCAAGACGGAATGCTTCTTTGAAAAATCGTCTCATTTTTTTATTTTTTATTTTTTTAGACAAAACAAATATGTACACAAATAAAAATAAAAAGGCAAGTAAATAAAAATATAAGAAAATAAGAAATGCAAAGATTTTTTTTTTTTTTTTTTTGATAAGTTAGAAGAATTAAAAATTAAAGTTAAACAAAATATTTTTGAATTTTTGGAAATAAGATAAAAGGAAATAAAATAAAATTAAAGAAAAATGTTTTTGGGATTTGATTTTTTTTTTTTAATTTTAAATATTTGAAATAAAAATAAAAATAAAGCTTGGAAATAAAAGTAAAAATGAAAATAAAATAAAAATCTTTTTGGAATTTTTGAAAATAAAATAAAATTAACAAAAATATTTTTGTGTTTTTAACAAATTTCCAAAAACTTCTCTTTTTTTTTTTTTTTTAGTCAAGAGAGAGAGGTAACTAAATGAAATAAAATAAAATAAAAAATAAAATAAAATAAAAATAGAAATAGGAAAAAGTCAAAAAGTGAAAGGTTCAAAGGGGCAAAGTTGTGATCGATCAAAGATGAAGTTCGATTGATCGAATATAGCTGTGATTGATCCGAGATGAAATTCGATCGATCGAACATGTAAAATTTTGGAGATCCCGAGAGCATGCATTTTCAGAATTGAAACATGTCCAAAATTTTTCTAAGTGTTGAAGCTCGAGATCGATCGAACTATAAAGTTGGATCGATCAAATGTTCTTTGATCGATCGAAATTGTAGTTGGATCGATCGAATAGTGAAAATCCCGGAGATCCCGAGAGCATGCACTTTCAAAATTGATGAAAGCTCAAAATTTTTTCTAAGTGTTGGGACTCAAGTGGAGTTCGATTGATCGAATCCATAGTTGGATCGATCGAAGAACAATTCGATCGATCGAAGGTGCTCTTATGATCGATCGAACTGGCATCAAATGCCTAATTTTGAACTGAAAGTGCAGAAAATCCTATGCTAAGCCCCAATGATGGTAACAAGAATGAAAATTTGAAAAATAGATGGAAGAATGTACACAAGAATGAAAAATAAAAAGAAATGAGGGAGGAATAGAGTTGTAAACTCTACGAATACTAGTGTTTAACGTCTCTAGCAAGACGTTAGTTCAACTCACTAATCAAATGAATCAAAAACAGGATATGAAACATCCTTATTGACCCTCTTTTCACTTTTCTCATTTAATGTCCCACTTATGACAATAAAATCATCCTCCAAAAGAATGACTTGAAAAGAAATAAAAGAGATGATATTGTTCCTTTCATCCACGGTCTTGAAAACAAAATCAATCATGGTTAGGCTTGCCTCTTTGTTGTGTTCTTGAAACACATTCAAATGATCATCCATATTGATAATTGGTGAGGCATTGTCTTTCAAAGACTCATTTGGATTAATAAGAAACACCCTCTCTTCATCCCTCTTCTCCTCCTCATAAATTACCATTTCCTCACCTTCTAAGTAAGCTAAGGAGTCCATTAAAGAGTTTATTTCATTTTTAGAGCTTTTAAAGTCAAAACCACAATTTTTATACATTTCCAAAAGACACTCCTCAAGAGGGTCATTAGAGATAATAGAAGGAAGACCCTCTTCAACAAGTTCCTCCTCTTTCTCTCCTACCTCAAGTGTGATCAACATCTCCTCACTCTCTAGAGTAGCCATCTCTGAGATAAAATCATAATCAAAACAAGGAAAGTCTTCATTAATCATGTTATGTTCTATTGGATTAGCCACTAACTCACTTGCCACTTCCTCCTCTATACAAGATAGAGTGCTAGGCATTAGCTCACTTGTTTCATTCTCCTCACTCTCATCATCCTCATCTATATACATTGAAGTTCTTACCATTTTTTCATTTGCCTTTTCCTCCTCCTCTTGATGAGAAAGAGTACTTGCAATTTGCTCAACTTGAGCTTCTAAGTTGGCTAAAGCTTGAGAATGAGAATTAATAAGTGAAGTGTGTGAAATATGCACATCAAGTAAAGCTAACACTTTTTCTTCAAATCCGGGTGAGTACTTAGAAGGTGGTGGAATTGATTCATCATAAAATGGTGGTGGAGGGCAATAGTCATAAGAAGGATTAAATGAGTGATCAAGTCCATAATAAGATGATGCATGAAATGAATTGGACTCAATCTCATAAGGATTAAAATATGATGGAGGAACATAAGGTGAAGGGATGTAATTCCCCCACAAACTTGGATCAAACAATTCCTCCATTCACAATTAAAACCCAAATGCAAGAAAAAAAAATTGGCCTCAACAAGGGCCTATGCTTGGACAAAAATTTAGCAATAAAATGAGCCTCAACAAGGGCTATCACAAGCATACAAAGAAGTGAAACAATTAATATACAAGAGTGCCAAGAATTGCTCACAATGGTCCTTTAGCACTTTAACTCCAAATTTAGCTTTTAAGCTCCAATGATTACTTTAAGTTCCAAAGTTCGCCTTCCTTATAGTCAAGTACCTAATTGAACAAATAATAATGAGAATCAAGAGAAAAGAATATACAATGGAAAATAAAATAAAAATAGAAGCAATCTAATGAACACTATTGTCTAGTTTAATTCCAACAAAACCGTTAATCCCCGGCAACGGCGCCAAATTCTTGACGACGGCCGTTCCAATACGCCAAACTAAATGTAGTGAATGTGTGGTTCAAGAAAAGCCTTTTATGTTAAATTTAAATTTATAAAAACCACTACTAACACCACTACTAACGTAGCAAGAGTGAGTAGGGATTGTCCTAAGGGATTATATGTGTTGGAATTTCAACTTCGACTCTAGCGTACCAAATGATTGCAAAAGAGAGTTGGGTTGGTTGATTACTTCTAGAAAAGAATTAATTAAAATGCAATAAAAATATAACTAAGTAGAGATAGGGATTTAAGAGATGAGAAGAGAGGACTTAGGGTGTTGGAATCATCACTAAGCTCATATAATTAACCACTTGCTTTCCATTAATGGGGAATACATTGTTGTGAACAAAATTGGTTCGACTAGCAAAGGTGACTCAACAAGTGTATAATGTCTAAACAACATGTGAAAGGCCACAATATATCTATTGGAAGAGGAATATATTGTCTAGACAACATGTGAAGAGAACAAAATATCAAATCAAGTCATTAAACATTTCATTAAGCTCATAGTCCAAATAATTCACAAGGATGACTTAGTTAAACATGTATTGTCTAAACATTATGTGAGAGGCCACAATATATCTATTGGGAGAGGAATAAATTGTCTAAACACATGTGAAAGATACAACATATCATAACTAGTCATTAATCCTTCATTAAGCTCAAAATTCCATTACACCACAATATTAGAGCATATGCTTCTTGCATTAAAAAACATGGAACATCAAAGAACAAGCATGAATTGTCTCCCCCATCTAACACTACACTATAACTACACTACTAGCATGAAAATAAACTAAGGGAGAGGTACAATCCATCAAGGAATAAGTATGAACCATCAAAAGACATAACAAGAGCATTCCATTAAGCACTAATGTCTAGCCATCACTAGATTTTCAATCAATCACACATAGACATGCAATTAATATAGAAAAACTAGTGTAGAGATCAATTCCCCAAATAATCACACATAAGACAACATGTAATTAAAATAGAGAATCAATGGAAGAATTAACCCATATGAATCATGTGAGACATAATTCCTAATTTAATCACACATAGACATGTAAATAAACTAGAGAATTAATAGGAAGAATTAGACCATGGAAATCATAGAAATATACCAAGATTCATGAAATTCACAAGGCTCGAACACTAATCACAACAATATATATATAAATCCCCAAAAATAGAAATACAAGGGTTTAGATTACACAAGACTTAGGGCTCATCCAAGGCCTAAGTGTAGATCTAGTCAATCATGGAGGATGTGGATGTAGTCATGGAATCAAGCTCCAAACATGGCTCCATCTTTTTCTTCCTCTTCTTCTTCTTCTTCTTTGAAGCTCTAGAGATGGAGAGATAGTGGATTTAGAGATGTGTTCTTGAGATGTGCCTCTACTTCTCTCTTTTCTTCTAACCCTAATCTCTAACTTTTCTAGAGAGAGAAATAAAAATTACAATGTAGAAAATAAAATGATAAAAGCTAAAAATCCCTTTTTACAAATGGGTTGCTTCCCTTTATATAGAAGGTCATTTTCTTAGTCACTAAGTCTAGAATATATGCCCAAAAATATCTAATCCCGCAACTTTTTGGTAGGTGAACTTTTGGGCGCGCACGGAAAAAGTGACAGCTTACTGCCAGCATGTCCAGTTCGATCGATCCAACTTATTTTCGATCGATCCAACTTTTTCGATCGATCGAACTTATTTTTCGATCGATCCAACTTTTCTGATCGATCCAACTAAAAGTTTGATCGATCCAACTTTTTCTGCGATCCATCCAACTTTTCAGCTTTTCAGTATCAGCTTCTTTTTGCTCCAAATCAGCATCTTTTTGCTCCGAATCATCGCTAAGACGTAGTTTGACTCCAAAAAGGCCTTAAGAACTCATTTTTAGCCCATTTTAACATTATTGACCTGAAATAGACAAAAACACAAATAAGTACTAAAACGGGTAAATAAGATAGATAAAGGTCCTAGAATACTTAAGCTTAAGGGGTTTAAATGTGTACTTTTCAGCGCTCATCAATCTATTCAGTTTGTTGCACTTTACCCAATCCGGCAACCAACTGATCAATTTCCTTGCACGTGAGTGGCCAAATTTATGTAAATGACTATACAACCCTTATCAAATTTAAAAGACTATAATGCCCATGAAACACCAAAACAAGCCCTCACTAATTCACTAATTGTCTTCTTCCTCCATCGATCTATTTAGATTTACAGACCAACAACAAAAAATCAAAATAAAAAAAAAAATCAAAAAATCAAAACCTATTTACGGAACAATAAACTTGGATTCATACTTGCCGACTGCTCCTCTCTACCGCCGCATTTCTTCCTCACGGCCGAGCCTGGGTGAAATAAGAGAACGGAGAGATCGAGCAATGGTGAAATTCCCTTTCCTGATTACTCTAATTGAGTCCAATTAAAGGGCATTCAAGTTTTTGGGTTGCAAGAATAGGAGATCTTGTGACCGCGCAAATTGATACTGAAAGGGACGATGAAGCCGAGGAATCTGTGGCTGGGATCAGAGTGGTGGATGTCATCTGAGGAGTGTTTGGATAAGCCGAGGAATCTGATACTTGGATCGATGGGTCTCTTCTGCCATAGCTTGATCACAGCCAGCCCATCACCACCGCCGACCTCTTCCATAGGCCGTATTGGTTCCAATCAAACCCTAAAAGCCATTCATCAATACCGACGGTGCTCCTTGCCCCGAAACCCTAATCGTCAGTTTCGCCATCGTGAGTGAGACGACCCATCTTCATCGTAGATCGAAGATTCATGTATTAGGGAGCACCGTTACAGAGAGAGAATATCAAAACGGCTATGGAAGGTGGACCCATGCACCATCGCAGTATTGGTGGTGGGTGGTTGCGGTGTTGGGATACCCACCTCGCCGGCATTAATTTTCTGGGTTTGCTCCTTTTTGGTTCTGGAGGCTCATGTTCAGCTCCGGACCTCACCGGCCAAGCTCGCCGCCGTCCTCCACAATTCACCGCTGAGCCCCCTTGAGCTCGCCGTCGCCTCTATCTGCAGCTGAGGTTCTTCTTCACGGCTGAGTCAACCGAGCTCTCCACTGTCTGAGCTCTTATCACAGCCGAGTCTTCCGTGCACAAGCCACCATCGTCCGAGGCCAAGCCATCCCGCCGAGGTCAAATTCCAAAAATTTCAATCCATTGACACATGAAAACATAAAAGATGGTGATGATCTCTTATAGATGTTGCCTTCTTTCTTTATGATTATTTTTCTTCTATTTCTTCTGCCATGATTTCTTTGGTTTTCTCTCTGGTTTATTCTCTCTCTCTCTCTCTCTACGCTCTCTGGTTTGGGTTGTGTTTGGTGAACATCATCTTTTGGTAAGAAAAAAAAGAAAAAGAAAAAAGAAAGAAATATAGAAGTTAAAATGACGCAGCATTTGATAAGGGTAAAATGGTCTTTCTCTTTTTTTTGGTACCAGAAGATGACGTCATGTGGTAAATTGCAACAAAATCATAGTTTAGAGAGGTTTTTTGTAGTTCAGGGGGGTTTCTTGCAAAACCCCAATAGTTCATGGGTTTTTTTTTTTTTTTTTTGCACTTTACCCTTAAAATTATGTAAAAGTTAGATAATCTAATAACCGATTTTTCAATCCATATAATTTATATGATAAAACATATTAACTAAAATATTTTTGATATGCATCATATATATGGGAAAATGATAGTTACACCAAAGCAATACACTGATTTGTCTGTCCGAATTTATGTATCTGCTTAGATTGATATCCACATTAGAAGTCAAACTAGTAACTCTAAATTCTATCTCTTCCGTTGCAACGACTCACTCCACCACATGGTATGATATTATCTGCTTTGGGCCTGAGCTCGTACGATTTTGCTCTTGGGTTTCACCCAAAAAGGCCTCATACCAATTAGAGATGACACACTTACATATAAGCACTTCACCTTTCCTCTACCCGGGCGATGTGGGACTTGTGTACCTGTAGCTCGCCAGTGTGATAGCCTGACAATGTCTCTTGCACCCACCCATAGCACACCCGCCCACAGGGTCATTACAATCCACCCCCTTTGGAGGCCCGACGTCCCCGTCGGCACACTTCTGGCTGGGTCAAGCTCTGATACCATTTGTAACAACCCACTCCACTACATGGTATGATATTATCCGCTTTGGGCCTGAGCCCGCACGGTTTTGCTCTTAGACTTCACCCCAAAAGGCCTCATTCCAATTGGAGACGACACACTTATATATAAGCTCTTCACCTTTTCCTCTACCCAGGCGATGTGAAATTGTGCACCCGTAGCTCGCCGTTGTGGTAGCCTGACAGTGTCTCTTGCACCCGCCCATGGCACACCTGCCCATAAGATCATCACAATCCACCCCCCTTGGAGGCCCGACGTCCCCTTCGGCACACTTCCGATTGGGTCAGGCTCTGATACCATTTGTAACGACCCACTCCACGACATGGTATGATATTATCTGTTTTGGGCCTGAGTCCACACTATTTTGCTCTTAGGCTTCACCCCAAAAGACCTCATACCAATTGGTGATGACACACTTACATATAAGCACTTCACATTTCCTCTACCCAAGCGATGTGGGACTGTGTGTCCGTAACTCGCCAGTGTGATAGCTTGACAGTGTCTTTTACACCCGCCCACGGCACACCTGCCCACAAGGTCATCACATTCGTTTTTCTCTCCTTTTTTATCTTCCCCGCAAAGCAGTTAATTAGTTTTTCTCTCTCCTTTTTCATCTTTACCACAATTAATCTCTTTAGCATCAGGCATCTCAGCCATGAACGCCAAGATATCCATATATATGGTATATAAAGTTATAACAAAAAATTACATATAGCAAACTGATATTTTTCTTGATTGATGAAGATAATCATTTAAAATTTAATTTTAAAGAAAAATTGCAGGGACGAAAGATAAGGTTGTGGTCTTTTTTTTAGCGGTGGTTTTGGATTTTGAATAGCAGAAGAGAAATAATCATCTTCTCCCAAGTTGTTGTTGAATCAACCTCCTCCTCCATTAATGGTTTCCGGTGTTGAATTCTCAACCTTCAAATTGCCGTAGTGCATGGTTGTTGGATCATGTCCTATACCTTCACATGATGATGACTGTATATCAAATGGTGGCCTAGATTTCTTAGCGGCTGGATTTCCCTTTGGTTTCCAAAAAGACCCTGGGATTTAAAAACCCTAATTTTTTAAAAAGATTATATACAATACAAGAACGAACTATTACAACAACAACAACAATAATAATAATAATAAAATAATAATAAAAAAGAAGGTTTTTCTAATGAAAAATAGGTTTAATTTGTGTTATTTTTGAAGTTAAATTTGCAAGGTTATGAGCAGTGGTGGTTGCCATGCTTGGATGACCGGAGATTGTTTGCATTTTGCATTTTGGGGAGAGATGAACCACGTGTTTCAGTAATTGTTTTAATTAATTTATCGAGAAACATATAAATTTTAATAAATAAATAAAGATACTCGTGAATCTTGATAACATGGCATCCATGTAAATTTGGCTAAGGAAATAGGTTAAAGTTTTTGGTGTGAGCATCACTACTCATATATATATATATATATATATATGTGAATAATGCTTATCTTATGCCGCATAAGAATGAACTTCCTTCTTATATTGAGGTGGTCTAATAAAATTTCAACATGTGTTCGAAATTTTAAAACAAAAGAAAAGAATAACTACAGATAATAAAAACCAATCCCCTTACTCTCTCACACCAACTCTCCTTAAATTAATAGAAAAAGAAAATAAGTGTCCCTCTCCCACTCTAAATATACATCTACACACATATCTATATATATATTTTTTCTGTGTATTGAACCTTCTCTTAAATTAAGATCATTGTTTTAAATAGTGAGATCAAATTTAACCCACCAATTACCGGTTGATATATATACATGTATACATCAGACCCATTTCAAAATACAGAGTCGTTTGAAAGCAAAAATGAGGCAAATTGATTACATAAGGATCTCGAAGAGGGGCCATGGTGGTCGGGAAGTGATGAAGTAGAATTTTGGGGAGAGAAGAACAATTCTTCCGTGTATCCAAAAGGAATAGGGTTAATCAGATCAGGGTCCCAAGGGTACATTCGTTCTTTAATTTTGATGACAAGAAGTCTTTAAATTTGATGTCACTGTTTTAAACAATGATCTTAATTTAAGAGATGATTCAACACACAGAAAAATATATATACATACATATATATAGATAGATATGTGTAGATGTATATTTACAGTGGGAGAAAGACATTTCTTTTCTTTTTTTATAAAAGCAAGGAGAGTTGATGTGAGAAAATAAGGGGATGGGTTTTTATTATATGCGGTCATTCTTTTCTTTTGTCTAACAAATGTTGAAATTTTATTGAGCCACCTCAACATAAGAAGAAAGTCCTTTTTATGCAGCCTAGGACAAACATTATTCTTTATTTTATGATAACAGTTATCATTGGAAAGGAAAAAGTTATAAAGAGGTCTGTTAAAGATTTTCCCGAATTTTGTGTTGATGTTATTCTTCCCTTTCTAATTAGTCAACAGGGATAGTTTATGACTTATTGAGAAATTAAAAATATAAATAAATAAATACCTGAGTGGATATTTTATTATTATTATTATTATTTTTCGCAAAATCATTGTGACAAAATTTGATGAGATGATGTGCTTTGACACACACACACACATATAGATAGGTAAGTGCAAGAAACATTCACACACACATACACACACATATATATATATATAGGTAAGTGCAAGAAACATTCCTGAATTATACCTTTCATTGCACTTTTATCCTTAATTAAAAAGGTGTGCAAAAAACACTCCTATTCTTTTTAATTTATACGAAAACACCCCTCAATTAATATAATGTCCAAATTACCCTTTCACTCTTCCAAAAACACCCCTAGAGGTTGGGAATTTACTGTTGGGTCTCTGATGGAGGAACGGCTGGTGGCAGTGCGCCAGAGATGATGGAGCAATGAAACGGCCACTCATCAGCGGCAATGATCGTCGGGCACATGGCGGAGTGTTGCAGCGTGTTGACATGCGATCTGGATGAAGAGGACGAGGGGCGCGGGTGAGGAGGCCAGAGTGTAACCGGCGCGTGATATTGAACAGAGGTTTGAGATCGAAAGTGCTCTATAAGTGGATGACCATGAACCTTTGCCGTGGGTCTTGATGCGCCAGTGAAGAACTGGGTCTCGAAGTTCCAAACTTGAGCGACAACAGAGGTATTATATGTGTGTATATTCTGTGTGTATTCTATATCGGTATTCTGTTTTATTTTTTATTTTTTATTTAAAGCATCGAATTTTAACGGTTTTAAGTCTGTTGGATTTATTTTTTCGAACTACTGATCTGTGATAGTTTTGTTGGTTCTGTAATTTTACCATGAAATGTCCTTTTTAAGCTGTCATTATTGACTTTGTCAGTGTTTACTAACACAAATTTGACTTTTTAGAAATGCAATGAGATATTAAATATAGATGAAGCTTTGCTGATCTTGAGAAATTCAATTCAAATGTAGTTTCAGAAGTGTTTTAGCAAAGTAATTTTGATGGAAACTACAATTTTCTTTGGAACAAGCAAAAAGTTTTGCTTCTTAATGGGGTTTTCTCAAAACAATTGCAATAACTCTAGAAAGCCTCTAAGATGATCCGTGTGATTTTTTATGACATTAGTGAGATCCTCAATGTGATTTTTTTATAGCATTAGTGAGATCCTTTGTGTCCACTCTTAAATCCTTGTGCATATCCACAAAAATCTTCAGGTAATACACAGTTTCATTCGTTGTAGAACCTCACTAATACACATAGTTTCACTCTTCATTCCTTGCAGAATAAACTTTGGGGCAATTCAATTTCAGTTCCTAAGCAATTGAATCTTTAGGTAATACACACAGTTTCATTCCTTGTAGAACCTCACTAATACACACAATTTCACTCTTCATTCCTTGTAGAATGAACTTTGGGGCGATTCAATTTCAGTTCCTAAGCAATTGAAGGAAATCAAGTTAGTGTGGTTTTTGATAGGATTAGTGAGATCCTTTGTGTCCACTTCTAATTCCTTGTACTTATCCACCATATCTTCAGATAATACACACAGTTCATTCCTTGTAGAACCTCACTAATACATACAGTTTCACTCTTCATTCCTTGTAGAATGAACTTTGGGCAATGCAGTTTCAGTTCCTAAGCAATTGAAGGAAATTGAGTCAAAAAAACACACAATCTAATTGTCAATATAAATTCAATTAATTGGTAAAAGTAAAACCTCAGTGTTGTTGTTAATGGCATCACTGAGATCTCGAGTGTCCACCCTTAATTCCTTGAACATGTCCTCAAAAATCTTAATGGCTTGGGATGCGAATACCAAGGATACCATCTTTTTTTTCCGAATCCACTCGATTCAGTGAACTTCTTCTCTTTCCAAGAAGTAATCCTAAAATTTGACAGGAAAATGTAATAATACTTTTAAATATAAACATTAGATGTTATTCCTGACTTAAGCATCCTCCAAATAATCACCGGAAGTCTAGTTGCACATAGCGATGCAAATTGGGTTTTTTAACGGAATTCAAAACCTCAATGGAGGACAGATTAATTATTAAAACCGCAAGGAAAAATCGCATGTTTTGTTCTTACCATCCATTTTCAAGAACATCCAAAATTTTATTAACAATATTAGGAAAAAATTGATTATAAGATCAAATCATAATAAACCAAACATTTTAAACAAAGCACAAGTCGGTATTGAGATGAAGAGAGAAAGCTCACCGGTAAGTGCCTATAGAAGCTTCTTCCACGGTGGCGTTTCAAGGGGGCGACCAACGGTTTGAATGATAGAGTCTGACGACAAAAAGTGATGCAAGTGGATTATATATATATATATATATATATATATCAATTACTCATTTTAAAATTATGAATTCCTGATTGAAAAATGATGAACTCACAAATCGCAAAAAATAAAGAAAAAAAATTTCACAAATTAATTAAACCACGTACGCAGAGGGCTATATACACGGAAATTAGAAACAAATCATTTAATGGAAGAGAGAGTGGATTCAAAGTTGAAATTGGGATGCGAACCTGAAGATCTGATGACGTTTGGATGTTTGAGGAGCTTCAATGTGCCAATCTCTCTCTTAATCTGCAACCTCCATTCAAAATATATCCACTGAGTTCAAGGTAGAACTAAGAGATACAAATTATATATATATATGTATACAGAAACCAACAACTGCCAATCAACTTTATCTATATTTGGAAATCATTAGCACATTCGCCTCCAAAGAAGTCCCAAAAAAAACCCTTGAAAAACTCCACCATATCTGGCACTCTTAATGTCGAGAGAAGCATTCTTTTCTGTGATGTTAATGAACTGCACAGACTAGCCTGTCATTGTTGTCCCAATAAATTTATATTCCAGCCTCCTTAAAAAAAGATATAACTCAATTTATAAAACTCGACCAAAAAAAGAAGTAACTCAATTTATAAAACTGAACCAAAAATGTGAATGGTAAATTCTTTGCAAAAGGATCGACTGATCATCCGATATTCTTGTTGGTAAAATATTTCTTACTTCTTTTTAACTGCGCCCTCTCAAGGAATCCAAGTGGGTGCATAAGAGGCAGGTTTTAGCCTATCATTTGTTTGGTCTTAGGAAGAACCAAAAGAATTAGACATTTGTGTATGAATCCATCAGTTAGAAGCAACAATATGGTAAAAGAAGAAAACATCCTCAGATACCGCTTTTACATTCCCCTTCCTCCACCCCTCAAGACCAAAACAACACACAAAAAAAAATATAATAATAATAATACTAAAATAAAAAAATTAAACTATAAATCCCATTGGTTGGTTATTCCTCTGTGGTACAGTCTGAAATTCCTATTTCTATAATCGATAATTACATAAACATATACCATATGGAAAAGGAAAGAGTAAATTTAATGGTTAGAATTAGAGGAACTGAGAAGGAAATCCCGAGGAAGATGAAAATTATTTGTGGATCAATATATGATATGTATTGTCAACTCAGCTAAGCTAAATAGTTTGTCATCAAGCTCTGCTGCTCTGCTCAGGAGCTCGATCTTTTAGGTTCCATTTAAAATAAACGATCTCCAACTGACTTCCATTTTCTTACATTTTCTCAGCAACCAAATGCGGCACTAACATACAATACAACCCAAAAAAAAAAAAACCGAAATCAAACAAATTGAAGAATTACCTGTAACTGTATGTGAATCTCACATTTTGCAGACTTCAAAACTTGTGAGCTGTCGAGTGTAGCTCGAACAGTGATCAAGCCACAAAACAAATTAAGAAACCCTAAAATGTTCTTAGAGAGAGAAAAAAAACAAGAAACCCTAAGGTTCTTAGAGAGAGAGAGAGAGAGAGAGTGAGAAGGTAAAGTGAAATTGTCCCACACGTTTTCAGAGACATTTATAACAATATTTGACCATATGACACTCCCTCTTTCTCTCTCTCCTTCTCTCTCGTGTTTTCTACGGTAATTCTGAGTAGCGGATTCCGCCCGGTTTTATTTTACGTTTGCTTTGAGATTCGGGGTCCGTACCCGATATTTTTGGGTGAGGAGCGGTAAAAGCAATTCATTGGTCATCACAGCTGACGTCATGGTGTTGACCGGCCTTTTGGCACCCATGGTCTAAGGGTAAGTTTATGTGGGGTGGTGGTGTATGTGTTCGCTAGATGAAGACTGTCCGATGGATACGAAGAGTGTATCCGATGGCTACAAAGGGAAGATGGTACAATACCACCAGCTTATCGATTAATGTAAAATGGACACCCATATTATTGAACAAGATCTATCAAGAAATTTAACTTCCCAAAAAAATATTTTTTATTTTTTAAATTTTGATTTATAATTTTAACTAGAAATATCTTAAAATCTCTTATTATACGTCTTACTTTGGAACACGATTGGGTTCTATAGTTTTAAGTTCTTTATAATTCAATATGTGATGTCTTACATAGCGTCCTGTGATAAGTTTTTGATATATATATATATATATATATATACACACTATATATTATTATTTTATTAAAAGTGCAAAGATTTATTTATAAATATAAAAAACTATTTATTAATTAATATAAAAAAAATTAAAAGAATTTCCATAAAACTCTAATACAAATTACCTATTTATTATAATTTTTTTTCCAATTAAATAAGGTGTTTAGAATAGTTACTATAAAACTCAAATTATCTATTTATTATGAGTTTTTTTAATAAAAGGTAATCTAATTAAACAAGAAAATATATAAAGAAAATAACTAATTTAATCTCTTTAATTAGACAAGAAAATATATAAAAATATATATACATGTCTTATTAGAGCTTTTAAAAGGATTTTTATAAAACTCTAACACATATTACTAATTTATTATGAATTTTTTATAAAAAGAATTAATATAGGGTGTTTAGAAGAGTTTCAATAAAACTCAAATTACCTATTTATTATGAATTTTTTTTAATAAAAAGGAATCTAATTCAATAAAACTCAAATTACCTATTTATTACGAATTTTTTTTTAATAAAAAGGAATCTAATTAAAAAAGAAAATATATAAAGAATATAAATAATTTAGTCTCTCTAATTAGATAAGGAAATATATAAAAGAAATATATATGTCTTTGGATAAAGAAAATATTCAATAATTATATTCATCACTAAAATAAGTATTAGTGAATTGTCAAAAAAAAATTAAAAATAAAAGTCTTGATTTTGATAGTGTTTTAGGAATTTGAAAATACACCCATCAACAATTAAATTCCTATTGAAATTTTTAATTAATAATTATTATTTTTATTTGTTTTACCACGTGTCAATTTTATATTAATTGATCACTTTAGAGTTTTGCTAATTATGTGTTATAGAATAATTTTCTAATTTAGTTTTGTAAATATTTTGTAAATTGTTATCACTATTTAATCTTGTAATTTGTTAATCTTAATTAATATATCAGTGTGATTATTTTAAGAAATCAATTTTAATTATCATTTGAGAAAATAATTATTTAATTACTTTGTTGAAAATTAATTTTAAACTAAATTTTACTCACATGCAACATACGTACCATTTTACTAGTATATATATGTGTGCGAATGTCTCTGAAGTGTTTGAAAATTATGAGCACAAAAAGTGTTCAAAACGGATTATGACAATATCTACACAGCAAGGTGGGGCTAGATAATAGTAGCAAGTAAAATATAGGAAGAGTATGCACAAGCCCACATGGATTAGACCAGTGACAATGTTTTTGTTTTTTGGAAAATGATTGGTGAGAATGGTGGGTCTTAAGAGAAGGTGATTGTGTGATCTCCTAGGGGAGAAATTTCTGATACTTATATGGGTAGATGAGGGTAGATGCCTTCCGACTATGAAGATACGCACATTTTGAAACTATGGGTAGGGTATGTGTAATTCTATCTTGCAAATAACTCCTTTCAGTACTAAGGGTGGGTTGATACCCACAACAGAAGGCATTCTACACAGTAAGGCGGATTCGATTTTTGGATTTCTGCTTGGACAAAACAGAAGATATTGTCAATAAATAGAAGTACGTCTTGTTCATTAATATCTCAGAAATAAGTAAGAAGACCCTTTGACATCTCTTCATGTGCAAATATTTCTTGATGTGAAAACACAAAGACAAATGGCTGATCTTTGAATAAGAAAAATAGTGGATTCGCAAGGTCCCAAATGAATTGGCTTATTTGAAAAAGGTCCCATTGTTCTTTGGAAAATATATCTCGTGTCTAGTAGTGGATGATTCCACTCTGCAAGAATTCCGAATCATTCTCTTGAATTTCATCCTCTTCATAATAAATGATACGCTTTTTCCGAAAGTAGAACCCAACTTCTTTCTTTTATCATTTAGGAGTCATGTGAGATGAAAGTCTTATGCACGGTTTTAAATGAGAGAAAGAATGGAGGAATCCTCTTTTCGACTGTGATTCTTCTACTCCATTTATTATTTTTCTTTCTGTTACATACTTCGAAAATAGCTGCTCCAGCTCCAGCCACTCGAATTTTCAATATTCCTTTTTATTTCTGATCAAACTGTTTGGCTTGCGAAAAAGCTTAGGGTTCTACCTTCCACTCGTGTGGAAAGGTTTGCGGGCGTGCCAGGAACCACTATCGTTCCAAAGTGGATATCCGAACAATATTCCAATAGGAGATTGTAGGGATCAGACGATTGTACGAAGGACTGGAATAACCACCTTCGGAGGTTCTTTTTTCCTTGAAAAAGGACTTCGGGACTGTTCTATAGCTAGTGAAAAGAAGTGCGGTATTGAAAGTGGAAGACTATGAAATAAAGTGTTGGAAAGTAGGAAAGATAAGTGCAAAACTTGAATTAAATATAATGAAAGTGCATTACATGAATGTAAAGATACATGAAATGAAGTAATTGAAGTGTTGTTTAGTTGTGTGTGTTGAATAGGATTTGCAAACTAAACCTAAGTGCTTTATTTATAGACTTTTTCCATGCAGCAATTTGGTATGTGGTAGCCTTGGCAGCTTTCATTTGGCTAGACTTCGGACTAACAATTAAGTGTCCCATGATCTCTTGGCTAACCATCTTCTTCCTCCTCTTTGTTTCTTTTGAGCATGTCTTCTCCACGATTTCAAGTTGTGTGTATGCTTCTGAAGTAACTTTCCACTTGTCCTTTCTACAAATTGACATATGTCCCACATCTTTATATTCTTCTTTTTCTGTCATAGATTTCTTTCTCTTTCAGACACGATTAGCCTAATCACCCATGATTTCCAACAAATTCCCTAAGTTAGTGGCATTTACCATATGAAGTACCACCACTTTCAACTGACCTATTTGTGTTGAACCAAGTATCCCACGATTTTTAGCAGTTTCCTTTTGTTAAACTTCCCCATTTGATTTCTTCTTGCGTGACGTCATGGCCTTATGACTTTAGCGATTTCCTATTTCAAAGTAAAATACTTCAGTTAGTGGTAGTTACCATATGTGTTTGTGGAATTAAGGGCTAGTTTGGTGTGCATGAATGAAATGGAATGGAATGGAAATGAAACTAGGAATGAAATAAAAATGGAATGGAATGGGAATGATGATTCCCATTCTCTTGTTTGGTTACAAACATAAAATGCGTAAAAATAAAATGATGATTTCCATTCACGTTTGGTTTGAATAATGTAAAAACTACAAAAGGAATAAATTTATATTGTTTTCTCCAAATAACCTTTATCATTAATAAAAAATTTAATTAAAAAATTAACATCTAAAGAAATTTTTTCCAATCTTGGGTAAGAAAGAGGTCTGTAAGAATGAAATTGGGGCAAGAGATAGAGAGAGAAAGTAGAGAGAATAAAGAAACTGGGGCAAGTGAATGGAGGTGTCGGAGTTTGGGTTGGGTTGTGTGTTAGAGAAGATGATGATGGCGGCGGGAAAGAAGGCTGGATTATGGAGAGGAGTATAACAGACTTCCTTTCTAAAAAAATCATTCCTTTATTTATTTATTAGAATTGATTCACCCCTTCCATTAAATGAATACTACCCCAAAACACACAATGATTACCATACAGGGAAAGAAAATGTTCTTGATCTATTTATATTGCAAAGTAATTTTTGTACAATACGTGATGCATCGAAGAATATATATATATATATATATATATATATATATATATATATAAGTTACTGGATTATAGAAAGGAGTATAACAGATTTAATATGAAGGGGTGGATTGGAAGAGAACAAAGACGTGATGGAAGAAATTATGAACGATTTTTTTTTTTTTTGTCATAATTTTTTAAATTCTATTCTATGTGAGAATGAAATATTCATTCCATTGTTAAAAAGAGAGGGAATGAAATAGTGGGAATGGTCATTCTCGAGAATGCTTCTTGATTCTCTTTCCAATTTTAATTTTATATACCAAACACGGGAATGGAATAAAAACCATTCTCATTCCCATTCACTCTTAATTGATTCCATTCCGTGGCACCAAACTAGCCCAAGTTCTATTACGTGGTGGAATAGATTTGGTACCATGGCTTTGCACAGCTATCAGTGTATGTGTGTCTGCACAGTGAAGTCTAATTCTCACTAGTTTCGGTTTTATTATGGGGCAGTCTTTCGGTGAAGTAATGGTTGAGCAATTTAATTGGATATGGTTGTCGTTTTTTATTTTTATTTTTATTTTTATTTTTTATGCAATGGATATGGGTTATTGGGGACAAGGTTTAAATTATTTTGTAGCACAACAGTATTAATTTATTTATTTTTTTTAAAATCCAAAACAAACAAACAAAAAAACACAAAAGAAAACTACAATTCCACAGAACCCTCAACACTCGAAACATCAATGATGTGAGAGGGCAACGAAACAGAACACAAATTGCTGCGTTTGGAGGTAAAAGCAAACTTACGAACCAAATGGCCTGCCCTGATTACAAACATGAGGCACCCATTTAAAGGAAGAAAAAACAGAGGTATTTCATTAATAAACTTCGTTGGGTGAGGTAGATAGATATATATATATATAAAATTCCCGGTATAAGTTGTTGTTATTAAAAAAACATTTGGGGTTTTATTGTCTTTTATTTATTTATAAAGTGAGGTTTCTTTAATAATGGAATTAAATTCAATGTCACTTTTAAAATCAAGGGCTTAGATCAAAAGTTGGACCCCTTTAAAATTATGTAGAAGTTAGATAATCTAATAACCTGTTTTTCAATCCATATAATTTATGTGATAAAACATATTAACTAAAATATTTTTGATGTGCATCATATATATATATATATATATACACACACATATTTTATGATAATAGTTATCATTGAAAACGAAAAAAGTTATAAAGAGGTCTGTTAAAGATTTTCCCGACTTTTGTATTGATGTTATTCTTCCCTGTTCTAATTAGTCAAGAAATTATAAAAAAAAATATTCCTGATTGGATTTTTTTTTTTTTTTTAAATTATTGTGACAAAATTTGATGAGATGATGTGCTTTGATATATATATATATATATATATATAAATTATTATTTCAAAGTATTTGGGCAATTTAGAGTTACTTATTTTAGTCAATATAATATAAATCAGAAATTGACATTCAATCAAAAATTTCATTCTAAAACATAAACATGTTTGCCATTATTTACTATTCATATTCAAAAACAAAATGTCTGCCACCAATGTTTATTCAACCAATCCCCAAATCCTTAACGATTCCACAACTTATAAATTTAGTTACCATCGTTGAGTATAAATATGTTACAAACCTATCACTAGAATGACTTATTCAAATCCATTATTTATATTTTAATAGCTTTACGGAGACTAAATTTGGTTTACACTCGGGCACATTGGAATGATTTTATCTTTTGGGCTTCGTATCACTGGTCATAAAAGAATATTTCAAATGCCATAAACAAGTTGACACTCTCAACATCCATTTACTAAATTTGGACAGAAAAAAATACAAGACTCTCTTTTATAGAAGATCACAAATTCTATCAAAAAACGACTATTGTCTTTGATTTAGACTCTCTTCCATAGAAGATCACAACTCTTACCTTTGTCAATCAAAGAGGGCGTGGCATTCGAACTATTATGTGTGAAATATTATGTGTGTAATATGTGTGTATAGGTTTTATCTGCTACGTTGTTAAGCATTTTAGACACTCTCGTGATCGATTTGCTGCTTACTCACCTACAAAAAAATACCCATTGATTGATTTCTACACTTAAATTAAATTCTTGTCACCATTGATTGATTACTACATTTGAATACCATTGATTGATTACTACATTTGAATTAAATCCTTAGTCACCATTGATTGATTATTACATTTGAATTGACTAGGTTTAATGGGTTGAAATCATGTTTTGGGCGTCGATCTGTTCCACAACATTATGAGGAAGTACAAAGTCTACGTATTAATGGTATGTCTCTTAATGTAACAAACAAATATTGAGATAAAAAAATGTTCTTGGACATGAAACATGAATTAACAAATCAAATTTTGAAAAGAACCTAATGTTTCTTGAACTCACAAAGATGCTAAGTTGTCAAACTATAAGATTTACATTAAGGCTTCGGTTGTTTGAATGTAAAATATTTTTCAGAAAATATTTTTTTATTTTCTGATGTTTGATTGTCGTAAAATATTTAAAAAAGAAAAAAATATTAGAATTTAACAAAAATAATTTATTTATTAATTTTCGACAAGTTATTTTACATTCTCCGTCCGATGGACTCGATTTCAACCTCAATATAGATCTTTGTCAAATTCTGACAAAATAAAAATAAAAAAATATTTTACTTAACAAAAAAAAAATATTTTTAGGTCGAAACAAATGGAGCCTAAAAATATAGTTATTTTGCAATACTTACCAAAGAAACAAGTGCTTTCGTAAGTTTTGGCCTTTTTGTTTGGTTTATAGGGTGTAAGTTTTAGAGTTTTGGACAATGTAGATTTTGTTGGGCCTTGACATTGGATCTTATAACTTGGTATATTGTTCTTCCACTTTTCGGTGTTTTCATTTGGTATATGGTTTCCGACCCATAAGGCTTATTGGGGTATTTGCCCCAATCATACATGTATATTCTTTATTTTGTTTAATTTTAGTCTTACTTATTTATCAAAAAAATAAAAATAAAAATAAAAATAAATAAACCTACATCTTATGGTTCTTCTGTACCTTTATCCACGTATAGACTGTTCAAACTTCAGCTGCGTTTTTTTTTTTTTTTTAGATGTCATTTGAAAATAAGTGAACATTTTAGATTAACTTGACGTAAAATGTTTTTTTCAATTTTTTCTCTTTTAAGGTAAAATGTTTATTTATTTATTATGAATCAAAGAGTTCATAATTTCTATTCCTTGTTACGACTTAAGTTTAAAAACACAGTTTAATCAACAAAAAAACCAAAACAAAAGAAAAGAAAAGAAAAGAAAACAACATACATTCACCAGACAGTCAATAGGAACCATTCAAACGTATGGCTGTCTTTTAACAATTGTACCTAACACAATTCAGTAAAAGAAAGAGAAATAAAATAATTCAATAAAATGATAGTGCAAGAAAATAAAATAATTTTTTTTTTAAAATATAATTATTTTTTTTTTTTTGAGTGATTAAAACAGAATATAACTTAACATCATATATTTTTGAAAGAAATATTAAAATACCATTTAATAAAAATAATTTTGTGTAAATACTTTTATACTAGAGTAATTGTCGAGACCTAATAACAAGTTATTGGAACTTTCACCAAATAAATTTTTACCATTCCAATAAAATCTGTCTCTGTCTCTCTAGAGTGGTCCACAGTGGACTTTGAGCCTTTGACCAGATATAAGAATCTCGTTGCATGTTTGCCGCACCCTATAATTTCTTCTGGTTTGATACAATGTGGATGTGCACACTGGAAGCTTCTTGAGCCCACCAATCAGTGCACGTGCATGTATCATCTCAAAGCAACACTTGTCTCTCTGCTCTCTCCGACGTGTCCAGCTTACATGCTATTACTGCCTCGCTAGTGGGTTTGAACCAACACTGAAAACCCATCAGGACTTCATACTCTCCTCTCTCTCTCTCTCTCTCTCTCTCTCTCATACTTTCTCTCTCTATATTAGTATCTGATTATTCATATTTGGGATTTCTCTGTTGAAGAGTTCGATCTGAACTGGGTAAATTTCTTTTTTACTTTTTAAGTAGTTTGCACCCTTTATTTGGCTTTTCTTAATCCACTAATTGTTATTTTTCTGTTTGTTCAATCTTGGCTTAATGTTCATTTTTCTATGCATGCATTGGATTTTTCTCTTTCTGTGTGTGTCTAAGCATGCATGTATATAGATTGTGTTCAGTTCGTTTTTTTTTTTTTTTTTTTTTGATAAAGTTTAGGTTTTTATTTTTTATAATTATATTATTTTGTTAAATGATAATATTTGATTTTTCATATTGTATTATTGGATTATATGCATCCCTATCTCTGTTTTTCTATGCATGCATTGAATTGTTTCTTATCTATGCATGCATGTACATAGATTGTTTATCGGTTTGTTTTTATTTGTGTTAAAATTTATCTTCTTTTACTTTAATAAAAAATGGATATATTTGAATTTTAATATTGTCTAACAAGATTATATGCATCTCTATCCATGTTTTTCTATGCATGCGTTGGATTATATTTCTTTGTGTAGACATGCATGGATGAATATAGGTTGAATCAGGGCCGGATCTAGAGGGTAAATTTTTTTTTTTTTTTTTTTTTTTTTTTTTGAGTGGGGCAATTTTAAAATTTTATGGGTATAAATTTAAAAAAGTATAAATTTAAGAATAAAACATGTAATAATAAAAAATTTCAGTGGGGTACCCTTCACAGATCCCTGCCTGGATTGTATTATCAGTCTATTTATGTGTGGAGACATGCATGGATGTAAATTTTATCTGTTTTTCCCTAAAATGCTAGCTTGTTTATTTTGGTGAGCAATTATTATGTAATTTCGTGTTAGCATTAATAGGATTTTGATGAAGTATATCCGCCATCCATTTCAGCTTTTTGTTCAATTTTTCGTGGAGTCAAATTCTCATCTGTACGAGTCAAGGGGCAAGGGAATAGCCCCCTGACCTATGATTTCCATATAAAGGACACGATGAGCATAAATACCCTCTTTAACTTCTATCCTATGATTTCCATATAAAGGACACGATGAGCATAAATACCCTCTTTAACTTCTATTCTGACTGACTGAATATCTTTTATAAGGAATCGGAGGAAGATGCGGCGATTATTTCCAGGAAATCCCCAACAAAAAATACATACTATTCCTTCTTTAATATCAAATCGATCATAACCACTACCTACATTCTATGAAATTGTGGACCACAAATAGGAGCTAATAAAGAGACCTGCAATCCCATAAAAGGACATTACGAGCCCTTGTGGAAAAAAAATGATTTGCTGAGACGGAAATAAAGATATAAAATTTCTACCAAGATAACTGAAAATTCCAACCAATAAGAATCCTAATGAACCTAAGAAAAGGATAAAGGCCCAGTAGAAATTATCTGTTTTTAGAGACCCCGTTATAAGTTCTATCCATATACGTTCTGATCGCCAACTCATACTTGATTCGGTTGTATTTTATTGGAATTGAGAGAATAACCCAAATGGTCCTCCTCTTGGAGGAAATGATAAAGGGATACTCGAAGATACATCTACAAAAGTTGGAATCCACAAAGAAACGATCCAATTAATCAAGATACAATTAATCAAGATACACAATGAGGATCGTATCATACGATTTTGTACTTCTCGACAAATATAATCTGTTTTATTATTCTAAATGGTTACTCTATCCTGGGTAATGATGAACTTGTTATTCTGGACTCTTGGACTCAGGAATTCCTATATAATTTAAGCGACACAATAAAAGAAACTTTTTCCATTCTTTTATTAACTGATTTATGTATAGGATTCCATTCGCCCCATGGTTGGGAACCTATGATTGGCTCTGTCTACAAAGATTTTGGATTTGTTCATAACGATCAAATTATATCTGGTCATGTTTCTACTTTTCCAGTCATTCTAGACACAATTTTTAAATATTGGATTTTCGTTATTTAAATTGTGTATCTCCGTCACTTGTAGTGATTTATCATTCAATGAATAACTGAAAACGAATCCGCTGATATTAATCCAATTATAATGTTTCTTACTTTGTATTTGTACATAAGTAAAACATTTTAAAATTGTACTTACTCTTTACATTTCTACCAATACTGGGGATTCGTCTTATATTTCAGTAAAATTATTCCAGTAAATAGCAGAATTGCTTATCATTTTGTTTTTATTTGTGATAAAATTTATCTTCTCTCTTTGAAAAAAAAAAAAAAAAAATTGGAAATGTTTGAATTTTCATATTGTTCTCTATCTCTGTACGTGTTTCTATCCATGCATTGGATTTTTCTATTTTTGTGTTTGTGTAAGCATGCATGTATATATATTACTTGCAATTTTTTTTTTTTTTTTTTTTTTTTTTTTTTTTTTTTTTTTTTTTTTTTTTTTTGAAAAGATTTATCTTCTCGTTTTTTCAAAAAAAAATTGGAAATATTTTATTTTTCATATTGTATAACTGGATTATATGCATTTCTATCTCTGTTTTTCTATGCATGCATGATGCAATGGATTTTTCTCTTTCTTTGTGTATCTATGCATGCATGTATATAGATTGTCGATCAGCATTTTTATTTTTTATTTTTATTATTTGATTAATGGTAAGCTTTTAATAATATAAAATAATAATGCACAAGAATGAAGTCCACCAAAGACACAGCAAGCCAAAGGCGACAAGAAACATATACAACATCAATCCTAACAAGAATAATTCATGAACAACACACCCTCCACTAAAAATTTATCAGCTTGTTTTTATTTGTGATAAAAATTTTCTTCATTTATTTATTTATTTATTAAAAAAATGGAAATATTTGATTTTTCATATTGTATAATTGGATTATATGTATTTCTATTTGGGTCAAGTGCAAAAAACACCCCTCAAATATATTTACAGTGCATATCACACCATTCACGTGCAAAAAACACTCCTCAAGTTTTAATTTGGTACAATTAGGTCCTTGTGACACATTTAAAATCTAAATTGATCAAATTACCCTTCATGAATAATTTTATAAAATATATAAAAATAATTTTTTTTTTTTTTTTTTTTTTTTTTTTTTTTTTTTTTTTGTAAAAAGACCAAAATGGACATTATTTTTCCGGGTAAAGTGCAAAAAACTCCCCTGAACTTTACCCTCTTTCCCTAAAAATCCCCTTGAACTATTTTTTCTACAATTAACCCCTTGAACTATCAATTTTTTTGCAAAAAATACCCACTGGTGAAGTTCCGTTTGATTTCTCCGGCCAATTAGGCGCGTGATGCACACATGCCAGCCATATATCTTTAAAATGACAAAGCTACCCTTATATTATTAAATGTATAAAATTAAAATTGAAAAAAAAAAAAAAATCCCAAATTAAAACCAAACCCTATCTGAACTTCACCACCGTCCCTCAGCCACATTCTCTCTCTCAATATCGCCGTCGCGACCTCATCACCACTGTGAACCTGCTGTCGCCGCCGCAGCCACCGCCACCGCTGCGAACTTGCTGGCAGCGCGCGTCTCCGTCTCCGGTGCAGTGCTCTCACCCTAAATCTTGACCAAGACATCGTTGCTTCAGCTATGACTGGAATATCACCAAGTAGCAGTCAAGTATGGAGTTAATGGCAATGGCGATAACTGTGAGAATATTGTGATGGTGTTTCGACGATGACAAGACTCACCGACGTGACGTCTGTTGCAGCAGGAAGTTTTATTTATAATATGGGTTTGGCCATTAGTTGAGAATTTTACAATTAGGCTTGGTGAGTTTGTTACCGTCGAAACGGCCTGTTGAGGAGTCAACGAGGATGGGAATTTTGCAATTGGGTTTGGTGAGTCCGTTACTCACTTTACAGGCCGGACGTCGTCAAGAAGGCTATAAAACATGGCTTCTCTGTTGAGGAGTTTTTCGGGCATGTGGGAGGCAAAAAAAGCACCCCTATTTGGAAGAAATCAATGAGGATGGGAAACGGTCTAGATTCCGATCAATGAATTGGTCGTTGGTGTCATTTGTTTGAAGGTAGCAATTGCCATCAAAACATGGCTCCCAATAGCGAGTGGCGATCGGCGATAGTAATGGGTTGTTTTCACCTTTGTACTGTAAATGACAAACAATTGTCATCAAAGCATAGCTCCGAAGAATGAGTGGTGACTGGCGATGGTGATGGCGATGGCAATGGTGATGGATTGTTTTCACCTTCTTATTGTAAATGGCGATGGATTTTTATTTGGGGTTAGGATTGAACTGGCAGATTGGGTTTCAAATTGGTGTTCTAAGGAAGTTTAGGTTTAGCAAATTGGGAAGCCGATAGGATTTCAGTGAAACTCCTCATCGTCGCTCCGTTACTGCCTGCTGGTGCGCTGTGATTGTTCTCGGAAGAGTGCAGAACAGGTGGTCGTTGCACAGGTCGTGTGTTTGGTTGTACAAAAATGAGGGGAGGGGGGTTGATAAGATGACGTGTTGTACAATTCTAATTGGTTCTTGAGATTTTGCCAGACACATCTACAACACAAATTTGTGAAGTACTAAAACAGTGTCGTTTCACCAGAGGGTATATTCATAATCTTCTATTTCTGGTACCAGAGATCTCATCATTGTCCTCAACTGCAACTTTTTAATAGTTCAGGGGGGCACTTGTTAAATTAGGGGGGTTTTGTGCAATTGCCTGATAGTTCAAGGGGGTTTTATGCACTTTACCCTATTTTTCCTTCTCATCTCTTCGACCCTGCCGTCACCGCCTCTTCCTCGGATGATGGAGCATGGTTTATTGTCACCTGAAAGAGCAAACAAGGCATATGAAAAGAACAAAGGAAACAAAAGCACCACAACCAAGTAGAACTAAGAGTTTGAAAAAGCTTAATGGCACTTAATTGCCCAGTCAAGCACTAGTGGGACACCAAGCAAGAAATCTTCATCATCAAAAGTAATATTGGAGATGTTGAATTTACATATCTTACTAATAGTGACTTACCAAAAAAAGAAAAGAAAACAATGACAGGATCTATGGAAGGGACAAAATTTATTTTTTTAAAGAAAAGAAAATCTTCATCATCAAAAGTAATATTGGAGATGTTGAATTTACATATCTTACTAATAGTTACTTACCAAAAAAAGAAAAGAAAAACAATGATAGGATCTATGGAAGGGACAAAATTTATTTTTTTAAAGAAAAGAAAAACAATGACAGGATCTATGGAAGGGACAAAATTTATTTTTTTTAAAAAATGCAGAGTCAGAACTGAAAATTACTCTTCTCATAATCACAATAAGGGTTTTGATCCCCAAAATTGAAAACCTAGATCGCCAACACGTCGCCGGAGTTGAAGAAGACCGATCCTAGGAAAACGCTGGCGGAGGCAGGGGTCATCTCTCATCACTTTCCCTATCGTCGCCGCCACCGTTGAGGCTTCGACTGCAGAAACGACCACCACCCAGTGGACTCATTAGGGCTTCTACCGACGGTGGGTTGTTGTCTTCATTGATGTTGCAAAAAAGGAAGAGGCCAATGCGGTTTGATATTCCGATTGCTTCGTGGAGCTTTGGTGGCAATTCTACGGCGATGTCGTCTGCGACTGAGGAGACAGTGGAGGTTGAGGGGGATGGGTATTGTGTATTGCAAGAGAGGAAGGAAAAAAAATTGTCTTTGGAGACAGAGGAAGATGATGATGAAGAAGAATAGTTGGTGGTAACTGATAAGCAAAGAATTAGGGAAATCTTGAGCACTCAATATCATAGCACATTGATTCCACGGAGTTAAGAGTTTGGGTTGTTTGGTTCTTAAAAACTGAACTGAACCTTGCGAAGCTCTGCAACGTCGTCGATTGCAGTGAAGAGGAAGATTGCAAAGGCATTTTGGGAAGAATAAAAGGGCAAAATGGGTATTACACCATTCATTTATGTCAAATTTCTGACAGAGGGGTAATTTTGCACAATATCAAAAGATTAGGGTGTTTATTGCGCACTTTTTTAAATAAGGGGTAAAAGTGCTACGAAATGTATACTTTAGTGGTGTTTTCTGCACTTACCCCTTTCGTTTATGCATGCATTGGGTTTTTCTCTTTTTGTGTGTGTCTATGCATGCATGTATATAGATTGTTGATCAATTTATTCTTATTTGTGATGAACTTTATCTTCATTTTCTAAATGGAAATATATATATATTTTTAAATTTAATTTAATTTAAATTTTCTATTTTGGGAATCTACTATTATTTTGTAAGTTGCACATCAAAATGTCATTTTTCTTATTAGCATTAAGTGTACTAGTATTTTGATTAGGAAGAGATGTGTTATATAATTTTACTTTATGTTTTACATTTGTTTGTCTGATATTACCACAAGTATGAATGCTTATGCTTGTACGGCTGTTACTGATTTGATTTGGAATTTTGTTGTGCAAAATATGGATTACGTGAACATTGATGAGGAAGTAGAGGTTCTTGAAATCCCTGAAAGGTTAGATGAGATGAATGTTGTACGGCTGTTACTGATTTGATTTGGAATTTTGTTGTGCAGAATATGGATTACGTGAACATTGATGAGGAAGTAGAGGTTCTTGAAATCCTTGAAAGGTTAGATGAGATGAATGTTGATGGCAGGGACTGTATCAAAAAAGAAGGTCCTCTGATTATGATTGATTTGGTTTCTGATGATGATGATTCTCCTAGAGTTAAAGGAAAAAAGGTTATGGATCATCCGATTCTGATTGATTTAGTTTCTGAAGATGATGATTCTCCTAGACTTAAAAGAAAAGGGATCATGGATCATCTCTTTTTAGAAAAAGAGTCTGGAAGAAAAATTATACATTTGTCAACCAGGCATGATATTTGGGTGGGATATATATTTTGTAATTGGCTAATTTCAATTGACATAATAATCAGATTTAGGTCATTAAAGGAGTTAATCACAATTAAATTCAACTAACTATTTCCGCACCCCGCATAACTCTATTTTCACAATTTGTTGTGCCTCTCTTTGTTTAATAATAATTATTATTATTTTCATTTTTGTTATTTAGGAATCATGATTTGCAAGTTTTTGATGCTTGGTTGTGGTTGTGATACGAAGTTACTGCCAAATTCTGTAGAATAATTAAAGTTATCTATTGATTCTAATCTGTTTCCATACTTCCCTAACGGCCATTACTCTGTTTTCTCACACCAGTTAAGGGTTCTGGTTGGGATGGATTGAGTATATGCCTAAACCGTGGCATTCTAATGCTTGGCAACTAGAACACTGCTAATTGCTCCTCCTCTAATACTTAGCAGAATTAAACTTTTATTATGTATTTATGTGATATAGTTCTATCCAAACCTTTTGGAATCCTTACATGGATAATAGTTTAAGTGAAAGTCTTAAAATATGACATGGGCCATTTTTTATTTTTTTTGGAGTTATTGTTGGCAGATATTTTGGTGCATCAATATTATCTATCTTTGTCTGAGATATTCATGTTTCATAATTGCAGTGATAATGAGGATGGAATTTGTAACATAACTGGTCATGAGCATGGGTCTACTCCAACTGTTGGGCAGTGTAGGGCAGCAATCTCACTTAATAAAAGACTCAAGCACTCCGCTTCGAGTGATCAAAGTGAATGCTCTACATCAAGGTCTATCTCTCAACCCCTTGAAAACAGTGAGTTAAGAAGAGATACTGGGGATGGAATGAGTAACAGTTCCCTTAGAGAAACTGGGATGCATGCTCACGTCAACATGTGTCTGCTTCACCCCTTGCGCAAACATCATCGTGCATTATGTCTTATTTGGACCAATTTAATGAGTGTTGTGATGCGGCAATCTCACGTATGGAAAGAATTAGGGCAGGCTCTACTTTCGGTAATCGTGCTGAATCTTCTAGAGCCGGACAAATCACATTTCTCCGCTCAAATAGAATTCAAAATCGTCAGCATTTGGGCATTTCGAATCTAGTTGGAACAAGAAACATTGCCCGTCCAAATATAGTTGCAATAGAAATGTTGACTCAGATACCAGGGCAAGATAAGTAGAAACGATTGAGATGTTGGCTCGTGAACTCCAAGAACAATTTTATAACGAGGCGCCAAAAGTTGCAGAGGTTTTTTTTTCTGTCATTTTATGCCTTAATTTTTCCTTATTTTTATTTTTTATTTTTAACTTATGGACGGTGGTGAGATGCTCTATATCATTGTCTTGTTTGTGTTTATTCTACTACGAAAGATTAATGTGTTCAGAGATGCAGCAGGAAGATTCATGGCATGCTTGCTTTTCAAAATATATAGTGCTCATTTGACATTACTTTCGGCTTTACATAAAAGATGAAGATAAGAAGAAGCTGTTGTTTGGCTTATGCATCAGTGGTTGTGAATTCGAGTTTTGAAGAGCTTTCAATTTTAGAAGAGTTTTGATGATAAAGTAGCTATTTTGCCCTTTTATATAACTATTTCCTAAACACCATATAAGTTGTTTGCACCCTTATTTTCCTCCAATGGAAAATACACACGTGGAAGGAATATTCTTTGCTAAGCTGATTTGTTATAAGAGTTTAGGTCAAGGTTAAACTCAGGGAATCTCAATTTGAAATGGTTGATGATTGTTTTATACAACTTCTCCAATTAAAATCGGATATGTGGGGTATGGGTATCGACTTATTTGACAGATGAATTAATATGGAGGTTTATCACAAGAGAAGCCACGTAGGAACAAGACGACTTGGTCAAAGGAACGTGATGAATTTTAATATGTGGAATCCTAGTGCCTAAAAATATGGGAGTTGATTTCTTTAAAAGGCCACGATACAACGGAAGAGTTTTGTGACGTGGGCCACTACCACCACTATCAGAACTAATGGCCATTGATTCAGACAAAGGAAATCATGTGATCTATTGATGGCATCAAAGGCACGATTACATGATTGATAGCATGTTTGGAATGTGGGAGCTTTAACAACATCAAAGGACACGATATCTAGACACATTTCCATGTTTGGAATGTGAAAGTTCTAGAAGCACGTCTGCACGTTTGCATGTTTGGGACGTGGAGGTTCTAGAAAGATCAAGAAGGGCACGATTGCATGTTTTGGGACACTTGGCAGCTTTTGGTTGCATTAATGGAACTGCTATTGTTAACTGTTATATTTTTATTCTATAAATAGGACATTATGTATAACGTAATAGTGGCTCAACGCCAAACAAAGCATTTTAATACAACTTTACTTTTCATTGCAATGCACTTTCAACATGATTAATTTCAGTCCTACACTTTACTTTTCATTAGATAATTCCTTTATTTTCATAAGTAATTTTATAGTTCTTCCTAGCCAATTAACTTTCCTGAAGTCCTTTATCAAAGGCAAAAAGAACCTAGAGGTGTTCATTACAGACCTCAACATAATCGCCTGGTCCTGCAGTCTTCCTTCTGGAATATTGTTTGGATCTCTCTTTGGAACTACTGCAGTTCCTGGCACGCCTATCCGATTCCATCGGAATTGGCACCAGCACTTTTCAGGCCAAACATAATGGCACGCCCGACGGGACATTTTGAGCAGAGTGTTTCTATAACGGGAGGAAAAAGACACGGCAAATTTGTTCAAGATCCTGCCGAAGTTGAAGAAGATTAGGCTATTGAACTTCCCGATGAAAGTTCGCGGGCCATTCTTGAAGAAGGAGAAAATATGATTGCAAAGTTCATCGAAATAATGACGAGAGGTCCAACCATGGATATGACACGATTAATGAGCCATAGTCACGACGAGATCATTCGAGCACAAGACAGAATAACCAGCAGACTAGAAGCTACGATTGAAAGGTCTCTTGTTGGTCTTCCTCAAAGCATGGCCAATCTGACTCAATGCATGGCCGGTTTTTCTAAAAACATGGCCAATGTTCCTCAAGTCTTAGTTGCTATTTCCCAAGGCATAACTGGCATTTCTCAAAGCATGGCCAATAGGCCAAGCAATTCAGAAGATTTTCAGCAATCGGCCGTTCCAGTGAACAGGCCAAGTACTTTTCTTGAAGGAAGTCCTTCTCACCAACCTATGCATTCTTTGTCACAGGCACAGACAACGCAAATTCCACCTGCACAAATGACGACCATTCCAGTGACCCAGCAAGTTCAGAATTTAGCTCCTGTGACTTTGCCTCAGCAGGTATGTCCTGAAGTTTTTTCTAATAATTTGTATCAATTTGGGTCCTCTCTGGGTGCAGCTCAGACGGGTCAATTAGGAAATCAGTCGTATTTTCTGCCGAATGTTGGCTAGCAGTATGTTTAGCCACCTTCTACCATTCCTCAAAGACCACCTCAGGTTTTTCCTGTAGTAGGTGGGGAGCAAAACATACCAAGGGAGCCTCTTGATCAAGGAGGCAACAGAGGTCACTAAAGGAACAACCCAGACCCAAACACACCTCCAATGATGTTTGGGGGGCAGCCCATGGCCAACCAATCACAAGGATGGCCGGAGAATTACTAACCACCAGTTCAGTTGCCGGGAATGGACAGATGCTAACTTGCTGAGTTTTTTCAGTAAGAATTTGGTTTGACTAAAAGGGGTGGGAGACCTGTTTATAGGAAATCATACCCTAAGTTAGTAGATAATGTTGAATATCTGAGGAATTTCAGAATTCCTAAATTTGCCACTTTCAGTGGCGAAGGCAACCAATCCACCGTGGAACACATAAGCCGATTTACAGTTCAATGTGGTGAAGCAGGAGGCAATTAATGGTTGAAAGTCCGGTTGTTTCCTAACACTTTGATCGGATATGCCTTCAGATGGTACACAAACTTGCCTGCAAATTCCATTAATAGTTGGCATCAGTTTGAAGAAATGTTCCATACATATTTCTATTGAACTGAGCCAGATGTTTCCATGACTGATCTTTCTAGGCTTAACCAATTGCCAGGAGAGTCCGTAGAAGCTTTTCTGTCCAGATTCAGAAAGGCAAGCATAAGTGTCATGTAGATCTTCCCGAAATCGAGTATGTCAAAATAGCTGTCAATGGTCTAGACCTTGAATTGTGCAAGAAATTTGAAGGGATAGAATTCCGCGATCTCTTTGACTTGGCGAGTAGAGTTGCCAAGTATGAAGGGTTACTTCATAAGGAAAATAATAGGAAAGCTTCCTCAAAGGGAACTTATTATCGCGACCCAAATTATAAAGTCTTTGCCGCTGACCTTGATAGTGATTTTAAGGTTCATATGGCAGAATTAAACATCAAAAAGCCATATATATGTGAGGCATTTGTAAAGTCAAAATCTGTAGCTACTACTAGTGCCCAAGCCGCTTCCACTTCAAATAAGAAAAGGGATACCTGATTCCACCAAAGGATATTCCTTTGACATTACCAAGGCTGAGCAAATATTTGACTTGCTGATGGCCAATAAACAGCTAATCTTCCTAGGCATAAACTCCCAACTCCTAATGATTTACTTGGAAAAGAATATTGTAAGTATCATAATTCTTGGAGACATTCAACTAATAATTGTGTTATTTTTCGCAATATTGTGCAGAGAGCAATCGAGGAAGGGAAGATAAAGTTTCCAGAGAAAAGTGAAGCAATGGGAGTAGATGGGAATACTTTTCCAACAGTGGTCAATACCAATGTAATTAGTAACGCTGCTGACCATCCTAGAAAGAAGGTGGACTTGGATGAAGGAAAGGCTAAAGGGAAAGCAGTTGCCGAGCTAGAGTTAATTCCATTGGAAAAAACTGTGGCAGAACTAGAAAGACAGCTCCGAAAAGCTCAAATTGCCCTCATCCAGCAAGGGTACATGTTGCCCTCAATGCAAGGTCCATAAATCGGTGGGCAAGAACAAGGAGGAGCAGACATCAAGTGAGGAGCGTAGCTAGAAAAAAAAGGTTCATGATAGACTGACTTTCCGACAGCCAGTAGAATTGGTTATTGTAACCATTCCAGCTAAAGAATGGTGTGTTAACAGAAGGCCTTTCAGTCAGAAAAGGCCCAAATATGCAGAAAATTCTAGGTTTCGACCAAGAAGCCTGGAAACAAGGGTTTATGAGAAAAGAAGTATTCTTCTACCAAGAAGAGATTCTGGATTTCATGAAGGAAGGGTGGAAAAGCCTACTAGGAAAAATGAGGAGTTCATTAATGCTTCTCACGGAAAGCCCAAAGTTGCTTCAGAGGTCTGGGTAAAGAAAGAAACTAAGACTCTTAATCCAAGGATGGTCAAGCCCCCAATTCCTCACTCAGAAAGGTGGAAAAGGGTGGACCATCCTAAGTTTCCTAAATATAAGGATGCAACTTATACGGGAACATAGAAACGTCGTTTCCAAAGGAGAAAAGCCGAGGGAAGAAAGCTATGGGAGGAGGATCATGGTTGGAAAGCAACAAATGAAGTAAGAAAACCTATAGACCTGACCGAGAAATTGGGAAGGGGAAGAGATAGAGTCCCAGATTATTTAGAAGACTTTGGTTCTGAGCTAGAACAGTCCCTTATGGAGGAGGATAAGGTGCAAGAAGAAATCCCAATAAAAGAATTGGAGAGTTCTGAGAACTCATCCAGTTTAAAGAAAATCCGTTTTGGGAGATTTCCAGAGGAAATGTCATGTAATATGGTTGTTATCCTTCCATTGGTTTTCAAATCCAAACCAAATCAGCCATCTTCAATGATAGGTGATGTTGCTGATGATGAGTCAACTCCAAAGGAAACAAAAGTTGTTGAATTAGATTTAGTTATAGAGAAAAGGATTGACGGCATACACATAGAAGAAATTATAGAGGAATTTTCAGAAGAAGAAGCCGAGGCTTTCCAAAAGGCATATGAAATTGAAATTCAAGATAATGTACTTCCAACTCCAAAGAAAGTGGTTTTGGAGAAACCCCCTGTTGGAATGACTCAGCAGTTAAAGCCACTTTACATAAAGGTATTAATTAAGGGTCGTCCACTTTCAAGAGTCTTGGTAGTCAATGGTTCAGTCCTGAATATTATTCCCATTAATGTCATGAGGAAATTGGGTAAGACAGCAGAGGATGTAATTCCTAGTGATGTGGCTATCAACGGTTTTACTAGAGGTTCAGTGGAAACACAGGGGATTCTTCCATTGGAATTGACTGTTGGAGATGTTATAACCATGACAGCATTCTTTATTGTGGAATCTACAGTGGCCTATAATTTATTATTAGGCCGTGAATGGATACATCCCAATTTTTGCATTCCGTCCACGTTGCATCAAATGCTAATTTTTTGGGATGGTGAAGAAGTTAAGATTGTAGAAGCGGATAACAAACCATTCATTGCTAGAGTGTATCATGCAGATGCTGAGCTTTACAATAGAGAGTTCATGCGAGTAAGGTTTATTGGAAAAGATAGTAAGGGCCGACCTAAGATGGCAACAATGCGGAAAACTCTTTACGGAGGAAGAAGCTAAAGAGTTGTTCCAGGAGATGTCAAGGCTAGCAATCCTCTCACCACCCGACGTCCATTGCGTTACATTTTGAATAGTTTTAATGGAAGAGGTTCATAAGAAAGAAAGGGCAAGAAGCTAGGCTGTGAATTGTTGCCTGGCAAGATTAAAAGCATATCTAGCCGAATTACGGCTGGAACGAAGTAAAAGATGTGCCAAGGTACTTTCCAGTAACTTGGTAAAAACCACATAAGATCCAGAAGGTAAACTGGATGTGATTCAACTAGCAGATTTGAAGTCTGCCCCAGCAAAGCTTGATGATTTAAAGGCCAAGGTTCAAGATCCACTGTTAGAAATTAATTTGGGGACAGAGGAAGATCCGCGGCCAACCTATATAAGTGGGTTGTTGGAACCTAATTTTCAAGAAGAATTAATTTCTCTCTTGAAAGAATTTAAGGATTGCTTTGCTTGGATATATGATAAGTTGCCTAGTCTTTTTAGAAAATTTATAGAGCATAAGCTACCAATTAAGGAAGGGTACCGGCCTTTCGAACAACCTCCTAGAAGGATGTCATAGGAAGTTATTCTGAAAGTTAAAGAAAAAATTCAAAGGCTTTTGAAGGCAGGCTTCATCAGAACTACTTGGTATATGGAATGGCTTTCAAATATAGTGCCAATCATCAAGAAGAATGGCAAGCTAAGAGTATGCATAGATTTTCGAAATATTAACTTTGCAACTCCAAAGGATGAATATCCAATGCCCGTAGCAGACCAATTAGTGGATGTAGCGGCAAAGAATGGAATTCTATCATTTATGGACGGCCATTCCGGTTACAATCAGATCTATATTGCTGAAGAAGATATTTCAAAAACGGCATTCAAATGTCCAGGTTCTATTGGGATATTTGAGTGGGTGGTTATGCCATTCGGCCTTAAGAATGCAGGAGCTACGTACCAAAGGGCGATGAATGCAATTTTCCATGATATGATTGGTAGGTTTATGGAGGTTTATATTGACAACGTAGTCATCAAGTCATCAGAAAAGCCTCAACATTTAATCAATTTAGAAATGGCCTTTAGAAGGATGAGGATGCACAAGTTGAAGATGAATCCGTTGAAATGCGCTTTTGGAGTTTCAGCTGGAAATTTCTTAGGCTTTTTGGTTCACCAGAGAGGAATAGAGATTGATAAGAACAAAGCTAAGGCCATTATGGAAGCACAACCTCCTCAGAGTAAGAAAGAACTTCAGAGGTTTCTGGGGAAGATAGGCTTTCTTTGCAGATTCATTTCCAACCATGCTGGAAAAACCCATGTTTTTTCATCTATTTTGAAGCCGAAAGAAACAGAAGATTTCCAGTGGACAAGCCAGCATCAAGAAGCTTTTGAAGAACTTAAAAGATACCTGGTCAATCCACCTGTAATGATGCCACCAATAAAAAAGCGGCCTTTAAGGTTATACCTATCGGTCGCTGAGGAGTCCATTGGGACTCTATTGGCGCAAAATAATGAATGGGGAAAGGAATAGGTTGTTTACTTTTTTAATCGAGTACTCACTCCAGTGGAATGTAGGTACACTCCAATTGAAAAGTTATGTCTTGCTTTGCATTATTCTACGATGAAATTAAGAATATACATGTTTCCGGTTGTTATGTACATTGTTTCTCAAACTAATTTGATTAAGTACATGTTATCAAGGCCTTTGATTACTGGAAGGATTGGAAAATGTTCATTGGCCTTGATGGAGTTTAGTTTTAAGTACATTCCACATAAAGCAGTCAAGGGATGTGCACTAGCAGAATTTCTGGTTGATCATCCTTCCACTGAAATAACAACAGAAATGTGTGACGAGGTGGATAGTCTCTACCTCGAACGTTCTTCATGGACATTACTCTTTAATGGTTCATGTATTAGTCATGGAGGAGGAGCTGGAATTGTCATAAGTTCTCCAAGGAAAAGGAAGACATCATTTTCTTTCTTTTTGGATTGTTTATGTACTAATAACCAGGTTGAGTATGAGTCACTCATAATTGGTTTGGAAATTCTACTGGAAATGAAAGCCAGAAGTGTACTTATCATTGGAGATTCCAAGCTCGTGATCAACCAGTTGGCTGATGAATACAGATGCCTTAGTCATCATCTGAGGCCTTTCCATTTCTTGGCCTTACAATTACTAGATCAATTTGATGATTATCAGTTACAGCATTGGCCAAGACACCTGAATAAAGAGGCAGATGGACTGGCTCAGGTATCATCGAGTATAAAAGTTCCACCTGGAGTAGAAGAACCATAATATCAATAAAAAGGAGACCACTTCCATCTATAAAAATGAGGAATGAACATTTGGAAGTTAACTATGTTGACTTGGAGGAGGTGGATCCAGATGATTGGAGAATTCCTATCATTAAGTTCCTGATGAATCTAAGCACAGATGTGAATAAGAAAATTCAGCTTGTAGCTCCTCACTATATTCTAATGGACAGAGAATTGTACAAGAAAAGCAAAGAGGATGGTTTTCTCCTCAGGTGTTTGGACAAACTGGAATTAATTCAAGCCATGGGGGAGGTTCATAAGGGGCTATGTGGAGCCCATCAAGCTAGAACAAAGATGAGATGGCTTCTAAGAAGGTATGGATATCATTGGAGAGGCATTTTAAAAGACTGTAATGACTTTACCAAAAGTTGTCAAGCTTGTCAGAAGTATGGTCCTATTCAGAGAGTACCAGCCATCAACATGCAGCTTGTGGTGAAGATTTGGCCATTTAAAGGTTGGGCGTTAGATTTCATTGGGAAAATCACACCTCCTTCTGCTGATGACCATACTCATATAGTAGTGGCCACAGACTATTTCACGAAATGGGTGGAAGCCATTCCTTTGAAATCTTTTGTACAATTAACAGTGATGGATTTCATTGAAAAATATATCATTCACCGGTTTGGAATTCCAGAAACCATCACCACATATAGAAGTCTTTCCTTTCTAGGAAGTATGGTGCAAGATCTATTCGACATATATAATATCCAGTTCACGAGTTCTACTCCATACTTTGCTCAGGCAAATAGACAAGTAGAGGCGTCTAACAAGGTTATCATTGGCATAATTGAGAAGATAATTGAGAAGTATCCACGGCAATGGTATAACCTTTTGTTAGAAGTACTATGGGCATACAGGAATTCAAAAAGAACAAGTACTGGAGTTACTCTTTATATGTTAACATATGGACCCGACGCAGTACTTCCAATGGAAATGACAGTGAAGTCAGCAGGAGTAGCTTTCCAAAATGAGCTAACTCTAGCTGAATATACTCAAGCCATGCTAGCAGAGTTAGAAGACCTTGATGAAGTTTGGTTAAGTGCTTTAGACCATGTTATTGCACAGAAGAAGAAGGTGATGCGAGTTTACAACAAAAAGGTAAAGGCTAAGTCTTTCCTAGAGGGAGACATGGTTTGGAAAGTTAAATTGCCACTCGGGACTAGAGATTGAGAGTTTGGCAAGTGGATTCCAAAATGAGAAGGACCTTAGTTGAAAGGATTCTAGGAAAAGAAGCTTATCAGTTGATGGATATAGATGGTGAACCTCATTCATCTCCCATCAATGGGGTATACTTGAAATAGTATCACCCCTCAATCTTTGAAGCTTGGGAGAAAATGATACTAAGACCAGCCGAATGAACGGTTGGTCAAGCCTTCCAAAAGGAAATTGGCATTTGGAAAGGAAAGAGGATTTTCCTATGGAAACAGTTGAAATTTTTCCAATGGCTGTTTCACTGGCCTTGGCAATTATGAATTTTCATAGGATTTTCCAATGAATGAAACAACTAAGTATTCTAGCAAGAGGTATTTTGGTTATTTCATATTTGCATTTGGAACTAACTCATGGTTCTTAAGTTATATTGTCAATCTTGCCTTTTATTTCTTATGCATTCCGTTTCACTTAAATAAAGTATGGTTTGAAAGCACAAAGAAATAGGATGAAACTAAAAATGGCATTTCAATATATGAGAAAGTTTTATTACATGCCATTCAAAATAAAGGTGTATAGACCTAAAACACCTGTGATTATTACATTAAAAGAAAGTGTTCAAGAAGGGACATAAAAGCCAACAAAGAACCACATCATCATAAAGAGGCAAACTTGCCTTTGAAGCTTTCCCAAAGAAGCTTGGATTGATCTGCCTCTTCTACAACTTTGTTTTTCACTTCTTTTAGGAGAGGAATTTCTTCAGCAAGGTCTTCCCAGCTTTTCCTATACTTGCTTGATTCAGCAAAGATTGTTTGAGCAATCTATTCCAATTTAGCTTCTTCAGTCTCAAGTCTCTCCAATTCCTTTTGAATTCTTTCCATCTCAGCAGTAAGACTTTCTTTTTTATCAGCCACTTGCTCAAACTTGATTTTGATCTCTGGATAAGGAAGGAGGCTGTTTTTGAGATCTTCAAAAGCCTTATCTTTCAACTGAATTTTCTGATTGAGTTCACCAGTGGCCATTGCCAAAGAATTGATATTTGCCGTCATGAAAGGTAGCTGGTGTTGCAATTGGCCTAAAGAGAGTTTAATTTCTGGAGAAAGGTCTAGATTTTTCTTCAATGTAGACAAGATAGTGATCAAGTTTTGTTGAAATGAAGGAATCTCTTCAACATTCTTCTCAAGGTATTGGAACAACTGATCTTTGGCAACTCTTAAGGCCGCTCCAGTTGGACAAGGAGCAACAGGAATACTAGCACTAGAGGTGGAAGTGGTTGAGGATTTAGAGGCCTTAGTCACTTTATACAAGTCATCCAAAGCTGGGAGTGTCCTTCTCTTTACCATGAAGGAGGTAGAGGTAGACATTGAATGAGTTGTCCACGTCACCAAAAAAAAAAAAAAAAAAAAAAAAAGCAGTTTAGCTTTAATTGAAGAAATGTTATTGAAATTTAAGAGGAAAGGGTTTACCTCTGGAAGGGAAGGAGTAGGTCCAGTTGAAACTTTCAAAGGAGGGATAATCACAATAGGATCAATGGAAGTAGGCATGATACTGCTATCTAAACTGATTGGAGGAATTAAACTTGCAGCAATGGACTTTTGGAGATCTAAGTCTTGTTCTTCTAATGGAATACTCTCCAAAGCAATGTTTAATAGATTGTGGGCTGTGGAAGCTCCCTGAAGAAGGAATAATGGTTAGTCAAGCGCAAGTTAAAGAAAGGGCAGTAATAACTAACTCACCAAGTTGATTTCTTTCTTGGCTTTCTTTGTTTCTAGAGTTAGTTGAAAGAAATCAGACTCTTCATTTGGTTCGGGGTCCACAAGGAGTTTCCTTTTACTTTTCAAGGGACGATCTCGGTCAAGTGGACTTGCATGTTTCATGGACTTGGTGGAAGTTTTTACTGAAGAAATCCTTTTTGAGATACTCTTTTCAAAAGCAGTAGAGGAGTCATCCTCACTCGACAAAGTGATATGAAGTATGTACTTCTTCTTGGCAATGGCTAGAGACTGTCAAATGGAAAAGTCTAGCAGAAGTTATTAAGAAAGGAATTGAAAAGGAGGTTATGCCAACTAGAATAGTATTTATAATACCAGAGAAGAAGAAACAACTTTCCTTTTCCCTTCTGCTTTATAGAGCTCATCTTCTTGAAATTTCTCTTTCTTAACTTTTATAACGGCCACATCTTTGTCACTTCCTAGAGGCTTGTCAACCCTAGAGCCTTCTGGATTACTATCCCCACCTCTTTCAATACCTTCTACCTCTGCAGTCAATTCAATTTTTCCTTTCTTGCCGGCATGATTCTTGTCCTTTCCATCGGCATCATCATCATCATTGTTTGTCAAAAGAACGGAGATTTTTATTAACAGATTATAGGTGACTAGTTTGGGAAAATTCAAGGTATGGAAAGCTTACCATCAGAGAATGTTTCTTCACGGCTAGGTGTGATAGGCTTAAGAAGTTCAAAAGCCTGTTGCAAACTTCCACATAAGCCAATTTTGTGGTTGAACATAAGCAGTCCACCAATCAATGAACTCTTGGGTTACTTCTGGGCAACTATTAAAACCTTCAAATTCAAAAGAGTTCTTCTTCAAGGCATACTTTTCATCCACTGCCTGGAATTGCTTATTCTCGGTAAACCTGACTCTTGTGTTAAAAAGTCTATTGGCCGATTCAAAAGAGGGCAAAGGAATGAGTTGTGTCAAGCCAAATTGTTTAGCCAACTAAGCCGGATTGTAATACTTAACCCCACAATGACTATTATTTAAAGTTGGAGTGGAGGTTCCATAGTGTAAATCACGGCAGATTAAAAAGCTTGCCCAAATTTTCTTCCAATCGTCAGAAAACTTTTTAGTTGAAACTCCCGGGGAGGGTACAAGCCAAGAAGGCATCAGTCCATAAGTGGAAAAGGGATCTAAAGATGAATTTGGCTTGAAGTCATTATAGTCATAGAAGAAACGAAATACTTCTATAAAAGAGAAGGGGGTGGGCCGACTTTCAACAAAGCTATAAGACAACAGAGATTTTTTAGGTTGAACAGAAATGGGAGTAGTCAAGCTTGGAAATATATTTTTGGCCACACCTGGAAAATCTAGAATGGACCGCCAAAGCGAGTGAAATTAAACTCTAAGAGATCATTTATACCTCGGTACAAGTGAGAAAGAACTAGAGGAGCAAGGGCCAAGTCTGCACCTTTGGCAAGAGCAACAGCAATCTGGACAAAATCCTTGGTGACTTGTCCAAAGGGAACATATAATAAGTGTCCAGAGAGCCAGCAAATCAAGAAGGCAGTAAGCTCTTTCAGTGTAACGGGCCAGTCTTTTTGTTGTGGAATTCCATGAAAGGTACAGGAGAAGAATAAAATTTCTTGTTTCCATCATCAGAGAAGGGAAAACTGAAAGATACTGCATGTAGCAAGGCGCTGATGTCGTCTCCATGAGGCTTCAAATCAGTTATACAGCAAATGTCCCTCATTGTGATAGACATCATTCCATTCCGGAGATGTAAAGAGTTGGTCACGTTAGACTAGAAAAAGACAACAGGAAAAAATAGGTTCTTGTCCTGAATCATTGATACATTGCTCAATTGTATGGCATCGAAAATACCTTACCTTTTCCAAGTGGAGGCGATCTTATCATAACTGAAAAGACGATTGACCCATGATTTCCATAATGGATGGCATCTTGGCCAATTCTTAAGAGATAGAGTGGGCTTCACCTTCTTTCCTTTGACCAGTATCAATGGGTATTCCCAATTAAATGGAAGATCATCCTGTGCTGCAGGGTAAAACTCAGATAGAGATGGAGGAAATTCATTCAACAGAGCTGGCCTTAGTTCATTCAAAGGACCGACATGATGGAAAGAATCGAAGGTAATTTCTGATTCAGGCACTAACTTAAGGATTTTTTGGACTAGGTGGCTATGGCTATGTGTTTTGGTTTGATCAGAAGAGGGAGCAGGTATGGTTGAACTTGTAGTGCACCTGCTTAGCCATTTTTGTTTTGGAGCCATCGCAGGAATATCTAGGGTTTGTTCGCTCAGTTTGAAGTTGAGAAAGAAGAGTTTGTTTTGAATATGTAAGGCAACTAGATATGTATTTATAGTTGGGATGGATACGTAAGAGAGATATAAGGGTTGTTCAAGAAATTAAAAGTTGAACCATCCCAAGGAGATCTAAACTGCTGAAGAAGGCGAATAGTTATGGAGTCTTTAATTGGATAGGTACAAGAGGCGACTAACTTGCCTTTTCAAGATCTAGCAATTATTCTTTTCGTTAATAAAGAAAGTTTTGGTAGGTCCTCTCATTTATGATGCCTGGAAAATTGGTTTAAGTTGGAAGACAAATAATTGTCTTTCCAATTTACAAGGGGTTAGTTTCTTTTCAAAAATGGATTTGGTGGGTCCATTTAATGATGGGGATAGTATGCTGGTTCAAAAATGGTTGATTTCCTAGGGGATGGCTCAGTTTGTTTTCTTCAAAGTAGAAGGAATCAATTTCTTTTAAAGTAAAGATTTGGTGGGTCCAAGAAATTGGCAATTCATCTGTCAATATCAGAAGCCAAAAGAAGTAAGTGATCTGTTTAAATTCCATGCCTTTTTTGTGCAATCAAAGGCAAAGAATTTAGGGGGGCAATGTTTACACTCTTTCTTTCCTCCAATGGAAAATATACACGTGGAAGGAATATTCTTTGCTAAGCCGATTTGTGACAAGAGTTTGGGTCAAGGTTAAACTTAGGGAATCTCAATTTGAAATGGTTGATGGGTGTTTTATACAATTTCTCCAATTAAAATCGGACACGTGGGGCATGGGTATCGACTTATTTGACAAATGAATTAATATGGAGGTCTATCACAGGAGAAGCCGTAGGAGCAATACAACTTGGTTAAAGGAACGTAATGAATTTTAATACGTGGAATTCTAGTGCCTAAAAAATATGGGAGTTGATTTCTTTAAAAGGCCACGATACAACGGAAGAGTTTTGTGACGTGGGCCACTACCACCACTATCAAGAGTAATGGCTATTGATTCAGATAAAGGAAATCATGTGATCTATTGATGGCATCAAAGGCACGATTACATGATTGATAGCATGTTTGGAACGAGGGAGCTTTAACGGCATCAAAGGACACGATTTCCAGACACATTTTCATGTTTGGAACGTGAAGGTTCTAGAAACACATCTGCATGTTTGGGACGTGGAAGTTCCAGAAAAATCACACGATTGCATGTTTGGAACATTGGAGCTCTAGAAGCACGTCTGCGAGTTTGCATGTTTGGGACATGGAGGTTTTAGAAAGATCAAGAAGGGCATGATTGTATGTTTTGGGACACTTGGCAGCTTTTGGTGGCATTAATGGAACTGTTACTGTTAACTGTTATATTTTTATACTATAAATAGGACATTATGTATAACGTAACAGTGGCTCAACGCCAAACAAAGCATTTCAATACAACTTTACTTTTCATTGCAATACACTTTCAATATGATTAGTTTCAGTCCTGCACTTTACTTTTCATTAGATAATTTCTTTACTTTCATAAGTAATTTTACAGTTCTTCCTAGCCAATTAATTTTTCTGAAGTCCTTTATCAAAGGCAAAAAGAACCCAGAGGTGTTCATTCCAGACCTCAACACAATCGCCTGGTCCCGCAGTCTTCTTTCTGGAATATTGTTTGAATTTCTCTTTGGAACTATTGCAGTTCTTGGCATGCCCATCCGATTCCATCGCACCAGCTCTTTTCAGGCCAAACATAAGTAAAATATTACAGTATTGTGCTTAGAAATTTCATCATTAATACAACACAACAAAATGTTTATTTAGACATCAGTTATGTACAATTCTATGTGACATAACTCACATCTCAGTATTATAATCGGTGGCATTTCATCATAAAATGTTTAGCCTTAATTATTACATCTCATCATAAAATATTTAGCCTTAATTACCGTACCTCATCATAAAATATTTATTTCAGTTCCGCAGCAATTCTATCTCTCATTTTAGTACTATTTAGCAACCTGAATATTTTGATTCCCAATTTTCTCATTGGATACACACTTACATCGTGTGTTTTGAAATTCTAACTCACCGATAGTCTCTCTACTTCTAAGCTATTGAAGTATCAACAATGGCTAACTTATTAAACTAAGAAATTAGGTATATTTCCTCTGAAGCACCAACAATGGCTAACTTATTGAACTACAAAATTAGTCATATTTTTTAAGAATCTTGATTAAATCTTTGGTTTCAAAAAAAAAAAAAAAAAAAAACTCCTTTCTATTTGGACAACAGTCATCAACCAAGTTGTATTTATCAATTAAGAACGGTCTTTAAATTTGTAGTTGGGTCCCAATAGGCTGTTAAAAACAAATTCAAAATTATTAGTGGAGGTTTAATCACAATGAATTAGAATCGATAAAGGTTTTATAAAAAAGAAATAGAATAATAAAACTGAATTAGAAACGATAAATTTTCAACATGCAAATGATGTTTGTCATCATTACATTTTTATTCATGATAAATAATTATTTATTCATTACATTTTTATTTTAAAGGCCATGTTTCTCAAGCTTAGAGAATGTTAGTAGCTTTCATCATACGCTATTTATTTATTCATATATTTGTCATTTTCTCCCCTTATAAATTGTTTCATCTTATTTATATTTCAAGTTTTACAACTATTTAATTTTTTTTTCTTTGTTTTTAACTGTTTGAATGGTTGATCAACAATTATTATTATTATTATTATTATTATTATTATTATTATTATTTATTTATTTATTTTTCTTGAATATTTATTTTAAGAGAATATAAATAGTCACTACTAGATCTGCGACTCTTTCAATAGTATGTATTCTAAAAAAATGAGAAATGTCACTTTGAGATATGCAACTCTTTGGTTAGTTCTTAAAATGATTGATCACTATCATATAATCGTTATTCGAGATATGCAACTCTTTCTATACTTCTTAAAATTATTGATCACTGTCATATAATCATTATCCAAAGTGTTTTAAGAATATCTATCCGCATCATACACGGTCATGATATATGAGAAATTGTGCATCGATGATGACACGGGATATAAGTGTACAATACATTTTGAATTGTGTAATCAACCGTTGATACCTCACAATGCACAATTATAAAAAACTCTCCATTTAACCTGATACATCGATCAAACTGTGCGTTGAGCGAGATATCACAGACCTATCTATGCGTTGAGCGACATATCACATACATATCACAGTGTACCATACCCTCTTGGGCGTCTTCGGAGTGTCAAATAAACAGTTTTTTAGATAATAGTTTGTTTTACATCGATCATTGAATCGATCACAATTTTTGAATTTTCACACTACCTCTATCCCGACAATCGCTTTAATTCGTTTGAATTCTTTTACATCGTTTATTCCTTTTACAGTTGGATTTTTTCATCGTTTGAATTCTTTTACATCGTTTATTCGTTTTACATTTGGATTTTTTCATCTTTATAATTCTCTCATATATTAACGTTCTCCCTCACACCCATGCCTCTCACTGTTGTGTTGTACTCAATGACAATGCTTGTGACTCTCTGGGTGTTAGTTATAAATGACACTTCTGGTCTATTTAGAACTATCATCCCTATCTTCTGAGACACTCTACAAAATGTCTTAATTATTTACCTTCTACAAAATTCTCCATTATTTTAGAATCTAGCTTTTACACTACTTTGGATGATTAGGTCTAACTCTTTCCCATATGCCACATAAACATAGTTCCTTAGTGCTTGTGTGTGGGTTGCGAGGCATAACCTCCTTGCAATTAGCTGGGGTGTTGCATAATTTAATGTTCTGGTTTTTCTTTTAAATTTACTCCGTTACTTTCATAAAAACAGGTCATTTCTTTTTACTCAATCCAAGTTGCTCAATTTTCCTTTGCCTGTCTGTTATTTATTTTTAATTGTAATTGCTTAATCAGGTGGTAGAAGTATATGTGCGTGCTTATGTATGTTTTAAATGATGATTAATGCCTTCTTTTGCAATGCAGTTGCAACCTATTAATATTGTGGATGCATTAGAGGCATTTACTAGTAGAGTGGTTGATAACTTGCTTCCAGTTCAGCGTTTATCCAACGAGTGAGATAAATTTTTATATTCCAATAGAGTCATATTTTTTCTTCATTATAAGCAATTATTGTTCATATTGGAAAAAGATTCAGCATGTGTCACCAAGCGGGTAAAGAGTTCTAGCATTGTTCTTTACTAGGTGTATAAAATTGATTGGAGTGTAATTATTCTGATTTTAGAATTACCAAAGTTTCGACACACTGCTTTCAGATGACATTTTTTTTTTTTTGCCCTTTTTGGAGCCGGCATGAAGGAGCATTTTGTCCTACATTAGTCGCATAAGCAAAAGCCAGGATGAGCGTATGATAATTTAAATGAGTTATTTCACATGCCTCTGGGCATTTGAGTATCCCCTAAATTATTTCACTATCTTCACACATCCAATTACTCTGTTTAATATTGCTTTTGATGATTTACCAGCTGATTTTTTTTGTTAAAAAAAAAAAAATAAATAAATAAATTGAAGAAGTACTCATGAAATGAATGTGTAGTACTTCGTAGCAATTTTCCTTGAAAATTTTGGATTATGCAAATATGTACTTTAAAATCCTCTACCCTAATAGGTTTATTAAATTATATCTGTCATTGCTATGTCATCATATCGGTAATTTTTCCCATTATTGAATGGAGTTGCACCCATCCAGGAAATTTCTTTTCTTTTTCTTTTTTCTTCTTTCGATTATTTATTTATTATTTTTAATTAAGACTTAAAGACTGTACTTTCAGCTTGTATAACTTATATATATTTGTATTTTTTTTTTTACTCCTCAGACGTGAATATGAAACATTATTAGCTTTGGATGACAACAATAGATATATTGGTGTATCTATTGACCAGATTAATGAATTACCACAGGCAACAGTCCAGGTAAATACTTAAATATTACACATTGCTGTTGTTGCAGAGCAATAAAGTAGATATTCAAGCTTGCTTGCTAGCAAGGGTGGGTGAAGCTGGGCTTCAGCTTCAGCCCACCCCCCCAAAAAAAGAAAAAAAAATTTATCATACTACTTTAAGTCCAGTTCAAAAAAAAAAGAAAATAGTAATGGTAGCCCAGTCCAAAATTAGTCCACCCCATTCAGAAAGGTTAGATCCGCCCTTGCTTTCTAGCTATTGGTTTTGTTCTATTTTCTTTGTCACGCAGACTAATAGTTTTGAAGAACCTTGTGCAATTTGTCTTGAAAACCTGTTCAATGGAGATATTATACACCATCTACCTTGCTTACATAAATTTCACAAACATGTTGGAACTTCTAATCTTTGCTTGTTACAATTTATTTCGTTTTTAAGACAAGCTAACAAATATCTAATCAAATTTCAACCCCCCCCTCACGGTGCATTGATCCATGGCTTGAAATAAGACCATCATGCCCGGTTTGCAAGTCTTCCATTATTTGATTTGCAGTAGTGGTTCTTGTGCTTCATGTCACGATGTTTTTGCTTCAACTGAAACCAAAACCTGGAAGCAATATTATTCAACGTGTTATGGTAAAAACCAAAACCTGGATGCAACTTTTACTGACTTGAACTTTTGGTAATTTCAGATCTTTATATGCTGGTGGAGTGACTAATTTGATTTTTGTTTAATTTCAGATCTGCAAGAAGTTTTGGCAATTTCACTTCTCTCAGGTATTTTTTTTCTTGTTCAACTTTTACGGACTGGTTTGATTTTTGTTTAAATGTTATTGCCCTGAAAGTTGTTTGTCTGAGATATGCTTTTGCAAATGACTTATGGAATGGAGGTCAAGATATAACCAAGCTTTATGCATGATATCTATGGGTTGATCCGAGGAACCAGTGTAATCATGCATTTCTTTTCTTTAGTGTGTTAAAATGTTCTGCATAACACCAGTAAATCATATGCATTTTTATCCGTTAATATTAAACCCATCCTAACCCCCTCCCCCTTCCCCCTTCCCTTGCATCATTTTTTATTTTTATTCGTGTCGTGTTGGCAATGAAATAGTTGTGCAGAAGAACACGATTTTTCACTCCTTGTTATGTTTTTCACTTGTGAAAATCCCAATTTTTCTCTCTTCATTCTTTGTACAACTTAAATGAGCAACGGCGTGGATTTGCCAAGTTAAAGTTGCATCAGTGGTGGAAAATGTACATTGGTGGTAAAGAATTAATGGACTACTGAGGTAGAAAGTTATCTGGACATTTGATAAGCTTGGAATTACACTATAGATTAATTCATCCATCATGACAGGGTTGGAACGATCACGATATGATCAATCATAGCTTGGTTCGATCGATCGAAGAGGAAATTTTCACCACTTTTGCTTCCACTTTGATTACCTATCAGGAACTCCAAGAGCATTTACCCACTAGAAGATATTGCGAAAAAAAAAAGAGGTAAAAAGTTATCTGGACATTTTATGAACTTGGAATTGGATTGTTCCAAAGGTTTTTACAGGTGTAGTATGGGAATTTGCATAGTTTCAGGCACTCCTACTTCTTCAATCAGAGTCTATTTTTCTCCAATACACAACATAGTTGTTAAAGGCGCACTTGGAACAATTGTTTGTGGCTGTGTGATCATTAATCGTCATGAGTTCCTTAATTTAACACTTGCATATTTTGTTCTTTCTAAGTCATGGCTTAGTGAAGGTACCTTCTGTTAGTACATGTTTCATTGACCTAAGTTGACGATGCTGATATCCTTTTCTTCTGCACATTTTTTGGATACCACTTTTGAATGTTGCAGGATGTTGCATTGTTGACTGATGGAAGATTCTCGGGAGTTTCACACAGATATATTGTTGTTGTCCACATATGTCCTGCAGCACGGGTATTTGCCGTTGGACCAAATTTTCGGTATGACCTTTAGCCTGTTGGGATTTATATGCCCTGGCATAGCAAATTCCTGTTTGGATTAAAGTGACATATGTTCCTGACGTTTATGAAATATTTGTGTTTTATACAATTGGTGAATTCAATGTATTATATTTCGATTCATTACAGAATTGATAATGTCCATTTGATTACAAGAGATATTTATATATATGTTTGTGATGGCAATCAATGCATGATATATAAATAGTAATCATAAATGGTTCATAGTCGGTAATTATAGATGGACTCATAATTAATTAAGATTTGAACTGGATCCGCGTTAGGTTAAGATATATTGCGAGAGCCGTCGTATGCAATTGCTCCCTATCACCGTCATGGCATTTGACTCTTAAGTATGAGAAAATTATAGACTCTTTTATTAATTAATAATTACTTTGATTTATTCGGCGGATTCTTCGGGATCCTTAAACCGACACTTTGGGTAGTTATGTAATTAATAGTTAGAGGGTTATATTTTCAATATTTGTATCATTACTACTTGTATTTATTTTGTATTGATTATGGTTGATCACAAAGTAAATTCAAAGGCCTTCGTGTATTTTTAGACAAAATGATTTATTATATATTTATTTATTTAAATTATTATTTTTGTCAAACAAATGTTTTATTGTGATCGAGGCAGAAATAATCAAAGGTACCAAAATAAATATATTAATTAAGTAGTCGGATTGATGGCTTTATTTATCCGATAACTAATTATGCATAGAGGGGTCAAAGTGCAATATTGACTTAGATGTTATTTATTATTTAATTGGAGTTCAATTAATTTCTTTTAGTGGAGTAGAAATTAATTTATGAATTAATTAAATTGGGTCCATGGACCGGGCCAATTATTAATTCATTGTAGCCAATAAAATAATAGGCCCAATGGATTCTCACTCATAGCCCAACTTGATATTGGAATCCTATTAGATTTGAGACCTATGAATTAGAGATTGAGAAGGATTAGTTGTTTCCTTTTCTTTACCTTTATGTTGCCTATAAATATACATGGTCTATATATATTTTAGGTGTGATTTTTAGTAGAAGGAAAAAGGAATATATTTTCTCTCTCTAGAAAATTAGGGTTTATGTTCTCATCTAATGGAGGCTCCCACAAGCCTAATTTTCCAAGGTCATTCATGGAGGCATATGAGTGATTCCTAAAAGCAAAACAATTACCAAGAAGATGGAGATCCAAGGAGAATGCATCTTGCTAAGGGATCTACAATAAGTGAGAACATTCACTTTAGAGGAGAGATCTAAGGTTTACTCAAACCTTGATGTAAGTATTCAATCTTTTAATTGAATGATACATCATGTTTTATTTTTGTATAAAACTTGTCTCTATGTAATGAATCAAGATCTATGAATTTAAATCCCTCAAAAAGTTTTTAAAACTAGCACGTTTCCCAACAGTGGTATCAGAGTATGGTTTGATTCATTACTAGAGATCATGATTTTATGAAAATTCATCATTCATGGATCCAATTTTGATATGCATATATTTATTTATTGATGTATGTTGATGTATGAATTGATATATTGATATATATTGATACATGATGATGTATGTACAATTGTGAATGGATGATGATGTATGGTTGGGCCATGGATGAAGCTTATAGGTTAAATTAATGTAATTTTATCTTTGGATGAATGTAATTAAGGCTTTGATTTAGCCGTTTGAAAGTTCAATGATATAATTTAATTTTTTCCATTGTATTTCAAATTGTAAATATTTTTAAAGCCATGTAATCTTCGTCAAAAGATGCTATGAAGCTTCAAGAAGTTCCAAGAGGGTTAAATTAGGCTTCAGGAATTTTCTGGGATTTTTTAGAAATTTTTCGGAATTTTTCTGAAATTTTTTTAAGGCCTAATTTAATATCTGGAATTTTTCGGCGATTTTTCGACGACCAGAGAGTTGTCGGCGGCAGGGTTTTGGCCGGAGATTAAGAGGAATTGATGGGAAATAATCCCATGTGACGCGGCTAATGGTAGACCCTCGCGCATTACTTAGATCATATAAATGTTAAAAGCTGAATCCATTGGCCATTTAAATTGCTTCTGTCTATTATTTATTTATTTAACTGATGCATGGAATAATTAATTGTTTATTATTATTATTCATGCATTGGATCCATGATATTTAATTAAATGACTTGATTTATATTAATTAAATTATGAAAATTAATTGGATTTGATTACTAATTAATTTGAGAGCACTTATTGGGAAACGAAAAATTATTTTTGTAAATTATTTTTAAAGTGTGCTTCAAATTAAATATTAGTGAATCATTTAAAGTTCAAATATTTTCTAAATTTAATTGGATTAAAATCAAGACGTTTAGCATGCATCATATCATGTATTTGAATAAAATGAAAACCCTAATTATGAATGATTAAAAAAATTGAGTGGGAGCGGGGATTTTTATACATTGCCCCATGGCCTTCGTTATTAATACCATTGTAATTAGATTTTCAAAAATAAGGCCCCACGCATGATTTGAAGAGTCTTAATATTACAAGAATGGTTGTCTCATGAAAATAAAAATATTAAATGTTCATTGTAATTAGATCTTTAAAAATAAGGCCATACGCATGATTTAAAGAGTCTAGATTATAATGACAACATATTTAATGTTTTATTTTTCGTTAAAGCTTTAATAACGTTATACACTCAATCTAAAATCAATAGTGTTAGCTCCCCAACGGAGTGGTCTACACTAGGTGATTTTAGAAAGGCTAAACATAATCGGGAATCATTTCATATAGATAGACAAGACATTGTCTTAAGAAATATGGAGATGATGGGATTTGCCCGCCAATAACAATAATGAACTTCGCCAACCGAATAAGTTATTGGTGTATTGGTTATCCAATTTTTCATGCAGTGGTTAAGGGACCCACATATTATTTTAATGGAAGTGCTCACCTAATAGCAAATGAATCTCAACAATAGTAATAATGAACTCCTCCAATAGGATAAGTTATTGACATATTGATTGGTTGATTTATTATGCTACAGAGTTGAGGGACCCGCATTAATTAAAAGGGATTGTTCACCAATAATGATCTCTTGTTCAATTGAGATTTATTATATTATGTGGTTAACAAACTCATTTTAATTTTAAATATGCATGACAGTATTAAAAATTCACCTTGCATATTATATGAATGTATTTATATTCATATTAATTATGTCTAAATCAATTTATCTGCTTGCTTACATATTCAATGAAACTGGATCTCATTAATATTGACTGAGAAATGAACTTAGATATTTTATTCACAACGTAAGGGTACAAATGTATTTACTACTCCTAAACCTAATCCTTTTACTTTAAGATACCCAAGAGAACATTAATACTTTGAATAAGTGAAATAATGCAAATGAGATGACTTGGTGCAATATTTTAGAGTTTACCTCGAATATGCTCCAAAGCTAACATTTACATTATTTTATTTTCTTCAAGCATTATGTTAAATGTCAAGAAGATGTTTTGGTGAGATTAGATAGAGAGTATGTCAAAGTACTATATCAGACTTGAATAGCATCAAGATAGCCTAAGGACCTCCAGTATGAAATCGAATTTTGGAAAATGATTGTTTATTATTTAAAAATAAGCTGGAGATCAATAGGGCTGACTTGAGTGGTAAGTTTCAAGTTGACATGATTATTGCCTTGTTACCAAACTCGTTTGATTATGTTAGAATGAACTAAATAAGGAATCAGTTTGAGTGTACACTGGCTGATATTCTTATAGAATTGGTAACAGATGAAGAGATAATCATGAGTATGGGCGTTCCTGTCAATCTAACCTAGTCTATACCATCTTTTTCTAGGCCCAAGTGGATGGGCAAAACAAAGAAGAAGGATGATAATAGGACTAGGCTAGCACAAAACATGGGTATCCAAAAGGTTAAAGGGAATAAGGCAGTGTATGTTGAAGGCAAATTAAATTGTTTCTTTTGTTGCTAACTAAGAAGACAAATTGTCTAAGCAATGACGTGGCATAGGAAAATATATATTTAATCATTGAGCCATGCTATGTGGTTGTATCTATTAATTCCTGATGAATAGATTCTGGAGCCACTAAACATGTTTGTAATTCATTGCAAGGATTTCAGGAATCCAGAAGCCTCGATGATATGGAATATATTTGTACTTGACCTGATGTCAAGGTTGTAGCTAAGTCAGTTGGAGTATTACATTTGAAATTAGAGAGTATGAGGATATTAGTATTAGAGAATTATCTTTATGCACAGAGGTTAGACGTTATCTAATTTTTGTTTCACTTGTGGTTTATAAAAACTGGATCGTTATTTTGTAAAACTGGTTTTATAAAATTGAATAGATATGCGATTACTTCTGGTGCATTGAAAGATGGTTAATATACTATAATCACAAACTCTTAAGATTTGCAGGATGTAGAAATTAATGTTGCATCTCTAGATTGAATGTTAAGAGAAAATTTGTTATTCCTGACTCATTGTATTTTTTGGTGTCTATTTTTGGGTTGTAATCAATTAAAATGAAATTCAAAGATTGGTCAAAGAAAATTTATTACCTAGTGAGGCAGAGGAGCCTAAACCAAACTTGTGAATCCTGTTTTGAAGGATAGATAACTCTAAGGGCTTAATCAGCCAAATGAAATAGACATAAAGAACAATTGGAGTTGGTACACACGGACACGTGTGGTCTTGTGAACATTTAAGCAAGATTACTCACGTTTTGGATAAATTTACCTGTTGCGACACAAGTCTTATACTTTTGGTATATTCCGAGAGGGTCAAGACTGATGTGGAGCACAGATTAGGTAAACTTATCAAGACACTTCGATCTGATCGAGGATATGAGTATTTCTTAGGATAGTGTAAAGACTATATGGTCAATAAGGATGTTGTGTACCAGTTTTCCGCAATTGACGCTAAATGCATTTAGGTGTCAAATAGGAATAACAGAATTCCACTTAACATGGTTAGATCTATGATCAGTTATGCTATATTATCTCTTTCATTTAAGAGTTTAGCGTTAATGACATCGATGCGCATTATGAACTGCATTCCATCTTAGTCTGTCTCAAGGATACCATTGAGCTGTGTTTTTGACTAAATCTTAGTTTGAATCACATGCACATATGGGGTAGTCTTGCACATGTGCGCTTGATATGGACAAGTAAGTTGGAAACAGATCATACGCATGATAGATTTGATAGCTACTCTAAAAGTCACTAGGATGGATTATTTTATGATCTCAATGATAAAAGTTAATTGTTTACACTCACTGTTTATCTATAGGAGGATCATATTATGAATTACATACCTAGTAGCATAATGTTAGAGAATATGGTATGAGTATCAGATGTACCACATTTGAACACACTTATTATAGAGATTGAGAATAATAAATGAATTCTCTATTGATGCGTCAGCATCATCTAGTACGCAGATTCCTGCATCGGTACATTAATGTAGTGGGAGGATTATCATCCAATCCGACAGAATTATGTTTTTAGGTGAGACCATTATGGATATCCCTGTTAAACATGAGTTGGACCCAGTAAGCTACACGGAAGCGTGAACCGATATGGATACAGATCGTTTTGGCGAGTTACTATGAAATCAGAGTTGGAATCTATGTATTCTAATAAATTCTGGGATCTTGTAGAACTTTCTAGTAGGGTGATTCCTATGGAAGACAAGTTAATCTACAAAAAGATACCAGAAGATTTTTTATTGAATAAATCATGAGTGTACAAGGGAATGCCATTATTTTTTTGATTTTATATTTATATATGACATCCTACTCATTTAGAATGATGTGGAAGTTTTGTCATCGATAAAGAGGTAGTTGTTCAATTACTTTTAAATGAAGAATTTTCAAGATGTAAGCTATATTCCTAAGATCAAGCTTTTGCAAGATCAGGTTAAAAGGAAAATAGGCTTATCTTAATAATCCTACATTGGAAAAGTTTTTATTAAGTTTGGTATGCATAACTTAAAGAATGAGTTCTTGCTTTATTGATATGGATTGCTCTCTCTAGTAAGTAGTTTTCCAAGACTAGCAAAGGAGATTGAGCAAATGAGACTGAAACTATATGTTTTGGCATATGAGAGTCTCATATATGCCATAATCTATACCAAATAGGACATCCGCTACATTGTAGGGATAGTCAGATGATATCAGTCCAATCCTGGACTTGATAACTGGTCTGTTGTGAAAAATATCATTAAGTATCTAAGGAGAATCAATGATATCATACTCATTTATGGATGTGATGATATGGTCCTAGTCAGGTATGCTAGTTCTGATTTTCAATCAGAAGTAGATACTATGAGGTTCATGACTTAGTGTATATTCACTTAATGGAAGGAAAATCAGTTGGTAGATTGTTAAGCAGATTTCAACTGCTAACTCAAACCTGCAGGTGGAATATATTGCAGCCTTAAAGGCGGCAAAAGAAGCTTATTGGTTTGATCTCACTGATTTAGAGGTTGTGGAGCATACTAGCCTGCCTATCAAGCTATATTGCGACAATAGTGCAGAAGTAGTTCAAACCAATGACCCAAGGTTCCATAGATGAACAAAATACACTGATAAGAAGTATCATGTTCTACATGATATTGTCCGGCAAGAAAATGTACTTGTGGCTAAAACATTGCATTGGAACACAACTTTGTTGATCCATTAACAAAGGTGTCGTCGATCAATAGTTTTGATCAACACCTGGATAACATTGGAGTTAGATGCAATTTGAATTGGCTATGAGGAAAATGTACTTGTGGCTAGAACATTGTATTGGAACACAACTTTGTTGATCCATTATCAAAGGTGTTATTGATCAATAATTTTGATCATCATCTGGATAACATTGGAGTTAGGTGCAATTTGAATTGGCTATGAGGGCAAGTGGGAGCTGTTGGGATTTATATGCCCTGGCATAGCAAATTCCTGTTTGGATTAAAGTGACATATGTTCCTGACGTTTATGAAATATTTATGTTTTATACAATTGGTGAATTCAATGTATTATATTTCGATTCATTATAGAATTGATAATGTCCATTTGATTACAAGAGATATTTATATATATGTTTGTGATGGCAATCAATGCATGATATATAAATAGTAATCATAAATGGTTCATAGTCGGTAATTATAGATGGACTCATAATTAATTAAGATTTGAACTGGATTTGCGTTAGGTTGAGATATATTGCGAGAGCCGTCGTATGCAATTGCTCCCTATCACCGTCATGGCATTTGACTCTTAAGTATGAGAAAATTATAGACTCTTTTATTAATTAATAATTACTTTGATTTATTCGGCGGATTCTTTGGGATCCTTAGACTGACACTTTGGGTAGTTATGTAATTAATAGTTAGATGGTTATATTTTCAATATTTGCATCATTGCTACTTGTATTTATTTTGTATTGATTATGGTTGATCACAAAGTAAATTCGAAGGCCTTCGTGTATTTTTAGACAAAATGATTTATTATATATTTATTTATTTAAATTATTATTTTTGTCAAACAAATGTTTTATTGTGATCGAGCCAGAAATAATCAAAGGTATCAAAATAAATATATTAATTAAGTAGTCGGATTGATGGCTTTATTTATCCGATAACTAATTATGCATAGAGGGGTCAAAGTGCAATATTGACTTAGAGGTTATTTATTATTTAATTGGGGTTCCATTAATTTCTTTTAGTGGAGTAGAAATTAATTTATGAATTAATTGAATTGGGTCCATGGATCGGGCCAATTATTAATTCATTGTAACCAATAAAATAATAGGCCCAATGGATTCTCACTCATAGCCCAACTTGATATTGGAATCATATTAGATTTGAGACGTATGAATTAGAGATTGAGAAGGATTAGTTGTTTCCTTTTCTTTACCTTTATGTTGCCTATAAATATACATGGTCTATGTATATTTTAGGTGTGATTTTTAGTAGAAGAAAAAAGGAATATATTTTTTCTCTCTAGAAAATTAGGGTTTATGTTCTCATCTAATGGATGCTCCCACAAGCCTAGTTTTCCAAGGTCATTCATGGAGGCATATGAGTGATTCCTAAAGGCAAAACAATTACCAAGAAGATGGAGATCCAAGGAGAATGCATCTTGCTAAGGGATCTACAATAAGTGAGAACATTCACTTTAGAGGAGAGATCTAAGGTTTACTCAAACCTTGATGTAAGTATTCAATCTTTTAATTGAATGATACATCATGTTTTATTTTTGCATAAAACTTGTCTCTATGTAATGAATCAAGATCTATGAATTTAAATCCCTCAAAAAGTTTTTAAAACTAGCACGTTTCCCAACAGAGCGCACTTGGAACAATTGTTTGTGGCTGTGTGATCATTAATAGTCATGAGTTCCTTAATTTAACACTTGCATATTTTGTTCTTTCTAAGTCATGGCTTAGTGAAGGTACCTTCTGTTAGTACATGTTTCATTGACTTAAGTTGACGATGCTGATATCCTTTTCTTCTGCACATTTTTTGGATACCACTTTTGAATGTTGCAGGATGTTGCATTGTTGACTGATGGAAGATTCTCGGGAGTTTCACACAGACATATTGTTGTTGTCCACATATGTCCTGCAGCACGGGTATTTGCCGTTGGACCGAATTTTCGGTATGACCTTTAGCCATCTCTATATCTTCAAGGTGTTGAATGACGATGCGATGATAGTTGATTGGATTGGTGTTAGACCTAATGAGAGAGTGTCATACAGGAAAATGTAGTAATTTGAAGATGTTGAAACATGTACTAAGTTTTCAAAAAATAGTTTTCAGAAAATTAAAAATAAAAAAATGTATAAAAAAATTCTGCTTAGTTCAAATTTTTAAAAGCTATTTTATGAAAACTTAGTAATAAAAATGCATGTTTTTAAATAAATGTATTTTATTGTTCTTTGGAAAGTGTATTCTGTTATCTGAATTCTTAAGAACTATTTTCAAAATTACAAATCAAGCAATCCCATTGTGCATGTGTCGATGGATGAACTAATCTGGCACATTAATCATACAAAAGATATTCAGAATATTTTTAAATATGCAAGATATATAGACAACAAATACAATATTACATTCTTAATTAACGAAACCACAATCCCGCAAAGATACCTATCTTTTTCCACATCCACTCAATTCATTGACTTTTTTCTCTTTCCAACAGGTAATCCTAAAATATGACCAAAAAAAGTAGTAATACTTTTAATATAAACATTAAAAATTATTCATGACTTAAACATCCTCCAAATAACCAAATATAGTACGAGACCCTGGCGAGCAATCACACTGGCAGATTATGTCGGGTACGACACATTGGGCGAGCAATCACACTGGTAGACTATGGGTGTCATAATCTCACATCGCTTGAGAAAAGTAAAGATGAAGTGTTATATGTAAGTTCAATACCTTTCTATGACATACAATGTTTTAGTGGCCTTGGTGGGTTAGATAGGAACAAAGCCTTGAAGGTAGGCACCAAGCAACACAATGGGACGTTTGGTTCGGGGGATAATATTCTAATATCAGGATGGGTGACCTCCTAGAAAGTTTGGTCCGAGATAATAAAAAACTGATAAATTAATAATGTTAATTGTGCTCTTCTTATGTAAACTTGTACTAAAAGGAAACAAAGACTATATCGTAAATTCTTGGAGGACAAGTAAGGTAAGTCCCAGGCAAATTCAACTTCTCTAAATCATTATAAATAAAAGCCAATAAAGATAAGCATTTCTGTACTACATTATAAATAAAGGCCAATAAAGATAAGCATTTATGTACTAGTATTGTTCTATTGCTAGTTTTGTTCTTGAGCACATTGCAAGGTTTTTTGACTTTTTCCAAGTTGAATGAATTTTTGCACATACACCGTGGAACCAGGAATTTACTTTAGGGGGCAACCGTTAACAATAGTATGATAAGAATTTTTGAACCAAAATTAATACATAGAAAAATGAAGGGTCTTTTCTAAATTTTGATTTTTAAAAATTTTGTGAGACCTAGTTGAGGAGGCCAAAAAAAAAAAAAAAGGCCTTTTTTTAATTTTGAAATTTTTATTAGACAGTGAGTTAGAAAATGAGGTTTTTTTTTGAAAGTTTTTTTAAAGGATTTTTGTGAATTTTATAGGGAGTCACTTTTACAATTATTAGAAATTTAGTGTAAAAATCTACTAATAAGAGAAAAGTCCTATGGAGCAATTGCCCCCACTTGACCCAATGTGGCTATGCCTAACAGGATATCAAGAAATTTTGTAAGAAGAAATTGGAGTAAACTTTCTAGAATGGTGCAAATATTGATCTATTAATTCAATAAAAACAACAATAAAGTGAAGTACCAATATAATACGATTTTTTAAAAAAACATGAAGAATTTTTTATTTTTTTATTTATTTATTTTTAACCTGGCAAACAGCAACAACAGCAGCAACTAGCAAGACATACAATCCTTAGCTGCCAAATCAAGAATATCTTTTGGGATATGAACGAGAGCCACATCTTGATGAAGAAAATCTCGGGAAAGCTTTGTAATGACGTGAACAACTTCATTGCCATTTCTACGAACAAGGCTAAGTCGAGAAAATGAAAACTTCTGAACTACCACTAGAATATCTAAGACAAGGGAATGAATTTCTGTCGGTCCAGCAGCATCACCAATCACTGCTTGAACCACTACCTTAGAATCACATTGAAACCAAAGTTGAGGAACTAAACAGGAACCTGTCCAAATAATAGCTTTGCGCAGACAAATAGCCTTAGCCAAGGTTGCACTAACAGCAGGGAAAGGAGAAAACACTACAGCCTGCACAATAGTGTCCAAAGAATCACGAAAAACAGCTCCACCACCCCCAACCTGAGAAGAGGCCAAACACGATACATCCACATTACATTTAAGCACACCCTCTCCTCCTGGAGGCAGCCAACGGGAAGAAGAAAAGGGAGGAGGAGAAAGGCGAGTAACCGCTAAACTAGGAGACAAACAATCATTAGACGATGAGGATGCAATCCTAAACTCCCAAAACAGAGAACAAGCCATCACAGCAACTCTACGAGCATCCCATTTCACCCCATCAAAAACATATTTATTCCTGGCCTTCCAAATTCCCCAACAAAAATAGGCCACCATACCCAACACATTCATTCCCCCTTACACAGCCTTCCCCTTGCTAACTAGATGCATCCACCAAGTAGAGAAGAAGGAGAGAGGAGCAGACTCAAAATCCAACCTAAGCGGTGAAAACTTCCACACTTGGATGGAATGAGGGCATAGAAACAGCAAATGCTCAATGGATTCCTCATCAAGTCCACACTTAGGACACAACACGTCTGCCTCTAAACCATGAGCAATAAGAAGCTGACAAACTGGTAGAGCCCGCTGACAACACTTCCATAAAAAATGTTGAATTTTGAGTTAAATTTTGCATTTCCAAATGCTATTTCAAAACAACCTATTAGAAGAAGAAACTGTAGAATCCTCCGGAGCTCGACCACGAAGTTCACGAACCATTCGCCGGAGATTAAAAGCCAAACGATATGCAGAGCGGACGGTAAAGTCCCCTGTTGGCTCGAGATCCCAGGCCAAGAACAGAAAAAGTAAAGTCATAAATACTGTTCATAAATACAAGTTGTCTTGAACGGAGTCGAGTCATAAATACTATTCAACAGGAAATTGAGGCTGCAGGACACGAGAGCAGTTCAATTGGCCAACTCGATCGGTTTGGGGTTCTTTTCTTTTTTCCTTGTTGCGAACCGGGAATTTATTGATGCATTTATGATTATTGTTCAAGTTCTCAACATGTGAATGTGAATTTTTTTAGTTGTTGATGTCAGTCTGACATATCTTTTTTTTGAAGGTTGTTACTTACAACAAAGAGCCCGAGGTCTGAGAAACAATACACATATGCTGTGGAAAGCTTATGTATGGTCGGAATATTTTGATTCATACTTACATTGTGCATGCCCAGGACAATGAGAAAGATATCGCACTTTCGAGAAAGCTAGAACAAATGGTGAAAAAGAGAGGATAATGCCAAACCATTTCGGGTTGATACCACATTACCACGACCACGACCACTTCCTGATGATTCAAATACTTTTTTCAAAATTGAAAACAAAAAAGACAGAAAAAATATATATATATCTAGAAATTATCGAAACAAGACACGATAAACGAAATAAAAGAGCTTACCACTTCCATATCCATGTTCCTCGTACTGCCTCCCATTTTCATCATCTCTTTTATGATACTTTGGATCTCCATCCTCTACTTCAATCATCTCTTAACAAAATCACCAGTTTCAAACGCTTCATTGCTTGCACCAGATTAAGCTTTGCGGTGATTGTGTACCCAATTTTTAAATACTGACTTTCTGATGCCAACCTCGCGGCAGAATTCTTCCACTGTGTCTCTGTCCTTCAGCATGACGCTCCATTCAAGTTTGTGTTTTTTTTTTTTTTTTTTTTTTTTTCAAATTTAAACATTCTGAGGCGTTGATATTCATTAAAACTCGAACGGCTTCGTTTCAACAAGGCACCGGCTTCCAAAGCTTCATTGCCAAGTGTTCCGTAAGCTTCACGGTTATTATATTCCCACTTTTTAAATACAGATTTACTCCGATCTCCCCGCAGAATACTTCTACCGACTCAATTCATGTTTGGCAACAACTTCCATTCATGTTTGTATATAACCTCCTCTGGCAGAATCAGGTTCAAAACCCCTGAAAATCGTGCATTCACGTGAAGAGGAGAGACTTCCGAGAAAGCTATAACAAATGGTGAAAAAGTATTCACGTATTATCAATTTTCTGGGTTTTAAACTAGAAGTAAAACTAATGAGTTTTTTTCCTTAATAATCACCGTTTAAGCAAACGATAATACATTTTTCACATAGTCCATAATTATATTAAGAAAAATCTCTTTATCTTCTTTCCGTAAGCTCAATATTACCAATTGTACGCTTATATAAGAATTGTTGAGGAGAAATTAATTGAAACTCTAATAAACAAATAAAAATTATTTTTATATTAATTAAAATCTGCTTTCTTAATTATACTATAGGGATTTAAACTAATCTTAATTCAACAAGCACTTGCAAGTGGAGGTTTATAGGGGATGTCTTTATAATTTATCCTTTATTTATTTATTTACCCATAAAAAATAAATAATGCATTAAAGATAATACGACTTTTGTTGTATATTAGATGTCCCTTTGAGAGTATAATTTTTAAGGAATGTGCAATTGTTATATTATTTTCTTAAAAATTATTAAGCTCTCATTTCAAGTTTAAATTTTTTAAAATTTTAACTGATATTTCATATTTCATGAAAAGAGGTTAAATATGTTTTTTAAACTCTTCAAGTGGACAAGTAAATTTCTTTAAAGGGGTGCAAAAAAAAAAAAAAAAAAAAAAAGTAAATTCACAGACATGAGGACCGCTTGGTAAAAAATGATCGACTGTAAATAATTGTAATTAAAAAAAATCAATCGCTACTTATATGAAACAAATTTTCTCTTTAATAAAAATCAATACGCTACTTATATGAAACACTAATTTTTCTCTTTAATAATTGTGAATAAAAAAATTAATAAGCAACTTATATGAAACACTATTTTTTCTCTTTAATAATTGTGATTAAAAAAATTAATACGCTACTAATAAAATGTTTTTTTTTTTTTTTTAAATCATGTGTATTCGTCTCACAATACACACATCATTCAAATCAGAAGTGTGATTTGAAAGTAAGATTTCAAAAATTTACATCTTGAATTCTTATTCACGCTGTTATGTCTTAGGAGCTTATGGAATCCTTTTGAGGAACACTAACCAATAAGAAAAATAAAATATAAGCATAATGTAGTTCGCTAGGCATTAGCTCAACTAGCTCGTCCTTGTTCATATAACATGAAGGTTCCTTGTGGTCTTAAAAAGAAATAAGAAATAAATAATTTAAATGTCTAGTGTTCCCCATTTTAGCGTGGAGGCACCTATAAAATGAAAATTAATTATATTAATTCCACAATGTACCACAATCAAATCATACATTCATATACACACAAATATATATATATATGTCATAGATGCCATACCATTTGGATAACTAAAACACTATTGCCATAACTATTAATTAACAATGTATGTTTTTAATGCGTCATTGAGACTCGAGTCGGGGAAGGACAATGTTGGCATGCACAATGTTGATATTTTAGAGTAGAAATTAATGAAAAATAAGTTAATTGATATAAAATAATCAAAGTGAAATTTATTAAAAACAAATGTAATACAACATTTTTGACATGCACAATGTTGATGATAAAGAGATATACTTATATCTTCACCATTCTGACTATTGATTTGAACTAATAACACATGATTACGTTATCTTTAATTGTCAAATAAAAAATAGTAAATATATATTCACTTATCAAATCATATGGTGGTTAATTATCAAATTTGATTTGGTAATTAAAAAAGGGTATGCTTATTTATTATTGATCCACATCACTGATCAGAATGGTGTACATCTTCACTGATCTAAGTATTGTCCTTAAAAATAAGTACAAGAAAATTGTGGTAATTTTTATTGGATAGAAAAACTAACCATGTGATTTTTTAATTTTTAATTTTTTCCTTTTTTGAGTGTCTCAAATGTAATTAACATTGTCAAATAAGTAAATAAACATTTTTGACATGCACACGTGCTACAACTAGTAATTTATAGAGATGTATATGCACAATGTGGTTTTTAATCGCGTTCATTTATTTTTAAAATTGGGGTAATCTCATATGAATACTACATTTTTGACATACACAACAACGATAGGATGAAAAATATAATTTCTAAGTTAATGAACGACATACACAATTAGTTACCAAAAAAAAATAGTAATAAAAATCAGAAGAAAATTAATTAGATATATTGAGAGAAGTGCAAAAATTAACTAGATACATTGTATTCAATTTCATGTTGTTGACAAATAGAACTAATTTTTTCTCTCTTCCCCCCTTTTGTTTTAAAAAGTCACTTAGTATTATATTGAATGGTTCTCCTGTTATCTCATAGTATACTAATGACATTTATGGGTTTATTTATCTACAAAAAATTAGAAATAAAAATTGTAATTGATAAAGAAGTACATATGAAAAATAGTATGAAAATGTATATACAAAATAAAAATAGTTTAAAATTTTAATAGTAGTATACAGGGGCGGAGCTAGGAATTTGTTTCAGGGGGGCGCCTTATTAAAAATGATAAATTATATTTTTTTCAAGTGAATAGTGATGCCGCTATGCAAGACAATAATGCAAAAAATAGAACATTAATAATGGTGGAATAATAGCATTTAATAATTTAAAAAATAATTATTTTTAAAAAATAAAAACATAAAATACACCTTAAGAGTCCTGTTAGCAACAAATTTAATTACCAAACTTTGAAAAGAAAAAAAAAAAAAAATAGTTTGAATAAGAGAATGCAACTTTTTTTTTTTTTTTTTTTAAGAGAATATAAAGAAGAAAAAGAAGAAGAAGAAGAAGAAGAGGAGGAGTAAGAATGAAAAGAAAGAAAAAATTAAAGATATTTTTAAAAAATAATTATTTTAGTGGGCAATTTTGTAAAATTTTATAAATTATAGGCCTATTTGTAATAAAAATTAATTGGCCCAAGGGCAAATAATTATTTAAGTGGGGCATTTTTCACTTTTTTATAAGTTATTGGCCTATGTGTAATAAAAATTAATGGCCATTTTTTAGAAAAAAATTATTTTAGGGGGAGCATTTTAAAAACTTTTATAAATTATAAGCCATTTTATAATTAAAACTAATGGGCCAGCATGGGCCCCCCGGGGCCGATGCTGGCTTTGCCTTTGGTGGTATAAATATAAATATACAGAAAAGATAAATCAAGAAAAAAAAGAAGAGAATAGAATAGAGTTCACTAGTTTAGACAGTGCATTAACTGGTGTGGTACAAAGGAGTTCATGGGAATATTAATCAAGACATCACTGCACCGGCTTAGTTGTCGCAAAGAACAGTAGGGACATAATGGTTTTGTCTTGTAAGAAGAATAGAAATTCATGGACAATTGTGTAATAATATAGAAAATGTGTGCTTTAATTTGTTGATTTTTACTTTGATGTGCTTGAAACAGGTTCGGATAGAAACAGCAAATGCTCAATGGATTCCTCATCAAGTCCACACTTAGGACACACCACCTCTGCCTCTAAACCATGAGCAATAAGAAGCTGACGAACTGGTAGAGCCCGCTGACAACACTTCCATAAAAAAATGTTGAATTTTGAGTTAAATTTTGCATTTCCAAATGCTATTTCAAAACAACCTATTAGAAGAAGAAACTGTAGAATCCTCCGGAGCTCGACCACGAAGTTCACGAACCATTCGCCGGAGATTAAAAGCCAAACGATATGCAGAGCGGACGGTAAAGTCCCCTGTTGGCTCGAGATCCCAGGCCAAGAACAGAAAAAGTAAAGTCATAAATACTGTTCATAAATACAAGTTGTCTTGAACGGAGTCGAGTCATAAATACTATTCAACAGGAAATTGAGGCTGCAGGACACGAGAGCAGTTCAATTGGCCAACTCGATCGGTTTGGGGTTCTTTTCTTTTTTCCTTGTTGCGAACCGGGAATTTATTGATGCATTTATGATTATTGTTCAAGTTCTCAACATGTGAATGTGAATTTTTTTAGTTGTTGATGTCAGTCTGACATATCTTTTTTTTGAAGGTTGTTACTTACAACAAAGAGCCCGAGGTCTGAGAAACAATACACATATGCTGTGGAAAGCTTATGTATGGTCGGAATATTTTGATTCATACTTACATTGTGCATGCCCAGGACAATGAGAAAGATATCGCACTTTCGAGAAAGCTAGAACAAATGGTGAAAAAGAGAGGATAATGCCAAACCATTTCGGGTTGATACCACATTACCACGACCACGACCACTTCCTGATGATTCAAATACTTTTTTCAAAATTGAAAACAAAAAAGACAGAAAAAATATATATATATCTAGAAATTATCGAAACAAGACACGATAAACGAAATAAAAGAGCTTACCACTTCCATATCCATGTTCCTCGTACTGCCTCCCATTTTCATCATCTCTTTTATGATACTTTGGATCTCCATCCTCTACTTCAATCATCTCTTAACAAAATCACCAGTTTCAAACGCTTCATTGCTTGCACCAGATTAAGCTTTGCGGTGATTGTGTACCCAATTTTTAAATACTGACTTTCTGATGGCAACCTCGCGGCAGAATTCTTCCACTGTGTCTCTGTCCTTCAGCATGACGCTCCATTCAAGTTTTTGTTTTTTTTTTTTTTTTCAAATTCAAACATTCTGTGGCGTTGATATTCATTAAAACTCGAACGGCTTCGTTTCAACAAGGCACCGGCTTCCAAAGCTTCATTGCCAAGTGTTCCGTAAGCTTCACGGTTATTATATTCCCACTTTTTAAATACAGATTTACTCCGATCTCCCTGCAGAATACTTCTACCGACTCAATTCATGTTTGGCAACAACTTCCATTCATGTTTGTATATAACCTCCTCTGGCAGAATCAGGTTCAAAACCCCTGAAAATCGTGCATTCACGTGAAGAGGAGAGACTTCCGAGAAAGCTATAACAAATGGTGAAAAAGTATTCACGTATTATCAATTTTCTGGGTTTTAAACTAGAAGTAAAACTAATGAGTTTTTTTCCTTAATAATCACCGTTAAGCAAACGATAATACATTTTTCATATAGTCCATAATTATACTAAGAAAAATCTCTTTATCTTCTTTCCGTAAGCTCAATATTACCAATTGTACGCTTATATAAGAATTGTTGAGGAGAAATTAATTGAAACTCTAATAAATAAATAAAAATTATTTTTATATTAATTAAAATCTGCTTTCTTAATTATACTATAGGGATTTAAACTAATCTTAATTCAACAAGCACTTGCAAGTGGAGGTTTATAGGGGATGTCTTTATAATTTATCCTTTATTTATTTATTTACCCATAAAAAATAAATAATGCATTAAAGATAATACGACTTTTGTTGTATATTAGATGTCCCTTTGAGAGTATAATTTTTAAGGACTGTGCAATTGTTATATTATTTTCTTAAAAAATTATTAAGCTCTCATTTCAAGTTTAAATTTTTTAAAATTTTAACTGATATTTCATATTTCATGAAAAGAGGTTAAATATGTTTTTTAAACTCTTCAAGTGGACAAGTAAATTTCTTTAAAGGGGTGCAAAAAAAAAAAAAAAAAAAAAGTAAATTCACAGACATGAGGACCGCTTGGTAAAAAATGATCGACTGTAAATAATTGTAATTAAAAAAAATCAATCGCTACTTATATGAAACAAATTTTCTCTTTAATAAAAATCAATACGCTACTTATATGAAACACTAATTTTTCTCTTTAATAATTGTGAATAAAAAAATTAATAAGCAACTTATATGAAACACTATTTTTTCTCTATAATAATTGTGATTAAAAAAATTAATACGCTACTAATAAAATGTTTTTTTTTTTTATTTTTTATTTTAGATCATGTGTATTCGTCTCATAATACACACATCATTCAAATCAGAAGTGTGATTTGAAAGTGAGATTTCAAAAATTTACATTTCGAATTCTTATTAACGCTGGTATGTCTTAGGAGCTTATGGAATCCTTTTGAGGAACACTAACCAATAAGAAAAATAAAATATAAACATAATGTAGTCCGCTAGGCATTAGCTCAACTAGCTCATCCTTGTTCATATAACATGAAGGTTCCTTGTGGTCTTAAAAAGAAATAAGAAATAAATAATTTAAATGTCTAGTGTTCCCCATTTTAGCGTTGAGGCACCTATAAAATGAAAATTAATTATATTAATTCCACAATGTACCACAATCAAATCATACATTCATATACACACAAATATATATATATAAAATATGAATGTCATAGATGCCATACCATTTGGATAACTAAAACATTACTGCCACAACTATTAATTAACAATGTATGTTTTTAATGCGTCATTGAGACTCGAGCCGGGGAAGGACAATGTTGGCATGCACAATGTTGATATTTTAGAGTAGAAATTAATGAAAAATAAGTTAATTGATATAAAATAATCAAAGTGAAATTTATTAAAAACAAATGTAATACAACATTTTTGATATGCACAATGTTGATGATAAAGAGATATACTTATATCTTCACCATTCTTACTATTAATTTGAACTAATAACACGTGAGTACGTTATCTTTAATTATCAAATAAAAAATAGTAAATATATATTCACTTATCAGATCATATGGTGGTTAATTATCAAATTTGATTTGGTAATTAAAAGAGGGTGTGCTCATTTATTATTGGTCCACATCACTGATCAGAATGGTGTACATCTTCACTAATTTAAGTATTGTCCTTAAAAATAAGTACAAGAAAATTGTGGTAATTTTTATTGGATAGAAAAACTAACCATGTGATTTTTTAATTTTTAATTTTTTCCTTTTTGAGTGTCTCAAATGTAATTAACATTGTCAAATAAGTAAATAGACATTTTTGACATGCACAAGTGCTACAACTAGTAATTTATAGAGATGTATATGCACAATGTGGTTTTTAATCGCGTTCATTTATTTTTAAAATTGGGGTAATCTCATATGAATACTACATTTTTGACATACACAACAACGATAGGATGAAAAATATAATTTCTAAGTTAATGAACGACATACACAATTAGTTACCAAAAAAAAATAGTAATAAAAATCAGAAGAAAATTAATTAGATATATTGAGAGAAGTGCAAAAATTAACTAGATACATTGTATTCAATTTCATGTTGTTGACAAATAGAACTAATTTTTTCTCTCTTCCCCCCTTTTGTTTTAAAAAGTCACTTAGTATTATATTGAATGGTTCTCCTGTTATCTCATAGTATACTAATGACATTTATGGGTTTATTTATCTACAAAAAATTAGAAATAAAAATTGTAATTGATAAAGAAGTACATATGAAAAATAGTATGAAAATGTATATACAAAATAAAAATAGTTTAAAATTTTAATAGTAGTATACAGGGGTGGAGCCAGGAATTTGTTTCACGGGGCTACCTTATTAAAAATGATAAATTATATTTTTTTCAAGTGAATAGTGATGCCGCGATGCACGACAATAATGCAAAAAATAGAACATTAATAATGGTGGAATAATAGCATTTAATAATTTTAAAAAAAAAAAACATAAAATACACCTTAAGAGTCCTGTTAGCAACAAATTTAATTACCAAACTTTGAAGAGAAAAAAAAAATAGTTTGAATAAAAGAATGCAACTTTTTTTTTTTTTAAGAGAATATAAAGAAGAAGAAGAAGAAGAAGAAGAAGAGGAGTAAGAATAAAAAGAAAGGAAAAATTAAAGATATTTTTAAAAAATAATTATTTTAGTGGGCAATTTTGTAAAATTTTATAAATTATAGGCCTATTTGTAATAAAAATTAATTGGCCCAATGGCAAATAATTATTTCAGTGGGGCATTTTTCACTTTTTTATAAGTTATTGGCCTATGTGTAATAAAAATTAATGGCCATTTTTTAGAAAAAAATTATTTTAGAGGGGGCATTTTGAAAACTTTTATAAATTATAGGCCATTTTGTAATTAAAACTAATAGGCTAGCATGGGCCCGGGGGGCATGGGCCCCCGGGGCCTATGCTCGCTTCGCCCTTGGTAGTATAAATATAAATATACAGAAAAGATAAATCAAGAAAAAAAAAAAGAATAGAAGAGAGTTCACTAGTTTAGACAATGCATTAACTGGTGTGGTACAAAGGAGTTCATGGGAATATTAATCAAGACATCACTGCACCGGCTTAGTTGTGCAAAGAACGGTAGGCACATAATGGTTTTGTCTTGTAAGAAGAATAGAAATACATGGACAATTGTGTAATAATATGGAAAATGTGTGCTTTAATTTGTTGATTTTTACTTTGATGTGCTTGAAACAGGTTCGGATAGATAAGGTGGTGCGATCAAGAAGAGGGCGAGTTGAGGTGTCAAAAAAATGTGCTTTAATTTGTTGATTTTTACGTTATGTTCTTGAAACAGGTCTCATCTAATGCTAAGACTGAAGACCATCAAACCCAGGTTTCAACATCATTACCAGCACTATTTTTAGTATTCAGCTCGAACGATTAAAAATCCCACAAAAATGGTTTTTAGGACAATACTTGCCCATATACGACCGAACAAACTTTATAAATTGACTCCAGAGGTGTTTATGGTAACACCCGAAACAGTTGCTGGATATATGTAAGTCATTTGAGCAATTTGATCTGCATTAGAAACCTAACTTCTTCCTCCAACAGGGCATACCATGGGAAGAAGTAACATAAGCTAAATTTGGGAGATCATTTTTAACAACACCATAAATGGGGAGATAGACCGATCGCTTATTAGTATCAAGAAATTCAATACAGCTTAAATCATGCACTCTAGGCAAAAAAAAAAAAAAAAAAAAAAAAAAAAAAATAAGATTCCTTCATTTTCCTTTACCAATAAGAATTTTTTTTAAAACCATAATTCATAAATTTTGAACCATTTTGACCAAAAAAACCAAGCCAAACCAAATTGTGAAAAACCGATTCAATTGGATACCACGGTTCATTTTTATTTTTATTTTTATTTGTTACAGAAGTATTGATACATAGAGAAAGAATTATTATATGGTTCGAAATCAATTACAATCTGTTACGCAAACATCGTTGGATCTCCACACATCAGAAGGGTGGGTTGGTGGTTGCAATTAACCACCACTTCCTTTCATTTAAACATTGGAAAGCTTTCTCCTAAGTTGCTTTGCATGGAATAGATATTGAGCGTGTCTATGCATCGGGTCCATTTGAATCATAAGTATTGTATAGTATAAGAATATATTGTGTATGTATAATTTAAATGAATCCGGTATACAATGCGTCGAGTGGATCCGATATCTATTGAGTATGCCCAACGTACCATGCACCAGGCTCACAACTTCTATTAACTTCATTCAATATACTCCCCCGGGCCCCGCGGGGCGCACCGGGGGCAATCATCAAACCTCCACTTTGCCATGTGCCTTCAACACTGAAATTAGTCATTTATATAGGCCCATCCAGCATTATAGCCCCCCCCACCCCGCGCGCGCGGGGGGGCAATCAACAAACCTCCACTTTGCCATGTGCCTTCAACACTGAAATTAGTCATTTATATAGGCCCAACCACCATTTTGGGTAGTCAAGTTGTCAGGCCCTCTATCAAACCTCCACTTTGCCATGTGCCTTCAACACTGAAATTAGTCATTTATATAGGACCATCCAGCATTATGGGTAGTCAAGTTGTCAGGAAATTAATACTGAGTTGCGTAACCCAGTACACAAATTCAATACACCATACTGTGTTTTCATATCATGAATGGCATGTAAAAATAGAGAAAAGAAAGAAATTTGTACAAGGAGAGACTTCGTAGCAAGGACGGACCATTAATTTGAATGGGCAGGGGACAATAGTAGATTTTTTTTTAATTTTTTTGTAATTTGAGGAGGAGCAATATGAAAATTATTAGATGCTACCCTACAATGAATTCATGCACACAGAGAAAAAAATTATTATATGATTAATCTGTTGTGCAAGCGAATGTGATAATTTTATTCAATTTTTATTTTTATTTTTGATTTACGTGGCAGATTTTAATTGGTCAAAACTATTCATGTATAATTTCTGGACTTTTGAGAGAGACATGCTTTACAAGTATAGTAGACAAAACTACTTTTTTCTTGTTTTCCTTGTGATCAAATTTGTTACCTAAATGACAAAACAATATGCCTAATTACATTCACTTACAACAGTTTGAATCTTCTTTTTCTTATTAAAATTTCTACGAGGTCTTACTGGTGTCAGAACATGATAAGTATGTTCCATTTTTGTTTGGTACCCTCCACAATCATCATGCATTTGCATTTGACAATATATATATATATATATATATATATATATATATATATTTTGTAGCCCCACAGTTGAATTGTTTCTCATTATATTTAGGAGCCCAACTTCAAATCTTTGCACCTTTTAACATCTAATCTAATTTTCTTGTCCTAGAGAAAAACATGATATATATTGTAAGAAAGAAAATTAAAAACATGATATATATTGTAAGAAAGAAAATTATGTAAACTATAAATAATTAATGGCAAATTAAATATTATTTCTATGGAAATGAAAATTAAAATTAAAAAAAAAATGAAAAAAGAAATTAAAAATCTCATGAAATTTTATAACATTGGAATATGCTCTCATGCGAAGCCACCACTCTTCTTGAGCGACCAAAATACTTATACTTCAAAGCGATATCACCACAAATACATATGGTTCACGAATTAGGATCCTTTGGGAGGAATTCTACCCTTAAGTTTGGACTTGTTTTGCTGCGCATGCTAAGACCTAAAGTTGTTCGGTAGTACTGGATACTCTTCTTTATTAGTTCAAAACCTTCTCCATCCGAACTCGACGAGTGACAAGAAACTCTTACACAAAGTCTCCTCTTTGTTCTTGTGGCAGTTTTTTCACCGAACACCTGGATGGAAATTAGATTAACTTCATGATATGATTGCTGATAGTTTCTATCGGTCAGCTGAGCTTAGTTGTTGGTATCTTCCAGAGTAATGCTTTGAAAGGAACCCCTCAACCTCTCTCGCTATGAAAGGAGATCCTCTCAGTTCATGCTAACTTCAAATTTAACCAGTTTTTTTTACAACAAAAATATGACCCGACAGCCATAACCTTGACTACTACTGCAGCTGTGTGGTCCCACACCCACACAGCGTCTATGAGCAGTCGTGATAGTCGACATCACCAATTATATATATATATATATATACCCACATAGCCTCTGCGAGCAGTCGTGATAGTCGATATCATCAATTATATATTATGCAATGTGCGAATGGTGACTTTCATTATGCCTCTCATGTTTCTGGCCACAGATTGTGGTACTTCTGCGTCGATAATGAAAAGACAGGTAAATTCTAGACATGACATCAATAGTAAAATTAGTACACGTGTTGTAACTCGTAAGTAACTAGATTTATTCCATCATTCACTTGATTTTAAAATCAAGTTGTGCATAAAGGCTGATTCGTGTGCTGAGAGACAGATTTAAAAAATTGTACGGAAAAGACTTTGAACAACAATAATATATAATGGGGTATCACTAAAAGTTGAGTGAAGCATCTCTAAGACTTTTACAAAATTTATTGCCTTTAATGGGTCGGTGTGCCTGCTTGTGCAAATCAACTTTTGACATGTTTACAAGTGATTTTAGACTTTTTTAACTTTTTGATACTTCTCATTTTTAAAAGTTTATCATATACCAAATAATGATTATGCAGTTAGCTGGAACACAATTATAACCCAAGGTTGAAATCTTCTAGCAAACCTTCCACACACATTTTTCCTTAGAAAATTATAATTATATAGCATGTGTTTCTCATTGATTGGTGTAATACAGAAATGAAAGATTGCAATATTTATTGTACCGAATATTAGGGGCCCTATAACCTTCTAAAAGCAAATTTGTGACAAGATAGTTCATGCATGAAAGTAAAGTGAAGCCTCTTTGGCCTAGGAGTTGGCTTGTGTGAACCCGAAGTCTTAAGAGTTCCAGAATTGGTGGAGAGAAGAGAGTAAAGTGAGCTTTTTAAAATCAAAGAAGACAAGGATTTATAGTAAATTTGAACTCCATTGTTACTTTAATTTCACCTAAATTTCTGCTTTTCATAGAATACTCGATTCATATTAATAATCCATCCTCATTTTTTCCTTTGTTAATCAACTTTAACAAGCCTTATCATGTATGTACTCGAATCATATTAAAGAAGACAAGGATTTATAGCAAATTTGAACTCCATCGTTACTTTAAGTTCACCTAAATTTCAGCCTTTCATAGAATACTCGATTCATATTAATAACCCATGCTCATTTTTTCCTTTGTTATTCAACTTTAACGAGCCTTATCATGAATATACTCGAATCATATTAATAAGTATATCTGGACAAACTCAAACTGTAACTTTTGAGGAAGATGAACACTAAAATGTATTCACACTTGAAAATTTCACTCTATCGACCCCAGGAAATAATATGAGACATCCTAATAGGAAATATATCACTTTTAACAATTTTTGTGTGTGCATTTCTAAAGCTTGGATTGACAAGTTGTAGGATCTAGATTTAAGCCCCTCAAATAAAAAATAAAAATAAAAACATAAAAAATTTAAAGTACCAGATACTGACTTGCAAACTATATGTAGGTCACAGCTACTTGTACATGCAGTGGATCCCATCACATATGTGAGCTGGTTTCTTGAGGTGAGCCACATCAGATATGTGAGTAGTCGACTGTGTCGGTGTCACGTGAGCTGGTTTCTTGAGGTGAGCCTCATCACATATGTGAGAAGTCGACTGTGTCGGTGTCACGATGTGTATTTATAATAGTAGTTTTTCCTTTGTCATGATTGATAGATTCTTGGAATTCTATGTGGAAAGGAGTTAAAAAAAAAAAGAAGGGGCCTAATTCAGAGAATAGTTTTTGTAGCACATTGAAACTATTTCTGTCACTTTTTTTTTTTTTTTTTTTTTTTTTTTTTTCAAAAGTCAATTTCACAAAAATAAACCAAATAAGTTTTATGTAAGAAACTAGGAATCCACAATAGCCTTTGAAAAAATTGCAAATAAACCATTTCAACGCCACCACATAGAGAATAAATCACTAGTATAATATTCCTTCCGTTCCAATTTAAGTGTCGCTCATAAGGAATATAGTAATTTTTAAGGAGACATGTGGAACATGCATCGTCTCCCTAAAAGGTTACTAACTTACCCTTTTAAGTTTTGAATATGAAATTTTGAAATTTTAAACTCAAATGATATATATGGAAAGATGTGAATACATTGTTTGAAAAAGGAAAGTGGATTATTATTTTAGAATAGACAAAAAAGGAAATCATGACACTTATTTTGAGACGGAGGAGTAAGAATCAAATTTGGCATCCTCTCCTTATTACTTAACCATCTTGGTTATTCTATCCGCTCTATAAATAAGGACCCTCATAGACCAAACATAGCAGAAAACAATCAGTAAAAATGGGAGAGAAACAATATGAAGCCCATGTAGTAGTGCTCCCTTATCCAGGCCAAGGCCACATAAATCCTCTCCTTCAATTTGCAAAAGGCTTAGCATCCAAAGGTGTCAAATCTACACTAGCCACAACCCACTACACTGTCAAGTCCATATCGGCACCAAACGTCGAGGTTGCGCCCATCTCTGATGGGTTCGACGAGGGTGGCTTTGCTCAGGCCGGAAATGAGGATGTGTACTTGAAGTCATTCAGAGCCAATGGCTCGAGAACTCTATCCGAACTCATTCAGAAGTACAAAAACTCTAGCTCCCCAGTCAATTGTGTCGTGTATGATTCGTTTTTTCCATGGGCACTAGATGTTGCTAGGCAACATGGCATATATGGGGCACCATTCTTCACTAACTCAGCCACAGTATGTGCCATATTTTGTCGCATACACAACGGCGCGCTCACTCTCCCGGTGAAGATGGAGGACACACCCCTGCTGCTACCAGGCCTGCCTCCACTCAACCTTCCTGACTTGCCCAGTTTTGTCAAGGCGCCTGAGAGCAACCCTGCTTACTTAGCAATGAAATTGAGTCAGTACTCCAACTTGGAAAAGGTTGATTGGATATTTAACAACACCTTCGAGGAATTAGAAGGCGATGTAAGTACATGATCAACATCATTTCATTCAATTCGAAGTCCAACCCACAAAAATTTAGAGCCATAAATGTTTGATTAGCTTCTGAACTTTGTGACATAAATTGCATAAATATATTATTCTTGGTAGTTCTAATGTTTTGTTTATTTATGTTCATGAAGGCTGCAAAAGGTGCATCAGAGCTCTGGCCAGCAAAGTTGATTGGTCCAATGGTGCCATCAGCCTACTTAGATGGCCAAATTGAGGGGGACAAAGGATATGGAGCAAGCCTGTGGAAGCCACTAAACGATGAGTGCATCAAATGGCTAAAAACAAAGCCATTAGAATCAGTAGTCTACGTTTCGTTTGGAAGCATGGTTTCATTGTCAGCAAAAAAGATGGAAGAGATCGCGTGGGGACTGAACCAAAGCAATTTGCATTTCCTGTGGGTGGTGAAGGAGATCGAGCACCATAAGTTGCCGGATGAGTTCATAGTCTCAACAAAAGAAAAAGGTCTGATTGTGACATGGTGCAACCAACTAGAAATGTTGGCTCATAGATCCATTGGCTGCTTTGTAACGCATTGTGGTTGGAACTCAACACTTGAAGGGCTGAGCCTTGGCGTGCCGATGGTAGGAGTGCCACAATGGGCAGACCAAATGACTAATGCTAAGTTTATAGAGGAGATATGGGATGTGGGGGTCAGAGCTAAGGAAGATGAGAAGGGAATCGTGAGAAGAGAAGAGCTTGTGTGGTGTTTGAAGGAAGTTATGGAAGGGGAGAGAAGTGATGAGATTAGGAGGAATGCCAGTAAATGGAGGGAGTTGGCTAAGGAAGCAGTTCGTGAAGGAGGGAGTTCAGACAAGTGTATTAGTGAATTTGTGGAGCATTTGAAGGGTTCAAATAAGAAAGCAGAGGGAAGGTACCTAAATGGTCACACTTAGTTGTGGAAATACACAAATTTTTATTTAAGAATTTGTCCTGTGTGTGACAAGTAGTAAAGGGGCTTTTGATGATATGGTTATGCCTTTTGGACTCACCAATGTCCTTGGCCGTGTTCTGGGGTTTTTATATCCTCTCTCTTTTTTTTTTTTTTGTCTTACTTCTTAAATTTATTATAGTTGTAGGGTAGGGGCTAGGGAACTGTGTTTTTTCGGGGTATGTTGTTTTGTAGGAACTCTCAAGTCTCATTGTAGCGTGCATTTGTGTAACTGCAGATTGTTGACAATCTTCTCTGTTATTTGATATTTTTCCCCCCATTTTTTTTTTCTTCTTCAAATGAAAGACTATATGGATTCCTTTTCTTTCCTATGGTATTTTTATGCAAAATATATGGGATTCAATGAGCAATTATTAGATAATTCTGAACAATGTGGTCCAGCCCAATCAAGATTTTTAATAAAATATTTTAAGGTACTTATGATCTTGGACTATCCAACAGTTTATGGATTTTGAAACCTTTTCCATAGTCCATGTTGTGGAAATTCCATCATATTTATAGAAATAATATAAAGATAATGTTCATACACAATGATTCAAAAATAATGAACAATAACACCAATGAATAGTCAAAGAATAATTCTTTATTAAAGAGAATAATACATCATTTGAACAATATGGAAATATCAATGAACACGAATTTAACAGGATAAATACTTCATCAATAATATATTAATATTAGCTCAATAATATAAATTAAGAAGTAAAAAGATAATAATAAAATAGGTAAGAAAGTGCTGGTTTGATTGTTGAGGCATGTGTAAACGCATTGACCTAAAGTTGATAGTCCTCCCCTTCGTGCGGGTATTTGTAAAACTAATCAGGTCCAAGATACAACACAACCAGCTCGTAGCAGCGTCTCCTCCATGTGCACGACCACAGGAAGACTGGGTCCAAGTCTATATAAGTATAATTGCTCATAAACTCAATAAGTAAAATATTCTCAAATATGGTATACACATATACATAGATGGAAAAGTATAATAGAGAGATGACAAACAATTATTTTAGATTCTCACTCACACTAGATATACGTATCCATACTTCCCTCTTTAGAATGATAAACATATAACCTTTTTATAGTGTAAAAGAGTGTAACGGTTGTAGCAACATAAATAGAGAATTTAAATATAATTATTTCATCAATATAAATATAATAAACCATTCTATTAAATAGTATTTAATATAATGTAACTTAATATATAATTTAATATATTTATTAATTTTATTAAAATATTACTCAAAAGTCTATACCCAAATACATACCCTTGAAAAGGATAAGGGACAGACAACTATAGCTCTTTCTGTTGACCTTCTAAATCGGCAAGCTCAATCGATTTAGAAATTGACTAGTGCTGGCGTGCTAGAACCAATGACTTGGTTCAAATAAAAAGATCTAGTCTCTTTTACAGAAAGTTGTAAATTAAGCGATGAATGAGAGAAAGAACACAAAACTCTCAGTTGGGTTTCTAATTGCCTTGAACGAAAACAGAACTTTAAAGGAAAAGCGAATTGCAACAAAATAGAGTAAAATTGAAATGGAATTGAAGTGGAATAGAAAGATATGATAACTACTGAAATTGAATCAACGTGAAAGAAAGCTACAAGGAATAAGAATTCAATTCGTAAAGAAGAATATATATAATAAAGGAAACTAAACTAGAATTTAATTAACTAAGAAATTTGCATTAAACTAAAGAAATCAAGTTAAACTAGGAAAGCATGATTGAAAAATAAAAATTGTATTGATACAAATGTTCGAGAGGTGTTGGACCCCTAACATAGGCTATCTCCAATAATATTTATAAGCCAAATAAAAAGAGTACGTCTTAAGACAACTACTTATTAGAATAAGATAAAAACTATCTTACAAACACCTAAAGCTATCCAACAACTCATCTTGATAACCCAACAACTATTGCCATCCTTGCATATCAAATTGCCAGCACCCTAATGTTTACTCATTCCAACAGAACCACCTTATGTAATGGCGTCCCAGATTTTTTTGAATTATTTATTTATTTATTTATTATGCCTCGTTTTCTGTGCCATATGGGCCTTGAGGGTCGTTTAGGTCATTTTCTCGAGCTGAGAGTTTTAGAAATGCATATTAATTATTTTAAGTCAATTAGAGGTGACGGGACCATATTTAGAATTTTTCGAAAGTTGGGATGACATTCGGATTCGGGAACTTCTCCAATTTTTCTCATTTTAAGTGAGGGTCATTATAGGCATTTCACACACATATACATATGTATGTAAGTATACATTGAGGTAGATATTTTGGGGATGATTTTGGTATTGCAATGAAAGGAGAAAGGCAAATGAGTAACTTAGCCAAGAATTAGTAATCATCTTAGGCTTGACAAGTGGCACCACATGGACCATGTGTGCAATTATTAGACAAGCCAACACCCCTATTTCCTCTTCATTTCCGCCAAATCTCTTCTCTCTCTAACCTTTCTCCTTTTCTCTCTATATCTATACACATATATGTCTTCTATACTGCAAATTTTATTTTAAGAAGGTTATAGTGGGATTTTGATAAAGAGCAAGAAGGGAAATTGGAGAGCATATTAAGGGATTCATTTTGGCACCAATTGTAATGACCCGAACCCGGGGGTCCAAATAGCTAACCGGGTCCCTACCCGTACCAAAAAGCACACAAGGACAAAATGGTCATTTCAAGGCAAGTATTAAAGATAAGTTGAGTATGAGTAGTCAAATGGGTCATTCTAACCTCACATTAACCAAATAAGTCAATTCCATAAGTTTTTAATGGCCTACAATTTTCAACATTTACCTATTCTCGATTTGAAAGATTCTTTGACACCTCTTCACTAAAATAGTTATAATTCTCAATGTTGTTAGAATTTGAGAATGATATTGATATCATTGGAAAATTGACTTCGAGCCGGTTAGTTTAGGCTAAAGAATGACCCAATTTAGGTTTGAAATGAGGGAGTTATAACCATTCGAAATTTCAATTAACAACCACTGAACAAGTAATAGTGCTCTATTGATCGAGCCTAACTCGACTGATTGAGTCCAAGCTCGTGCGGTGGAGCTGAGAGCATGAAATTTGAGGTTTTTCTCATTTTTTTCTAAGTATGGAAGGCATCAATCGATCAAATGGAAGCTCGATTGATCGAGTGAACCTATAAAATGGTCAATTTGGCCTTTTAGGAAGCTTTGGTTGGTTCTTACATTGAATTTATGATAATGGACACATCCATACAACTCAAAACCTATCTCAAAACTTCCACAAACATAGATACATTATCAAATTAATGACAAGTTTCATAATATACATAACCAAATGAATAACTTATCATTGACATTGCCACGGTTGTAAAATAATACAAGTTTATGCCCAAATTTTACAAATAGTTCTGACTACAAGGAATGATGCAATTAAACATCCTAACTACGTCAAAACGTATAAAGGTGTGTCATCCATTCCATCACTTCCAAGTCCTGAAAAATGTTTAAGATAAGGGGTGAGCACCACCGCTCAGTAGAGGATACCTAAATGGCATTTCCTTAAGTCGAGTAAGCATAATAACAACCACGTAAGAGCATAATAAGATAGAGAGGGATCGTGCAAGGGACTTTAATCACCAATCAACCATCAAGCACATAAACTAAGATCCAAATATCCAATGAATACCATACATTATGCATCTACACCACACACACACAATCGACTCATACGCATTCACACCAAAAGTGTACTAAGTAGCCGAATTTCGGGTACCTCCTTATGTCCTTATGGCCAATTAGTACCGCCGTTAAAGGGGTACCTCCCCAATACCAGTTTTAAGAGAAACCATTACTCCACAAACTTTACAAAAACTCGTTTCCATCCATGACTTCCCACACACCACTCTATCCACACCAACACCATGGTAATGTCATAAAGATGCATCACAACAAATCTAGGACAACCATACATTCCATCATCAACACACAACTACAATTAGAACAATAGGCATGCTTTTGCTTATAAATGAACAAGAAGTTCATATTGGCAACAAAACCACATAGCATTTAACATCAATGTAAGAGATAGTCTCATGTAAGTAAGTTGTCATATAATAAGCATGTTAGACATAGTTTACCCCAAAATCACAAGAATTCACTTTAACTAGTCACATACAACATGAGATAAACAACATAACACATATAGTCTTCATTCTAGCATTCCTATTAACATAATCATCATACTGTGCAACATTTAATGGAACTGATTTCAATTCAAACAATAATTTAACAAGTAATGACCATGATTGAAACCTTAAAACCCAAATCGAACCAAATTACACCCAATTAAGCATGCTTTCAAGGGGAAAATAAAGATTTGATTACCACAACCTAGGACTACACAATTTAAGCAAACCCTTACCTCAAAGATGCAATACCCTAGTTTGCTCCTAGCTTAAAACTCCACCAATTTGAAGTCCACCACCATCAATGTGAAGAGGAAGGTAAAGAGGACAAACTTTCCTCTTAAAGCAACTCTAAAAGCTTAAGCTCAAGCCTAGATCGAAATCTCAAAGTGGCCCAATGGCTTCCAAAATCAACTAATCTTGTAGATCAAGAAATGCTCTACAACATCTCTAACTAGCCCCTATTCTAAATCCAACCTCTAAGAATTTTGAAAATCTTAATGTGGTCAAATCTTTAATTTCTCACCATGGTTATGTAGAAGAGAAGGAGGAGAATAACTTTCTCTCCTTGGGTACACTCAAAATCAAAGGCTATGGCCTCCAAATCGAAGCTTTTCAAAGCTTATTCATGGAGGATGATATATGTATAGATATAAAGAGAGAAAGTGTGGGGAAAAAGAAGGTGAATAATGAGGAAATTTGACAAACTCCTCCTATTTATAATCTCCTCACAACTTTACTTTAGTCACATCATTTAACCCCAAATATCTATAACTAATTACTCCATTCCTCTAAGCAACTTTCATGAAATTACCTTAAGGCAACAACCCACTAAAAATATAATAATAATGCCCTCCAATGAACTTTCATTGAGGCCCTTGACATTCCCGTGCACTTAAGCCACCTCGGACCCACACTGGATCCTCCGGTCCAAAACTCGAAAATGTCCAAAATGAATTGGAATGCATTTTTTAAATTTAGGGGTTTTTGGGGCTTTTCTCTTCTTCTTGAGGTAGGGGTCTCTAAAGCCTACATCCTTTGGTGTTTGTGAGTTAATTGTAATGACCCAGTCATTTCCTTCACTTTCTTTTTCCTCAGAATTTCACGGATGAATTTTTTTCGTTGAAATTTCTTATCTAAGTTCAGTTTCTCGTCGCTTAATATCGTCTCGAGTGCTCAGAAATGGTTTCTGAGTCTCTTTCTTTTGGATTGACAACTTCCTTTTACAACCAAGTCATTTCCACATTTTTCGTTTTTCGACACTATTCACTTTTCGTCTTTTTCCCTGTTTTGTCCTCTTCCCTATTTTGTCTTTTCCCTGTTTGTCACTTTGTTGGCATAACCTCACTCCTTGTGTTCGGAGTTGGTTTTTGACTTCACGTATATTCATTCTAAGTGGTGTCCACAAAATATGTATCCTTACTTTTGCAGTAAAGTACTCTGGTTGCTCCCGGTGTCCATAGAGGCATGGATGCATAATTTTTCAGAATCTTTTTCTTTTCTTAGGGTGTTTTTCATAAATATCTTTTGAAGATATTTTGTTTCAGGGGTTTTTAAGAAAATATTTTGGAAGACATTTTCAATTTGGGGCAATTGTGCAGTTTTCACTTTTTGAAGGGGTCATTGTGCAATTAACGAAAGTTATTGCAAAATACCTCGTCTCGAGCCTGGATTCTCGTATGGGATTTATTTTCACATTTCGTAGATTCATGTACTCATAGAATTTCCTTCTGGTCATTTTTCTCCAGTTTTAGGGTTTTTGGCCCCGATTGCCGCAGAACTTGTTCGGGGCATAACTCTCTGCTCAGGACTCAGTTTTCGACGTCGTTTCTTCCATTATTCATATTTTCTCATTTTGAATCTTTTTCTTTCATGGAGTTTTGCCATTTGAGCCCGTCTGCTCAAATTTCACTTTTAAAAACCCGGTGAGGCCCGTTCAGGGCACTTTTTGAGATTTTCTATAAATAGGGGGACTTAAAATTAAAAAGTCATCTTCTCCCCTCTCCATGCACGACTAGAACCTGCTATGGAAGACCAAGGGGGCTGCCACGCTTCTTCTTTCATTTGAACCTTCTTCCCTTTGTTAAAAAGTCGAAGTGCCTTCGCGTTTTGTGTTTGTCTTGACCACGCGCATCTTTCCCCCTTATTAGAACCCGTTTTTGGCCAAATTTTGAGTTTGGGTTTGAAGTCAAGTTATGATTTTGATGGGGCTTCTTGTGGGTTCATGTAGATCGTGTTGTCCCCGACAAAACCCTTCAGTATCGTCGGTTTCGGAGCACTTTTTTTTCGGTGGGCTTTTGAGATTTTCATCTCAAATTGAGGTAGGGGATGTCTTAGGTTTATATTATTGTTGTATTAATTATTTTATAAGCATATACAACTTGTGAGCATGCTTTGTTCAAGTTTTTAGAATTTAATTTATTTATTTTCTTTATCTAGGATTTAATTCTAATGATGGTATATAGTTTAGAATTAAATTGTGGCATGCTAGTAAATTAGGCCTTGGTGAGTTGTGTAACATATATTAAATTTGGAGCATTTGAATAAGAATTGCAAACTTTATTTAATATTTATCTTTCGTGAAAGATTAATTCACATAGTTGTATCAAGCATGAAACCAACTTGTAATGTGATATTAAAGTAGGCCTTGGTGAGTTCTTTAACATATATTAAATTGAGGACATTTGGATATGTTTGAAAATCTAGAGAAAAATTAATTAATGAGCTTAATTAATTATATTTTAAGTATGTTGGTCACTTAAATTGATATTGGAGGTAATAGGTTGATAATCCCTTGAAATGTAGTCTGTTTAATCACCTTGTGAGCATGTTACTAATTTGATGTAGAATTAGTACTTAAGACATCTTGAAATGGTAATTGGACTTAGCATGATATAGAATATCATTGACTTGCATAGCTTGTTTAGATATATCTTGTGTAGGTGTATAACTTGTTAGAATATTACAATTATTTACCTTGGAAGTTAATTACTAAATTGGGACTTATTTACTACTAGTGACTTAGTGTGGTAATGTGGTTCAATTGTTATAAAATATTCTTATTTTGGTGTATAAATTGCATATTGGAGGCTTGACATGTCATATGCTATCTAGACTTGAATTCGAGGACATGGTTTGTGTGGATTCAACTTTATTTGTGTATGGAAGATGGTTTTATGCATTAGTGGATTTGGTATAAGTTTGATCTAACTTATTGATTTTTGTATAAGTTTTAGACTTATTGATTTTGGAAAGCTTGTAAGGACATATTTCACGTGATGGCTAGGATTTGGTTCTAGTACAGAGACAAGAGTCTTCTAAGTCATAAGTGTGCACTAGGTAGTACCTTGTGGGTCGTAATTGCCCAGAATAACTTATGCATGTACGCACTAGGTAGTGCCTTGTGGGTCGTAATTACCCGAAAACACTTGCTTGGTCTAGTGATCACATGTCTTAGTCTTTCTACTTTGATTTCGCATTTAATTTCAAGTTGTTAATCATGGATTACTTGTAACTTGAGAATTGGTGCTTGCTTATGTATTTTGATCTCGTTTAGTATACTTGAACTTGTATTCTTGTTGGTGTATCTAAACTCTATCTAGTGTATTTACGCTTATTATGCTTATCTTGTGTGTGCGGATTTCATTTTTGTATACTTGTGCCATATATACTTGACTTGTGCGTATGTGTTTAGCTTAGTATACTTGTGTTTGTATACTTGATTTATGAGTACTCTATACATATATCTTATACTTGTGTATGTATGCTAGATATTACTTATCCCGTTTAACATGATTTAGTATACTTGTGAGCATATGTACTTGAATGTCGTGTATCATGTTTTAATACGGTTTAGTGTATTTAAGCATGTATACTTGTATGTCGTAGTTCATTTCAATTGCATGAGTAACTTAGGATGATCCCTGAGTCTCACTTTGACATAGACATTAGGTGGCATGAGCCCCTTTAACATGTTTCACCTTAAGGTGATAGAATTATAAAATGCTAGGTCGATGCATGCTCATCTCCTACGAGTAGTTTTATGTTACTCACCCACATAAAGGGGACATTTTTCAGGTATCGGGATCAAGATTTGGGATTTAGATTCGGGATTCACATCATGCTTGGATGATTTGTAGACTTGAAGTTCTCATTTCTTGTAAATATTGGCTTGAAATGCCATTTATAGCTTTATATGTCAAAATGTGTAAATTTGATTCTATTTTTGTAATGTGTACATAAGTACACTTTTTACAATGTATTTGACATGTATGAGATGAGGCCATTGGCCAATGACATCTAATTTGTATCATATGTAACTTTTAACTTCATGAAATATTATGAAAATATTGAAAAATGCCGAGTCATTGCTTCACTATGCTTGCATCGGGTGTGAGAGTTCCATTTTTATTCTTTCATAGGGTATTATAAATCATGTTTGAAGTGTGGCCAAAGGCCAAGCGGTAATTTGAAATCATTTGTTAATTTTGGTTTTCAAATTTCCCTTTTCTTGTTCATTTTTTGCCCGTTGGGGGGTCGGATTTTGCATCGGTGGTATTTTTAAGCCATAGACCATTATAGCACGTCCTAATAGGTAAGTTACATTTTCGTGCATAGTCGTTTCCAGGCAAACCTTCTTCTTTGGTGAAATGAGCCTCCTATGGACTCATTTTGAAACTTTGTTGCATAATCTGATCTAGGGGCTTTCTAGACTTGTCACATCAATTTCATTTTCTTCTTTCTACATGGTCGCTTAGAAAATGTGATTTTAAGGGGGGTTTCTTCTTCGTGTTTTTCCAGAAAATATCGTCTTGGTACCGAAAATCCTCGCAAAGTTCAGTTTTCAGTTTTGCAATGTAACAGCTTTTTCACCCTCACTACCAGATTTCGTGGAAGGGCATTTTAGGCATTTTACAGTGAGTTTTTTCTCATTTTCTTTCGCTTGGCCGGGTAGAAATTTTGATTTCAGGAGGGGTTTCTTTTTTGTGTTTTTCCAGAAAAATCCATCTTCTAGCTCGTTTTTGCTCTTAGTTGCGGGCAGATTTTGAAAACAAATCTTGTAGCAACTTTTTGGACTTTCTTGATCTATGCTGATCTAGGGGACATTTTAGGGATTTTACAGTGTGTTTTTTTTTTTTTTTTGTTTCCTTCCACGTGGCCGGGTAAAAAACGTGATTTTAAGGGGGGGTTTCTTCTTCGTGTTTTTCTAGAAAAACTCATTTAAGGGTCCGTTTTTAGCCTCAGTTCTAAGAAAAAAATCAAATGTTGCTTGCTGTAAAAACACTATTCCTGCCCAGATTTCTTACCCGGAAAATAAGTTGATTTTTTTGAAACTTTAAGGCTTCATATCTTCATCATCCGGACTCCAAATCAAGTGATTTTTGAGTCTATGTTTATTAGTTTTTGCTGGTCTATATAACGGTATGCACGGTTGAATCAAATTATATCTGAAAAGACCATTTTACCCCTTGTAAAGTACCCTTACCGCATTGATTTCAAACCCAAAAGTTTGATTTTATGAAACTTTGGAGTTTCATATTTTCTTCACCCGGACTCTGAATCAAGTGATTCTTAAGTTTATCATAATTAGTTTTTCGTTGTCCTTCCAGCGGTGTGCTCGGTGGCACTCAAGTTCACAGTTTTCAGAAATGACTATTTTGCCCCTGGGGGCTTATTTGTCATATTTTAGGTCTTTTGTTTCCGCATCAGTTCTCATTGAGTTCCACAACCTCATGGAAGGTCACTTTTACTTCTTAGAGACTTGTTTTCTGTTTTCGCTTTAGCATTTCGGAACCGTTATCGGGTCAAACTACGGTTCATCATAGGACGCACTGTGACGGCCCAAGTTTTGTAAACTCGGTGTATCAGTGATGACCAAAAGATGACCCGATAATGGATCCGAAATACGCAAGCGAAATGTGAAACAACGGTCTCTAGAGATACAATGCGTCTCTAAAATACCAATGTGACCCTCAATGAGGTCACAGAACCCAAAGGAAACAAATGCAGAAGTGTCGTTTCAAAAAGGGACAAAAAGAACCTAGGGGCAAAATGGTCATTTTGTAAAAAGTGGATTCAGGTGCTATCGAGCACACCACTGGAAAGTAAATGACAAATTAGTCAAGTTCAAAATTTTTTTTACTCAATTTGGGGTCCGGACGGGGGAGAAAGGTCGAAAACAAAAATGATGTCTTGGTGGCCCGACGAGGACAACCCACCACTGCTGCAACTGAGAGTAAAAACGAGCATCTAAACGGACTTTTTTAAAAAAAATCAAAGAAGAAACCCACCCTAAAATCAAGTTTCCTACCCCGATCGTGAAAGGAAACAAAAAAAATGCATTGTACAATGCCCAGAATGCCCCCAAGAAAATCAGGTCAAGAGGAAAAAAACTAATCCAAGCTACTGCCCAAGTTTTGGAAATAGGGCTTAGGAGGTTTTTAAATTGCCTAAATTAAAAATGCAATCTTAAAATGCACCCACAAGACCTCCGGAAGTTTCGGATCGGTCGTGACAATTTAAAAAAAAAAAGTCGATGAATAGTACCAACTACATTTGTACTAAAAATTTGCAAAACCTGGCAGCAAGGATTTTTCGGAAAATTATTGATTTTTGAGGGCCAAGATGATATTTTCTGGAAAAATACAAAGAAGAAACCCCCCTCAAAATTGAGTTTTCTAAGTGACTTAGGAGTAAAAATGAAAAAAAACGCATTGTAAAAGATCCGAAATGCCCTGAAACAGAATAGGGTAAAACTCCCTAAAAATGTTACTTAGAGTTTTTGTTTCATCAAGGATGGTATTGTTTGCCAAAGTGAGTATGCAAGTGCATTCAATATGATAAAATAGATGCACCAACATGGCCTAAAGCCTCTTTACATTCCATTAACAAGTTTTAGCATACAAAGCCTCCATTTCTCACAAATAAGCTACAATGGCAATACTTGAGTTTTAAAGAGAACATGCTTGTAGTCTTTCATGTTAATGGCTCTTGGCCTCATCTCATACATGTCAAATACATTGTAAAGAGTGTACTTACATACACATTACATTAAAGGAATCAAATATACACATTTTGACATATAAAGCTATAAAGGCATTTCAAGCGAATCTTCACAAAATGGAAATCTTCAAGTCCACAAGTCATCTAAGCATAATGGGAGTCTCAACTTTAATTCTTGTACCTAAAATATGCCCCAGTATCGTAGGGGTGAGTAACATAAAGCTACTCATAGGAAATGAGCATGCATTAACCTAGCATTTACAATTATATCACCTTATAGTGAAACATGTTAAAGGGGCTCATGCCACCTAACGTCTATATCAAATGAGACTCGAGGAGCATCCTAAGCTACCCATGCAAGTTAAAGCGAACAACGGCATCTAAGTATACATGCTCAAGTACACTAAACCATATTAAAACATGATACACGACATACAAACATACATTTCCAAGTATACTAACCATGTTAAGACAAGTTACACAATGTCTAAGCATATTACCCAAGTATACATTTTATATGAAAATCTCATAAATCAAGTATACGAACATAAGTATATTAAGCTCAACAAAATGAACAAAAGACAAGTATACATGTCACAAGTATACCTAATAAAAGTCAAACTCACAGAGTAAGTATAAAAGTTCAAGTGTACTAAATAGTATTCAATTGTCCCAAACAAGCATCAATTCTCAAGTTACAAGTAATCCATGATTAACAATTTGAAATTAAATGCAAAAACAACAAATGTTAGAAAGACTAGGATATGTGGTTGCTAGACCAAGCAAGTATTTTTGGGTAATTATGACTCACAAAGTACTACCTAGTGCGCACTTATGACTTAGAAGACACTTGTCTCCGTACTAGAGCCAAACCTTGGCCATCACATAATATATGTCCTCACAAGCTTTCCAAAACCAATAAGTTCAAAACTTATACAAAATCAAATGCAAGTTACCACATTACATGCACAAGTAAGGTTGATTCCACACAAACCATGTCCTAGAATTCAAGTCTAAATAGTATATGACATGTCAAGTCCTCAATATGCAATTTATACACAAAGCAAGAATATTTTACAACAATTGAGTCACATTATCATCCTAAGCCACAAGTACTAAATAAGCTTCAATTTAGTAACTAGTTTCCAAGGTAAACAATTGTAATATTCTAGATAAGCTATATACCTACACAAGATACATTTAAACAAGCTTTACTAATCAATGATATTCTATATCATGTTAAGTCTAAATACCATTTTAAGAGGCCACAAGTACTAAATATACTTCAAATTAGTAGCATGCTCACAAGGTAATTAGAATACTACATTTTAAGAGATTTTCAACCTAATCAAGGAAAGTCTCTAGATTTTAAATCTATCCCAAACAACCTCAAATTAATCTATATTAAACAACATAGCATGCTCAATACATATATCAAATCAAAAGAGCAAAATAAGCAAGACATCATCATGTAGATTTTAATTAATTCAATTTTTATTAAATCTCTAGATTTCAAAAGTTGTTCAAATGATCCTAAATTAATATATAACAAGCACCAAATCATGGTCATACCATATCTCTAGTCTAAAATGGAATACAAGTAAAATACAATTTACTAGAATTTAAATCAAATTAAATCCATTAAATCTCTAGATTTGAAAACTCATCTAAATCATCCCAAGTTAATATATATCAAATATCAACTCATGGCCATGCCATTTAACAAGTTTAAAATGAGTTACATGCAAGCTATGATAAATCATAATTTCTCAAATTAGTAAAAGACATGTATACAATTCATATAAGCATCAATAGCATGCAAGAAACAAAATATAACCCTAAAACATCCCCTACCTCACAAGAGGATTGTTCCTCTTAAATCCAAAGCAAATCAACACAAAATGGCAAACCATTCAAGGGTTATGAAGAGGAAGATAAGAGGAAACTTTTGTCTCCCAAGGTTAATGATCTAAGGTGAGTGGAAGACCCTCAAAAATCAAGGTCAAGGCTTAAGGCTTCAAGCTCCATCCATGGAGGCTAGGGTTTTTGGTGAGAAAGGAAATGAAAACAATGAATGAAGTGTGAGTGGAGGAAATAGAAATCCTCCACTCACTATGTGATCTTACACCATGGTCAACACACACATCTATGGTGAATTGCACAAAAACCCTCCTTTAAAACCATAATCCCAAAGTGGCCCAAAGATATTTGTAAGACTAAATTGTGAACCTACACTTGTCACCAATCCATGGCTCCTTCCTAGGCTTAATCCCACACCTACACTTGTCAACCATCCAAGCCAACAAGTGCACCAATCCTAGGCCAACAAGTGGGAGAATCCTCACCCTCCAAATGTCATCATCCAATGTATCAAAGTGTTTCCACACAAATATCAACAAGTGGACCAATGAGAGTGTGACACTTGTCACACTTTTCAAAAATTACAAAAAGGTCCTTTTTAAAAATATCTTCCAAGTTTAATTGCAAAATGGTCCCCAAGATGAAAAATAATTACTTTATTTAATTACACTAAAACCCCACAAGTTAAGGATAATTACACTAAAGTATGCATTAATGTCCATTTATGAAAGAAGTAAGCAATTAACATGCTTTTCTAGAAAAGTAAAAATACCACTATCATGGAAATCAAATATCATGAATGCATACAAAACCGGAATCAAATCCGAGCACAAAAAGTGAGGCTGTGCTAGGAAAAAGGATAAACGAGAAAAAGACAAAATGTGAATAGTGTTCGGAAAAATAAAATATGGAAATGACACAATCCCCAAAGGAGGTTGTCAATCCAAGGAAAAGAGTCTCGGAAATCATTCCAGAGTACTCGAGACGGCATCAAGTGATGAAAAACCGAACACAAAAAGGAAAAGACAACGGAAAAAAAAATATCCATAAAAATCTGAGAAAAAGAAAAGGAAGAAAAATAACCGGGTCATTACAACCTTCCCACCTTAAAGGGATTTCGTTTTGGAAATCCAGCCCCAACAAAACAAAAAGGCGAAACCAGGATAACTACAGAGTACATCTCCGAGTATCCCATACAACATGCTACGAAAGCAATCCCAGAACTGAAAGACAAGGTGCAACCCCATGTCATTCGCACCCATGTGCTCACGATAGGACAACCCCTCATAAAAAAAGTGACGACATGGCCACACGACAAGTCAAACTTACACACAGAACCCAAGGTTAGACAAAGGAACAGAAAACTACAACGATAAGCATCCCTCTTGACAAACCATCATAAGGAACCAAAAACAACTACCAAAAGAACTTCAAGATAACCACATATCAAATCAGGGTACAGAACAAACACAATGTGGCAGCACGAATAGTGACCAAAACCCGTCCGCAACGTACTCAAATGTATGGTAGCAATGACAGTACCTAGTGCCCGTCCACACTTACTCGTCATTAAGGTAGCATCGACAGCAACTAGTACTTGCCCACAACACACAACTTTGTATGGTAACATGACAGTATAAGGCACTAGTTCATAACCTGCCCCCCACTAGGTTTACCCATGAAACCTCTCGATACCAATAACATCAATGTCAAAATGATCATTACCAAAAGTACTACGGGGACCAACATTTTGTGAGAGTTGAGATATGGTCCAAGATGTCGGGCCGGACCATCCTGGCCAATCCCAAAACTCTGACAACAATGCTATAGGTACCGCTATGCTTAAGGTCTTAAATCCTCAATACAACAAAACCAACAACTCCATTGTCTCAAAACACTCCTATTAATAACATCAATCGAAAATCCAAAGCCTGCCAGATAAATCAACCCCACCATGAATCAAAACGAACCTCAATACAAGACATTTCATTGAAAGTCCCACATATCTCCCTGAAACAGATCAACTACAAAACTACACCGAAATTAAATATCAGATCCACATCCTTATCATAGATAACTAAGTCCACGAAAGACAAGTCCACCACGTGACATACACATCAAAATTCTGACAACCATGGTCATAAAAACAGAGTCTATCAAAACCGTGCTTGGCAATACCAGGCTAAATCAAAATTCCTCAATTTCATTCCATACCCAATCACTGGAATTACAATTCCTCAAAATGATGCCTAGCCATAACTAGGACGAGAAAACTTCACAAACAAGCCAAATCCAACTGCGATCCTTCAAAACCTCTCCTAAGGGTCAACCACATCCAGGCCTCTAAAATTAAAACAAGTCTCCAAAAGACATTCTCAAAAGAGCATCGAGCTCACCTCACAAATCAAAAAAAATCCTCAATAATATGGACACAAGTCCTCGTAAAATGATCTCACACAAATCAACTCACCCTGAGCACCATAACTCCGTCAACAAACACGGTAAAAACTCCCAAATGGAAGACATGAAAGAAAGAAAATCACCAGTCCTAAGAAGGACAACACCACGACTCCACCTCTGAAACAAAAGATAACAAGGTTAAAGACTTCACCCCCTACTAGGAAGTAAGTCGACCAAAATCCACCAAACCCTCACCAAGGACTCAAGACAACCATGGTGATCCGCACGGACCAACCGACCCCAAAACTGTGCACGAGGCGATAAAGAGAAGAGACAACCAAGAAAAAGAGGAGGAACCCTATCCCCCCTCGAGTGTTAACACAACGAACACAAAAATGGAGTGTTTTTCCCACCTTAGGGAAGCGGACAGCTCAAAACAAAACAAATGTGAAAACTCCTCCACAAGGAATCTCATAATAAAACCATTACAAAACCCACATACGCACTAAGTGCGACCGGAGGAAATAAAAGGGAAAACTAAACATGAAAGTCATGCATATGACAAGGAATGCAACTACCAAGTAAGCAAATCTACTCACATAGATAAAATAAAAGGTACATGCAGCATGTCTCCACGTAACGCAAAAGCATAGTAATAACATGGCATCTCTAAGCATGTAAATAAGGTATGCTAATGTCATACAACAAGAAAACAAATGTGGATAGACCTCTACTTACTCATGCATTGCAATAACATAAATCATACTACTAACATGGTAGTAAACGAAACTGTAGAAGATAAGATGATGCAACAATGAACCCTATGGATATCGTGTCCTAGAGTGTCTAGGTAAAAGGAAAACAAGTCCTAGCTATAATCTGACTCCAAACAGACGTGAGACCTTACCATAATGGTAAGACTCTAACAATCTAACTCCGAATCTAAAGGTGACACTACAAGTGACACTAACAGTGCAGTGCTCTCACTACCCGAAACATCAACCAATCGACTTGATCCCAAAAGCGTCATCACGTAAGAACTCCTCAAGGAAAATGGCAACTACAGCTATACCAATAACAACTAAATCAATCACCACGACTGATCCCTAAAAAAATCATCATCATCACTGATCAAAGGACAACGCCTATCAAAACAAAACCAACACTGATTCTATCCAAACTGCGCTTGTAGCTAGCCAACACGGTAGTATGACAGTGCTATGCACCCGACCACAAACGTACCCGCCCACGAAAATTGCAATCTTAGAGGAATCTTCCTAAACAACCAAGGATCCTAAGAGGTCCACAACTTCATCATGGCCCAAAACCAACAAATCTAGCACTACGGCTACGCCTAATGGCTCACCCCACGAGAGCCTAAACAAAAGGTGACCATCCACCTATCCAAAGCCAACGCTAGGTCAACAACGACCTAAACTACTATGAAACCAAACTGACAATTGCTAACAATATCTAAGAAGAGTGCCTAAACAAAACCAAAACACACCAAATATTGCACTAAGTGCAAACTCACCAAACAACCCAACCTCGAGGCAAACATCCGTGACTAATCCCAAGTCCTATCAAATACGCAAAACAATATGCATATACAAATCTAACCGAGTATACATCATATGTCATACTTCTTATACTAGAATAAAATCATGCTTTAACCAAACGATATACTACATATATCACCTAGGCACATAAACATGTTATCAAACCAAAACATGTTATCATAAAGCATATAAACAAATAGAGCATGGCAACATAAGCATGATATGCACCCAAAACCTGTCGTCTAAGGTATCAAACCTAGGAGCTCTGATACCACTTGTGACGGCCCAAGTTTTGTAAACCCGGTGCGTCAGTGATGACCAAAAGATAACCCGATAATGGATCCGAAATGTGGAAGCGAAAGGTGAAACAACGGTCTCTAGAGATACAATGCATCTCTAAGACACCAATGTGACCCTCAATGAGGTCACGGAACCCAAAGGAAACAAATGCAGAAGTGTCGTTTCAAAAACGGACAAAAAGAACCTAGGGGCAAAATGGTCATTTTACAAAAAGTGGATTCAGGTGCTATTGAGCACACCGTTGGAAAGACAATGACAAATTAGTCAAGTTCAAAAAAAATTTTACTCAATTTGGAGTCTGGACGGGGGAGAAAGGTCAAAAAAAAAAATGATGTCGTGACGGCCCGACGAGAACAACCCACCACTGCTGCAACTGAGAGTAAAAACGAGTATCTAAACGGACTTTTTTGGAAAAACTCAAAAAAGAAACCCCCCTAAAATCAAGTTTCCTACCCCGATCACAGACGAAAACAAAAAAAAATACATTGTATAATGCCCCCAAGAAAATCAGGTCAAGAGGAAAAAAACTAATCCGAGCTACTGCCCAAGTTTTGGAAATAGGGCTTCGGAAGGTTTTTAAATTGCCTAAATTGAAAATGCAATCTTAAAATGCACCCACAAGACCTTCGGAAGTTTCAGATCGGTCGTGACGATTTTCAAAAAAAAGTCGATGAATAGTACCAACTACATTTGTACTAAAAATTTGCAAAACCTGGTAGCATGGATTTTTTAGCAAAATATTATTTTTGAGGGCCAAGATGATGTTTTGTGGAAAAACACAAAGAAGAAACCCCCCTCAAAATTGAGTTTTCTACGTGACTCGCTAGGAAAAATGAAAAAAATGCTTTGTAAAATACCCGAAATGCCCCTGAAACAGAATAGGGTAAAACTCCCTAAAAATGGTACTTAGAGTTTTTGTTTCATCAAGGAAGGTATTGTTTGCCAAAGTGAGTATGCAAGTGCATGCAATATGGTAAAATAGATACACTAACATGGCCTAAAGCCTCTTTACATTCCATTAACAAGTTTTAGCATACAAAGCCTCCATTTCTTTCAAATAAGCTACAATGGCAATACTTGAGTTTTAAAGAGAACATGCTTGTAGTCTTTCATGTTAATGGCTCTTGGCCTCATCTCATACATGTCAAATACATTGTAAAGAGTGTACTTACGTACACATTACATTAATGGAATCAAATATACACATTTTGACATATAAAGCTATAAAGGCATTTCAAGCCAATCTTCACAAAATGAAAATCTTCAAGTCCACAAGTCATCCAAGCATAATGGGAGTCTCAACTTTAATTCTTGTACCTGAAATATGCCTCAGTATCGTAGGGGTGAGTAATATAAAGCTACTCGTAGGAAATGAACATGCATCGACCTAGCATTTACAATTATATCACCTTATGGTGAAAAATGTTAAAGGGGCTCATGCCACCTAACGTCTATATCAAGTGAGACTCGGGGAGCATCCTAAGCTACCCATGCAAGTTAAAGCGAACAACGGCATCCAAGTATATATGCTCAAGTACACTAAACTATATTAAAACATGATACACGACATACAAATATACATTTCCAAGTATACTAACCATGTTAAGACAAGTCACACAATGTCTAAGCATATTACCCAAGTATACATTTTATATGAAAATCTCATAAATCAAGTATACGAACATAAGTATATTAAGCTCAACAAAATGCACATAAGACAAGTATACATGTCACAAGTATACTAAATGAAAGTCAAACTCACGGAGCAAGTCACTATAAGAAATTAGGGTTCTTGCCACAAGACACTTCGTGGCAAAAACCTTCAAATTTCGTGGCGAAAGCCTTTTAGCCACAAGAAATAGCCTCGTGGCTCAGTCGTGGGAGTAGCCCCGTCACGGATTGCCAATAACCACGACTAAAATTTTTCGTGACAAAATGTGGAACTTTTGCCACAAAATTTGAACTCGTGGTAAAATACCTCCTTTCGCCACAAGCTATTTCATGGCTAAATAATAATACTTTCGTGGCAAGTAGCAATCCCGATATAGGAATTAATCGTGTCTAATTCAATCATTTTGCCACAATAATATTTATCGTGGTAGAATAGGTCTTTTTCCACGAAATTTATTCATGGCTATAAATTTAATTGCCCACGAATATATGTCATGGCAAATATCCAAAATAGGCCACAGAGTTTTTTTCGTGGCTATAATTTTAATTGCCCACGAATATATGTCGTGGCAATTATTCAAAATAGGCTACGGAGTTTATTCGTGGCTATTCTATTATTAATAAAATAAAATTTAATTTAATAGCTAAAAATATATATTGTGGCAAATACCAAAAATAGACCACATATTTTTCGTGGTATGATAAAAATTTGTGTTAAACCTGTAAATTATTAACATTATAAACAAAAGAAATAATTTCAAAAAAAAAATATCACATCGACGTGATTATGCAAACAAATAAATACTTGATATTGCATAAATTACACCAACCAAAAAATGTATTGTTTACAACATACATAATAAAGCCCATCGCGTAAAAAAATGAGTCTTAGCATCTAAAACAATTTCAACTCCAATAATTTGGACCAAAACAAGCTAGTATCTTAAATAAAATGTTTCAAGATCTGAGACAAAAATGAGCTATATATTCCTAAACAAAGGATTCAAAGACCTGAACATACACTACTTAAAACCATCTTAAACAAAAGGAGCTTGAAGTCTTGTAGCATGAGCCCATCCAAAAATCTGCAAAACAAACAATGAATAAATACAATTAGTGCCTATGTCAAAAAAAAAATATATATATATATATATATAAAATAAATAAATAAATGACCAATACGACCATTATGTAATATTACTATATTAAAACATCAATGTATCAAATTCTAGATTACAAATTCTATTATTCATCATTAAGTAAATTCTAAGTGATATAGAATTGATTATTTCACATATCAAAATATTAATTAAGCAATCCACCAACTCAACCTATTAATGGCATCAACAACTAATTGGACAAACTTCAATCATTTCAAACAATAAATAGTCCCAACTAGTGTAAAAAAAAAAAATTTGAAAAGATCTAATATAATGAGTCAATCACTTCTAAAAGTCCGTAGCACCACAAACTTTTTGCATTTCCACATCCTTCTGTACTAACCATATTTTAAAAAATGACTCTTATCGATTTCTGTGTTAGAGCTTTGAACAATCGCCAAACGTTGCCCCTTTTTTCACCTCACAATATGGTAAAATAAGTCTCTCTCTATAGTGTGCAGGCGTGGGTTTTAAAATTTTCATGGATAAATGAGCTGCAACAATCTCCATCTAGATATGCAAAAAAAAAAAAAAAAAAAAAAAAAAAATGTACTACTTATCAAAAAAAAAATGTACTCCTACTAAAAAGCAGTAAACTAATGTCGGAAGTAAATTTCCAGAACTTCTAACTTGATGATACCTAACTATCACATGCGTATATAAAAGTGGTTATTTTAGTTTACAAAAATGACTATAATTATTTAGTACAAATTATGTCTAAGACTTTGTTGAAGACCATAACTCGTAATCATGACTATATAGAGGTGAATCCAGCAATCTGATATTGCTGATTATAAATATATATATCACACCCACTAGTATTGCTCATTGTAAATGAAAATAGAGTACTAGACAATCAAATATCAGATCTAAACATACCAAGAGTAGCAACATCAATACTCACTGCCAGTATAATTAGTCATTGTCTATAACATTCCATAGGTAAGACTAAATGTTGTTCTAAATACCCCTAATTTACTTGTATACTCAATAAAGTGATACATTAATATCAAAGGTTAATTCACAAAAATAGTCAAGAAATTGGCAGTTTCATCTTTGCAGTAAATTACTTATTTGGAGTTCAAACTTTCGTTTGAAGGAGTGTATATCCGGGTACCTGGGCGATTTCTTCTGAAGCTGAAACTTGCCTTCATTTTTCCCCCTTTCGAACTGAAAATTTGTCCAATGTTATACATTTATACCCAGGGACATGAGTAGTGATATCATTTTTCCTTACGAGTCCTCCAATCAAGTGAATATGTAAACACATGAATTGAAATCATCTCACCATAAACTAATGAAAACTTAATTTATTGAAATTATCAGCACATAGTAACATTTACAATTTTACAGGGAAAGGCAGAGATGAAAGAGAAATTAGAAAATAGCACCTGGGTTAGAGAGGGTTAGGGCTTATCCTCCATGCTTGAAGAAATAACTTCTGTGATTGAAGAAAAAAATTAGAAAATCGATGAGGTCAGAGAAGGAAGAAAGCAAAAGAATAGAGATTGATGAAAGTTTAGAGATTGAAGAAAGGAGAACAAGGCTGGGTACCTGGGTGATTTTGTTATGAAGCTGAAACTTGCGAAAGACGAAGCTCTAAACAATCATCCTTTGTGATTGAGTCAAAGTCGTGTTTGTGCTTAGAGAGGGTTAGGGTTTCATTGATGGATTCAAGAGAGAGTCGGCTAGGTTTCGTCTGATATTGAGAGGAGTACTGACGTGCGGCTTAATGAAAAAAGTAACCGCCAAGCTTAAATTTTCACTTCAAAATGAAAGTAGCATTCTGTAAGGGGCCAAGCGGCTTGTTGTAGAAAGCCCATTTTAGAAGGGGTCAGGCGGGTCTGTTGTAGAAAAATATCTTTCTACAATAGGCCATGTAAACCTATTTTCTTGTAGAAAGCCCTTTTTACAAGGGATCATATTGCCTATTGTAGAAAACCTATTTTCTTGTAGTGGGGGCACGGCTGCCCAAAAAAAAAAAAAAACAATACAGAGTATATATATATATATATATATATATATATATATATATAACAACTATAAAATTTAAAAGGCAAAAAAGAAGAAAATTATTCAAATATGCACGTTAAAAACAAGATTTTAATACTAGAAGTAAAAAAAAAAAAAAAAAAAAAAAAATTGAAAGAACTTTAAAAGGAAAAAGTTATAAAATTTTAATTGAAGAAGGAAATTTTGACCTTTTTGTTAAGGAAATTTAAGGAATTTGAAAAGAAAAAAGAGAAAATAAAGAAAAAAATAAAGAGATAATTTTAGGAATCACAAAATTTAAGGGAGCACTGCAATTTTATATATATATATATATGGAAAAAATTAAAAAAAAAATATTACTACATATATTATAGAGTGCGGGCCACATGCCCCCGGGCCTTCATTAGCTCCGTCCTTGCTTGCTAATAGATTGATCAATTAGAGATAACTTTACTTAATGATCAATGATGGAGAAGTTGGCATGACTTGCTATAAGATTGTAATTAATTGAAATATATATTTGTAGAGAACGTTTGAAAAGTTTAATTATTACCTATTACTCATAAATGTATTAATTATATAATTTTTTTAAAAAAATTTAATTATTAATTATATAATGTATTTAATTAATATATAATTTATGTTATAACTTTGTCCATTATGCGAAAAATAAGAAAAACAAAATTCAAAATATATCTAAAGTAAAAACATTTTGTTAGAAAAGTTATAAATATTTAAATTTCATTCAAAAAAACAAATTTTTTTTTTTAGTTTAGGACATTAAATTCCATGACACAAGTAGTTTTGTTTTTTAAATAAAGATTAATTCTTCAATAATGCTTTGTTCGGTAAAATAAATAAAAAATAAAAAAAATTTGGCGTATGCAATCAGCGATGGAAAAGGAGTTGCAGAGACTAGAGACAATCCGATATAGTGATATGCGGCGTATGCTGATATAAGTTTTGAACTTTTGATTCTCGCATTTGTAGAGACTAGAGAAAGATATGTATGTTTGGTTTGTAACTTTGAAAACAGTTCTCGAGAATTTAGAGAATAGAAAACTATTTTCAGATAATTATAAAAAACAGTTATCTGAAAACAGGCCTTTTATAACTGAGTTTTCAGAAAACAGTTCTCAAAATATTTAACCAAGCAAAAATTTTTGTATAATTTTCTATTTTGAATTTTCTAAAGTAGAATTTTTTGTACAGTTTTTTGTTTTTAATTTTCTGAAAACAAAACTTTGACATTGAACTAACTCATTCTTTTAGCAATGACTTTATGTGTCTATTGCTAGTGGATATAGGAACATGCATGTGAATGATGATATGATATGCATGGTCCTATAGAGATGAGCTTGAAATGGATTCATAAATACTTTAACATTGAATCCTAAACACTCACCATACTATTTACCCCTTTCTTCAGGCTTTATCCATACAAGATTGTTTAGGCTTTAAAGTATTCTTGCTTTCTTCCAATTTCTTTGAGTTGCTTGTTTGCTCATTCATTGTAGTCCAAGCTATCTTTGGATGGACTTGCATTTGGTTCCTTGCAACTTCATGTCTCTTTGTATTCATTCTTTTCCATTGATGTAATCTTTATTATTTCATTGAGGTCATTTTTTGAAGATGAATCATCTATAATACTCAATGTATATAATTAAACATTAGTCCACAAACACCATTAATGATTTGTAATCTTCAAAATCACTAAATTGTTTTTGGTTAAAGGTTTTGTGCTAACAAAATCCTATATACTTTTAAGATCTTTAATTCCATTAATTCCTAAATCACTAAATCTTTTATTTATACCCTTACTAAATAGAAGTAAAATATTGAAATTGTAAATTTATTCAAGATTTGATATATTATCTATATTTTTTTTATTATATCTTTAATTTTTAATTACTTAAAAATATTGCATTATGGATTTATATATATATAATGATTAATTTAAATTCAATTTAAGAATATTTAGTACGTTTTTTTTTTTAATCTTTTCTGTATGACAAGGAGTGGTATTTAAAAAGGGTCAAATTTAAAGGAAATGTCATTTTGCAGTTTTATTAACAATTAATTAATTTGCCTAGGGATTTGGTGTTCTAGGCCCCTTATTTAAGGAATTACAAAAACTAAATAAATAAATTAATAATAATAGTCAACAAAGATATCCTAATTGTTACGAAAACAAATTTGTTACAAAAATGGCATTTCGCCACAAGTATTGAAAATTCATGGCAAAATAGTTCCTAATTGCCATGAAAACAAATTCATTGCAAAAATGGCATTTCGCCACAAGGATTGAAAATTCGTGGCAAAAGATACTATTTGCCACGAAAAAAGTATCATTGCAAATATCTAATATATTTGGCACGAAAATAGTTTTGTGGCAATAGAGCATATCATAGCCACAACTAATAATTCGTGGCAGGATCCATCTTTTAGCCACGAGAAAAAAACTTCGTGCCAAAAAATTATATTTGCCACGAGAATAACATCGTGGCAAATTGTAAATTGATTTGCCACGAAAATATATACGTGGCAAAAGAAACATACAATTGCCACCAATGGTAATTCGTGGCATGTATAGCATTTTTGCCACAACTTTGTATGTCGTCCCTAATTTGTCGTGGCAAAATTAACATTTTACCACAAATTTTAAGGTCGTCCCTAATATTTGTGGCAAAAACTAGTATTTGCTACGAAAAATTTACTCGGTGGCAAATACTCATATATTAGCCACAAGAAATTAATTTTGTTGCCAAAAGATACTTTTTGCCACAAATTTTACGCGTGGCAAAAAATTTCGTAGCCAGAGCCCAAATTTGTTGTAGTGAGTATACAAGTTCAAGTATACTAAATAGTATTCAATTGTCCCAAACAAGCATCAATTCTCAAGCTACAAGTAATCCATGATTAACAACTTGAAATTAAATGCAAAAACAACAAATAGTGGAAAGACTATGATATGCGGTCGCTAGACCAAGCAAGTATTTTCGGGTAATTACGACTCACAAGGTACTACCTAGTATGCACTTATGACTTAGAAGACACTTGTCTCCGTACTAGAGCTAAACCCTAGCCATCACATAATATATGTCCTCACAAGCTTTCCAAAACCAATAAGTTCAAAACTTATACAAAATCAAATGCAAGTTACCATATTACATGCACAAGTAAGGTTGATTCCACACAAACCATGTCCTAGAATTCAAGTCTACATAGCATATGACATGTCAAGTCCTCAATATGCAATTTATACACAAAGCAAGAATATTTTACAACAATTGAGTCACATTATCATCCTAAGCCACAAGTACTAAATAAGCTTCAATTTAGTAACTAGTTTCTAAGGTAAACAATTGTAATATTTTAGATAAGCTATATACCTACACAAGATACATTTAAACAAGCTTTACTAATCAATGATATTCTATATCATGTTAAGTCTAAATACCATTTTAAGAGGCCACAAGTACTAAATATACTTCAAATTAGTAGCATGCTCACAAGGTAATTAGAATACTACATTTTAAGAGATTTTCAACCTAATCATGGAAAGTCTCTAGATTTTAAATCTATCCCAAACAATCTCAAATTAATCTATATTAAACAACATAGCATGCTCAATACATATATCAAATCAAAAGAGCAAAATAAGCAAGACATCATCATGTAGATTTTAATTAATTCAATTTTAATTAAATCTCTAAATTTCAAAAGTTGTTCAAATGATTCTAAATTAATATATAACAAGCACCAAATCATGGTCATACCATATCTCTAGTCTAAAATGGAATACAAGTAAAATACAATTTACTAGAATTTAAATCAAATTAAATCCATTAAATCTTTAGATTTGAAAACTCATCTAAATCATCCCAAGTCAATATATATCAAAGATCAACTCATGGCCATGCCATTTAACAAGTTTAAAATGAGTTACATGCAAGCTATGATAAATCATAATTTCTCAAATTAGCAAAAAACATGTATACAACTCATATAAGCATCAATAGCATGTAAGAAACAAAATATAACCTTAAAACATCCCCTACCTCACAAGAGGATTGTTCCTCTTAAATTCAAAGCAAATCAACACAAAATGGCAAACCCTTCAAGGGTTATGAAGAGGAAGATAAGAGGAAACTTTTGTCTCCCAAGGTTAATGATCTAAGGTGAGTGGAAGACCCTCAAAAATCAAGGTCAAGGCTTAAGGTTTCAAGCTCCATCCATGGAGGCTAGGGTTTTTGGTGAGAAAGGAAATGAAAACAATGAATGAAGTGTGAGTGGAGGAAATAGAAATCCTCCACTCACTATGTGATCTTACACCATGGTCAACACACATATCTATGGTGAATTGCACAAAAACCCTCCTTTAAAACCATAATCTCAAAGTGGCCCAAAGATATTTGCAAGACTAAATTGTAAACCTACACTTGTCACCAATCAATGGCTCCTTCCTAGGCTTAATCCCACACCTACACTTGTCAACCATCCAAGACAACAAGTGCACCAATCCTAGGCCAGCAAGTGGGTGAATCCTCACCCTCCAAATGTCATCATCCAATGCATCAAAGTGTTTCCACACAAATGTCAACAAGTGGACTTATGAGAGTGTGACACTTGTCACACTTTTTCAAAACTTGCAAAAAGGTCATTTTTGAAAATATCTTCCAAGTTTAATTGCAAAATGGTCCCCAAGATGAAAAATAATTACTTTATTTAATTACACTAAAACCCCACAAGTTAAGGATAATTACCCTAAAATATGCATTAATGTTCTTTTATGAAAGAAGTAAGCAATTAACGTACTTTTCTAGAAAAGTAAAAATACCATTATCATGGAAATCAAATATCGTGAATGCATGCAAAATCGGAATCAAATCCGAGCACAAAAAGTGAGGTTGTGCCAGGAAAAAGGATAAACGAGAAAAAGACAAAATGTGAATAGTGTTCGGAAAAATAAAATATGGAAATGACACAATCTCCAAAGGAGGTTGTCAATCCAAGGAAAAAAGTCTCGGAAATCATTCCAAAGCACTCGAGACGACATCAAGTGATGAAAAACCGAACACAAAAAGGAAAAGATAACGGAAAAAAAAATATCCGTAAAAATCTGAGAAAAAGAAAAGGAAGAAAAATGACTGGGTCATTACTCGCACTGGCTTAAAAAACCAGGGCCGTCATATTAATTCTATTGTATTTGTGTTATAACATGTGTAATTTGTGATTATATAGTATGAAATGTTAATGTTGTAATTATGGTTGATGATATACATGTTTTATGTGCCTATGAAGTGTTAGATTGCATGCTTATGTGGATTATGTGATGGTTACCTTGTTACATGATTTTCATGTTTAAAATAACATGATTCACAAGTAGATTGTATGAGAATTGTTTGTGTTAAAATCACTTCCAAAGTATACAAATATGATTGTGGTTTAATGCATGAATTTTATGTTAACAGGATGTTGAAATCCTAGAATGTTCATGCATTGGCATTGTAGGACAATAAGGGGAAAGTTGTTTTTTCTTGAAAAGAGGCATTAATTTTTAAATTGTGATTTTCAAGTGAAAGTTTCCAAAAAAAAAAAGAAAAAAAAAAAGAACGGCAAAGAGTCGCTTTGTGTTCGTGACGTTAATGGAACCTAGGGGGAACGTAGGGAGACTGCCCTACGCGTGGTTGAGCTACTTAAACTCTAAATGACGCTAAAAAATTGCCTTAGGTTAGAAATAGTTAGCCAATCCTTCTCTCCTGACACCGTGAAGTTACCCCGGGCTGGGTTACATTAACAGTTTGATGGTTGTTGTGATTGGTAACGATTTTGAAAATGGGGAGTGGATGTTGTATTACATTAGCATTGCATATCATTGCATTAGGTTAGAAATAGTTAGCCAATCCTTCTCTCCTGACACCGTGAAGTTACCCCGGGCTGGGTTACATTAACAGTTTGATGGTTGTTGTGATTGGTAACGATTTTGAAAATGGGGAGTGAATGTTGTATTGCATTAGCATTGCATATCATTGCATTAATTTTACTTGGATTTGTGTGATGATAATTATATTGATTATTCCACCCCAAATTGAGCATGACCTATTTTCTTTATTCCATTCTTTGCGTATAATTCACGAGATCATTAAGGAGTGCGTTTTAGGCCCATCATAATGAGCTATTGTGCTCACCCCTTTATTACTATTTTTCAGGTCACAGAAAGAAGATGGTAGATGATATTCCCCTATAAGCTTAGACAGATTAGAGGGACCTTTGATTTCTTTTGTAACCAATATAATATTTGATGTTTTAAGAAAATGTTATGCACATGTATCTACTCTACCCCATGAGCTTGTAATTAATAGTCATTGTATGTATTTTGCGGATATAAATAGTTTTGAGACCATCTCTGTAACTTTTGTGGTCTCATTAGGATTTCTAATCCTGTTTATGGCCTTAGGAGCATATTATGATGTAACAGGATTTATTTTAACTATGTATGACGTATCAAGCTCGTTTAATGATTATATAGATCCATGGATGTTTAATTGTGTTGTATACAATCAAATGTATGTTCTTGGGACAAGTTTACATCATATTTAGGCTTACAAATGAGCCAAAGGAGAGAACACCAAATAGGCCTTAAAGGTCAGCTTAGCATAAATCGGTCAACATGTGGAACCCCATACGTTGACCAGTATCTAAAAAATGGAGGTAGTGTAGGGCTTCATTGACATGAACCGGTCGACGTGTAACCTACAGACTTCGACCGAAAGGCCTAAACCGGTCGACGTGTAACCTGCACACATCAACGGATTTTTATAGCTTCCCCATTTGTTGTTCTTCTCCTATTTTGTCCAATCCTGACCTATTTCATGACTCTAAGGTGCACTACAAAGATGGGGAATACGAACTAATTATATTTTAACCTTGAAAATAACCGTATTACCCTTAAATGAACTCGGGTTCGGTTAAGACCCAGATAATGATTCGTATCCCCGGATTCGGGTCGTTACATTGCTGATAATTAATTGTTGGCATCTACCAATAATCTGTTGTTCGTACCTACCGATAATCTACTGTTGGCGGTTGATATGACTAATTCTAATATTTGTACATCGGCTAAGAAGCTAATTGCACATTGTTAAAATCAGGATTCATCCTGCTAAATCATTGTAATTCTTTTTTATCTAGGGTCCACTGGGCATGCCAAAATGTTGACCCTTAAATAGGCAGGCTCTGTCGATTCAAAAATTGGCTAGTTGCGGGCATGCCAAAACTGATGACTTGGAGCCCATTTAGGATTGCTTCTCTACTGCTTAAAAGCGATTTTATTTTGAAAAATTGCGTTTAGATATGTTTGGTATCCATTATAAGAGCTTTAAATAATTATCAAATTTAGTTCAGTACAGCGTTAGAATGAACCTATAATTTAGAGCTTATAAAACTGCGTTCTGAGTAGAGGTTGAATATTTTTGGTAACTCTTTTTCATTAGACAATTTTATCAAATTTTTTTTTTATAATGACAATTACATCCCTTCCTTAATAAAGTTGCTATTATCAAATATGGTAACGTCATATTAAAGGATATATTATTGTAAAATTAACAATAAAAGTGCTTAAAAAAATTGTTACCAAATAAATAAATAAAAAATTAATTGTTACACGTACTTATTATAATATGTCACCAAACACCTAACATGTTTTTTACTGACGCAATTTTTTAGTCAAACTGAGTCTCTTTTGTGAATTGATCAGATTGGAATGAGAGAGAACATGAAACTCCTTAATAGGTTCTAACTGCCTTAATTAGACACTCCATTTTTCTCCAATTGCACTCTATTTATCATTTTTTCGAAAGAAAATGACAAGAAAGTCATTGAATTCATTAATGCACGATCCCTTAATTTATAATCTCATAATTATCCTTTATACAACTTTGACTTCTTCTTCTTTTTCTTCCCTTTTTTTTTTTTTTTTTTTTTTTTTTTTTTTTTTTTTTTTTTTACTATTTTTTTCCTTTGTTTTGGTTTTTTCTCTCAAAGAAAATAATTTGTTCCATACTAATAATTTTATTTTTGATAGCCAAAAGGAATAATTTATTCCGTAATAACTTTTTTTGTACAATCGAAATGGATCGATATTTATTCAATAAAATAAACTTTTTTCACTAGGTAACTTTATTTTTTGGTAAATCAAAAGAAATAATTTATTCGATAAAAATAACTTTTTTTTTTCGGTTTATCAAAAGAGATAATTTATTCAATAGAGATAATTTTTTTTTTTTTTAATCATCTTCCTTTTGTATTTTATTTTTTATTTTTTTGGGGATCTTGACAACTAGGGGTGACAATTCGTGTTCGTGTCGTATTAATGTAAGGGTATTATACTAAATAGGTAAACCTAAACCAAACCCATTTAATAATCGTGTCAAAAATTCTCAACACCAACCGCACCTATTTATTAGACAGGTAAATGTGTTAACCCATTTAATGACCTATTTATTAAAACGAGACATTTAATATTTAATAAAATACTAAATAATAAAAAAGATTGTCATAATTAACCCAAATATTCAAAGTAAAAAGAAAATTATAAGGTATAGACAAGGTTTATGTTGAAATGACTTAACTATCCATAGCAATTGGGTTTAAACAGGTAACATATAATATATGTCATATTCACGATTATAACTTGTTGAGTTAAATAGGTTATAATTGGGTTACACGGGTTGAACTCCTCAACCCTAACCCGACACGGTTAAGTAAACGGGCTAATCATGTCGATTCTTTCATGACCCAATCCCATTTATGCCAAACTCAAACTATTTTAACTTGTGTTGTGTCGTAATTTGCCACCTCTATTGACAACAGAGATAATTTTTTTAATAAATATATATTTTTGATGGTTTTTTTTTTTTAATGTCAAAAGAGACAATTTTTTTAATGGTTACCCTTTTTTTTTTTTTTTTTTTTTTTTTTTTGGTCCAGTAAGAAGAGACAATTTATTCAACCTAACAAAAAAAATAAAAATTTGTCCCTCAAAAAAAAAAAAAAAAAATTATTCAATTCTTACTTTATATTTTATTTGTGTTGTCAAAAGATACTTTAAATTTTAAAGATTAAAGATAAGGAGAGAAAATCTGAAAGGACAGTTGTGTCATTTAAAAAGTAATAATTATTTACTTGTAAAATTAAGGTTAGAATTGTCATTTCATTTAAGATTGTAATGCAAATGTTAAAAAGTGGTGTGCGACTACTGCCTCCCTAAAAGAAAAGTGAATTGCAATGAAATAAAATAGAATTGAAATGGAATTAAACTCGAATGGAACGGAAAGTTATGGTAGTTACTAGAATTGAATCAACGTGAAAGGAGATAACAAGGGATAAGAATTCAATTGCTAAAATGAATTTAATTACAGTAAGTAAAAAAAGGTTGAATTAAACTAAGAAAATCAAGTTTAGCTTAGAAAGCATGATTGAAAAAAAGATAGGTAAAAGAGCAAAAAAAAGCCCTAAACTATTCCATTGTTGCATAATGCCCCTGAACTATTTTTAGGAGCAACTCAGCCCCCTCAACTATGGGAATGTTGCATATTGCCCCCTTGATAACACTTTCAGGCCATCGGAAGCTAATTTCCGACCAACAGAATGACACCATTACTAATTTATCTCTCACTTATTTATTTATTATAAAAATATAAAATTCATGGATATGAAATACTAATAATGCCCTCATTTTTTATTTTATTTTTTTCTTCAATCTTCCCCGCTGCGGAAAACCGCAGCCAATAAGGCTGCCATCACTAGCGATGACGCTGGTGATTGCTGCAGGAACAGAGGTGAGAGGAGTGATTCTTCAAGATCCCCGGCTTATATTCTCTAATTACATATAGAGAATAAGCAACAAACTACAAAATTTGGGCTCAATATCTTACTTGTCTAGAATGAACAATGTGGTAGTTTCTGGTTCCTTGAACTTGAAATCAGGCTTCTTCAAGAACCCCGGCTTATCCTCGCCTTTGTACACAACTGACACCGGCTTCTTCCTTAGCCCTCGGATATCCGGACTACCCACTTGCCTAAACTCCACTGGTGCTCTTATATCAACCAATTAAGCACTGGCCTCGTCGGCCAATTTCACATAAGCACTCTTTGCTGACTCAACACCCCATGGCTTAGAGTTGTTGAAAACCTGAGATAGAACTAGTGGTACTGCTAAAATAGCTACACCACTTATTACAACAGTAGGATTCTCCACACCAAAAGTGATGACACCATCTACAACCCCACTTGGATCAAATTCAGAAGTGAGTGAACCCACTAATTGTTGTATTGCTTCCTCATAAGTCAAATGTTAGAGTTGCACTACATAATCAACCGAATTTGATTCCAGTTGTTGTGGCGGAAACGCAAAATAATAACGCACGTTGTTCGAGGAATAATCAAGCAATCACAAAGAAAAAAATCACACACAAGAACACAAGATATACATGGTTCACCCCAATCTTAGGGCTACGTCCATGGAGCACACCAAACAAATTCACTATGAAAAAGATGAAGAATTACAAAGAGAATTCTCTCTCAATCTCTCTCAATTGCTCTCTCTTGTATTGGCACAAATTTTTTTCTAACTTTCTCACCCTATTTATAGAGTCCCCAAACTTGTCCTACAAGAATTTTCCTTTTGTAGAATCCAAAACCAATAAGGAAGTTTAATCAGATTAGAAAACTGAATTTTCCTTAAACCAATAAGGAAGTCAAATTAGATTAGGAAACTGAATTTTCCCTAAAATTTAGTACTCTTGAAGTTTCCATATAATTAAATCTTCCTAAAAATCTTCCACCTAATCAAACTCCACAAAACCACAACAATCTCCCACTTGGAGTCTGGAGCACTTGTAAACCCATTCCATCTTCTTCTCATGCATGTCCCATATATGTCGGTGCGCTTCTTTCTGTTTTCAAGCTAGAAGACCAACTGAAGTTGTGCACAACTTCAGTTTCTCCATGGTCACTGTCTTGGTCAACATGTCGGCCGGATTCTTGGTGCCAAGTATTTTCTTAAGTGTCAACACCCCATCTTCTAACAAAGATCTGAAAAAGTGATACTGAAGTCCTATATGCTTGGTTCTTGAATGAAATGCTGAATTCTTTGCCAGATGTATCGCACTCTGACTATTACTGTGCAAAACATTCTTCACCTGTTCGAATCCCAACTCTGTTAACAAACCTTGTAACCAAATCATCTCCTTGCTGGCCTCTGTCATCGCCACATACTCTGCCTCTGTAGTAGATAACGCTACAATCCTCTGTATTTGTGAAACCCAACTAACTGCAGTTGTACCCACCATGAACACATACCCGGTAGTACTTCTTTAGTGGTCTACCTCACCAGCAAAGTCTAAATCTACAAAACCATGTAGCTTCACTTCACCCCTTCTGAAACATAAACATCTGTCTGTGGTACCCCGTAGATATCTCAATATCCACTTTATTGCTTCCCAGTGTAGCTTGCCCAGATTGTTCATGAATGTGCTTACTACTCCCATTGCAAATGCAATGTCTGGTCTTGTGCACACCATAGCATACATCAAACTTCCAATGGCTGAGGCATATGGAATTTTAGCCATGAAGTTTTTCTCATCTTCTGTCTTCAGACACTGATCTTGAGATAAGCGGAAGTGATTAGCTAAGGGAGTACTCACCGCCTTAGCATTATTCATGTTGAACCTCTTCAGAACCCGTTTAACGTACTCAGCCTGAGACAACTGCAAAATACCTTTATGTTTGTCTCTGCTAATCCTCATCCCAAGAATCTGCTTCGCTGCACCAAGATCCTTCATCTCAAATTCACTAGACAACTGCTTCTTCAATTTGCTAATTTCTTCAAAATCAGAACCTGCCACTAATATGTCATCAACATAAAGTAGAAGGATAATGAAACTTGACTTGAACTTTTTAAAGTAGTAGCAATGGTCAGCATTGCACTTGTTGTAGGCATGTCGCTTCATAAAACCATCAAACTTCTTGTACCTCTGCCTCGGGGCTTGCTTCAAACCATATAAGCTTTTCTTCAACTTGTACACTAGTTTCTCTTTCTCTTTGAGTAAGAAACCCTCTGGTTGTTGCATGTAAATCTCCTCCTCAAGGTCACCATGAAGGAAAACAGTTTTGACATCTAACTGCTTGAGGTGCAACCCTTCTGCTGCAATAATGCTAAGAACTGAGCGAATGGTACTCAGTTTCACAACCGAGGAAAAAATGTCTGTGTAGTCAATGCCTTACTTTTGCTGAAAGCCTTTGACCACCAATCTCGCCTTGTATCTCTTGGAACCATCGTGTTCCTCTTTTATCCTGTACACCCATTTGTTGTGAAGAGCTTTCTTCCCCATGGGCAACTTGGCTAGTTCCCATGTTTTGTTAGAGATAAGGGACTTCATCTCATCTTCCATTGCAAGCTCCCACTTGCTAGCATCTTCAACCTGACATGCTTCATCATAGCGTTCAGGTTCACCATCATTTGTGAGCAACATATAATCCAAATATTTCCTATTCGGTACATGAGATCGCGTAGACCTTTTAAGTGCAGGCATAGGAGTTGAAATATGCGGTGAACTATGCTCTGTGAGTTCTGGCCAAGAACCTTCATCTGTCTGCTCCGCATCAATGATCTCTGGATCATCATCTAACTCAACAAACTCAGGCTTACTCTGTACAGGACTAGTTAACTGTGCTGTATCTCTATCCGTATACATCAGCTTCTCGTCGAAAATCACATCACTACTTCTGATGATTTTCTTGGTCTGATTATCCCAGAGTCGATAACCAAACTCATCTCTGTCATACCCAACAAAGATGCATTTTAGTGACTTGGGGTCGAGCTTTCCCCTAGCATGGTTACTAATATGCGCATATGCAATACAACCAAAAACTTTCAACCATGAAAGATTTACCTCTTTGCCACTCCATACCTCTTCTGGTATTCGATACTCCAAAGGCACCGATGGTCCACAATTTATTAGGTAGGATGCTGTATTGATCGCTTTCTGCCCAAAACTGTTTAGGTAGACCCGAATGTATACGCATGCTTTTGGCTCTTTTTGTCAATGTTCGGTTCATCCGTTCTGCCACCCCATTCTGCTGTGGGGTTCCTTGCACAGTCCTCTCTAATCTGATCCCATTATCAAAATAGAACTTGAACCAAGTGTCTTCATACTCACCACCATTGTCTGATCTCAACCTCTTGATCTTCAAACCTGTCCTATTCTTCACCATGGTCTTCCACTTCTTGAACACATCAAATACCTCAAATTTGTGCTTCAAAAAATAAACCCATACCTTCCTCGTGTGATCATCAATAAAAGTCACGAAGTAGGATTTTCTGCCAATGGATGAAACAGTGGTTGGCCCCCAAACATCTGCGTGAACTAACTTAAGTTTCTCCTTTCTGAGATCTCTGCCACTCTTCTTGAAACTGACCCTCTTCTGCTTGCCCATCACGCAACTCTCATAGAAGTCAATATCAATTGCTCGTATGCTTGGTAGTTTCCCCTTTGAGTGTATAATCTTGAGCCCCCTTTCACTCATGTGACCTAGTCTTTGGTGCCAAAGGTTATGATCTTCTTTGTTTTCTGCAACTGCTATAGACCCACAAGCACTGGTAGCTGTGTAGAGAGTGCCAGATTTCTTACCACGTGCAATGGTCATAGCGCCTCTGGAAACTTTCCACCAGTCTCCATTGAAGGTTGTAACAAAACCTTCATCTGACAATTGTCCCACTGAAATCAGATTCTTCCTTAAGTCAGGGATGTGTCTCACATCCTTTAACTTCCAAGCTAACCCATTCAACTTGATTTGCACTTCACCCTTGCCGACAACACTGCAAGGCTGATCATCACCAAGATACACCTTACCAAGGTTACTCGGTTCATAGCTATTAAACTGCTCTTTATTTGAGGTGCTATGAAACGATGCGTTAGAATCTAAAACCCATGACTCCGCCTTGCTCTCCAAAGAGCATATCAATGCATCATTTGATTCATCTGAGATAAAGTTTGCTTCAGTTTTTCTTTTAGTTCCCTTTTTTGGAAGTCTGCAATCAACACGGTAATGTCACTTCTTTCCAAAATTCCAACACTCAACGTCATTGAGATCTGTGGAATTCCTGAAATTTTGAGACTGTGTCCTTCCATTCCTTAACTTGGATCTGCCTCTGTTTCTGTTACTGTTACCCTTGCCTCTGCTTTCAACATTCAACGCCGAACCCTTGCCTCTGCTTTCAACATTCAACGCCGAACCACTGGTGGAAACCCCTGTTGTTTGCTTTCTGATTTCTTCAGTCAGAATCATGCTCAAAACTTCATCAAACTTCAACTTGGTCTTTCCTGCATAGCTATTGATCGCTGTAACTGTGCCATTCCACCTCTCGGGTAACTGCCCTAGAATTAGCAGTGCTCGGACCTTGTCTTTAAAGTCGATATCAACAGACTCTAATTTCCCAACTATCTTGTTGAATGCATTTAGATATTCGTTAAACTTACCACCTTCGACCATCTTCATGTTGAACAACTTCTTAATCAAGTGCACCTTGTTCGCTGCAGAAGGCTGTTCATACATACTAGAAAGGGCTGCCATGAGAGACATCGTCGTCTTCTCGTTCTTGATGTTGAAGGCGACTGACTTTGACAAGGTTAATCTGACAGTGCCAAGAGCCTTCCTATCAAGTAATTCCCAATCTGCATCATTTGTATCCTCTGGCTTCTCTCCTAAAGGTTGTATAGATTTTTCTGAAATAAGAGGTTTCTATTTGCATCTTCCAGAAACCGAAGTTTGTGCCATCGAACTTCTCGATCATGGATGTGGATGTCTTATCTTCTGATGCCATTACTCCGACTTGAACAGACAGATCTGATCGAAAGACTTTCGGAATTTCGTCAAACACCTTCTGTGCCCTAGGTTCTCAACCAAAGGCTCTGATACCAGTTGTTAGAGTTGCACTACACAATTAACCAAATTTGATTCCAATTGTTGTGGCGGAAATGCAAAATAACAACACACGTTATTCGAGGAATAATCAAGCAATCACAAAGAAAAAAAATCACACACAAGAACACAAGATATACATGGTTCACCCAAATCTTAGGGCTACGTCCATGGAGTAAACCGAACAAATTCACTATGAAAAAGATAAAGAATTACAAGGAGAATTCTCTCTCAATCTCTCTCTCTTGTATTGGCACAAATTTTTCTCTAACTTTCTCACCCTATTTATAGAGTCCCCAAACTTGTCCTACAAGAATTTGCCTTTTATAGAATCCAAAACCAATAAGGAAGTTAAATCAGATTAGGAAACTGAATTTTCCTTAAACCAATAAGGAAGTCAAATCAGATTAGGAAACTGAATTTTCCCTAAAATTCAGTACTCTTGAAGTTTCCATATAATTAAATCTTCCTAAAAATCTTTCACCTAATCAGACTCCACAAAACCACAACAATAAAGCCCTAGCAAACCCAGTACTAAGAACTGAAGATAGCTTCCTCATAAGTCACCTCTGTTCCTGCAGCAATCATGCTGGCAATGGCAGCCTTATTGGCTGCGGCTTTCTGCGGCCAGGGAGATTGAAGAAAAAAAATAAAATAAAAAAATGAGGGCATTATTGGTATTTCACATCCATAAATTTTATATTTTTATAATAAATTAATAAGTAAAGGGTAAATTAGTAATTGTGTCATTTTGTTGGTCAAAAATGAGCTTTTGGTGGAAAGTGTTATCAAGGGGGCAATATGCAACATTCTTATAATTGAGGGGGCTGAGTTGCTCTTAAAAATAGTTTAGGAAGCATTATATAACAATGTGATAGTTTAGAGGAATTTTTTAATCTTTAGCCAAAAAAGATAATTGTATTGATACGACTGTATGAGAGGTGCTGAACATTTTACAAAAACTACCTTCACAAAAAAAAAAAAAATAAATAAAAAAAATAAAAATTAAAGAGTCCCAAAACAACTTTCTGAAAAGAATGCGAATAGATTACAATTGCTTCCCAAGCTACTGCCAATTTAAATCTCACGTGTAATTCCCTCCTTGATATTTTCATCATTTATCTTTAACCTCTATCGTCCAGTAATATTATCTTGTGAATGGATCTCCACCAAATCAAAGTACGCTTCTACCTAAAATCTTCATCCACATGGTGGCTGTCTCATTATCAACATAAGATTTTGTCAAAATGGGTGTCAACAAAATATATTCACATTTTGAAAAATTAAAGTAGGAAATAATTTGGGTCATCCTAATAGGAAATTTATCATTTTTAATAATAAAAAAATAATAATAAATAAATAAATTTGAGCATTTTTTAAATGTAGGATGTAATTTAAGCACTGGACACGCAAAACTACACACATGCGGACGCCTGACTACTTGCGTAGGCAGTGGTTCTCATTGCATATGTCAACAGGTTTCTTGTGGTGATTCTCATCGCATCTGTGTCATTTTGTAGCTCTAAAAATTACAAAAATTATGGTCTGTTTGGTTTTTGATTATGAGAACAATTTTTTGAACACAGTACAAAATTTCTTTGCTTGGTTTAAATTTTATAAAATTATAATCTGAAAACTCAGTTATAAAAATGTTTATTTACATAAAATTATAAACGATTGTTCTCTGAGAGCATTTTTTTATTAATTCTTAAAAATTAATTTCAGAATCACAAATCAAGCAAGCTTTTAGGACTTGGTTTAATTTTATAAAAGTAATTTTCCCTTGTCATGATTGATGGAGTCTTAAAATTCTCTATGGAAAGGAGTTAAAAAAGAAGGGCCTAATTTAAAGAATGGTTTTTGTAGGTCATTGAAAACTATTTCTTTTTCAAAATGATTTTCACAAAAATAAACTAAATAAGCTTTACGTAAGGAACTAGGAATCAACAATAGCCTTTGAAAAAATTGCAAATAACCATTTCAACGCGACCTCAAGAATAAATCAACCACTAATATAATAAAAATGGGAAAGAAACATGTGAAGCTTAGTAGTGCTCCCTTATCCAGGCCTAGGCCACATAAATCCTCTCCCCTCCAATTTGCAAAACGCTTAGCCTCTAATGGAGTCAAAGCTGCACTAGCCACAATCAGGTGCAGGATTGAATTTCAGGCGGCGTAATGTATTTGACCAAAAATAAAAAAATCTAACTAACATCACAACTTCTTTTCTTTTTTTTTTTTCAAATCAAAAAGCAAACAAAAAAATCATTCAATGCCAATATTGATTTGTTGAACTGAAAAGGACAGTTAAAATACTTGACAAATATAAGAACCAAATATAAATTTTGATAATATTTTCATTGAATACCAAAATAAACATTTGCAAATTATAGTATAAAATAGTTAGTACAACCGTGCATATCAAATGGCTGAATATTTAATAGGTAAAATGACTGAATCACCCTCAATATGTCATGAAATGTTTTTTTTGAGGGGGGCATATTTGAACATTCAAAAAAAAAAAAATACACATAATAGTACTAATTTTTGTTTTTTCAGGGGGCACACGCCCCCCTAGGCACACGGTCCCTTCGCCCCCAGCCACAGCCCATTACGCTATCAAGTCTATTTGGGCACCAAACGTTGAGGTTGTGCCCATCTCCGATGGGTTCGACGTGGGTGGCTTCGCTCATGCCGGAAATGAGGATGTGTACTTGAAGTCATTCAGAGCCAATGCCTCAAGAACTCTATCTAAACTCATTCAGAAGTACAAAAACTCGGGCTCATTTTAGTCCATTTTAAATTGCGCTTGTCATTAATTTTTAGTGATACTCAATTTGCGCTATCAAATACACTTAATTAATAAAAGATTAATCGAGTCAAAATTAAGCGTTAAATTACATCATCAAACAACACCCAATGATAAACAAGCCTATTTGAGATGAAATTAGTGTCAAAACATTATAAGAATGTTTCATTTTTGTTCGATAATCAACTCGATCATCATGCATTTGCACTAGACCGGATTATATATATATATATATTATTACACCATAACACGATATATATACCCAAAGTAAGAAGATTATGTGAAAAAGTATAAAAGAATTAATGGCAAATTAATTTTTTTTCTATATATATGAAAATTAAAAGAAAAAAGGAAAATGGAAAATAAAAAACTCACGAAATTTGTTAAATTGCAATATGCTCGCATGGGAGGAGATCCTATCTTGATCTTGTAATAAAATCACTTTGGCAAGAAACATACTCGCACCTCCACTTATCTTTATGAAAACTTGAACTCATGATATTTTATTTTGAAATGGGAGGAAGTATCAAAACTTTAAACTCAATCTCACAAGTTGAACGGGAACAATGAATGAGAATAGTCATGCTATTGTTTTGCAATAGAAAAAACAACATTGGGCCAGGCTGGCATCCAACCCAAAAGGACTACTTCATTAAGCATGTGACATTTCAAGACCTTCTCCATCCGGATCCCGTGCGTGACAAGATCCTATAAGACTGACTCTCCTCTTTCTTCTTAGTATTGTTTAGTCAAGTATGTGGGAGTTTCTTCACCAAACACACGTATGGAAATTAAATCAAGTCACTTTATGATAATAACTACCAATAATTTTTAATGGATAATACTTACCTACTCACCGGTGAATAAGAAGTATCTAGTGACTTAATAGGTGGCATAATAAAATTATGACAAGTGTTTGAAATTTTATAAAATATAAAATATAACAAATATAGAACGAGAACGTATTTGATCCATTTTAATCGAGTTAACCATATCTTTCTCTCCATATATATCTACACACACTTGCACATACATATGTACAAAATTAGCTTTAAAGTAGAGAGAAATTAGGATCAAGCATCCTAAAACAATACCTTCTGTGGACATGAGATATGCTATGTCATCAAAAGTCAAATCAAGCTGACATCCCCTCAGTGCCGGTTTAAAAATAAAATAATAAAAGGACAAAAGTGGTCAACACTTGGTCTATTTAAGAACTCTAGCCAGTTCAGCAAAAGCAATAATCACTACAAGAAATTTGGTTTTTAGGGACAGTCAAATCTGTCCCTAAAAACCCCAAGACCGTCCTTAATGATCAAAATCGTCCGTCCCTAATTGTTGCATGCCAAAAGATCTTTAGGGATAGTAAAAAATGACTGTCCCCAAAAAACTCGACCTTTAGGGACGGTACCTACTGTCCCAAATAATACTGTCCCTAAAAGGTATTAGGGAGGGTAGAAATCGTCACTAATCATTTATACAATAGGGATAGTTTTGGTGACTGTCCCCAATACATATAGTATTAGGGACAGTAAACATCGTCCCTAATACATAATTCTTTTATTTATTTTTAAATTTGCGATAGCTAAAAACTGTCCTTAATACTCATTTGATTTTTTATTTTCATTATTATGTTTTTATTTTGGGCTTGGTTTGATTTGTATGATTAAAACATTCTATGTTGCAAGTCTAAGGTATGAAGAAAAAAAAAAGGGAGATTGTGTATGCAACTTTTCTAAATCAAATGGGACAAATTCTGAATAAAAAGAACATAATTAATATGTTCTATACCAATATCAAGTTCAGCAAAAGAATTATCACAATAGTGCTATAAAATCTATAAAAACTTCAAGCTCTTAATTTCATAATGAAACTATAAAATCTCCAATTTAACCTAACAAAAACTACAAAATATTCGCTAGCAGCTTTAACATCAAATGGTTTCAACATCCTCATAGTCAGGCATCATTGCTCCAGCCGTTCCAAATAGTAGCAGCTTTAACATCAAATGGTTTCAACATCCTCATAGTCAGGCATCATTGCTCCAGCCGTTCCAAGTAGCATCTTCCATGCATCTCCTATATGTTTGAATCCAAGAGAAGTGAGAGAAATTAGGAAAGTGAGAAAAAAAATAGTGAAAAATAAGAAAGGCTAAATGTGATATCTTTATGTTATACACATGATTAAATAAAAGAGAATTATATGACTCCAAATGAAGACATTACAATGATAAAATGATAAAAAGAGAATGGGGCCAAGGAAGTGATGAAAGCCATGATAATCTCTAAATTTAACAAAGAACCCTTTCAATGTTCAAAAGGACCCTTAACCAAGCACGAAATTCCAATTTCCCACATTGAGCAGTACTTCACTTAAGGTAAGAAATGTATATAAAAAACCCAATCCTAGTTTTCTTTCATTTATCAACTAACCTTGAAATGCACCTTCTTGAAAGGTATGTCCCCATTTTAATCATCTACAATTTGAAAAAGCGAACAAGTAAAAACTGAACAATAACACCAGCTAGTATATTACCTATAATCAAATTAATGAAGATAAAATATAAATAAGACAATATTTAATGGTGATGTAATGGTTCATTGGATTGGAACTTAACCATTTTGCTCACTACTCTTTTTATGATCAGCACAAGTATTGGAAATTCAAAAGCTGACCAAGCTGCTGAACCAGTTGACCAGATAAATTTGCATTTCCAAGATCACTGTGTGTAGAAGGGGAAACTTTGTTATCACACCATTATACAATGAAAACCATGAATCAGCACTATTGCTAAGTAATAGGGTACATAACAAGTATGTAAATAACTAAAATCATCACAGAAAGTAGGCAACATACACTCTTGTAACACTATTCTCACTGTTGCATGTATACTAAACTTAATTAATGCTAAAGCTTTAAAGAAAGAATGGGTAAGGAACTGAATGCAGTGGTTCTCTCTAATGTCCTATTCTGAAAAACCTATAGCCATATGGCCATTAAGTCATGTACCCTGGTGCAACTCGAAAATGCTAAGAATTGTCATAATAATTAGAGTTGTAGTGAAATTAAGATGTATTATTCAATCAAATTCTACACACAATTCAATTGAAGAACAAAATATTCTAGAAAAGGAAGAAATGTTCATAAACAACATATAGTTAGTGAAGTGAATATAATAACCACTCTATGGAATATGGTCATGCTCTACATATGAGACAATTTTACCATATAAAACTATGTCTTCAAACCAAAAAAAAACAAAGTATATACTATATTAATCACTACTATTTGATCTATGATCCAAGTTCCATAAAGACATTTGACAGTGAAAATCTCATGTTATTCTTGAAGTGGCCATTAAGAATTTTCTTCAAATTTAACTACAAACCATTATACCTTTAGAAAAAAGGGAATTTTCAGGGTATAGACTCAAAGTTAACGTGCCTATTCCCAACAGTAATAGCCTTCTGTTGCAACTTCATGAAACTTGTCATATGTGATAAGAACCACTATAAAAAATTTTATTTGATTATAAAAAAAGGCATTGCCTATAAATTTAACCTTAAGCTTAACAAACATTATTGTTCAAATTTATTACTACATTTTAGAATTCACCAAACCTGAGCTAATCATGAACTAATGATCTTCAATCAAGAAGATTATACTAGCCAGTTTTAGTCTGAAGTGGCCAGGGCAGTCACTGTAGCCTTGAGAAAGGATTTTTGTAAATGAACCCTAGAATTAAATAAAACACCAGAGAGATCACCAAATTTTAGATAAAACCAAGTGCAGAGATTGAGAAATTAAAAAAATTAAAAGATTACAATACTCACTGCCAATGGAGTCGTTTGTAATAGATAGTATCGCTATTCCAGACCACAATATTCAACTATCGAAGTCCTTCAATCAGCATACACACCAATTTCTCTTGAAATGACTTTTGCCTCCATCTTTATTTAAAAAACCAAATTAGTCGTGTCTAAGAATTAACATTAAAACCCACGTTCAGTATCTAACAATTCAACCTTCTCACAAGTAAATTTTCAAACAGATTGTAGCTAAAAAAACAAGAGAGAGTACCTGCAACATATATGTTACAGTCTCAAAACCTGCAAAATTAGCATGCAATTCAGGATCCAAGAAAATGAGCACAAATAGGGTTCTTTTGAAATAAAAAAACATAGAAAAAAAAAATGAGGATTTTATTAAACCTCTGTGTGGGTGATCAAGAAATCCAGCAGGAGGTGACACTGTATGATCAAGGACAGTATGGTCATATTACATTAGAATGGATATCAAGAGTGCCATGATTAAATAGGTGATCATCAAATTTGACCTGCAAACTCATCCAACATGAGAAAAGGATCCAAATACTTCAATTCTGACCTGAAAAGTCAAATCCCCATCAATTACCTATAAGCAATCAGTATAAACATGACAAAACTAAAACACCTAAGCAACAAGAACTATTGGATCAAAATGCATAAAACACACAAAACAATTCATACCCATAAGACAAATTGTTCAAATAACAAGTGTTCATGAATCAAAATTGAGAAAACCCAGAAAAATTTCAATACGCAAATGACATAATATCCAAAGAATTGATGACAAAAAAAGAAGAAAATCAGAGTACCTTCCAATGCTTTTCCTAACAACAGCAGCATCGCCTTCACTTTGAGGCTTGGCCAATACCTTCTTGACAACTAATCTAGGCCTGTGAAAACTAGAGGTTTGACCTGATCCCGACATGGTTTTTCTAACAAAAGAAAGGACTGCGTTTATGCTCTTATTGGAGTAATAGACATGCAATTTGAAGTCATATTACAAGGAAAATGGTGAATTCACACACCAATATGCCACCAATCAATACTAATGATACCCAGATGTCAAGCAATTCAAATACCCTTCACATCATTATTAATAAAAAATGATACACCAATACAAGGCATAGAACCTTGATAGACAGAAAAAAGATACCCATATATATGCATGTTACCCAGATATCGAAGTTAAAATGAAGAACAGAGTTCGAGTGAAAGTTCAGAATTTTGAGCTTAGAATGAAACGTTTTTAGTTTTTCTAATTGTTTTTTTTTTTTTTTTTTGCTTACTTACTTTTTCTATTTGTTACAATTACTTCATTTTAAACTTTTATTCAAAATTTTTCTTTGGGTACATTATTATTATTATTACTTTTGTCATGCGTGTTTGATTTTAATTTCTTTTTCTTTGTTTATTCTTTTGTTGATGAATTGAGGCGATTGTGTATACAATTTAAGGGTAAAAATTAGTTCTTTTTAATTGCTTTTTTTTTCCTCTCTTTTTTTTCGTTGGTTTTCTATTTTTGTAAAAATTCAGAATTCAGAGTTTAGTTAATAATGAAACTTTTTTAGTCTTTGCATTGGTTACAATTACTTCATTTTTTTTATTCAGAACATTTTTTTATTCAGAATTTTTATATCAGTAACATTATCCTTGATTTTACTTTCTTCTTCTTTGTTTCTTAAATCTCCTTTTGCTGATGAATCCTGCCCATTATAGGTATACAATTATGGGTAAAAGTCTATTCTTTTTAAGGTTTTCTTTTTTACTTTATTCTCTGCAAGAATAGAGTTATGTTGTGTTTTGGTTTTGGTAAAAAAAGAAAAATCGTTTTTCTATTTGTTACAATTACTTTCTTTTGTTATTTATATTCATAATTTTTATGTCAGTTACATTATCTTTCTTCTTGTGTGTTTGATTTTAATTTCAATGTCTTTGTTTATTAATGGCCTTTTGTTGATGAATGCCAAGATTTTTTTTACTCTTCTTATGGAGATGTTAACAATCAAATGCTATAATTTATATGAGGTAGTGTGTGATGCATACCTTCTAACATATCTTTATGAGCTGTACACTCTCTCTGAATCAGCTTTAGGAAGAATGGTTCCTAGATAAACTTTAGGAAAAATAAGATTTTAATATAATCTTTCACAAATATTTAGTAAGAGATTGCTAAAATGGCAAAAATAATATCTAGAAATTACAGTTTAAGCAGAAGTCGCTTTAATATGTTTTTATGGATTTTTAGAACTTGTTAAAAGGATGGTATGTGGCTAGACAGTGGTTTTCAGAAATGTGATACATCTTTTGTCAATGTTGCAGGAGCATATATATATATATATATATATGCCTCGTTATCATGTTTAGCATATATATATATATATATATATATATATATATATCTTCCCCCAGTGAGTGTGTTTGTGTGTGTAAAAAGTGGTGGCCCTGGACAGCTCTAGCTGTCTAATCTTCCCATCTATTCGACAAAAAAAAAAGGGTAGCTAGGTTGATACTTAGCTTATGTTATTCTTGAAGTGGCCATTAAGATTTTTTTTTCAAATTTAACTACAAACCATTATACCCTCAGAAAAAAGGGAATTTGCACGGTATAGACTCAAAGTTAACTTGCCTATTCCCAACAGTAATAGCCTTCTGTTGCAACTTCTTGAAACTTGTCATATGTGATAAGAACCACTATCAAAAATTTTATTTGATTATAAAAAAAAGCATTGCCTATAAATTTAACCTTAAGCTTAACCAACATTATTGTTCAAATTTATTACTACATTTTAGAATTCACCAAACCTGAGCTAATCATGAACTAATGATCTTCAATCAAGAAGATTATACCAGCCAATTTTAGTCTGAAGTGGCCAGGGTAGTCATTGAAGCCTTGTGAAAGGATTTTTGTAAATGAACCCTAGAATTAAATAAAACACTAGAGAGATCACCAGATTTTAGATAAAACAGAGTGCAGAGATTGAGAAATTAAAAAAATTAAAAGATTACAATACTCACTGCCAATGGAGTCGTTCGTAATAGATAGTATCGCTATTCCAGACCACAATATTCAACTGTCAAAGTCCTTCAATCAGCATAAACACCAATTTCTCTTGAAATGACGTTTGCCTCCATCTTTATTTAAAAAACCAAATTAGTCGTGTCTAAGAATTAACATTAAAACCCACATTCAGTATCTAACAATTCAACCTTCTCACAAGTAAATTTTTAAACAGATTCTAGCTATAAAAAAAAAAAGAGTACCTGCAACATATATGTTACAGTCTCAAAACCTGCAAAATTAGCATGCAATTCAGGATCCAAGAAAATGAGCATAAATAGGGTTCTTTTTAAATAAAAAACATAGATAAAAAAATGAGGATTTTATTAAAAATCTGTGTGGGTGATCAGGAAATCCAGCAGGAGGTGACACTATATGATCAAGGATAGTATGGTCATATTACATTAGAATGGATATCAAGAGTGCCATGATTAAATAGGTGATCATCAAATTTGACCTGTAAACTTATCCAACATGAGAAAAGGATCCAAATACTTCAATTCTGACCTGAAAAGTCAAATCCCCATCAATTACCTATAAGCAATCAATATAAACATGACAAAACTAAAACACCTAAGCAACAAGAACTATTGGATCAAAATGCATAAAACACACAAAACAATTCATACCCATAAGACAAATTGTTCAAATAACAAGTGTTCATGATCAAAATTGAGAAAACCCAGAAAAATTTCAATACCCAAATGACATAATATCCAAAGAATTGATGACAAAAAATGAAGAAAATCGAAGTACATTCCAATGCTTTTCCTAACAACAGCAGCATCGCCTTCACTTTGAGGCTTGGCCAAGACCTTCTTGACAACTAATCTAGGCCTGTGAAAACTAGAGGTTTGACCGGATCCAGACATGGTTTTTCTAACAAAAGAAATGACTGTGTTTATGCTCTTATTAGAGTAACAGACATGCAATTTGAAGTCATATTACAAGGAAAATGGTGAATTCACACACCAGTATGCCACCAATCAATACTAATGATACCCAGATGTCAAGCAATTCAAATACCTTTCACATCATTATTAATAAAAAATGATACACCAATACAAGGCATAGAACCTTGATAGAAAGAAAAAAGATACCCATATATATGCATGTTACCCAGATATCGAAGTTAAAATGAAGAACAGAGTTCTAGTGAAAGTTTAGAATTTTGAGTTTAGAATGAAACGTTTTTAGTTTTTCTAATTGTTTTTTTTTTTTGCTTACTTTTTCTATTTGTTACAATTACTTCATTTTCAACTTTTATTCAGAATTTTTCTTTGGGTACATTATTATTATTATTACTTTTATCGTGCGTGTTTGATTTTAATTTCTTTTTCTTTGTTTATTCTTTTGTTGATGAATCGAGGCGATTGTGTATACAATTTAAGGGTAAAAATTAGTTCTTTTTAATTGCTTTTTTTCCTCTCTTTTTTTTCGTTGGTTTTTTATTTTTGTAAAAATTCAGAATTCAGAGTTTAGTTAATAATGAAACTTTTTTAGTCTCTGTATTGGTTACAAATATTTCATTTTTTTATTCAGAACATTTTTTTATTCAGAATTTTTATGTCAGTAAATCTCCTTTTGCTGATGAATCCTACCCATTATAGGTATACAATTATGGGTTAAAGTCTGTTCTTTTTGAGGTTTTCTTTTTACTTTATTCTCTGCAAGAATAGAGTTATGTTGTGTTTTGGTTTTGGTAAAAAAAAAAAATCATTTTTCTATTTGTTACGATTACTTTCTTTTGTTATTTATGTTCATAATTTTTATGTCGGTTACATTATCTTTCTTCTTGTGTGTTTGATTTTAATTTCAATGTCTTTGTTTATTAATGGCCTTTTGTTGATGAATGCCAAGATTTTTTTTTACTCTTCTTATGGAGATGTTAACAATCAAATGCTATAATTTATATGAGGTAGTGTGTGATGCATACCTTCTAACATATCTTTATGAGCTGTACACTCTCTCTGAATCAGCTTTAGGAAGAATGGTTCCTAGATAAACTTTAGGAAAAATAAGATTTTAATATAATCTTTCACAAATATTTTGTAAGAGATTGCTAAAATGGCAAAAATAATATCTAGAAATTACAGTTTAAGCAGAAGTCGCCTTAATATGTTTTTATGGATTTTTAAATCTTGTTAAAAGGATGGTATGTGGCTAGACAGTGGTTTTCATAAATGTGATACATCTTTTGTCAATGTTGCAGGAGTATATATATACATATATGCCTCGATATCATGTTTAACATATATATATATATATATATATATATATATATATATATATCTTCCCCCAATGAGTGTGTTTGTGTGTGTAAAAAGTGGTGGCCCTGGATAGCTCTAGCTGTCTAATCTTCCCATCTATTCGACAAAAAAAAAAAAGGGTAGCTAGGTTGATACTTAACTTATATTTCTGGTTTATATTTAAAGGTAGAAAAGGGAAGGGGCCTGATGCATGCTTGTCTTTATGATTCCAACCTACAAGTCTATACATTGTGTGGTTGTTAGCATGTGTTCACTCTCATTTGGAAATCTTAGGGGGCTTTCTCCAATCAAAATCTACTTATCATCTATACACACTTATAATGCTAGTGGGTCCCTTTGCTTCATCCATCTCCACGCACGCACACATATATATATATATACACACACAATATATTTAAATCCAAAGGTAGTTTTGAGTATTCTTTCCAACTGTAATATATCTCATCTGTCCAATGTCTTTATGATTTGTGCAACTTGGGTACTTCTTGGTGGGAGGACACAAATAAGTAAACCACAACGATATATTACACAAAACAAAATGGCATCAAAAGTGACAAGAATGCAGATTCCCTTTAGAAATTGTTCATTATATGCAATGTATAAAACCACATAGCGCGCGCGCACACGCACACACATGTTTTAAGTCCATAATGCATTAATCACATAAACCAAAAGTTGAAAGTGGATCAAAGATCAGAGAGGGTATAAGTATCAAATCTATTGAACTGATTTCTTTTGATTTTTGAACAAAACACAATGAGTCAGATATAAAAATACTCTACAAATAACACCACACACACAAAATAATAAATAGAGAGATAACTCTAGCCGCATGAAGCAAATAAGCAAATATAAAGATCTAAGAAGCAACGGAAAAAAAATATATCAAAAATAAATAACACTTACAACACTAGTAGAAGAGTAATTAGTGAAACTGAACTTCTGGTCGATCTGGTATTCCTTGTAGAGAAGATCTGTGGCACGAAACAAACAAGCAATTCATAGAAAACATTTCAAACTATCAGTCCAATCTACAAAGACAAATGAATGGGATATTCCAAAAATATAAAGGACTGTCACTTTATGTGTTCAACTAAACATTTTGAGCTAGTGCAAAATTTACAAATCCATTAAATTGACAACATTTTTGGCTGCTCAAGTGGATCAGTAATTTTAGTGATTAGAGATTTTCTTAATTACACAGTACACAAGTGTTGCATTCTATAACAAATTAACAATTGCTTCAAAAAAAAACCATTGGCCTTCTGTTTTCTTGCCCAATAAAACTTTTTAAAAATTTAGTTCCAAAAGAAGATGGATACAACTAATTAGGCCAATAATTTATAATAATACTAAATTTAGTTTGTTATGATTTTTTTTTTTCCAAAAAAAATAGGTTAAAACCCATCAGTATCATTTAGGTTAATGCAAAATTAGAATATTTCCAGAGCCATAAGAAGAATATTCAAAAATGAAAAAGTAGGGTTTGTGAGAAAATGACGGACCTGTTGATGGACTAACTTTGCTGCCTCTCAATTGAATTGAATTAGATGTTCACCCAATGAGACGAAGAAGAAGCCAATAAACTGCAAATTATATACTACGAAGATCAATCAACAAAACCTACAAAAAGCTAACACTCAAGTTTTGTGCGTCTGAAGCATTCATGTTAATTATATGTGTATATGTGTGTATATAGTGAATGTATAAGCAGTTAGGATTAATTAATTGGGAAATAAGGGAATTGAGGAGTGAAAATTATGGCGGTGGGATTGATGTTGAAGACGGCTGAGAGTGTTAGAGGACTCATCGATAGGAGAGTAAAGGAATTCAGGAAAGATCATTTCCAGCTTCTGCTGTTGGGGGGCTCTTCAAGACCTCCATGTTGATACCCACCTTGAGAAAGAGAAAATCTAGGGCTACGACTTCAATTGAAAAAAAAAATAGATCGATTGGGGAAGACCAAACCAGTTTGAGAGAGAGGACAGAAGGAGAAGATCGAGCTAGGGCAAGAAACAGTCTTCAGACACAGAGCCCATCGAATAAGAAATTTAGTGGAGTGATCCCTTATGGATTACATATACAGATATATACTTAATTGAAAAGAAAGAGATCGGTTGGGGAAGAACAAACTAGTTTGAGAGAGAGGACGGAAGGAGAAGGAGAAGGAAAAGATCGAGCTAGGGCAAGAAACAGTCCTCAGACACAGAGCACATCGAATAAGAAATACATATGCAGATATATACTTAATTAACAAAAACTACATCGTTTTCATAGGGTAGTTAATTAAGGATGGTAACTTTACCGTCCTAAAAGCCTATTTTGATAATTTTTTATTAAAAAAATTATAATTTTACTTAAATAGCCTTTTGGGACGGTAAAGTTACCATCCTAAAAGGCTATTTTTATTTTTTTTTTATTAAAAAAATTTATAATTTCACTAAAAAATGGCGCCAAGTTTTGCCGCCATCAAATTGGAGGGCGGGCTTATTTTTTTTTTTAGGCTTTTAGGGACGGAATGGTTAGGACCATCACCAAAGAGGGTATCATTAGGGACGGTTTTTATATTGTCCCTAAAGGATTGTCACCAATACCCTTAATTCTTGTAGTGAATAGCCAGTTGATAAGCCCATAAGCATGGGACTTTCAATCAGTGGATTGATGGGCCCAGAACCTCGATCTAACCAAGGCAAAAACCATCGATCGATGGGCCCAAAATCTCGATCCGACCAAGTCGTAAACCATCGATCGATGGGCCCAGAACCTTGATTCGACCAAGCCACAAACTATCGATCGATGGGCCCTGAACCTTGATCTGGCCAAGCCACAAACCGTCGATCAATGGGCCCAGAACCTCGATCTGAGCAAGCTATAAACTATCAATCTGTAGGCTTAGAACCTCGATCCAAGCAAGCCATAAACTATCGATCTGTAGGCTTAGAACCTCAATCTGACCAAGCCATAAACTAGCGATTGGTGGACCTAGAACCTTGATCAGAGCAAGCCATAAACTGTCGTTAGATGGACCCAGAACCTTAATCCGACTAGGCCATAATCGATCAATAGGTCCAGAATCTCATCCGACCGGGCCACAAAACTTCAATTAATAGACCATTCATATTCATCTGGCTAATATTCTGACCATTCGATGGAACCAATAATGAAGAGTATTGGTAGGACTCTTAAAATCCATTGGGAATGCCGAAGGGATTTTAGAATGGAGGATGGAGAATCAGCTTTGAGTCTTGCCAGGGTAGACCTAATTTAAAGAGAAAAAGCAAAAGACAGGTTGGAGTAAGGATAGAGACCCTTATAGCCACCATCTATTTAGGTCATTCAAGAAAGGTACGTACACTTGACAATAGATCCTCAAAAGTTTATGATGATGCATGATTCTGCGGCGAACGAAAATAACGTCGTACCTGAAAAAAGAAGAGAAAGGTGATCGGATACTGGTGTGGTACCGGACTAAGAGCCTCCGATGATCAAGTTAGTGCTAGATCAGAAGGGAGGAAAAAGGTTAAGAGCTTTTTTAGGGATTTGTGTCGTACCTTTTGTTTTAACCCGAAAGCCCTCTTTATAGGGTGTCAAGTTGTATTGAAGAAGGAGTATTATTTCTCTTACTTTTCCAACACGGAAGGGGGAGCATATTCTTATCTTTATCCAAGATAGTAGAGTTTATCCTTATCTACAGTCTTTGTGACGGTCAAATTTCCTCGGTGAAGACTCCTTATCAATTGCCCCCCATTCTCGGGTTTGTATGTCAAACGTAAAGAATGTAAAGATCTGGTATATATATTTTTTCTTTTTTTTTGGTTTTTTTCACCTAGTGAAGACAACATATATATACTATTCTTGCTAAAGAATAACATATGGGCTAATGTTGCCCAAGTGGTTAGAGACTTTCCCAATGGTGCAAGGGGTCTTGGGTTCAATCCCACTTTTAAGCACCAAAGCCTCTCTTTTTAATTAAAAGAGGTTGCCACGTGGCAGGCTTAAGAGTGGCTGCCACATGGCAGGAGGGAGGCTGCCACGTGGTAGACTTAGGATTGGCTGCTACGTGGCATAAGGAGAGGTTGCCATGGCTTAATAGGGGCTGCCACTTAGGGGTGGCTGTAACATTGAATTGTTGGGATCAAAATAATTCTTGCTTGAAATAACCCATGTGATAAAGTAGGTCAGAGGAGTCCATGTGATCAAGTACACGCCTAAGACCCATATGATAGCAAGAGCAGCAAATAAAGAAGAAAATAAAGTAGCTTTCCAGAGAAAATGAAATAAAGTTACAGCAAAAATAGCAGCCTTTCAAAGAAAATGAAATAAAGTAATAGCAGAAGTAGCAGCCTTTAAGAGAAAATGAAATGCTCTACTGACCATGCAGAAGCACGCCTTCACTTGCCGATTTTCTTTTGTTTTGTCAAAATCTTCTGTTCGGCTTATTTAAAGAGAGGGGGGATAAGGAACATCTGCTACTTCCATAATTCGTAAAGTAAAAAGTTTTTCTTCTCTCACTGTTTTTCTCTTTTATGATGGATAGTGTTAATATAAACCCGGGAGATAACATTCAGTCGTTAATTTTAGAATTGGATCTGAGAAATTTTCGATTTGTATACTCCATTCCCTCGTGTATCTATATCCGGGCTCCCTTGCCCGATGAAAGAACGTCTGAAGCTCCTGGGGAACTGTGTCTTTTTAAGTGTTCCTTTCTTGCTGGGTTAAGCCTACCTTTTCCCCCTTTTATTAGAGAATTTTTCTCCTTCCTGGGAATTTCACCTGGTCAACTCACCCCGAATGCCTGGAAGGTAATAATAGGTTGTCTTGTCTTATAGAAAATGTGTGGTAACCCTTCTTTAACTATTACTGAAGTTTTACTCTGTTATATTCCAAAAACGGTAGATCGATTGTGGTGGAACCTGACCAGCCGATCTGAGTGTCCCTTAATTAAGGGGCTGTCTAAATCGAATTCGGATTGGAGCAGCTGGTTCTTCTTTATTTCAGGAAGGAACTGGGAATGTTCTTACCAAGATACTCGTGCTGAATTAGGGTTTTCCATTCCCTGTTCTTGGGGTCAAGTAGATCTCAATGGTGAGTTACTTCTGCATGCATATTTTATTACATGGTGGATGACATGTACGTCTGTTTGCAGGCTTTCGCCCGTCGTGTACTTCACCTGAAGCAATGGAAAACATAAACAGAGCCAGTCATTACTCTACAAGGTCCTTTTCCTCTTTGGTGACCCCACTCTCACTTTTTTCTGCTGGACTTTGTCGGGGTGTAGGGACTTCTTCGTGTCAAGCTTTTACAAAAGGTATGCTTTGTATGACTTCGGTTGTTTTCTTTTCTTGGAGATACTAACTTCCCTTTTTGGTACTCAGATTCATGCAGCATGTTGTCTGGGTGAAAGTTTGGAAAAGATATTCTTGCCCAGGTTTAGGAGGAGCATTATAAAAGCAAAGCCTCGCCACAGGGCTCCTTGTCCCTGTCGACGAGGAATATTTGGGAGTGACATTCTTTCTCAGGTTCAGGAAGAGCGTTCTAAGGAGAAGGCTACACCTCCTCGCTATCATAAGAGAACTCAACCACTCCAAAATCAAGGGAATCTTACTCCTGTTGACGACATTCCCCTCGCAGCTGCTCACGAATAGTTGTTTGATACGAGAATGCACCTTCCTGAAAATGCTTTTACTCATCAAGCCGATGCATTTATTTTGAATGATGTGAATTATACGAATGACATAGTGGAGAACACGCTAGTGCCCTTATATGCCTCTGAAAGGCTCAAGGGAATTCCCTACAAGAAGCTCTTAGCCTTTCATGCCCAGAATGTTTGCAGGGTAAGGTCATCTTACCTCCTTTTACTCTTGAGTAATGTATATTCCTAATAATTTTACTTGTGCATGTAGATGGGAGCATATATTAAAGAGCTATCTCACCGTTCCAAGCTTTCCGAGGAGGCTATACTAGCACTGGATGCGGAGCTGACAACTGAAAAGGAACTCATAGAGAGGTTGAAGTCGGTTGTATTAGAGAGAAAGAAAGGATCGAAAGGCACTTCTAAGCTAAACTAGCAATTGAAAAATCTTCTGTTGTGGAGGAGTACAAGGCTTCAGCCGAATTTGATCGGGTCAACGCAAATTATTTTTTTGATGGTTTCGAGGAGTTTAGACAACAAGCTATGGCTACCTATGAAAACCTGGATTTTCAGCATTTTTAGCCATTTGCTCCTGGAGATTAGAGTCCAAGCAGTTTCACTCAGAGTGAACCTTGCCAGGGAGGATCAAGAGAAGGAGGACCGAGCCATGAAGAATGAGATCAGTAGAATACAAAAGGACTATATAGCTGGTATTTTACATCTTGAATGTGTAATTGTCTGTATTACATTTCCTTAAGAACAATGCTTATTATTGGTATGAGTATGACTTTGTTGTTTCGATGACTCGGGTTGGGCGATGCTATTTATTTGTTTTTTTTAAACTTTATAGCTTGCATCCTTTTATTAACCCTTTTAATATAGGTCATTTGAGTATAACTCTTATAGTATAGGAATAAGGGCTACGGGATTCATTCAGCCCGAGTCCTGAAGTGCAGAACACTTTGTTCTTTTTGTGACGATCCCTTGTAATACAGGGACATTAATCACGGGATTCATTCAGCCCGAGCCCTTATAATACGGGGCATTTAATGTGAGTCCCTTGTAGTACGGGGACAAGAATTACAGGATTCACTCAGCTCGAACCTTTATAATATGGGGCACATTAATGTTAGTCCCTTATAATATGGAGACAACTTTATATCTATAATATAGATGAAAATATAAATTTGCGCAACAATTAATGTGATCAAAATGGATTTTATTGAGAGTTGAACCGAAGATGTACTTGCGGTAACAAATAAAAATAATCTAAGCGACACGATACTAAAACGAAACTAAAAGCAGCACTCACTAGAAGTAGCACTAGGCAATATGAAACTAAGGGCACGTACTAATGTCTAACTCTACTGATAGTACTTCCTGAGGTGCTCAGCATTCTAAGAATGGACAAGTTGCTTCCCTCCTAGTGTTTCTAACCAGTAAATGCCTTGTCTCTTTGTTTGAACAACCCCATAAGGGCCTTCCCAGTTGGTAGCAAGCTTACCCTCGTTCAGCTACTTGGTAGCTTGCGTGACCCTGCGTAAGACAAAATCCCCAGGCTCAAATCTCCTTTCTTTCACCCGAGAATTATAATATCGAGACATTGTTTTTTGGTATACTGCAACCCTAACTTGGTTTTGCTCTCTTCTTTCTTCAACTAGATCTAAGTTGACTAACAACTTTTGTTTATTCTGGAGGGGGTTGTAGTTGGTGGTCCTGAAACTTGCCAAACCAGTTTCTACTGGAATTACAATTTCACTTCCAAAAGCTAAGAGAAAAGGAGTTTCTCCTGTTGGGGTTTTTGAGGTGGTTCTATAAGCCCACAACACGTTTAGAAGTTCCTCTGGCCATAACCCCTTTACCTTTTGTAGTCAATTTTTGATTAAGCTGAGTATTGTCCTATTGGTGACTTCGGCCTGCACATTGGCCTGCAGATGGCCGGGAGAAGAATAGTGATTTCTTATTCCTAGCTGAGAACAAAAATCCTTGAAAATAGCGCTATCAAATCGCTTCCCGTTGTCCGAAACAATAACATGGGGAACACCGAACCTGCATACTATTGATTTCCATGTGAAATCCTTGACATTATTTGCTATGATTGTGGCCAGTGGTTGGGCTTCCACCAATTTGGTGAAATAGTCGATTCCATGACAGCATGCTTTGTTTGCCCTTTTTCCTGTGGCTAAGGGGCCAATTGTAATACCCCTAGTTTTAAAAAAAGATAAAAGTGGAATTTTATTATTTATTTTATTGTTTTTGGGTGCTTATGTGGTTAGGTGATTGGTGATTTACATGATGTGTTTTGAATTGAATTAAATTGGTTGTTTTAAGTGTTTTATTATTTATTGAGTTGATTGTTTTATTAAATTAAATTACTTGATAAATGGTATTTTTTTTATGCTAATTGTATTTTTTATTTTTGGAATTTCTTGTTTTATTTGTTAAGGATTTATTAGTTATTTTTGATGGAATAAATGGAATTAATTGGATTTTCATTAGTATTGTTAATTGTAATAATAATATTAGGGTTTTAGTATTTTTATGGGCTTGCCGACATAATTAATTAGGTTTTAAGTTTAGGGTTTTATTGACTTAGGATTTGGAATTAGTTATAAATATAGCACTTATACGTCTCTAGGGTTTGAGAACCCTATTCACGACACAGTGAAGGTAGAACATCATAACAGAGACTTGTGAGAAAACTGAACGTGAGAAATTGAGTGATAGCAGTTAGGGTTTTGGCCAAGGATTGTAGGCCGGACCAAGGAGGAAGGTTAAGGGATGTTTGTGGGTTAAACCAAGAGTGGCAGAGGAGGTTCAATGGAACTAAGGTCGCCGGAAAAACCTAGGTAGAAGACAATGAAAGGTTTCAGATCGAAACCTTAAAGAGGAAAGTTCTTTTCTTTTTCCTTCCCTTTGGCTTGTGTTCAGTGCACTTAGATAATCTCTAGGGATTAATTGGACATTAATTTAACAATGCATGACTATTATATGTTAAGTTTGATTATCTGTTGTCCGGTGAAATTTATCTGTAATAGTTGTATCATGTATGGTTGCATCGTCTCTGTTTTAGAGTAAAAAGGTTGTCACTGTTTTAACATGGTATTGAGTTTGACTGCTATAAACGAAGGTTTAAATTAATACTAGATGAGTTTTAAAACCTTTAAAGATTTAAATTAGAGGAAGAACAGAGGGGTTAGAATGGAATCGTTGTTGCAAATTAATTTCAGTTTAGTTCCTTAAGCATGTTTCAGTTCAGTAGCAAATTTAATTCAAACTTAAATTCCTGTAATTGATTCCAATGATTGTAATGAACTAATGGGATGCTACTGGGTGTTAATTAGACTCCTAAGTTCAGTTTTAAAATCCAACAGAGTGATAGGAATAAGCCGGTGAAGGAGCAGAGAAGCTGAAACGAAGCAGAACGGAGAGAAGGCTCACAGGGGGGAAGAGAGCCGGCTCTGGAATACCAAGAACCGACTCCCACCAGATTAGAGCCTGCTCCAAGGTTATATAGAGCCTGATCTAGGCTGAATTGGAGCCTGCTCTAATTTTTCAAAGAGCAGGCTCTTTCCCAATTTGGTGCATACTGTAATTTTTAGCTACTGTTTGGGCACTTGGGGCTTTTGAACAGTTTTAAAACTTTAGTGGGGTTTCCAATGATTATTTTAGCATGTCGTTAAGGTCTTGAATTGCATAAAATACCCCCTTTGTGTTAATGGAATTAACAGTGCGCTATTTAACAACTATGCGTACGGTGAACGACTAGAAGGAAATTAATTGTCTAGTTTTAATTCGACAATTTAAGATGCTATAATATGATTCTAAATTAAGTTTTAGATGCATGGTGGAGTCTTTTAATTAAAAAATTAGACTTGTGGGATAGTGTATGGCTCTGTACTAAATGATAGAACAGAATACAAGTATACAACTTAGCACACTATTACCGGATAAAAAGAATTAAATTGCTTAAATTAATTTGGTAATTTAATGGACTATAATAGGATTATAGAATTTTTGTTAAATACATGATAGAGTCATTGACATATTAGATTTGATCTATGCATGCTCTGGGTGTTAGTTATTGAATTATTAAATCGTTCCTGCAACTACATGGTTAAATGCTTGGATTTAAGTTGCTGAAATATTAAATACTTTTCTGCAATGATTTGGATTATGGTTTTTGGACTGTTACTCACTTATTATTTATGTGTTGTAATTTATATGGATATAGAGGATTGTATGCACCAGTACGAGATGGTGACATACTAGGGACGATTTAGCTCAAAATGCCTAAACCTAACCTAACGGATTAAAGGACTGGATTTATAAATATTGAATCCTAATTGTGTTTAAGTCAAATCAACTGCAACTAAACTGAGTGGCTTCCTAGATTAATGGATGATGGTTAAGTCATATCAACTGAATAAGTTGAGTGACTAACTAATTTGGTATTGTATGTCAGTTCGATAAATAATTGAACTACATACCCTGGTTTTGGATGGACTTTATATATATGTTTATGGTACCACGAGATGAGCTTGTGTCTCAGACTCATTGGTTAGGGTGCGTCTATGCAGTGGATACGTAGATGGTTATAATAGGTTGGGGTGTACCTTGTTAGGTCTAGGTGCTCATGCCCACCTTTGGGTGCATTTTTGCGTGTTGCCTTCTATTCAGGTTGAGACCCCTATTATAGTCCAGTGAATGTCCCTTAGTGTGGATATATATATATGTATGGACTAGATAGCTATTGTTGAGATATCTAGGGGTTATCTGTGTATCGGGTCACTATTTGGATTGCAGTTAGAGAAGAATTTGCATGTGGGCCTAATCCACTCTTATTTTTTCATGTGTTCGTTAGTTCCAGTCTTAGAGCTGGATCGTGCTGAGCAGATACAGTCATTCACTCCACCGATGCTGTAGGATTTTGTTTCATGTTTTAGGCTTTGGTTTTACTTCCAGTCATTTGAGTTTAGTGGGATATTATAGGGGTCCACTAGATAGATTCCCGAGTTATATAATTTGGAGAACGATTTGTATTTGTGGAGGATTAGTGGTAACAGAATGGTTTTATTTATCAATGGAATTATTTATTCTGAGGTTTCAATTATTGGATTATCATTTTAGTTTTTATTTTAGCAAAAAAAATTATTTATCTTATTTGTCTTAATTGTATTTTGTGTTCGATTATTACTAATTGGTTTGATATCCTCGGGTAATTGGGCGTGGGCCTGGCCAACCCGCATCCGGAAATCCGTGGGTATCATAGTTGGTATCAGAGCACTCCAGGTTCTAGTGTCCTGAGGAGTATTTTCGTTATAGGAATTCAACGTTGCGTCTCTTAAAACTTAGAGCCATATTAGTGTTTGTTGTACTCTCTTTACGGTTCATTCGGAGGAGTTGATGTCAATTATATTTCATAAATGGTTGACACTATGAGGAGGATGGGGTTCAAGACGAAAGTGATACGGACCCAAAGGAGTAAAGGAGTAGGTTGTCGAGTTTTTTGCCAGAAACAGAACTTGGGGTTGAAGGTTTAGTTTCAAGGTTGGCATTACTTAGAAAGTATATGCCAAGAACGGATCAGGGTGTAGGTGTTAGGTCACCGCATGTCGGGGCTAACACAACTTCGGATGATCTCAGAAAGGAGATAAGTGAAGAGTAGGATTCTGAAGAGGATCCTAAGAGGGGAGATATCAGCGTCCTCAAGGAAGGGGATATTGAAGCTTGAAGATGAAGGATCACACGAGGGTGCTCTCATTCACCAGCAGTATACTGAATGATACTGGTAGGGTTGGTGTGAACCAATCTACATATGGATGAATTTTTGTGTCGTCTCTCAGGGAGTTAATTGAAAAGTACTCTTAAGGCATTTGGGAATCGGATGGAGTTCTTATCAGAACAAAGACGTGATTTTATATCACATTTTGGAGTGAATGGGGATTAGGTTGTGACGTTTTACGTTGCGTTGTAAAGCCACGATAGATGGTTGGCATTCCGAGTATAAGGAGGATAAGGGGTAAGCTTTTGGTATTTGCTTAGGCAAAAGAATGTTGCTTTTAAGCTATGGTTACAGATAAGTTTCAAGGTTGGATGATTACCAACGAAACTGCGAAATGAACTTTTGTGACATAATTTGGGAACTTGAGCTCAAAGGAGGTTTTCTTCTCTAGAATGGAGGATGTTTTAAGTAAAAATTATATTTTGGTTGCTATAGTGTATTGTGTGTATCTATGTGTTTGTTTTTGCTATTCTGTGTTGCATTTTGTTGTTACGTGTTTCATTTTTGTTAATTGGTTTAGGTTTTGGAATAGGGTTTGGTTGGGGACACAAATATGTGATCAACCAACTATTATTTTAATGGCATAGAGAAATAGCGCTATGTGCGCTAAGATTTGGGAATGTATGGACATAGGATTAGGTAGACATATAAACGCCTAGCCAATCTATCAGGTCTGGATATGCATCACTATGGTATGCTACTTGAGAAGGGATAGTTAAACTATCAACACGAGTCAAATAATCTACAATGATTAGATTCATATGCTCTATGCTAGGTAGGGATTCATTTTTACAACGCTATAATAATGGTGATTGTTAACGCTTTGGGGATTCGTGAGGATGTGGTAAGTAAAGATCACTGTAATGCCATTATCATTCGGATAGAGGATTTCATGCTGGTAGGTACTTATTAAAATGACGCCGAGGGAGGATAGTGGACTGATGGAAGCTTTATCAGTTTATTCATGATTAAGATACTATTTACGAGGGTGTCATTGGGAGGAGTGGTTGGTGTGCACTTAGAGGAGGAACCAAAGTTTCTACACTGTATAAAATGTGAAAAAAAAATTTTAGGGTCCTAATTTGCAACAATTAGTTGTTGCTTTGCCATTAATGACTATATGGAGGATGGGAAAAGTTTCATAAGCTTTTGAAGCGGGACAAGGAGTCAAATTGACACTACTTATATTACAAAGGTAGGGTGTGTCAAAGATAGGATGGTAGGACCGGTCACCTGTCATCAAGAAGCGGTGCACGGTGTGTGTGAAAAAGTCATACTGCTGGGTTAGCTTTTGACGATGCTCCAAATTAAGTATTGGGTGCAGATGGAAGCTGGTGGTACCAGACTAATGGTACTTTTGGTAGACGAATTGGGAGGAGGATTCTAGGACTGAGGTTCACAACACTTAATTCATTCTTCATTCTGGTAGATAATATGTTTCACTCACGATCTGGAGCAAATTTTTGAGGGCCAGGAGGAGGGACAGAGTGATTTTTATTTTCCAGTCTAATATAATTAGATGGTTGAGATGGACCAGCAGAGATCACTAGATCTTTACAGTCATTTTCTATGCAGAAGTAGAAATGATAGAACATTTTTCACGGAATTAGTTGAGGGATTACAGACTATTCAAAAAGGTCTGGATTTTGGTTGGGCTGTTAGTTTAGTTTCTTGTTTAAATCAGCCCAATGCTAGTTTATTTTTGAACTAGTGGAATATCAGTTCATATGAATAGAGGGGACTACAAGACGACTTAGATGCATCAACGTGGTGATTCATACTTTGCATTAAGTTTTGTTTGGTGGACTGGAATGTGGAGGTGGATGCTTGCAACAACCCATAGGAACTTTCGGTTCGTTGTTGCATTAGGAGTTGAAGTCTTAGTATGTGTACTAATGACATTTGCTTTTACCAAGGAAATTAAGTGGGGTCCACCTCACATATCGGAGCTGACCCTGGAGGCCATGTTATCTTATTCAAAAAGAGTTTAAGGTGCTCGGGGAGGATTCGTTGATTCGGTGAATGTTGTCGGAGTGACTGAGATGTAAAATTTGTAGAAATTTTCTCGATACACTCGGACAGTTATAAGACATCAAATGCCAGTTCTAGTGAACAAGTTTAGGAAGGGACATGTATATCAACATCTATACGAGTAACACCTGTTAAGAAAAGGGAGTAAGCCTAGTCAGAAGTGGATGGTTGGTCGAGATTATCGACATTTATTGGAATTATTAATTCCATGCCGATTAAGAGTGGTGGATTAAGCAAGTTTGCTGCTAGACCTAATTCTCGTAATGTTCATTTTTGGACTTTGTATTAGTTCTACATTGCACTGATAATGGAGGTATAGTTGTGCTTCATATCTCTCAACGGGGGATTGGATCGAGAATGTATATTCGATCATGAAGGAGATACTTGGGATAGATATCCTAAGTTTTTATGGGAAGTTTGGAAGTGCTTACTTCACTTCTCATATTGTTGGCACAAGTAGGTTATTATGACAACATAAGAGGTTTTGTATTTTATATGGTGCCGACCTCTTACCTGCTGGTTTGTAATGGTAGCAAGGGTTGTCCAATAAGACCCTGGCTTCCTTAACGGAAACATCGGAGAGGAATACTCTTCTTGGTGGTGTATTGCGCGCCATTTGGCAACGGAAGTATAATTTTTGTTAATCATTACACTCATACATTAGCATTTTCTATCAGAAAATAGTTAATTGGGATGTCTTCCATATCGGAAGTAAGGAGCGTTATTACGGAAGGTCAGTTTTATATATTAATTAAATTGACTTTTCATGGATGGTGTTTTTCCATTTAGGCGGTAGCCTATCGATTAGTGTTTTAAAACATTGGGATAGGCTGCATAGAAGTTTTACACATCTATGCGGTGGAATTTGGAGGAATATGGATCTTTACCCTATATCAAAATTTGGGTCAAGATGCGTAATTGCTAAATACAATTTAAGTGTTGAATAATTTTTGTGTTTCCTTTTTATCGAACCCATAAATTGTTCTTGGCGGATTTGGGATGTGGTGGAGCCTATACCCAGAGGCAGAGTCCACAACGGAACGGAAATGAATATTAAGATAATTCAAGGTTTCGTGAATTCCGAGGACGGAATTCCGTTTGTTAGGGGGAAAAAATGTAATACCCCTAGTTTTTAAAAAATATAAAAGTGGAATTTTATTATTTATTTTATTGTTTTTGGGTGCTTATGTGGTTAGGTGATTGGTGATTTTCATGATGTGTTTTGAATTGAATTCAATTAGTTGTTTTAAGTGTTTTATTATTTATTGAGTTGATTGTTTTATTTAATTAAATTACTTGATAAATGGTATTTTTTTGTGCTAATTGTATTTTTTATTTTTGGAATTTCTTGTTTTATTTGTTAAGGATTTAATAGTTATTTTTAATGGAATAAATGGAATTAATTGGATTTTCATTAGTATTGTTAATTGTAATAATAATATTAGGGTTTTGGTATTTTTATGGGTTTGCCGACATAATTAATTAGGTTTTAAGTTTAGGATTTTATTGACTTAGGATTTGGAATTAGTTATAAATATATAACTTATACATCTCTAGGTTTTGAGAACCCTATTCACGACACAGTGAAGGTAAAACATCATAACAGAGACTTGTGAGAAAATTGAACGTGAGAAATTGAGCGATAGCAGTTAGGGTTTTGGCCAAAGATTGTAGGCCGGACCAAGGAGGAAGGTTGAGGGATGTTTGTGGGTTAAACCAAGAGTGGCAGAGGAGGTTCAATGGAACTAAGGTCGCTGGAAAAACCTAGGAAGAAGATGGTGAAAGGTTTCAGATCGAAACCTTAAAGAGGCAAGTTCTTTTCTTTCTCCTTCCCTTTGGCTTGTGTTCTGTGCACCTAGATAATCTCTAGGGATTAATTGGACATTAATTTAACCGTGCATGACTATTATATGTTAAGTTTGATTATCTGTTGTCTGTGAAATTTATTTGTAATAGTTGTATCATGTATGGTTGCATCGTCTCTGTTTTATAGTAAAAAGGTCGTCACTGTTTTAACATGGTATTGGGTTTGACTGCTATAAATGAAGGTCTAAATTAATACTAGATGAGTTTGAAAACCTTTAAAGATTTAAATTAGAAGAAGAACAGAGGGGTTGGAATGGAACTGTTGTTGCAAATTAATTTCAGTTTAGTTCCTTAAGCATGTTTCAGTTCAGTAGCAAATTTAATTCAAACTTAAATTCCTGTAATTGATTCCAGTGATTGTAATGAACTAATGGGATGCTACTGGGTGTTAATTAGACTCCTAAGTTCAGTTTTAAAATCCAACAGAGTGATAAGAATAAGCCGGTGAAGGAGCAGAGAAGCTGAAACGAAGCAGAACGGAGAGAAGGCTCACAGGGGGGAAGAGAGCCGGCTCTAGAATACCAAGAGCCGGCTCCCACCTGATTTGAGCAGGCTCCATGGTTATATGGAACCAGCTCTAGGCTGAATTGGAGCCTACTCTAATTTTTCAAAGAGCATGCTCTTTCCCAATTTGGTGCATACTGTAATTTTGGGCACTTGTGGTTCTTGAACAGTTTTAAAACTTTAGTGGGGTTTTCAATGATTATTTTAACATGTAATCAAGGTCTTGAATTGCATAAAATACCCCCTTTGTATTAATGGAATTAACAGTGCGCTATTTAACAACTATGCATATGGTTAACGACTAGAAGGAAATTAATTGTCTAGTTTTAATTCGACAATTTAATATGCTATAACATGATTCTAAATTAAGTTTTAGATGCACGGTGGAGTCTTTTAATTAAAAAATTAGACTTGTGGCATTGTGTATGGCTCTGTGCTAAACGATAGAACAGAATACAAGTAGACAACTTAGCACGCTGTTACCGGATAGAAAGAATTAAATTGCTTAAATTAATTTGGTAATTTAATGGACTATAATATGATTATAGAATTTATGTTAAATACATGATAGAGTCATTGACATATTAGATTTGATCTATGCATGCTTTGGATGTTAGTTGTTGAATTATTAAATCGTTCCTGCAACTACATGGTTAAATGCTTGGATTTAAGTTGCTGAAATATTAAATACTTTTCTGCAATGATTTGGATTATGGTTTTTGGACTGTAAATTACTAGCTTATTATTTATGTGTTATAATTTATATGGATATGGAGGATTGTATGCACCGGTATGGGACGGTGACATACTAGGGACGGTTTAGCTCAAAACGCCTAAACCTAACCTAACGGATTAAAGGACTGGATTTATAAATATTGAATCTGAATTGTGTTTAAGTCAAATCAACTGCAACCAAGTTGAGTGGCTTCCTGGATTAATGGATGATGGTTAAGTCATATCAACTGAATAAGTTGAGTGACTAACTAATTTGTTATTGTATGTCAGTTCGATAAATAATTGAACTACATACCCTAGTTTTCGACGGACTTTATATATTTGTTTATGGTACCACGAGATGAGCTTGAGTCTTAGACTCGTTGGTTAGGGTGCGTATATGCAATGGATGCGTAGTTGGTTATAATAGGTTGGGGTGTACCCTGTTAGGTCTAGGTACTCATGCCCACCTTTGGGTGCGTTTTCGCATGTTGCCTTCTATTTAGGTTGAGACCCCTATTATAGTCCAGTGAATGTCCCTTAGTGTGGATATATATATATATATGTATGGACTAGATAACTATTGTTGAGATATCTAGGGTGTATCTGCATATCGAGCCACTGTTTGGATTGCAGTTAGAGAAGAATTTGCATGTGGGCCTGACCCACTCTTATTTTTACAAGTGTTCGTTAGTTCCAATCTTAGAGCTGGATCGTGCCGAGCAAATACAGTCATTCACTCCACCGATGCTATAGGATTTTGTTTCATGTTTTAGGCTTTGGTTTTACGTCCAGTCATTTGAGTTCAGTGGGATATTTTAGGGGTCCACTAGATGGATTCCCGAGTTATATAATTTGGAGAACGATTTGTATTCATGGAGGATCAGTTGTAACTGAATGGTTTTATTTATCAATGGAATTATTTATTCTGAGGTTTCATTTATTAGATTATCATTTTAGTTTTCATTTCAGCAAAATTTGATTTATCTCATTTGTCTTAATTGTATTCTGTGTTCCATTATTACTAATTGGTTTGATATCCTCGGGTAATCGGGCGTGGGCTTGGCCAACCTGCATCCTGAAATCTGGGGGTATCATACCAATCTAGTCCAATCCCCATTGGGCAAAAGGCCATGGGCTGGACATCGGTACCAATTGCTCTAAGGGTTGTCTAGGAACATTGGCAAACCGTTGACATTTATCACACTTTCGCACGTATTCTAATGCGCCCCTTTGCATGGTAGGCCAATAATAGCCCTAGCGGATCGCCTTGTTGGCCAAGGATCTACCCCCTGCATGATTCCTGCAAACTCCTTCGTGTATTTCCTTCATTATATAATGAGCTTCTTCAGTTGACATGTGATGACCCTGGATTTTTCAACCCAGTGTGTCATGTGATAACCCGAAACGGATCCAGATTCAGAAGCAAGAAACCAGACAATGGTCTCTCAAGGCACAACACACCTCTAAGACACTTTGATGACCTTCCATGAGGTCGTGGAACTCAATGAGAACTGATGCGGAAGTAAGAGATCGGAAAAACAAAAATTAAGCCCCTAGGGGCAAAATAGTTATTTCTAAAAATATGAATTCGGGTGCCACCGAGCACACCAATGGAAAGAAAACAAAAAACTAATCAAGATAGACTCAAGATCACTTGATTCGGAGTCCGTATAAAGAATAAACAGCAAGACGAAGAAAAATGAGCACTTAAGGCTAAAAGGGTAAACTGGCAATTCCAAACTGAAATGGGTACCCCTCGTGTACACCATTGGATAGAAAATAAAAAATTAACAAAGATGGACTCAAGAATCACTTGATTCGGAGTCTGGATGGCAAAGATATCAAGTCTTGAAGTCAAAGGAAGGGAAACCCCATCCCGGTTCAAACCAAAAATTGACACTACTTCACTAAAACTTAAATATCTTAAGCTACAAATAGAATATGAAACTAAAATTAGTACCATTGGAAAACTTATTTTGACGTGGTCAATTTAGACTCAAGAACGGACCAATTTGGAGTTAAAACAAAGAAGATACGATGACCCGAAGTCGGAGGTGCAGTGCTGAACCAAAACACACACACACACACATGAACAGTACGGATGAGCACTCGTGCAAGGGCTATGAGTGCTCATAAATGAGCATGCCTAGGGCAAAATCTGATTGCCCCACTTACGAGCGCTCGTACCCCATGGACGAGCGCTCGTCCTGTAGACAAACTTAGCAGCTTTTTGATTTTGAAATGTGATTTTGAGGACTTTCTGGGCCTTTTTGTAAAAAACATAAAGAAGAAAGCCCCCCAAAATAATGTTTTCTACCTGACCACGTGGACCAAAAAAAAAACTACTATGAAATGTCTAGAATGCCCCTAGATCATATTAGGTTCAAAACAGCGAAAATGCCACTTTGCACCAAGTATGCATTTGATCCCAAATGCATTTCTAGGCTGAACAAACATGCACGCAAATGTAATAAGTGATTTTGAGCATGCGGGAATGGTCCGCGGTTCTCGAAAATGGCCGAGTCAAAATCCGACCCCCCGACGACCAAAAAGCCAAAATGAACTTGAAATGGAAATTTTGAAAACCAAAATTAATAAATGTTTAGAAATTACCTTTTGGCCCTTTGCCACACTTCATACATGATTAATGAGACCCTATGAAAGAATCAAAATGGAATTCCCACACCCAATGCAAATATGGTGAAACAATAACTTGTTATTTTTCAATATTTTCATAAAATTTCATGAAGTCAAAAGTTACATACAATACAAAAAAATGGTCATTAGCCTCCGGCCTTATCTCATACATATCAAATACAATACAAAAGATGTACTTATGTACACATTATATAAATGGAATCAAATATACATATTTTGATATAAAAGCTTATAGGTAGCATTTCAAGCCAACCTTTACAAGAATTAAAACCTTCAAGTCTACAATCATCCAAGCAATGATGAACATCACGAACCAAGTCTTCGTACTTGAACAAAACCCCCAGTAACTTCAGGGTGAGTAAACAAGTTTACTCGTAGGGAATGAGCATACATAGACTCGATTTCTTTATAAATTTTTACGATAACTTGAAACAAAACAAAAGGGACATGCCACCTAACGTCTATGTCAAAGTGAGACTCAGGGATTATCATAAGCTACTCATGCAATTGAAATGAGATACATGACATACAAGCATACCGATTATAAGTGTACTAAATGAAGATGAAAATATGCGAGGTAAGTATACAAAACACAGGTATACTAACGAGATTGGAAACACACAAGGCAAGTATACAAGACACGAGTATGCTAAATGGAATCTAGACACAAGAAGCAAGTGCACAGTTTCAAGTATATTGAATGAGGTCTAAATACACGAAGTAAGCATAATGTCTATGCAATTAAACAAGGTAGGAAATACTCCATATATCACGACAAGGTTCTTAGATCTTCAAGAGATAACACTTGAAATCTAAGGGTTTAGAGATTTTGCATGTTGATATAAATCATTACATGTGGTCCATGCCACCTAGAATCTAGGTCAAGTTACATGTATAGGATTATTCCTAAGTCACGATAGCATAAAGTAACACGAAACAAGATAACTAAGAAAATTAACAAGATTGAAACAATTCAATTAACACGACAAGGACAAGGTGTGAAATCAAGGATAATGCATAATATCTATGCAATTAAACAAGAATAGAACATTCCACACAACACGACAAGTTTAATACATGAAATCAAGAACAAATCATAATATCTATGCACGTAAATAAGATTGGAACATTCCAATTAACATGAAAAGGTCTTAAATCTTCAATGTATACAACATTTGAAATTTAAGGAGTGAAATCACGGAAGAAGCATAAAATCTATGCAATGAAACAAGATGGGAGCATTTCACATAACACGGCAAAGTTAAAATCTTCAAGGAATAGCAACTTGAAATTTAAAGAGTGAAATCAACCAATGTGGATACTCGAATATCACCTGGATTAAAACCGTACTCTTGGGATCACTTTAAAGCTACTAACCCATGGGTACCTTCCCCTAGTGTGAACTATTGTGTAGGGAGCTATCTATCTCCCGCACTAGAACGAAGTCCAAGCCATGTCAATTCTTGATTGATATCCCAAGTTCCAAAATCAATAAGTTGTGCAATCAAGAGTGTATCAAGATACAAGTAATGCATTAAACCACATTCCATGCACAACTAAGATTTTGGAACACACAAGTCATGCCCTAAATTCTCAACTATGATGGCATGTGAAATGTTAAGAAATCATGGTATGCATCTACATAGACTACAAACTAGGATTTAAAACAAAAGGAATTTATTGATGTAAATATACCACTAGTGTAAGATTAATGATTTAATTATTTGTTTAACAACACTTGAACAATTAAACCATTCCAAGGTAAGGGTGCAAGTTCATTAACTACATTAATGAAGCTAAGTTGCAACAAGTAATGATACATGGTAAAAAGGTAAAAGCCCCATGAAATAGATGACTAAATCATTAGAACACTAAGTAGAAATTAATTAACCTAACTAATTAATTTTTCTAGAAATCAAAGTTGTCCAAAAATTCTCAAAATAATATATGTGAATGTCCATTCCATGGTGATTACAAATATCACATCAATTTCACAAAGTGAGCAAGATATAATCATGTGGAATTTAATTAATCTAAATTAATTAAATCTCTAGATTTCAAAAGTTACTCAAATGATTCCAATTTAATATATATCAAGGATTAAGTCATGGCCATGCCAAATATCAAGTCTAAAATGAAATACAAACAAAACACAATTTACTAGAATTTAAAAAATTAATTAGATCTCTAAATTTGAAAACTCATTGAAATGGTTTTAAATAATTATATAACAAAGATCAAGTCAAGGCTATGCCATATATCAAGTCTAAAATGAGTTATATGCAAGTTAAAATTAATCATTAATTTGTCAAATTAATAAAACACATGCATAAAACTTATATTTCATACAAAATCAAGTAAAACCACTTAGAAAAATAAACTATAACACCCCCTACCTCACAAGAGGATTGTTCCTCTTGAATCCAAGGCAAATCAACACAAAATGGCAAACACTTCAACGGTTATAAAGAGGAGGATGAGGGGAACAAAAAGTATTCCAAGCTTTATGGTCTAAGGTGAGTGGAAAGGCCTCAAAAATCAAGGTCAAGGCCTAAGCATCAAGCTTCTCTAATGGTGGCTAGGGTTTTTGGTGAGCAAGAAAATGATACAATGTGAAAAAGTGTGAGTGGAGGAAATAAAAATCCTCCACTCACTATGTGAACCTACACCATAGTTAACACACACATCTATAGTCAATTGCACAAAAACCCTTCTTTAAAACTATAATCCCAAAGTGGCCCAAAAATAATTGCAAGACTAATTGTGAGCATACACTTGTCACTCATCCAAGCCAACAAGTGCACCTATCCTAGGTCAACAAGTGGTTGAATCTCCACCCTCCACATGTCATCATCCAAGGTATCAAAGTGTCTCCACACAAATGTCAACAAGTGGACCAATGAGAATGTGACACTTGTCACACTTTCTGAAAATTACGAAAAGGTCCTTTTTAAAAATATCTTCTAAATAAAATTACAAAATGGTTCCCAAGATGAAAAATAATTACTTACAGTAATTACACAAGTAACCCTAAAAACAAGAAAGTTTCCAAAGAAAGTGTGCATCCACACCCCTAAGGAAGAAAGTGAACAAATGGCATGCATTTCTAGGAAAGTAAAAATACACGTTTCTAAGAAATCATATATCATGAGTGCATACAAAAGTGGAGGCAAAACCAAACACGAAAAGTGAGGTTGTGCCAACAAAGTGACAAACAGGAAAAAGACAAAAGGTGAATAGTGCCAAAAAATGAAAATGAGGAAATGACTCGGTCCTCACAAGGAAGTTGTCAAGCTAAAGGAAAGATTCTCGGAAACCATTTCCGAGCACTCGGGATGACACCAAGAGACAAGAAACCGAAATCGGAAAAGAAAATTAAACAAAAAAAATTTATCCGTAAAATTTGAGAAAAAGGAAATGAAGGAAAATGACCGGGTCATTACATGACACCCAACATAAAAAAGGCAAAGAAAAGCCTCTTTTGTCAAGAACTTTATTCATAAATGTATACTTGGGTGCTCTGATCCTAACCTTCCGAGCTTCCGCAAGGTCCTGTGGCAGTTCGCCGTCCATGATGTACTTTATTATGGAGTTTACCCATTCTAGCCCTGGTTCCAACTGGTTTATTTCCTTGCACTTTTCAGATATACTAGGCTCTTCCAAATACTCAAATGGTATAGCCTTAGTATTCTCAAGCTCTACTATAGTTGCCAGTCGAGCTAATGCATCTGCATTCTCATTCTCCATTCTGGGTATTTATTGGATCATAAACTCCTTGAAGTAACCAACTAGGCCTCTTACCTTCTGCAGATACAGTTTCATTTTGTCATCTTTAGCTTCTAACTCTTCACGAACGTACCCTGCAACCAACTGAGAATTAGTAAATATCTTCAAGTGTTGCACTCTGAGAGCTTTTGCCAACTTCAATTCGGCTATCAAAGCTTTATATTCTGCTTTATTATTGGTGGCCTTGAATCCAAATCGAAGTGCATACTTCAGATTCTCTCCTTCTGGCGATATAATCACTAACCCTGCCCGACAGGGTCGAGCAGTTGATAACCCGTAAACATAAAGTGACCAAGTATCCCCTAACTGGGTCTGATCTTTGGGAGTCATTTCAGAGGGTATAACTTCATCTTCTTTTTAAGGGAAAGAAAGCTCTGCTACTAAATCAGCAAGTGCTTGATCTTTTATTGCTACCCTTGGCCTGTACCTGATGTCGAACTCACCAAGTTCCACTAACCACTTCATAAGGTGTCCTAATGTCTCTGGCTTGTAGAAGACTTGCCTTAGTGGTTGGACCAGCGCATAAGCTAGCTTTTCTATTGCTGGGTACCTTTGTTCCGCTCCCCGAAGTACTCGGCTAGTATAGTACCCTGGCTTTTGAACACTGCTTTCTTCCCTAATCAATACTGAGCTTACTGCTACAAGGGAAACTACTAGGTAAAGGTACAATTCTTGTCCAGGAATTGCTCGGGACAACAACGATGGTGAACTAAGATAGGTTTTTAGCCCAATGAATGCATGCTCGCATTCTAGGGTCCACTCGAAAGCTTTCTTAAGTATCTTAAAGAAAGGAAGGCACTTGTCGGTGGCTTAAGAGATCAACCTGTCCAGTGCTGCCACCTTTCCTGCCAGCCTCTTGACCTCTTTGGATGATTTGGGCGATCTCATATCTAGTATCGTTTAAATCTTCTCAGGGTTTGCTTCAATTCCTCGTTGACTTACCATATACGCTAGAAACTTTCCTAAGGATACCTCAAAGGCGTATTTGCTTGGATTCAACCGCATCTTTTGTGCCCTAAGCACATCTAAAGATTCCTGTAAATCAGCTAAATGGTCCTTAGCCTTGAGGCTCTTTACCAACATGTCATCCACATTTACTTCCATGTTTGTGCCTATTTGTTGCTTGAACATTGTGTTAACTAGTCTCTGGTAGGTGGCACAGGCATTTTTCAATCCGAACGGCATTACCTTGTAGCAATACAGACCTCTATCAGTGATAAATGAAGTTTTTTCACTATCTGGAGCATACATGGGGATTTGATTGTATCCAGAGTAAGCGTCCATGAAACTTAGTAACTCATGTCCTGCCTTTCCTTCAACCAACATATCGATCCTTGGTAAAGGAAAACTATCCTTTGGGTAGGCTTTATTTAGATCTATGAAATCCACACAAAGCCTCCATTTGCTATTTACCTTCTTGACCACAACCACGTTTGATAGCCACTAGGGGTATTGCACCTGTCGAATAAAATTGACCTTCAAGAGCTTCTCGACCTTTTCTGTCTGATTGGCTTGAAGGACGGATCCTCATTAATCCAATGCTGTATTACAGAGGGGTCGATGCCCGGCATGTCATCATGTGTCCATGCAAACACATCTTTATTGCTTCTGAGAAGTTAAATAAGCGAATCCCGGATGAGGGGGTCGAGTAGTGACCCTATACTCACTTTTTTCCTGGTTCCTTCTTCATCCAAATCTATCTCCACAAGGTCTTCTACTGGTTCTGCCCTTTGAGTGGGTTCCTTGTCCATTAACCCTTCTGGTGTCTCAATGGCTAATGCTTCCCCCAACTGTTTTGGTTTTAGAGCGGCGGTGTAGCATTCCCTCGCTGTTGGTTGGTCACCTCTTAATTCCCCAATGCCCTACTCTGTAGGAAAGTGCATCAATAAATGATACATAGAAGTAACGGCTCTCATAGTATTTAGGGTCGTTCTCCCTAATATTATGTTGTAAGTAGACGGACAGTTCACCATTAGAAAATCCACCATTATAGATATTTATTTCGGTCCGGTCCCGGCTGTCAATGGAAGTGTAACCATTCCAAAATGAAATACCTTTTCTCCTAAAAAACCAACGAGGGGGGATTTTGTTGGCCTTAACCTTCCCTTAGCAATACACATTTTGTCAAAAGCTTCGATAAATAACAAGTCAGCCGAACTACCATTGTCGATTAGTACTCGATGGGTTGTGTAGTTGGCCACGACTATTGTTACCACCAATGGATCGTCGTGCGGCTGCTAAATTCCTTTGGCATCCTTTTCTGAAAAGGTGATGACCTCCCCTTCCCGTCTTGGGAACTTCATTTGAGGTTCAGGTATCCTTGTTGACTCCTATGGAGCTCCAGGCTCTCCTGATGTGGGCCTTTCGTGCCGAGCTTGACTCTCCCCCACCTGTGAGTCCTCCGGAGATCACCCTTATTTCACCGAATGGGTGGCCAGGAGGGTTATTTTCCCTATTCTCGCGAATAGATTGACCCGTACCCTTCTTATGATCTGCTGTTGCGTACCCATGTAACTTCCCCAGACGAATTAGGCTCTCAATCTGGCTTTTTAAGTCGAAGCAATCATCAGTGTTATGCCCATGGTCTCTATGGAATTGACAATACTTGTCTTTAAACCTTATCGTTGGATCTGACTTCAACTTAGGGGGCCACTTCAAGGTGTGGTCGTCTTGGAGCTACATCAGGATTTGACTAATAGGAGCGTTCAAGGGAGTGAAGTTGGTGTAGCTGTCTCGCCCTCTAGGGACTCTCGCGGACCTATTAGGCTTTCTGAATTTGGAGTCTCTTTCGTCTTTGGAAACAAGGGCTGACCTCTTCTTATCTCCTTTCTTGTCGTCGACTCCTTTGCCCTTCTTAGAATTCATAGCATCTTCGGCATTTATATGTTTTTGGGCCTTAAATAAAGAAAAAAAGAATTTAGAGGATTGTAGTCCTCCCATGAAGGCTGTAAAAGCAACCTTGTTATCCACCTCATCGACTTGCAACATCTCCGTATCAAATCGGCCAATATAATCACACAACACCTCCCCTTTATCTTACTTAACATTCAGCAAGTAGGTAGCCGGCTTCCGGTGTCGTCTCCCTACAATAAAATGCCCTATGAACTGCTTACTGAGCTCTTCAAAATTGCTAATAGATCCAGGGTTCAATTGATTAAACCAGACACGGGCTGATACTTTGAGGGTGGTAGGGAACGCCCTGCACATGATCTCATCTGGGACCGCTTATAAGTTCATCAGCGACTTGAACGTTTCCAGGTGATCGAGGGGTTATGAGTTCTGTCGAAACTCTCTAGATGCGGCATCTTGAACTTCGTTGGCAATGGGAGAGCCATCACCTGAGGATTAAAAGGTAGATTTGTCTTTTGAACAAGGTCATCAACTGTGGCAAGACCTTTTCCTTTCAAGGCTTGGGCTATCCCTTCCACTTGCAATTTGAGATCCTAGATTTGATGATCAACATGGGTAGCTTCGATGCATTTTCCGGCATCAGATACATCCTTTCGGCGACGAGGTGTCCGTGCACCGTAAATATCTTGTCTTGGAGAACGAGCAGTGGAAGCACGACGGTTTCTTCATCGACCTCCCGCATCGCTGTCCCAACTTTGTCATTATCATCGTTACCTTCCACGACGGGTGCTACAGGGATAGCTAGGTGCCGCAGGGATAGCTAGGTACCGCATGATTGTTGCAGCATGATTGCTGCATTTTATTGGACTAACTGGTTCATACCTGGACTAAAGTTCTGAACATGCTGTTCCAATGCTGCAACACGGTCCCCTTTTCAAGAGCATGTCTTGACACACTCTTATGATGGGATGCGTGCTCATAATGTTCTCCCCTTAGGCGAAGCTGATCATTCCCGAGGCGGGGTTAGTTGTTGTCATGGTGTAATTGACGATCACTGTCATGACACGACTGGTTCACACTATGCTCATGATGGTGACTGTCATTACTATGCGACTGATTTTCACCATCAGGTTGATGGTGGCTACTATTATATGATTGGTCTTAGTGACCTTTTTCATCAAGACGCGAGGGGTGCTGACTTTCTTCTCCAAGATGGACACCGGATCGTAACATCATTGTTATTATAGGATTATTTATAGGATTATAGGATTATAACATCATTGTTATTATTGGACACCAGTATCGTTTCCCACAGACGGTGCCAACTGATGATGCAGGATTCCGCAGTGACTAGAAGTGACGTCGTACCTGAAAAAGGAAGAGAAAGGTGATCGGATACCAGTGTGGTACCGGCCTAAGAGCCTCCGACAATCAAGTCAGTGCTAAAACAGAAGGGAGGAAAAAGGTTAAGAGCTTTTTTAGGGATTTGTGTCGTACCTTTTGTTTTAACCTGAAAGCCCTCTTTATAGGGTGTCAAGTTATATTGAAGAAGGAGTATTATTCCTCTTACTTTTCTAACACGGAAGGGGGAGCATATTCATATCTTTATCCAAGATAGCGGAGTTTATCCTTATCTACAGTCTTGTGTGACGGTCAAACTTCCTCGGTGAAGACTCCTCATCAGTTTGGATTAGGGCATCATCAGTCGTAAATGGATACAACTTGGATGACCTAGGGCTATAAAGAGGTGGCTGATGAAAAAGGATGAGGAGGAAGAAATCGGGCGCTGTCAGACTTCAGACTTCGTTCTTCTCTACCATCATTTCCAATTCTTAGATTGGGTTGATTTTCCCTCCCTCAATCAGCTCTTTTGTATTCCTCATATTGTTTTAGTGATATTCCCAGATACATTCTCTTCTTTAGTTTGACTCAAAAATTAGGTACTTACACTTAACAAAAACAAGATCTTCCTAAAATAATACATTGTTTTTGTTCTTTAGAATTGAAAGATCAAAATTTGGGTTTCACAATAGCTGTACAAATATAAATACATATACATACACACACACACACACACACACACACACACACATATATATATATAAACAAACAAAAATCATGTTCTTAAAATACCTATTTACCTCCACTTCCAAAGTAATCCTCATTCTCACTACAACAATCCTAAGTTAGACGAGAGAAGAGCAAGAACCTTTTTTTTTTTTTTTTTAAGCACAAACCAGAAGCATTTTATGATTCTAGCAATGGTTCTTTATATCAATCATATATTCTCCACTTTGAGAAGGTAAAGAGTAAACCAACCCCTTAAAACACTGTTACTAGATCCTAATTCAAATTTTATTTATTTATTTATTTTTATTTTTATTTTTTATTTTTTTGTAATGCCCAGACACATATTTTGATATTTGTAGGGACAGTATACAGTGTACTAGAGGCCTTTGATTTGTATAAGATCAGATGGTCGAACAATGGCACAATCAGAAAATTGTGTTATATCATATCAGAAATGAAGTAAAAGATATTGTTAATCCAATTAAAAATGGGTTAAACCAGTTCTGATTCTATTTTTGTTATATATATTTTATAAATTTTAGGACACTTGTCATAATTTTATTGTGCCATTTACCTAGTTAGTAGAGATTCCATACTTACCGATGTGTAAACAAATATTGTCTACTCACCGATGAGTAAGAAGTTCCTGCTTACTCCAAATGTGGCGCAAAATTAGTGGAACACATGTCCCTATAATATAAAATAATAAAAATTAAAAAATTTGAGAGATTATCCGGATTAAACCCAATATGATCCAAAGCTAACTCTCTCACTACTTTGGTTTTCTCTGTTTGTCCAGGGAGTGAATGAGAGGGGGATTTAGTCGGGAAAAAAAAATTAAGCTAAAATTCTTAAATAAAATAATATTACAAGATACAAACAAAGTTGAGGATGATGAATAGAAAGAAGAACTATAAATGTAATGATAAATAGATATTTGTTTTCCGCCAAAAGAAAAAGAAGACAAGAAATAGGCAATAACAATCTATCATGTAAGAGTAATGATACTCACACTGAACACTTGAGTGAATTGCCTAACTCAATAATTTTTAATTGGCTATTTATACCAAATACAATTAGGTGGAGGGTTTTATTTCCTTATTTGTTGCATAATTAGCCAATTAAAAGAGTAAGTCTAGCAATTCAGTGTAACTATTCGGTGCTAAGAATCATTTTCCATCCTACAATGAACAAATTGATCATGCATCTATCAAACCATGTGAATCAAATTTTAAGAAATTGGATGTATTTTATAAAAGCAATTGATAAGTATACATAAGGATTATACATTAAATCATGAAAAATAAATTAAAGTCAAAACTTCCGGTATTAGCATATTAGGGTTTTAACGAAATAGTTTGAGAGAAGGAAAGAGTGAGAGAGAATTAAATTAGAATTTGATTTGTATCATTCTAGGTTGATCTGGTAAATATTTAATTTTTTTAATTTTTTATTTTATGAACACTTGTCATATTACTTTTGGCCATATTAAAAATAATCGTGAACTCTTACTCACTGTGAATAAACAAGTATTGCTTATTTTTAATTGTTTTTATCTTCAACAATAATTCTTTGAAAACAACCCCTTAATCTCTGGTCGTGCAAAGGAGATGAGGACCTTTAAATAAAAACACACGCACACGCAAAAAGAAAATGAAAAAAAGTCAGTCTACGCTATCCTCAAACCTAGCTAGCTCACACAACAGTGAGTGCCCGACTATTCACGGGCACACAGTCTCGGAAACTTTATTATGACTTTCATTATGCCTACCATGTTTCTAGCCACAAATTGTGGAATTTATATTGCGGCACTGAAGACTTTGTATGACATCATAGACATGACATCAACAGAAAATTAGTACGTAAAGCAAATGAGTTGTAAGTAACTTTGATTGGTGGAACGTACAGCAAATGAGTTGTAAGTAACTTTGATTTATTCCATCAATCATCACTTTTGACGCAATGTTTTCAGACTTTCAACTCGTATTTTGATACTCAACTCTTCAAACGTTTATTACTGTACCAAGTAAAGATTCTCGTGTTAGCTGGAACACAAATATAATTGAAGGGTGAAATTTTCGAAGAAATCCTTCACAATTATTTTCATACTGCGCATTCTTGAAATGTTTATTACCATATTAAGAATTGATTCCTATATTAGTTGGAACACAATTCCCATAATAGAATGTTGAATTCTTCGGACAAATCCTTCAATCCTAGCTGTGTTAATTGTTAAGAGGACAAATCCTTCAATGCAAGTGAAACGAAACCTCTTTGGCTTAGAAGTTGGGAGTTGGGAGTTGGCTAGCTTGGTAAATCCCTAGGTCTAGAGTTTGACGATTGGTGAAGAGAAGAGAGTAGACACCATTGGTTTTTTTTTTTTTTTTGTAGCTTAAACATATATATATATATTTCATTATTTAACAAAAATTTAAAATGAAGTTAAGGCGAGTCTATCAGGTTGGATATTTATATAAATAACTTGTTGAAAGTTGATGTGATAATTATTTTTAGCTATCTTTTAATTAAATATTTTATTTCGTAGACATTTTACTTAATTTTTGTGACAACCAATCACTAAAAAATAACTAAATAAATAAATATATATATACATATATATATGTTTTCTACAACATATTTTACATCCAAATAAATGGAGTCCAAAGTGAAGCCTTTTTTAAAAAAATTTAGTAAATTAATCTTTATTGATTACTTTATTTTCACCAAAATTTCTTCTTTTCCATAGTATAGTCGATTTATATTAATAATCCCAACTCATCTTTTTTCCTTTGTTAATTAACTTTAAGCAGTCTTATCATAGCATACTGGATTCATATTTATATCCATCTTGGCAAACTAAAACTTTTTTGACGAGCACCTAAATTTTCACACTTTAAAACCTCATTCTATCAACTCTTTAAACCGGAAAATAATTTGGGTCATTCTAACAGATATCTTTTAAAACATTGTTTGGTCTATTTCTAGAGCTCATATTGACAAGTTCTAAAATGCAGATTTGAGCCGCACTAACTTGCAAACTACTCACATATGTGGTGAGACATCGCATATGTGAGTAGGTGGCGGGTCTTATTACACAATGTGGGTGGTAGAGTTACGATGGTAATTTCTTTTGACTCTATATGCCCCGCCTCTCCTCTAATGGCACAGATTTGGTAGGGTCCTAAAAGGAGTTGAGACAAGTATGATAAAATAATTGAAAATTTGAAGTAGGTTTGGGATGGAGGCGGATTTAGTGATGAACCTATCCCAATCCCGCCCCGATTATATATGTGTTTTAAAAAATTATATATATATATTTTATATCCTAAAGACCTTGTTATTTTGCTAGAATTGGCAATTAATATATTAATATTCACTAGTTAGTAATTTAAAAGTTGAGTCAGCTTATTTATCAACCCAATTTGAGCATAGTGAGCTAATTTTTTTTTATTTTTTTATTTTTTTTACTAAATAATAAAGGTGGCATAACCCGCCCTATTTTTGCTTGCCTCTCAACTAAACGGAATATACGGTCCAAATTCGGTACTTTATCGTCTACCGGAGTAGGAACAGAGATGGTACCCATCCCAAAATAGGGATGGAGTTGGAATGACATAATTTATGATAAAAATAATAATAATAATAATAATAATAATAATAGTAATATATATATGGGTAAAGTGCAAAAAAACCCCCTTCAACTATTGGCCATGTGCAATTAACCCCCCTGAACTACAATTTGTCCCCCTTGAACTATTAAATTTGGTGCAATTAACCCCCCACGTGACATCTCTGGCCAATTAGTTATAACGGAAATAGTAAAAGACAATTTTACCCCTATATAAAACCACGTCGTTTCAAAAAATTTAAGCAACCACCAATTTTTTGATATTATTTTATCCACAAAAAGTAGAACTAAAAAAATAAATTCTGAAAAAAAAAATTGAAAAAACCAGGCCATCGATGATGAAGACACCAACACATAGAGAAGTCTTCAGCTACTGTACGGTCCCTTCGGTTACGATCCTCCAAATTGGGTTGCAAGAAAAAAATAAAACCCCGAATCAAAATATCAAGGGCTGGGCAAACCCAAATCACAATCACTTTCACAAACGGTGATCGATTCCTGTCAATCTTTTACACCCCCAGTGATGGTGACGGAGGAACTGCACAACAGCGGAGGTGGAATGGACCAGCAATGAAGTAGCGGTAGCAGCGGTGGGGAAGAAATGCAGCGGTGAGCTCGGTGGGCTGGTTCGGCGGTGGCTCGGCCCTGGATGACTCGGCAGCGCTTAGATGAAACGACGACTACGGGGACAAGCTCGGATGGTGGAGAGGACCGGCGAGCAAGGTGGGCTGAACGACGATGGGCTGGTTGCGACTTCGGCTGTGAGCTTGCGAATGAAGAGATGGCAGTGGGGATGAGCTTAGATGGTGGGCTGAACGGTGATGGGCTAGTTCAGCCATAGTTGACTCACGGCGATGGCCTGGTTTGCTACTATAACTCTGTCACCGGCACTTCTGTTCATCTTAACTAAGACATGTCGGGGATGTTCGATCTTTGATTGCAGGCTCACCGGCGACGACGTAGCAATCTCCGATGAACTAAACTTTATAACTTTCAGCCAACAACAAATAGCAATAAAGTTTCACCTCTGCAATTTCCGACATACAAAACCATACCAAACCAAACCCACAAGCTGTTCTGCCGGCGACACATCAAACTTCGATGAACTGAATTGCCCTGCAAAATCGGAGTTTCCAAACTCTGATGAACAGAGTTTCCAAGTCTTCGTTCCGATCCCTCGATTCGTACCCAAATCCCTGTTTACCCACAAATCGATCAGCAAAAAAGGAAAATTTATCCAATTTTTTGTCGAGAAAATTCCAACTTTCTCTATCCAGATTTCGCAATTTGACCCTCTCTACCGACCGTGCCTGCCACAGCTTCACTGCCATCCTTTCCCCACCGCCGTTCTTCCACTTCAATTCTCTGCTCAGCTGGCCGAGCCCTCACCGGCCGACCTCTTCACAGCCGATCCCTCTATCGCGGCATCAATGAGGAAGGGCATTATGGTCCTTAACTTTTCATAAGGGTTGTATAGTCATTTAATTATATTTGGGCTGTCAGGTGACTTGCACGAGCTCAAAATTCACTGGTAAATCGTCGGAAGGGGTAAATTGCTACCAAATCCCTAGTTCAGGGGGGTTAATTGTCAAATTATTAGATCAGGGGGGTTTTCTACTACATGATCAATACTTCAAGGGAGTTTTTTGCACTTTACCCTATATATATATATATATAATTAGAAGCCTAATTGGTTTACTTTTATAAAGGTTAGTTTACCCTTCTCGTGATTGAAAGATTTTTAAAATTCTCTATGAAAAGGAGTTCAAAAGGGGTCTAATTCAGATAATGGTTTTTGTAGATCACAGAAGACTATAGCAAATAAGCTCCAGATAGTAACTAGCAATAGACAAAAGCCTTCGACGCCACCACAATAAGAATAAAAAACCACTAACATAATAAGTATCAAATTTGTCATCCTTCTTACTTAACCATCTTGGTTACTCTAACTGGTCTATAAATAAGGATCTCACAGACCAAATATATCAAAAAACAACAATCAGTAAAAATGGGGGAGAAACAATATGAAGGCCATGTAGTAGTGCTCCCTTATCCAGGCCAAGGCCACATAAATCCTCTCCTTCAATTTGCAAAACGCTTAGCATCCAAAGGTGTCAAATCTACACTAGCCACAACCCATTACACTGTCAAGTCCATATCGGCACCAAACGTCGAGGTTGCGCCCATCTCTGATGGGTTCGACTAGGGTGGCTTTGCTCAGGCCGGAAATGAGGATGTGTACTTGAAGTCATTCAGAACCAATGGCTCAAGAACTCTATCCGAACTCATTCAGAAGTACAAAAACTCTAGCTCCCCAATCAATTGTGTTGTGTATGATTCATTTTTTCCCTGGGCTCTAGATGTTGCTAGGCAACATGGCATATATGGGGCACCATTCTTCACTAACTCAGCCACAGTATGTGCCATATTTTGTCGCATACACAATGGCGCGCTTACTCTCCCGGTGAAGATGGAAGAGCCTGCCTCCACTCAACCTTTCTAACTTGCCCGGTTTTGTCAAGGCGCCTGAAAGCAACCCTGTTTACGTAGCAATGAATTTGAGTCAGTACTCCAACTTGGAAAAGGTTGATTGGATATTTAGCAACACCTTCCAGGAATTAGAAGGCGATGTAAGTACATGATCAGCATCATTTCATTCAATTCTAAGTCCGACCCACAAAAATTTAGAGCCATATATGTTTGATTAGCTTCTGAACTTTGTGACATAAATTGTCTTAATATATTATTCTTGGTAGTTCTAATATTTTGTTTTTTATGTTCATGAAGGCTGCAAAAGGTGTATCAGAGCTCTGGCCAGCAAAGTTGATTGGTCCAATGGTGCCATCAGCCTACTTAGATGGCCAAATTGAGGGGGACAAAGGATATGGAGCAAGCCTGTGGAAGCCACTAGGCGGTGAGTGCATCGAATGGCTTAAAACAAAGCCATTAGAATCAGTTCTCTACATTTCGTTTGGAAGCATGGTTTCATTGTCAGCAAAACAATTGAAAGAGATCGCGTGGGGGTTGAACGGAAGCAATTTCCATTTCCTGTGGGTGGTGAAGGCGACCGAGCACCATAAGTTGCCGGATGAGTTCATAAACTCAACAAAAGAAAAAGGTCTGATTGTGACATGGTGCAACCAACTAGAAATGTTGGCTCATAGATCCATTGGCTGCTTTGTGACGCATTGTTGTTGGAACTCAACACTTGAAGGGCTGAGCTTTGGCGTGCCGATGGTAGGAATGCCACAATGGGCAGACCAAATGACTGATGCTAAGTTTATAGAGGAGATATGGGGTGTGGGGGTTAAAGCTAAAGAGGATGAGAAGGGAATTGTGAGAAGAGAAGTGCTTGTGTGGTGTTTGGAGGAAGTGATGGAAGGGGAGAGAAGTGATGAGATTAGGAGGAATGTCAGTAAATGGAGGGAGTTGGCTAAGGAAGCTGTTAGTGAAGGAGGGAGTTCAGACAAGTGTATTAGTGAATTTGTGGAGCATTTGAAGGGTTCAAATAAGAAAGCAGAGGGAAGGTACCTAAATGGTCACACTTGGTTGTGGAAATACACAAATTTTTATTTAAGAATTTGTCCTGTGTGTGACAAGCAAGCAATCTTGCTAGTAAAGGGGTTTTTGATGATTTGGTTATGCCTTTTGGACTCACCAATGTCCTTAGCCGTGTTCTGGGGTTTTTATATCCTCTCTCTTTTATTTTTATTTCTTTTTTTTTTTGTCTTACCTCTTAATTTTATTTTAGTTGTAGGGTAGGGGCTGGGGAACTGTGTTTTTTGGCGGTATGTTGTTTTGTAGGAACTCTCAAGTCTCATTGTAGCGTGCATTTGTGTAACTGCAGATTGTTGACAATCTTCTCTGTTATTTGATATTTTTTCCCCCATTTTTTTTTTTTTTTTGTTTTCTTCTTCAAATGAAAGACTATATGGATTCCTTTTCTTTCCTATGCTACTTTTATGACAAAATATATGGGATTCAAGGAGCAATTATTAGATAATCCTGAACAATGTGGTCCAGCCCAATCAAGAATTTTAATAAAATATTATAAGATAATTACGATCTTGGACTATCCAACAGTTTATGGATTTTGAAACCTCTTCCATAGTCCATGTTTGGGAAATTCCATCATATTTATAGAAATAATATAAAGACAATGTTCATACACAATGATTCAAAAATAATGAACAATAACACCAATGAATAATCAAAGAATAATTCTTCATTAAACTGAATAATACATCATTTGAACAATATGGATATAACAATAAACATGAATTTAACGGGATAAATAATTCATCAATATGATATTAATATTAGCTCAATAATATAAATTAAGAAATAAAAATATAATAATAAAATAGATAAGAAAGTGCTGGTATGATTGTTGAGGCATGTGTAAACACATTGACTTAAAGTTGATAGTCCTCTCCTTCGTGCTGGTATTGGTGAAACTATTCAGTTTCAAGATACAACACAATCAGTTTGCAGTGGTGTCTCCTCCACGTGCACGACAACATGAAGACTAGGTCCAAGTCTATATAAGTCTAGTTGCTCATAAACTCAATAAGTAAAATACTCTCAAATACAGTATACACATATACATATATGGAAAAGTATAACAGAGAGATGAAAAACTATTCTTTTAGATTTTCACTCACACTAGATATACGTATCCATACTTCCCTCTTTAGAATGATAAACATATAACATTTTTATTGTGTAAAAGAGTGTAACGATTGTAGCAACATAAATAGAGAATTTAAATATAATTATTTCATCAATATAAATATAATATACCATTCTATTAAATAGTATTTAATAGAATGTAACTTAATATATAATTTAATATATTTACTAATTTTATTAAAATATTACTTAACAGTCCATACCCAGATACATACCCTTGAAAAGGACAAGCGACAGACAATTGTAACTCTTTCTGTTGACCCTCTAAATCGGCAAGCTCAGTTGATTTTGAAATTGGCTAGTGCTAGCGTGCCAGAACCAATGACTTGGTTCAAATAAAAAGATCTAGTCTCTTTTACAGAAAGTTATAGATCAAGCGATGAATGAGAGAAAGAACAGAAAACTCTCAATTGGGTTCCTAATTGCCTTGAACTAAAATAGAACTTTAAAGGAAAAGCGAATTGCAACAAAATAGAGTAAAATTGAAATGGAATTAAACTGGAATAGAAAGCTATGATAACTGCTGAAATTGAATCAACGTGAAAGGAAGCTACAAGGAATAAGAATTCAATTCGCAGAGAAGAATATAAATAATAAAGGAAACTAAACTAGAATTTAATTAACTAAGAAATTTGAATTAAACTAAAGAAATCAAGTTAAACTAGGAAAGCATGATTGAAGAATAAAAATTGTATTGATACAAATATTCGAGAAGTGTTGGACCGCTTACATAGGCTATCTCTAATAATATTTATAAGCCAAATAAATAGAGTCCTAAAACAATTACTTCTTAGAATAAGATAAAAACTATGTTACAAACACCTAAAGCTATCCCATCTTGATAACCCAACAACTATCGCCATCCCTGCATATCAAATTGTCGGTAGCCCATTGTTTACTCATTCTAACAGAACCACCTTATGTAATGCCCCGGATTAATTTTTTTGAATTATTTATTTATTTATTTATTTTTCATGCCTCGTTTTGCATACCATGTGGGCCCTGATGGTTGTTTAGGTCATTTGCTCAAGTTGAGAGTTTTAGAAAAGCGTATTAAGTATTTTAAGTCAATTAGAGGTGATAGGACCATTTTTAGAATTTTTTGAAAGTTGGGATAACTTTTGGATTCGGGAACTTCTCTAATTTTTCTCATTTCACGCACATATACATATGTTTGTAAGTATACATTGAGGTTGATATTTTGGGGATGATTTTGGTATTACAATGAAAGAGGAAAGGCAAATGAGTAACTTAGCCAAGAATTAGTAACCATCTTAGGCTTGACAAGTGGCACCACATGGACCATGTGTGCAATTACAAGACACGCCAACACCCCCATTTCCTCTTCATTTCGGCCAAGTCTCTTCTCTTTCTAACCGTTCTCCTTTTCTCTCTATATCTATACACATATTTGTCTTCTATACTGTAAATTTTATTTTGAGAAGGTTAGAATGGGATTTTGATGAAGAGCAATAAGGGAAATTGGAGAGCATGAGAAAGGATTCATTTTGACACCAATTGTAATGACCCGAACCCGGGGGTCCGAATCGTTAACCGGGTCCTTACCCGTACTTAAGGGCACAAAAGGGCAAAATGGTTATTTCAAGGCAAGTATTAAAGATGAGTTAAGTATGAGCAGTCAAATTGGTCATTCTAACCTCACATTAACCAAATAAGTCAATTCCATAAGTTTTTAATGGCTTACAATTTCCAATATTTACCTACTCTCGGTTTGAAGCATTCTCTGACACCTCTTCACTAAAATAGTTATTATTCTTAATGTGGTTGGAATTTGAGGATGATATTCATATCATTGGAAAACTGACTTCGAGCCGGTCATTTTAGGCTAAAGAATAACCCAATTTGGGTTTGAAATGAGGGAGTTATAGCCATTCGAAATTTGGATTAACAACCACTGGACAAGTAAAAGTGCTCTAATGATTGAGCCTAACTCGACCGATTGAGTCCAAGCTCGATCGATCGAGTCCAAGTTCATGCGGTGTAGCCAAGAGCATGAAATTTGATATTTTTCTCAATTATTCTAAGTATGGAAGGCATCAATCGATCGAGTGGAAGCTTGATTGATCGAGTGAACTTAGAAAATGGTCAATTTGGCCACTTAGGAAGCTTTGGTTGGTTCCTATATTGAATTTATGATAATGGACACATCCATACAACTCAAAACCTGTCCTGAAACTTCCACAAACATAGATACATTATCAAATTAATGACAAGTTTCATAATATACATAGCCAAATGAATAACTTTACATTGACATTGCCACGGTTGTAAAATAATACAAGTTTGTGCTCAAACTTTACAAATAGTTCCGACTATAAAGAATGATGAAATTAAACATCCTAACTACATAATAATTGAACACGTAATACAAACATTATAACTAAGAATAGATAAATTGCTGAAAGAAACTAAAATGATGATCCTTTAATAAAATCCTCATAATAAATTTTTATTAAATAATAAAATATTCTGATACATCTAATCCTCTAAAATAATTACAACTTGGGAATCCATACTATGTGGACCCCTAGAAAATCCCAATTGAATAAGTGACAGCAATAACTGTCTATAACAGAAAACTGAAACATAAATAAATCTCCTAAGTAGAATCGGAAGAATGAAGTAGATTGATCCCTGTTCAGCACGAACAACCTCTACTCCGGACGAACACCTGAAAAATGAGTCAGGCCCACAAACAAGTCCTACTCTACTACAGTCCAAGCAGAGATCCGATACACGTATATATCCTAGTCAATCCAACAATAACTAGTTCGTATTGTTGACCTTAAGGACTCCATCCAAGGACAATCTAGAGGTTTTGATGATAACAAACCATTAATGGTGTTTAAGGACTAATGTTTACATTGAGTGTTATAGATTATTCACATTCAAAGGGTGACCTCAATGAAGCACGAAAGATCATTCCAAGTATTCTATTATTCAAGATCACATCAAGGAAAGCAATGAATACAAAGAAGACATGAAGTTGCAAAGAAGCAAATGTAAAGTCCATCCAAAGATAGCTTGGACTACAATGAGCAAGAAAGCAACTCAAAGAAAGGAAGAAAGCAAGTATACCTAAAAGCCTACACGATCATGGATGAAGTATGAAGAAAGGGGTAGATAGGATGGTGAGTGTTTAGGATTCAATGTCAAAGTATTTATAAATCCATTTGAAGCTCATCTCTATAGGACCATGCATATCATATCATCATTTATATGCTCATATATCCATTAGCAATAGACTATGCACTTCATTCATATACAATTGACATATGGAGTCCTTGCTAAAGAGTGAGTTAGTTCAAGCTTGCATAAGCTTTGAAAGAACTTATCACTTCTGCTAGAAATGCTAAGACTATGCACATCAATCATATAATTCATATTGATCAACAATTAAGGCATAAGAAGCCTTCATTACCATGACTTGGTAACGGACATTAGGACCCCAGAATGCGCGTCATGAAAAACTGTGTTTTTAGCTAAGTGTGAAAAATGAATTTTTGAAATAATGATTATTTCAAAATAATTTTTTCCTGTAATAACTCTTTATACTTCAACTAGCCTAAACTGATTTTATCAGAATTTTTGACCAAGTCTACATTGGTCTACATTTTTACCAAAACTGTCGGAAATCCAAATTTGTACTAAAACTGAATTTCTACATTTTGATTTAGTTGAATTTCAATTTTCTAGTATTTTTTATTGAATCCAAATGGGGGGTACTTCCTTATTTACATTGTAAACTTAAAGTAAAGACATATACTTAAATGTTTTCAATAGAAATAAGGTATGTGCAGATGTCATGTGGAGTAACTATTTCATCTGTTAACTTAGAACAATTCCTAAAGCTGTAGTTGCATTTCGGCTTACCGAAATAAAAGACCAACCTAGTTCGGTCTACCGAACTGAGCAAATGAAAGAACACCACTTGGTGTTTCAGACGACCGAAACTAAAAGGCAAATGAATCAGATGAGCTGATTCTCACAGAATGGTTTGGAACAATGGAGGAAGGAGTTTCAGTCGACCGAAACAAAAGGTGAATTGTTTCGGTATACTGAAATAAGGAATCATGGCCAACCTTAACCATTTCGGACGACCGAAACACAATGGTGTTTCATTTTGGTCGACCGAACCAGCGCAGATTCGAATCTAAACTTCTATTTTGCCTTGAACCCCGTGCATAACAGCTATATTTTCGAATTAGCTCATCAAAACTCTATAAATAGAGCTGGGGACTTCGAGATTAAGGGTTGCTACCATATAGAAACATCTTCTAGCATCCAAAGAGCTTTTGTTCTTCATTCATATCATACTCTCTTATCCCATATCATTCATAGAGTATTGAGCTTCAATCTATTCATATATATACTCTAGAGTGAGCTGAAAGTTGTGAGCTAATATTTGCATATCAATCTTTGAGAGATATATTTGTATGCAACAAATCTGATCTTCAATTTGTAAGGGCTGGTGTGGCCCAAGGAAGAAGAAGCAAGCTAGCTTCATATTTGTAAGGGCTGGTGTGGCCCAAGGAAGACTAAGAGAAGATGTTTCTCTTAGCACTTAGAAGCAAGGAAGAGCTTTTTATAAAAGTTTTGCTCTCCACCCTTAAGGAGGTGCCATAGTGGATTGGGAAGTCTCAAGAGGGGTCTTGAGCCGAGGAGTATGAGTTTCCGAACCTCGCTAAAATCACCGTGTGAATGTTTGCAATCTCTTTTCCCTTATCTCCTATATATTTATGCTATTAAGTGCTTATGTTTATATCTTGATTATAGCACAATTGTTAGAAGGGTTTAGTAGAATTTGCAAATTCGAAAATTGGCCATTGTTTGCCAAAGACTCTATTCACCCCTCCCTCTAGAGTCTATAATTGGGTAACACGTACATATATAAACACACACTATAGGACGCTCACTGGACTATAGGTCTATCTCAACCTGAAAAGAAGGCAACATGCAAATCGCACAAAAAATGGGCATGAGTACTTAGACCTGGCACCCAACTATCTACTATATCCAGTTATTCATCCTAGGCAATATGCGCACCCTAACCATGATTCTAAGACTCAAACTCATATCATTGCACCATAATTATATATATATAATCTAGTACCCATCCTATCCACTGAAAAATAATCGTCTAAAATTAATCATCTATAAGCCATTCAACTTATTCAACTGACCTGACTTGAATATAGGTAGGACTTATCATTCTTTTGGTTAATCCATCCCTTTATAAAAATAGGTAGGACTTAACTGATAAGTTAATCTGTCCCTAAAATGCTACCATCCCATACCGGTGCATTACATCCATACAATCCAATTATAGATGAAAGAAACAAAACAATACGTTAATCAATTCGAGAATATGCATAACAATAATCAGATATAAAGAATCATATTATGTAACCAACATATGATTAAAATAATATAAGCTCTATTTAAATTGCTAAAAATAATTTTAAATAATTAAATCATCCATAATCAACATGCAAATTCAATTAGAATTTCATACTGATTAAACCCTAGTATAATAAAATAAAAAATAGTACATGATTACATTATACTGTCAATGCATGACTAAAATCATATACTGCTATATAAATTGCTAAAATAATCAGCAATTAAATCCTCCTTAACCATTTACAACATGCAAATTTAATTAAAATTTCATATTGTTCCAATCCTTAGCATATTAATGTGAATTATCCATTCTGTATTTAATATGTCCATTTAAATCATTTAAAGCAATTAAAATGGAACAATACACATTATGGGCAAAATAACCAAGAAACCCAAATCACAATTAAAACCACCCTCAACATAGTCGATTATGCCCTCAACATAGTCGACTATACGTAGTCTTCTGTGCCTTTAAGATTGTCTACTGTACATAGTCGACTACTACTCCATTGTGCCCTTCAATATAGTCGACTATGCGTAGTCTACTATGCCCTTCAATATAGTCGACTACTTCTTCCTATAACTCCTTTGTTTTTCCGTCCAACCTCTATTAATAAAAATTCTAACATTCGATCTAAGTCCCATACTCCCATAATAATTTATTTTAGATGTCCTGACATGTAAATATTAAACTTAAACAACAAATCATGTAACATAAATCTAATAATAAACAAAACAAGAATAGGTACATAAAACTATGAGATCATCTGTTCTAATTCGATTCAAACATGCATAATTGTTTAATTATATTGTTTAAGTATCCTGAAATCTCCTAGGCATGTATAGAAATACAAATCAAAAGGAGAGAGTAGGAGAAGAACTTGCCTCTTAAGGTTTCTGAATATAAACCCATCTTCTTCTTCTCCGGTCAAAACCTCAACGCCGGCAGCCTCTGGATGCCGTCGTCATCCTCTGTAAGACTGGTCCTAACTTACGCATATCCTCCTTCCTTCTTCCTCCTTGATTCGGCCCTAACCCTTGGCCGAACTCCCTCTTCCTCTCTCTTGCTCTTTTCCTCTCTTTGTACAACTCTCTTTCTCTATATGTATGCAATATACCATGTAATATACATATTTTAGCCTCCAGACTTATACATACATATATATAGGTTAATATAAAACCCTAATCCTAGTTTAACCCTAAATCTGACTATAAGGAAAAATAACAGAAAAGGGTAACTAATAGTATACGTATTTATAATCTTATATATATAACTTTTATTAAATAAATATATATATAAGATTATTGTATAATATTATTAAAAATAATAGTAATAAATTACTATCCTGATATATATATATACACACACACACACATATACAATTATTCATGGGTTAATATCCGTACCCATTTATCTCCTATCCAAGTAGTCCATGCGACCTAATTGGTTGGTCCATTACTATTATCTATATCCATCATTTTAAACTAAAAATAAAATAAAATAAACATTTAATCTACCAAATAAAATTTCAATTAATTCATATCATTAAAGTACACAATTTAATTAAACAAATAATACAAATAACACATAAACAAATAGGCAATTAATCAAGTAACACTTAAATCAATTTAAACACATAAGCAATTAACCAAATAATCAATTAAACAATTAAAAATGTAATTAAAACAAATAAATAAATACCGAGACTATCCTTTTAAAATTAGGAGTATTACAAGAGTACTCTATCGATCGAGCCTAACTAGACCAATTGAGTCCAAGCTCGATTGATCGAGTCCAAGCTCGTGCGGTGGAGCCGAGAACATGAAATTTGATATTTTTCTCAATTTTTCTAAGTATGAAAGGCATCAATCGATCGAGTAGAAGCTCGATTGATCGAGTGAACCTAGAAAATGGTCAATTTGGCCACTTAGGAAGCTTTGGTTGGTTCCTACATTGAATTTATGATAATGGACACATCCATACAACTCAAAACCTCTCCCGAAACTTCCACAAACATAGATACATTATCAAATTAATGACAAGTTTCATAAAATACATAACCAAATGAATAACTTTACAATAACATTGCCACGGTTGTAAAATAATACAAGTTTATGCCCAAACTTTACAAATAGTTCCGACTATAAGGAATGATGAAATTAAACATCATAACTATATAAAGCATATAAAGGTGTGTCATTTATTCCGTCACTTCCAAGTCCTGAAAATGTTTAAGATAAGGGGTGAGCACCACCACTCAGTAGAGGATGCCTAAATAGCATTTCCTTAAGTCGAGTAAGCATAACAACAATCACGTATGAGCATAATAAGACAGAGAGGGATCGCGTAAAGGACTTTCATCACCAATCAACCATCAAGCACATAAGCTAAGATCCAAATATCCAATGAATGCCATGCATTATGCGTCTACACCACACACACACAATCGACTCATACACATTCACACCAAAAGTATACTAAGTAGCCGAACTTCGAGTATCTCCTTCTGTCCTTAAGGCTAATTAGTACTGCCATTAAAAAGGTAGCTCCCCAATACCGGTTTTAAGATAAACCTTTACTCCACAAACTTTGCAAAAACTCATTTCCACCCATGACTTCCCACACACCACTTTATCCACACCAACACCATGGTAATGTCATAAAGATGCATCATAACAAATCTAGGACAACCATACATTCCATCATCAACACACAACTACAATTAGAACAATAGGCATGCTTTTGCTTATAAATGAACAAGGAGTTCATATTAGCAACAAAACCACATAGCATTTAACATCAATGTAAAAGATAGTCTCACGTAAGTAAGTTGTCATATAATAAGCATGCTAGACATAGTTTACCCCATAATCACAAGCATTCACTTCAACTAGTCACATACAACATTAGATAAACAACATAACACATATAGTCTTCATTCTAGCATTCCTATTAGGATAATCATCATACTTTTCAACATTTAATGGAACTGATTTCAATTCAAACAACAATTTAACAAGTAATGATCATGATTAAAACCCTAAAACCCAAATCCAACCAAATTACACCCAATTAAGCATGCTTTCAAGGGGAAAATAAAGATTTGATTACCACAACCTAGGATTACACAATTTAAGCAAACCCTTACCTCAAAGATGCAATACCCTAGTTTGCTCCAAGCTTGAAACTCCACCAATTTGAAGTCCACCACCATCAATGTGAAGAGGAAGGTAAGGAGGACAAACTTTCCTCTTGAAGCAACCCTAAAAGCTCAAGCTCAAGCCTAGGTCGAAATCTCAAAGTGGCCCAATGGCTTCCAAAATCACCTAATCTTGTAGATCAAGAGATGCTCTACAACGTCTCTAAGTAACCCTTATTCCAAATCCAACACCTAAGAATTTTGAAAATCTCAATGTAGTCAAATCTCTAATTTCTCACCATAGTTATATAAAGGAAAAGGAGGAGAATAAATTTCTCTCCTTGGTACACTAAAAATCAAAGGCTATGGCCTCCAAATCAAAGCTTTTCAAAGCTTATTCATGGATATAGATATATGTATAGATATAGAGAGAGAAAGAGTGGGGAGGAAGAAGGTGAATAGTGGGAAAATTTGGCAAACTCCTCCTATTTATAATCCCCTTATAACTTTCCTTTAATCACATCACTTAACCCCAAATATCTATAGCTAATTACTCCATTCCTCTAAGAAACTTCCATAAAATTACCATAATGCAACAATCCACTAAAAATATAATAATAATGCCCTCCAATGATCTTTCACTTAGGCCCTTGACCTTCCCGTGCACTTAAGCCACCTCGGACCGACACGGGATCCTCCGGTCCAAAACTCAAAAATGTCCGAAATGAATTGGAATGTATTTTTTAAATTTAGGGTTTTTGGGGTTTTTCTCTTCTTCTTGAGGTAGGGGTCCCTAAAGCCTACATCCTTTGGTGTTTGTGAGTTAATTCTATTGTATTTCTGTTATACCGTGTGTAATTTGTGATTATATAGCATGAAATGTTAATGTTGTAATTGTGGTTGATGATATACATGCTTTATGTGCCAATGAAGTGTTGGATTGCATGCTTATATGGATTATGTGATGGTTACCTTGTTACATGATTTTCATGTTTAAAATGCCATGATTCATAAGTTGATTGTATGAGAATTGTTTGTGTTAAAATCACTTCCAAAGTATACAAATGTGATTGTGGTTTAATGCATAAATTTCATGTTGGTAGGATGTAGAAATCCTAGAATGTTAATGCATTGGCATTGTGGGACAAAAAGGGGAAAGTTGTTTTTCTTAAAACGAGGTATTAATTTTTAAATTGGGATTTTCAAATGAAAGTTTGCGGAAAAAAAAAAAAAAAAATGGACGGCAAAGAGTCGCCATGTGTCCGTTGGGTTAATGGAATCTAGGGGGAACGTAAGGAAACATCCCTATGTGTGGTTGAGCTACTTAAGCCCCAAATGACGCTAAGGAGTTGTCTTAGGTTAGAAATAGTTAGCCAATCATTCTCTCTTGACACCGTGGAGTTGTCCCGAGCTAGGTTACTTTAACGGTTTGACGGTTGTTGTGATTGGTAAAGATTTTGAAAATGGGGAGTGGACGTTGCATTGCATTGGCATTGCATATCATTGCATTCATTTTACTTGGATTTGTGTGATGATGATTATATTAATTATTCCTCCCCAAATTGAGTATAACCCATTTTCTTTATTCCATTCTTTACGTGTAATTCACAGGATCATTAAGGAATGCGTTTTAGGCACATCATACTGAGCCATTGTGGTCACCCCTTTATTACTATTTTTCAGGTCACAGAAAGGAGATGGTGAATGATATTCCCCCATAAGCTTAGACGGATTAGAGAGACCTTTGATTTCTTTTGTTACCAATGTAATATTTGATGTTTTAAGAAAATGTTATGTACATCCATCCACTCTACCACGAGCTTGTAATGAATGATCATTGCATGTATTTTGCAGATATAAATAGTTTTGAGACCATCTCTGTAACTTTTGTGGTCTCATTAGGATTTCTAATCCTGTTTATGGCCTTAGGAGCATATTATGATGTAACCGGATTCATTTTGACTATATATGATGTATCAAGCTCATTTAAAGGTTATATAGATCCATGGATGTTTAATTGTGTTGTATACAATCAAATGTATGTTCTTGGGACAAGTTTACATCATATTTAGGCTTACAAATGAGCCAAAGGAGGACACCAAGGGTTTAGAACACCAAATAGCCTTAAAGGCCAACCTAGCATAAACAGGTCGACGTGTGGAACCCCATACGTCGACCGGTATCTAAAAAATGGAGGTAGTGTAGGGCTTCACTGACATGAACCGGTTGACATGTAACCTACTACTTCGACCGAAAGGCCTGAACCGGTCAACGTGTAACCTACACGCATCAACGGATTCCTATAGCTTCCCCATTTGTTGTTCTTCTCCTATTTTGTCCAATCCCTACCTATTTCATGAGACTAAGGTGCACTACAAAGGCGGGGAATATGTATGAATTATATTTTAACCTTAAAAATGACTGTATTACCCTTAGATGACCTCAGGTTCGGTTAAGACCCAGATAATGATTTGTACCCCTGGGTTCGGATCGCTACACTGCCGATAATTAGCTGTTGACATTTACCAATAATCTGTTGTTCGTACCTGTCGATAATCTACTGCTAGCGACTGATATGACTGATTATAATATTTATACATCAGCTAAGAAGCTGATTGCATATTGTTAAAATCAGGATTCATCTTGCTAAATCATTGTAATTCTTCTTGACCTAAGGTCCCACTAGGCATGCCAAAATGTTGACCCTTAAATCGGCAGGCTCTGTCGATTCAAAAATTGGCTAGTTGCGGGTGTGCCAGAATTGATGACTTGGAGCCCGTTTGGGATTGCTTCTCTACTGCTTAAAAGTGCTTTTATTATAAAAAAAATTGCGTTTAGATATGTTTGGTAACCATTATAAGAGATTTAAATGATTATCAAATTTAGTTTAGTAGAGCATTTGAATGAACCTATAATTTAGAGCTTATAAAACTGCGTTCTAAGTAGATGTTGAATATTTTTGGTAACTCTTTTTCATTAGACAATTTTATTTTTTATAATGACAATTACACCCATCCCTTAATAAAGTTGCTATTATCAAATATGGTATCGTCATATTAAAGGATACTATGGTAAAATTAACAATAAAAGTGCTTAAAAAAATTGTTACCAAATAAATAAAAAATAATTTAATTGTTAAAAGTACTTTTTATAATGTGCCACCAAACACATAACATGTTTTTTACGGACACAATTTTAGTCAAACTGAGTCTCTTTTGTGAACTGATCTGATTGGAATGAGAGAGAACATGAAACTCCTTAATCGGTTCTAATTGCCTTAATTAAACTTTATTATTTTTTGTTCGTTTGTTTTTGTTTTCTCTCAACGAAAATAATTTATTTCATACTAATAATTTTATTTTTGAATATTTATTCAACAAAATTAACTTTTTTCCCTAGGTAACTTTATTTTTTGATAAATAAATAATTTATTCGATAAAAATAACTTTTTTTTTGGCCTATAATTTATTCAGAGATAATTTTGTTTTTAATCATCTTCCTTTTGTATTTTTTTTTTTAATTTTTTTTTGGGATCTTGACAACAGAGATAATTTCTTTAATAAATATATATTTTTTATTTTTTTTATTTGAATGTCAAAAGAGACAATTTTTTTAGTGGTTACTTTTTATTTTTTTGGTCAGGTAAAAAGAGAATTTATTCAACTTAACCAAAAAAATATATATATTTATTTGTGTTGTCAAAAGATACTTTAAATATTAAAGATTAAAGATAAGGAGAGAAAATCTGAAAAGACAGTTGTATCATTTAAAAAGTAATAATTATTTACTTGTAAAGTTAATGTTAGAATTGTCATTTCATTTAAGATTGTAGTACAAATGTTAAAAAGGTGGAGTGCGAATACTATTTCCCTAAAAGAAAAGTGAATTACAACTAGAATAGAATGGAAAGCTGTGGTAGCTACTAGAATTGAATCAACGTGAAACAAAATAACAAAGGATGAGAATTCAATTGCTGACATGAATTTAATTAACAAAGGAAACTAAACTAGAATTTAATTACAGTAAGTAAAAAAAAAAGTTGAATTAAACTAAGGAAATCAAGTTGAAGTTAGAAAGCATGATTAAAAAAAACAGATAATTGTATTGATACAGTTGTATGAGAGGTGCCGAATGTTTTACAAAAACTACCTTCACAAATATTTATATAAAAAAATTAAAGAGTCCAAAAACAACTAACTTCCTAAAAGAATGCAAAGAGATTACAATTGCTTCCCCAAGCTACTGCCAATATAAAACTCAAGTGTAATTTCCTCCTCCATATTTTCATCATTTATCTTTCACAAATTATGGATAATGAAGATAATTATATCACATAGACAAAACCTTTATATCTTTAACCTCTATCGATATCGTCCAGCAATATTATATTGTGAATGCATCTCCACCAAATCAAAATACTCTTCTACCTAAAATCTTAGTCCACATAGTGGTTGTAACATTATTAATACAAGATTTTGTCAAAATGAGTTTCAACAAAATATATTCACACTTGAAAAATTAAATTAGGAAATAATTTGGGACATCCTAATAGAAAATTTATCATTTTTAAGAAAAATAAATAAATAAAAATAAAATTTGAGCATTTTTTAAAGCTAGGATATTTCCGATAATTATGCAGAATTATCCTTTAAAGCACCGGACACGCAAAACTACACACATGATAGCGTTGTGCTTGATTGAAAGACGACTCACTCATCTAGATTGAAATCATATCTTGCATGACTTTGGGGGATTCAGTAAGTGTGGTAGTGATTGATTATTGGTGGCCTTTTGTATAACGACAAGGCTTGAAGCCACGTTGCTTCACTTTGCCGACCAATGAAAAAAGTTGTTTTTTGAGGTGTCATTCTTTGGTGGTCTATCCTTATCCACCGTTCTTTCAAGAAGGCTCTAATGTTTGTCACATCACAAAAAAAAAAAAAAAAATTATAATTAATGATGGATTGTTTCCCATTGGTTCGGGAACAGACGAGTTCGATAACAAACAACTCTCCAGGCGCCATCCTTCTGGTTCCTCTCGGAACTGATTGATTCTATGTAAGTCTGAATATTCATGAGGACTTTATTAATCTGTGTCTTCTCCACCACGTTCTTTTAGTGCGTTTAAGATTTGTACTTTCTGTAGAGAGCAAACCCTGCCATCTGGGAAGAAAAATATTTGCTAAACTCCTAGGCATAATATTGTATGAGTTTAAAAGGAATATGAGCAAAACTTCAATTCCACCGCTTTATATCTTGTCAAATTTGTATAATTTTATTTATTTTAGTAAATTTTATCATTGATATCAAGTCATCAATATTTCAAGAACATTAAAGTATTTTTGGTAATTTTGCCACAATTCAATGGTTAGAAGGGATAGTTCATGAAGTCATCATAGTTTTATTCTTCCAAAAAAAAAAAAAAATTTAAAAAGTGAAAAATAAATTCAGCTATTAAAGTTTCATTAAATACGAAAATAAGTTATAAAATATATAGAGATATGGACCAATAAAATTAGCAAGTGTGAATGTGAATCAAACTGAAATAAATAAAAAATAATTATCCAAGTTCAAGTCATCAGACTAATTTAATTTTTTTAACCAATATTATTGCTTCACTATATTATATTTACAACTTAAAAAGAAGTAGAACCAATAAAAGCGCTAACATCTTGGTGTACATAAATATTATTCCACGCTAATATCGGAAATATTTGCTAAACTCCTGGGCATAATAAGCCACCCTAAACAAGAATTGAAAAACTTCAAAGTGCCAGACACGCAAAATATTATTCCTCTTTTGTTTATTGAACTTGTCTTCATCAACTAGGTCGTTTGTTCCAAATTCTTGATGGCCGGGGCCAAAAAGTTTTCACGGGAGGTCCAAACACTTGTAAAAAACCAGAAACTCTAACTTCTTAAACCCTGATAATCTTTCAAAAGAAGCCAAGAAAATGCACCAGAAGAGTTTCGATGCTCGTCCGGACACTCGATGCCACAGCCCAATTGTGATACCCCCGAATTTCCACGTGTAGGTTGGCTAGGCCCATACCCAAAAACACGAGAATATCAAAATAATTTAGTATTTAAACGAACACAGATTACAAAATGAAATAAAGAATAAAATAATACACTGAAGAAAACTAATAAATAGTAAATCCATTAATAACTTCCAAATGATTATAACTCGAGAATCCCGTAACTCAAAAACCCCTTAACCAAAAGTTACTATCCAAAATTTCAGAAGATAAATACTATTATCAAATGAAATGATAATAATATCCTACTTTTAAAAAAACTGAAAGAATAGATAAGTCCTCCAGCTGCGCATCCTCAGCCTTGAGACTTGAACTTCTAACAACCTGAAAAACAAATTGTAGGTTAAACCCTACGAGCAAGTTCTCTCTACTAAGCCTCTGAAAACCAATAAACAAATCATCCAAAACCAACTCTTATAAAGTTTTAACTTTAATATATGTTGATACACATAGATATAAACACTTATCTATAATACAATACTCCTATCTATTAATAAGTACACTAAAATGTTAAAACCATAAACTAACCAATGATTAATTAATAATCATACATAAACCGATCCACCAATATAATTTTCTTATAAAGTAAACTCAACTCACTTAATCCCATCCTAAATAGTAATTTAATCATTTAAGCAACAATTACAATTAAAGAAAATAATATAATAAATCTAAAACCCAATAGTAATTTTGATTATTTAAATTACATCTCCAAAATTTAAGCTTTGACAAATCATTCATGTCTCCAAAAATATTATTTTATTAATTTATATAAAATAATACACTAACCTGTATGTACTAGACTATTCTAACCATAATCCAACCTATATATGCAATATCCTTAGACGAACTAAACACATTGCAATTTAATTGTGCACCGGCAAATCAACCATGCCATTATAAATATATTTATTTATATGATAGCAATTCAATCATACTTCCTTAAGTATATTTATACAATTAATTAGCAACTCAACCAGGCTTCCCATATATGAAATTTATTCATAACTAATAAGGCAGTATATTTAAGCCTTTGACAACTCATCCATGCCTACAATTCAACCAAGCCATCTACAAATCAAGATATACCAAATAAGATTTATAATATTTAATAATCATAAATGATATATATATACACATATATTTCATATAATATATATGTGTATGATACCTTCCATAATAATCATGGATTATTTAAATCACATATATACATCTATATCAACAAATATATATATACAACCTTCCATGCTTATCATAAATTAATTAAACCATATACATGTATATATATAAATAATTGTATATATATATATATATATACACACACACATATACCTCCTTCCATAATAAATTATTAATGAATTGTTTTATGTAAATAAATGCTACTATTTTAGCAACACTTAATGGCTCTCAAACCCTAAGAATATCTCCTCTAGTGGGTGGTTTCAACCCTAATAGACTTAAAATTAAATCTGAAAATTCACCAGACCCCACAGGACCTTACCGGGACATCAAACACCCGCACGTGCCCCCACGCGCCTCCACATGCCCCTCCACTTGTTGCACTCTCCCTCACACGCATAGACACACTGGCAGGCGTGGCAGGCTCGTCCACGCACTGCCACGCACCTTCACGCACTTGTGGTGTGCTCCGTGTGTGCTAGCGTGCTCCCATTGGTCAACCCCTTGCGTCAAGTGAGCTTGCCCACACCGGATCCATCTCTAACGATCCAACCGCCTCCACAGCATTGGATCCGCGCCTACACCCATAGCGCATGGAGTTGCGCTGCACCCAATCAATTCACCTACCTCCATATACACCAATGGTCCAGATCCGCGGGTATACCCTCTCTCCATGCTCTGCACCACACCGAATCTTCCAATGATCATCAGGACCATCCTAAGGTCTTGATTGGTGCACACTAAAGGGCCGTACACCTTGCCGCACTGAAGCCAAGCCCATTAATTAGGTGCGCCGTACAATAAGTAACCCAGGTTATTCTTATACACAACATATATATATATATATATATATTTTATATAAAATAAAAATTCTAAAAATTAATTTTGAATACAAAAAAAAAATCTAGAAAATTTTAGAAAAGAACCAAACAATTAATAATTAATATTTTATGGCCAAGATTAACATACATAATAATTTAATCAATCCATTTAATATACTTAATCATGATAAACATAATTAAATCCAACTGAAATAATTTCAGAAAAATAAGAACTGAAGCATCATCATAATAACACATACATATATATACACAAGATTAATCTACATATATGCAAGGAATTAATGTGCTCCTAATAATCTGATTAATAAATTATTTCAAATCCACAAAATTAAAAATTATAATTTTGATAATCAAGATGAAGGGTTTATGAGTCCTAAGAGGAGAAGTAGAGAAGAACTCGCCTATCTCTTCCAAATCTGGCCTCCTCTTTCTTTGATCTGGCCTCCCCTTTGTCAGCCCTTCTTCTTCTCTCTCTGTCTCTCTTATTTTTTTTCTAACGTGAAAAACCTTTAATAACAAAACCTTATGTGTATATTTATACACATAACCCTAATCATTTTACTAGTATGACTATTCAATAAATAAAATAATAATCATCTTTAAATAAAATAATATATATATATACACATATATTATATTATGTATATATATAAATAAACATATATCCATAAATATATGTACATTCTTCCCTAATAAGTATTAATTAATTATACTTATATAATTAATTAATTAGCCTCAAATAATAATAATAATTATATTTAGCACCACAAAAATCCTTTAAATAACCTCATAACCACAGGCCTCTAATTAATTACCCAACAAGGCTTTATCGAAGCCCAAGACCACATCCTTTGGTCCAACTTTCCTTAAGCCCAAATCCAAATAACTTAAATAATTAAATTAATTAAATTAAACATATTAAATAAAAATAATTCAAAATAAAATCACACAAGTTTAAATACACACAAATCAAATAAACAATTCACTCATAACATTCCATAAACCAAACACCATATAAATTTAACAAATAAAATTACCAAAATATAATTTAATTGAAACAAGACATTTTATTTACACACTTAATTAAATAAAATAAATCATTTAAAAATAAAATAAAAGTAATTAATTTTAATTAATAAATCCTTTAAAATATTGGGGTATTACATTCTTCCCCCTAACAAAAGGAATTCAGTCCTCGGAATTCACGAATCCAGAAATGAAACTCTGGTTATTTATCCCAAATTTTCATTTTCCCATATCAAAACATTTGCCATGTTAGATATCTAATATGTAAATATCTATAGTAATATGTCCACAATTCACGTGTAAATTGCTCAAACACCTAGTGGTGTAATATACGAATAGTCAATGGTTTTATATATATATATATATATATATATCACCATCATAATTCATAACAATCCAGATACTAATGAACATAATGCACTTGTATTTAATAAGTCACGCCTACGTCTACCTTGAATAGAAAATATACCCTCAATTCTTCTGAGGTGCCCATGAATTACAAGGTGTGGCATTGTACACCATGCCCTGATGCAACTGCTGTGTAGGTTGCCCCTGCGGTGGTGGTGTTGCTGGTAAGGCTGGAAATGTCTGAGCCTGCACATGTGGAATCTGTAGAGTAAGTAATGGTTGCCACTGTCCCTATTGCCAATGCTGTTTCTAAGCCAACCCAAGACATAGTTTGGCTGAATGCCCATAATCTCCACACTTATAGCAATGACCCCTAAATATATTTGACTGCCCCTCCTGGTGATTACCCTGTAGTTGTCCCTGTCCAGTCTGAGGTGCTCCATTCTCCTGAGTGAAAACTCCATCTCTCTGAACTTTAGAATTACCCTTGTACTTCTTCTAAGGCTGTTACCCCTGGAATCTGCTCTTGTCATTCTGTCGGTTCCCATTATCATTCACTTTCTCAGCTGGCTGATTAGCAGAGTCTCTGCCACCCTGCTTCTTACCCCTAGTCTATCGAAAATCCATATTGCTAATAAAGCTGCAAAGCTGCGTCTACTACTTGAGCATAAGTAGTGTAATAGACCACATCAATCCCTTAACAAAACTAGTACATTTTTTCTCCTATGTATCTACCTCCTCAGGAGCAAAAAGTGATAAGCGTGTAAACTGCTACTCATACTCTGTTACGGAGATGTTCCCTTGCACTAAGTTAAGGAACTCTATCTTTATAGCGGTCCTGATCGCATATAGAAAGTACTTCTTATCAAAGCGAGCACTGAACAAATCATAGGTTAATGAAGCCCTCTCCTCTACGGAAGTAACCCACCACTGGAGTGCATCCCCGACAAGCTTGAAGGTAGCAAGCATCTGCTTTTGAACCTTCGTGCACTGAACCATGCGAAGATGTCGCTTAATGTCCTTTTTCCATTGGTGAGCTACTTTCGTGTCAATGGAGCCTGAGAATTCAGCTAGGCTCCCCTTTTGTGAAAGAACTCCTATCCTTCTCCCAAGGATCTGTCTGAACCACCGGTGCTGGTATAGGTACCTACTGTACCTGTGGCTGATTCCGAAGTGTAGTTGCTACACCTGCTTTTATAACCCGAGCAATGAGGTCATTTATATGAGAAGGATACTCTGGATCCCTACCCTGATTGTAGACCCGATCCTAAGTCTGCTGTACTTCATCCTGCTCGATGTGCAACTGACCATCCTCCTCCTGAAACCTAGGCAGTTGTTGCTCTTCCACAACTCGCTGACGTTGTAGGAGATATCGCTGCCTACGTGCCGCTCTCCTTCGCTACCTGTTTCCTTGCATGTCTCGTCCTCTTCTAGCGTTAACCATTCTGTTAACACCGAAAGATAGACTTTAGAACGATTATAACGGACCGTAAAGAAATACAATGAATCCTAACTTAAGCTCTACATAAAAGAGTACACAACGCGAAATCCACACAACGATAAACATCCTAGGGACACTTAAACCTGGAGTGCTCTGATTTCAACTGTGATACCCCCGAATTTCCATGAATAGATTGGCCAGGCCCATACCCGAAAACACGAGAATATCAAAACAATTTAGTATTTAAACGAACACAGATTTCAAAATGAAATAAAGAATAAAATAATACGCTGAATAAAACTAATAAATAGTAAATCCATTAATAACTCCTAAATGGTTACAACTCGAAAATCCCATAACTCAAAGACAACTTAAACAAAAGTTACTATCCAGAATTTCAGAAGATAAATACTAATATCAAATGAAATAATAATAATGTCCTACTTTTAAATAAACCGAAAGAATGGATAAGTCCTCCAGCTGCGAATCCTCAGCCTTGAGACTTGAACTTCTAATAACTTGAAAAATAAATCGCGGGTTAAGCCCTACGAGTAAGCTCTCTCTACCAAGCCTCTGAAAACTAATAAACAAATCATCTATACCAAAACCAATCCTTATAAAGTTTTAACTTTAATATATGATGATACACATAGATATAAACACTTATCTATAATACAATACTCCTATCCACTAATAAGTACACTAAAATGTTTAAATCATAAATTAACCAATGATTAATTAATAATTATACCTAAACCAATCCACCAACATAATTTTCTTATAATATAAACTCCACTCACCTTAATTTCATCCTAAACAGTAATTTAATCATTTAAGCAACAATTACAATTAAAGGAAATAATATAATAAATCTAAAACCCAATAGTAATTTTGATTATTTAAATTACATCTCCAAAATTTAAGCTTTGACAAATTATCCACGTCTCCACAAATATTATTTTATTAACTTATATAAAATAATACACTAACATGTACATACTAGACTATTCTAATCATAATTCAACCTATACATACAATAACCTTAGATGAACTAAACACATTGCAATTTAATTGTGCACTGGCAAATCAACCATGCCATTATAAATATATTTATTTATATGACAGCAATTCAACCATGCTTCCTAAAGTATATTTACTTATACATTTAATTAGCAACTCAACCATGCTTCCCATATATAAAATTTATTCATAACTAATAAGGCAGTATATTTAAGCCTTTAGCAACTCATCCATGGCTACAACTCAACCATACCATCTACAAATCAAGATATACCAAATAAGATTTATAATATTTAATAATCATAAATGATATATATATACACATATATTTCATATAATATATATGTGTATGATACCTTCCATAATAATCTTGGATTATTTAAATCACATATATACATCTATATCAACAAATATATATATACAACCTTCCATGCTTATCATAAATTAATTAAACCATATACATGTATATATAAAAATAATTGTGTATATATATATATACATATACCTCCTTCCATAATAAATTATTAATGAATTGTTTTACGTAAATAAATGCTACTATTTTAGTAACACTTAACAACTCTTAAACCCTAAGAATATCTTCTCTAGTGGCTGATTTCAACTCTAACAGGCTTAAAATTAAATTTGAAATTCACCGGACCCCACAGGACCTTACCGGGACATCAAACACCCCCGCATACGCACCCACGCGCCACCACAAGCGCCTCCACTTACTGCACGCTCCCCCATACGCATAGACACACTAGTAGGCACGTCCACGCGCCCTTACACTTGTGGTGTGCTCCGCATGCACTGGTGTGCTCCATTGGCCAACCCCTTACGTCAAGTGAGCTTGCCCACACCAAATCCATCTCTAATGATCCAGCCGCCTCCACAGCGTTAGATCCGCGTCTACACCATAGCGCATGGAGTTATGCTGCACCCAATTAATCCACTTACCACCACATACTCCAATGGTCCAGATCCGCGGGTGTACCCTCTCTCCATGCTCTGCACCACACTGAATCTTCCAATGATCATCAGGACCATCCTAAGGTCCTGATTGGTGCACACTAAAGTGCCGTACACCTTGCCGCACTGAAGCCAAGCCCATTAATTGGGTACGCCGTACAGTAGGCAGCCCAGGTTGTTCTTATACATGATAAGCGCCGAATATTACATATTCAAGCGCCCTTATTTGCATTAGTTAAGTCCATTAGTTGTTTATTTTATTTAGATTGCCTTCATTTGCATGTTCATATTTATTTTCAGGTTCATTGGCCAAAAAGGAGCAAGAATGAGTTTTTGTTGAAGCCTTAAATGTCATGGTGCTCATTAAGGAAGTTCTGGAAGCAGTGGGAAGTGAGTTTGATCGCCATTTTTGACCTAGCAAACTCGAGAACTGGACTTTCATCAAAACATATAACATGAAGAGCTATGAATCAGCTTTCCAAAGACATAAAGTTTGCTTCATTTGGAGTTCAGAGCAAAGAGTTATGCTATTTTCACCAAAGGTGCGCAGAACAGCCTGGCAGCAATGGATTTCGACCTTGCTCCTCATTTTTGACCCTCCAACCTTCAGAACTGGACTTTCATTATAACATGGTTTATGTAGAGCTTTGAATTAGCTTTCCAAATCTTCAAACGGTTCGTCATTTGGAGTTCGGAGCGGGAAGTTATGGTCATTTTGCCAAAGTGGCTCAAGCTGGAAAGTAGCTTCGAGCGCTCGAAGAGCCACCTTCGAGCGCTCGAAAATTGGGCAGAATGCCCTCCGGAAGTCCTCATTTTCAGCCCACTTGTGCCTTGTCACCCTCATCTCTTATTTCCTCTTTTTGGAGTTGGTAGAAGATGTGTGGAGGGCCTTGTTTTGAGGGGTTTTTGGTTGGTTTTCTTGCCTACAAAAGCTAAAGGAGCATTTCATTATCAAATATCTTGGAAGGGCAGAATTTCTAGAGAGAGGGAGGAGAGCAAGAGAAGGTTTTCTTGAAGCCACAAGAAGGGAGCTCGAAAATGGAGGGAAAAGGCATGGTTTTTCCTTCATCTAAAGCTTCTATGGGTAACTAACTCACCCTCTAGGGAGGTGATGAAGTCCCTCCCTTGTAAGCATGATCTAGTTTAGCTTTATTTTGGGGATTACAATGTATATGCTATGGTCTTTTCATAACCAAGAGCACTTCATTTGTTGTAATGAATGTTAATATTGCTATGAATGATTTATTTGAGTTGTTTATCTTGTTTTAGATGACCTCTTACATTAATCATGTTGCTTGAGTTTTCATGGTGAGAATGGAAACTAGGTTATGGAATGGTTTAATGATATGTTGATAGGTGACTTTGATAGATCATTGCTTAGGGAAGCCCTTTGATGGTGTATGCTTAATCCCTACCTTCATGTGCTTCATCATTGTGTCAAGGGCTTGATAGTCTTTCATTTAAGTATATGTGTTTAAGCTACACTCTAGTTTAGGTAGTCTAAACATATTCACCTTTGATGGATTATTCTTGTTTGTGATTCAATGTACTTCTTGTTAATTATATGGCAACCATGAGTTGCTATATAATTCTTGGCCATTATATATTGTTTTTCCCCAATTTAGCTCTAATCTAGCATGTGTATGGGGATGGAGACGGATTCACTCCCCTAGTTGTCTTTAATCGAATTTCATCTCATTTAAATTCTTGCAAGTTTTTAGTTCATGCATCTTAATTTCATAACTTAAGTGACAACCAACAAATCCTCTATGAACACTCCATATCACTCTAAAATGATTCTAGATACTTAGGTTGCCGTAGATTAGCGCAGTCCCAGTGGTTCGACTTACCCGACCAATAGCCCTATTTTACAATGATTCGTGCTATTGCGAAGGTTGATTAAATTTAGGTCATATTATCAACCGATCAATACACAGCATATATATATATATATATATCTAAATTAAAATTTTATATAAAACAAAAATTCTAAAAAGAATTTTGAATACATAAAAAAAATCCAGAAAATTTTAGAAAAAAACCAAACAATTAATAATTAATATTCTAAAGCCAATATTAACTTACATAATAATTTAATCAATCCATTTAATATACTTAATCATGATAAACATAATTAAATCCAACTGAAATAATTTCAGAAAAATAAGAACTGAAGCATCATAATAACACATACATATATATACATAAGATTAATCTACATATATGCAAGGAACTAATGTGCTCTTAACAATCTGATTAATAAATTATTTCAAATCCACAAAATAAAAAATTATAATTTTGATAATCAAGATGAAGGGTTTATGAGTACTAAGAGGAGAAGTAGAGAAAAACTCGTCTGTCTCTTCCAAATCCGGCCTCCCCTTTGTTAGCCCTTCTTCTTCTTCTCTCTCTGTCTCTTTTATTTTTTTTTTTCTAACGTGGAAAACCTTTAACAACAAAACTTTATGTGTATATTTATACACATAACCCTAATCCTATTACTAGTATGTCTATTCAATAAATAAAATAATAATCATCTTTAAATAAAATAATATATATATATATACACACATATATTATATTATTTATATATATAAATACACATATATCAATAAATATATGTACATTCTTCCCTAATAAGTATTATATAATTATACTTATATAATTAATTAATTAGCGTCAAATAATAATAGTAATTATATTTAGCACCACAAAAATCCTTTAAATAACCTCATAGCCATGGGCCTCTAATTAATTACCCAACAAGGCTTCATCCAAACCCAAGACCATATCCTTTGGTCCAACTTCCCTTAAGCCCAAATCCAAATAACTTAAATAATTAAAATAATTAAATTAAACATATTAAATAAAAATAATTCAAAATAAAATCACACAAGCTTAAATACACACAAATCAAATAAACAATTCACTCATAGCATTCCACAAACCAAACACCATATAAATTTAACAAATAAAATTACCAAATATAATTTAATTAAAACAAGACAATTTATCTACACATTTAATTAAATAAAACAAATCATTTAAAAATAAAGTAAAAGTAATTAATTTTAATTAATAAATCCTTTAAAATATCGGGGTATTACACCTATGAAACCGACTCCTTGCGAGGGCGCCAAAGGAAGCCTGGACACCTCGCGTTCGGGGAAAATCAACCCGGAAAAAGAACTTGTCAATTTTGATGCATCTCCACTTATCTTTATGAAAACTTAAACTCATGATTTTTTACTTTGAAATGCGAGAAAGTACCAAAACTTTAAAACTTAATCTCACAAGTTAAATGGGAACAATGAATGAGAATAGTCAAGTTATTGTTTTGCAATACAAAAACAACATTGAGCCGGGTTGCAATGCAACCCAAAAGGACTACTTCATTAAGCATGTGACATTTCAAGACCTTTTCCATCCGGATCCTGCGTGTGACAAAGAACTTTAAGATTGACTCTCCTCCATCCGAATCCCGCGCGTGACAAAAACCTTTAAGACCGACTCTCCTCCTTCTTCTTGGTATTGTTTAGTCAAGTATGTGCGAGTTTCTTCACCAAACACACGTATGGAAATTATATCAAGTCACTTTATGATAATAACTGCCAATAATTTTTAATGGACAGTACTTGCCTACTCACCAGTAAATAAGAAATATCTACTAACTCAATAGGTGGCATAATAAAATTATGATAAATGTTTGAAATTTTATAAAATATAAAATATAACAAATATAGAACGGGAACGTATTTGATCCATTTTAATCGAGTTAACCACATCTTTCTCTCCATATATATCTACTCACACTTGCACATACATATGCACAAAATTAGCTTTAAAGTAGAGAGAAATTAGGATCAAGCATCCTAAACACAATACCTTTTGTGGACATGAGATATTGTGATACCCCCGTATTTTCGAATGCGGGTTGGCCAGGCCCACGCCCGAATACCCGGAAATATCAAAATGAATCGGCAATAATCAAACACAGAATACAAGTATGATAAAAAGAATAAATAAAATGCTGAAAAGAATTTAAAATTATGATCCAATAATTAATCCTCAGAATAAATTTTCATTAAATAATAACTTATTCCGATACAACTAATCCTCCAAACTAATATAACTCTGGAATCCATACTATGTGGATCCCTAGAAAATCCCAACTGAACAAGTGAAACAAGAACTGTCTACATTAGAACACTGAAACATAAAGGAAACTTCAATATAGATAATCCGGAAGAGTAAAGTAGACTAATCCCTGTTTAGCACGAACAACCTCTACTCCTGACGAACACATGAAAAATAATGGTGGGTCAGGCTCACAAACAAGTTCTACTCTACTATATTCCAAGAAGATATCCGATACACATATACATCCTAATCAATCCAAAAATAACTAGTAGTCCGTACATATATACACATACACTAAAGAAATCCTCACTAGACTACAGGGTTATCTTTGATAAGTGCTTAAATGTTGCACATTTCAACACCTAAGTTAGGGTATTTCAGTCCTTGTATCTACCTTATTTTTATGTTTTAGTCCTAATTTATGTTTATGTGTATTTTAGGACAATAAAGTTCAAAAGGGTTTAAATCGGTTCATTACCGCATTTTTGGAGATAAGCAGAAAGTTCCAGAACATTTCACAAGAAATCAGAAAAATACCAAGGATGCAGCTTCCAACACCTTGCGTTCGAACGCCATCTCTTGCGTTCGGACGTGAGTCTCTAGCATCCTGCATCCGGATGCCAAAAGTTGCGTCCAAATGCCAATCTCTTGGCAGCAAATCAGTTACGGGATTGACATATTCTTCGGGTTATGGGATTAACTCTTTTGGGTTTATTTTTTAACCTATTTGGCTCTAATGGGCTTGTTATTTAAGGCCCAGTGAACCATTATTTTTAAGGTTAGTTTTCATTATTTTAAAAAGGGTTTTTATTAATTATGATATTGATTAAGTTATATTTTGTATCATGATATTACGCTCTCGTTGGAAAACGCGAAGGAGAAGAAATGAAGAATGGGCTAGGGTTTGGAAGAAAAGCTCAGAGAAGATGAAGCAGATGATGGGGATTGTCCTGTCTTTGACTCCATCAATCATGAGTGGCTGATTTTTCTACTTAGGGTTGGATAAACCCTAAGCATGTAACCTAAACTTTCCCTCTTTTCACTTTTTGGGGATTTATTTGTGTAATTTTTGTATAGCCTTGAAATATAAATTAATTCTTTCATTTGATTATCTATGTCAAATTCATATTGTCTTATATGTTTTTGATTGATAATTAATTTCTATACTTGATTTCTTTGTGAATTGAATCTTGTGATGGCTATGCATTGTGTTAATTAGATGTAATTGTATTTTGATTTGATGGAATTTGCTTCTACTAGATGAATTTTACTACACAGTTAATTTAATTAGGTTAAATTCTTGTTGAATTTAGTTAAATTCAAGCTTAATTAGTTTAATTGCACTTTCATTCATATGTAAGTAGACAATCCATGCTTATTGTCACTATTGCATTATCCTCTAGATTGATGTGTGTTGAAATTGTAACTTGAATTGATAAATCATACTTTGAATTGGTGAATTGCACTACACTTAGTTTAATTGTCGTTAGGTAGTTAATTCATGCTTGAAATTGATGGTTTACACTTTTCATTGCAGTTGTTAGCCACATTTAAATTACACACTATTATTTCCCCAATTAGTTGAAATTGAGTGAGTTAGGGAATGTACTTAGTGGTAAATCCTATACCCTAAGTCTCTTTCCAATCTTTTAAACTCCATTATTTTATTGCAGTCACTTAAGTTAAATTAGTTCTAATCACAAAACAAAACCCTTTTCAGCAATCATATAAGTACTAAAGTAAAATTCAATTCTAAAAACCTATAATTATTTAGATCTCTTGGGACGATCCCTGCTCACTTCATACTCCATAGTATAAGTGTTTAGTGGTTTATAAATTATAAAATATGATGCCCACTTGACATTATTTCTAAACCTTAAGTGTTGTGCATTATTTTGTGCACAGGCGAGGTCGCATCATAGTTTTGGCGCCGTTGCCGGGGATCTAACTGTTTTAAAGAATTGAATTAGACATTAATTCTTTGTTGATTATTTACTTTTAAGTCATTTTAAATTTTATTTTCTCATTTGATTTGTCAATTAGGTACTTGAAGCAAATTAGAGCATACGCTGGACTTAGAAGCAATTAAAAAAAATTTGAAGTTGCTTAAGGGCCATCTGTAAGTTCTCTTTAATTCTTGTGCTTTAATTGTTTACTATCTTTCATGCTTTGGACAGCCCAAGTGGAGGCTTAATTTGAATTGTTTTATTTTTACGTCCAAGCATACCTTCTTGTAAAAGGCATCTTGTAGAAGGCATCGGCCCGTGTGGAGGCATTTTTTTGTTTTAAGTACATTGATATTATTATGGAGTTAGGGAACATCGTATGTGGAAGTTGAAAATTAAAGTGTTGGTGTGTTGACTTATTGTATTGATATTATTGTGGAGTTAGGGAACATCGTATGTGGAGGCTTAATTTGAATTGTTTTATTTTTAAGTCCAAGCATACCTTCTTGTAGAAGGCATCGGCCCATGTGGAGGCATTTATTTGTTTTAAGTGCATTGATATTATTGTGGAGTTAGGAAACATCGTATGTGGAGGTTGAAAATTGAAGTGTTGGTGTGTTGATGTATTACCCCAATATTTTTAAAAGATTTATTAATTGGTATTAATTATTTTTATTTTATTTTTAAATGATTTGTTTTATTTAATTGGAATTAATTACTTTTATTTTATTTTTAAATAATTTGTTTTATTTAATTGAGTGCTTAGATTAATTGTCTTATTTTATTTAGATTATATTTTGTGATTATATTTGTTGAATTGATATGATGTTTTACTTTGTGGAATGCTATGATTGAATTGTTTATTTGATTTGTGTGTATTTATACTTGTGTGAATTGTTTGTTAACTATTTGTAATTATTAGAATTAATTTAATTATTTTATTTTAATTGGATTTGAGCTTAAGGGAAGTTGGACCAAAAGATGTGGTCTTGGGCTTGTATGAAGCCTTATTGGGTTAATTAATAAAAGCCCATGATTATTTAATTATTTAATTGATTAATTTTGTATTAATTATATATATATATATATATAATTATATATATATATAATTAAATAATAATTGTTATGGAAAGATATATATTTATTGATATATGTAGGTATATATGATTTAATTAACCAATGGGTTAATTATGGAAGGTATATCTATATATATATATAATATATGTTTATAGATATAAATTATTTAAAGATTATTATTTTAATTCATAGTCCTAGTTGGAATAGGATTTGGATTTTAATGCATATAAATATACACATAAGGCTTTAGGATTAAAAATTTACACGTTAGAAAAATAAGGGAGGAAGAAGAAGGGCTGACAAGGAGGAGACCAGATCTGAGAAGTAGAACGTTTGGATTCAATCAAAGCTTAAAGCGTCGGTTTTGTTTCGAAACCTTCGGGCGAGTTCTTCTCTATCTTTCCTCTTAGAACCCATAAGGATTTCCCCTTGAGTATCAAGACTTTAATTAAATTATTAATTTAAATCATAGTTAGAACGGATTATTTAAAAGCATTAAGTTAATTTATTTGATTAAATCATGTTTATATAGGATTATTTAAAAGTAGGAATTATTACAAATTTTTAGTTTGGATTATTAGATTTTATTTGTATATATAGGCATTGTATATATATTTTAAAATAAATGTATAAGTGGAATTATGACCCAAGAGGATTAATTAGGGTTTTTATATTTTTTGGAATTTTATGGGATTTTCTGGAATTATTGTAGATTTTCTGATGTATTTTTAGAGTTGTTTTATTTAATTTCTAGGCAATATATATATATATATATATATATATATATATATATATATATATATATTATTAAACTGTTAAGAGGCTTTCGTTCGTCGGTGCATTCCAAGGGTTTTGGATTCGGTGTGGGCGTGCGTATAGGAAGAGGGTGCACATGGTGATTGATAAGCGCCGAATATTGCATATTCAAACGCCCTTATTTGCATTAGTTAAGTCCATTATTTGATTATTTTATATAGATTATATTCATTTGCATGTTTTTATATATTTTCAGGTTTGTTTCCCAAAAAGGAATAAAAATGATGTTTTGATGAGTTCATGAATATCAAAGTGTGCAATGCTGAAGTTTACAGGTTGTTAACAGTGGAGTTCGACTTTGCTCGTCATTTTTGACCTAACAAACTTGAGAATTGGACTTTTATTAAAACTTGGAGTACTTAGAAGCTTGAATTACCTTTCTAAATCATCAAACGGTTCTTCATTTGGAGTTTAGAGCAGAGAGTTATGGCCTTTTTACCAAAGGTGCGCAGAACAGCCTGGCAGCAGTGAAGTTCGACTTTGCTCTTCATTTCTGACTCACCAAACTTGAGAATTGGACTTCCATTAAAACATGACATACTTAGATCTTTGGTTTAGCTTTCCCAATCATCAAACGGTTTGTCATTTGGAGTTCAGAGCAGGGAGTTATGGCCTTCTTACCAAAGGTACGCAGAGTTGAGGAACATCCACGGGCGCCTGCGAGAAACCCACGGGCGCCGGCCAAAATGGGCCGCGAGCTCGTGCGTCTACCGACACCCACCCTGCGCCCACTGGTGCCCGCCTTGCGCCCACGGTCGCCCGCCAATTTGCAGAGATCTGCTCACCCACTCCATGATTTTTGCTCAAATTTGTCCCCTTTGACTAAATGAATGGCTAGGCTTCCTTCTAGGAATTTCTAAGCCATGAATTGGGGGAGAAAGATAAGATTTTTAGGATATGTGGCTTGTATCATGTAAAAAGATATCTCTCATTCTTGGAAGGTTTTTAGAGAGAAAAAATAGAGTTCTTGAAGTTTTGGGTATTTTGGGTCCTCTAAGCACGAAAATGGAGGGGGTTTTCATCTCTTCTCCTTCTTCTCTTGCATCCATGAGCAACTAACTCCCTATCCTAGGGAGGTGATGAAGTCATTCTTTGTAAGCATGCTATAATCTTGTTTTGATTTGTGGAATGAAGTGTTTATATAATCTTTTCATATTCTAGAGACTTACACATGTTGTAAATGTTCTTCAATTCAATAAATGATTATGTTAATTGTATGATCTTGTCTTAGATTATATGTTTTCATGATTATAGGGCTTACATCTCCTTGGTGAGAATGGAGATGAGAATATGAAATGGTTTTAATGGCATGTTGTATGGAAGATTTGATAGTTCATAGCTTAGGGTCTCCCTTTTGATGGATTATTCTTAGCTTTTGACTTCATGTGCACTTATCACACAAATTGAGGACTTTGAGGGTTCATAGCTTAGGAAGGATATTTCATGCTATACCTTAGTTTAGATAGATGGATTATACTTAATTCTTGAATGTGTGAACTTCTTGAAGATATTGTAGTTGTCTTGCATTTCTACATATCATAATTACATGTATATTTTGTCCCCTAAGTTATTTGCAAGCAAGCATGTTTACATAGTTGATAGTGAATTCACTTCCTTAGACCTCTCTTTCTAGATTTCTTCCTCTTAAATTCCTTGCATTTATTGCTTTAAGCACATTTCAATTCTAGTGACTAAGTGACAAACCAAACAAACCTCTATACACCCTTTCATCATTCAAAAAGTGATTCTAGACACCTTGGCCGTCATAAGCTAGCACTCCCAGTGGTTCGACTTACCCGACCAATAGCCCTATTTTACAATAATTTGTGCTATTGCAAATGGTTGATTTATTAATTGAGATCGCTTCAATCGATCAATTTTTGGCGCCGTTGCCGGGGATTGCAAACGGTTTTGTGACCGAGGTTTTAAAAATTACCTTTAGCTTAATTGTGAATATTTTATTTTGTGTATAGTTTTTGTCTTTGTGTTTTTGTGTTTTGTGTGTTTCTGTGTGATCCTAGGAACTTAAAACTCGCTAAGGAGAAGCTAAAAATCAGAAATCTTAAGGACTCCCAGTAAGTTTTTCAAAGTTCTAGTTTCGACATTGTGAATATCTTGCATATGTTAAGTTAGAGATTTTTGAATTGTGAAGCCCTTGTCGAGGCTATTCCTGTTTTACTATTTTACAAAGCATCGGTCCTTGTCGTGGCCATTTATTTTCTGTGTTGTTGATAACTGAGGAGAAAGGGATCATTGCATTTGGATGTTTTAGTGAAGGGTTGTTGTGTATCTTGTTTGTGTTGTATATATGTTATGTGTGAAATTTTATTATTATTTTATGTATCTCAACAAAAGGTTGAATTAGTCCTAAATGGAGGGTAATTTTCCTTCAACTCAATTTTACACACCACATGCGTTTTGTGCATTCTGCTCTAGTCATACACATCATACAAGAGATTGTCCTCCACTGGGATAATTTTCAGAATTTTATCTAGAGCAACCAAATGAAAATTTTTTTGAACCGGGCAATGATCCATACTTCAATGGTTATGACTCGGGTTGGGGAGATTATAAAAACTTCTTGTGGCATGACATGGGAAATTCAACCCCACAATCTCATGAGCAACATTTTCAAGCCAATTTTCAGCCCCATGATCATTATTTCCAGCCTTTATCTCATGCACCCTCTCAATTTGAAGTAGCGATTGCCAATAACAACAAAGAAATGATGGAGTCCATGATGAACTCCAACAAGCAAATATTGGCTTCCCTTGCTAGCATGCAATCCACAATAGAGTCTATCAATCAAGTGGTACCATACCACAAGTCCCAAGTTAGTGCAATGATAGATGACCAAATATCTAAAATTCAACAAAGGATTAATGCTAAAAATCATGAAGAGGAGGAAGCATGTTCATTTGAATTTATGGCCAATCCAAAAGAGAATTCTATGAATGATGAGTTTACTTCTAGTAACTTCCATCATGAAAATGATCAAGTGGTTATTACATGTGAAAATGATGAAATGGTGGTTGAAGATTAAATTGTTGCCATGCAAAAAATTGAAGAATTTGTGGTTCAAAATGAGGAAATTAATGATGAAGAGATTGTCTCCCTTGAAAATCCAGAAAAGCCTCTAAACAATCCTTTGCTTGATACACCTCCTCCAATGGAGGATCCTCTAAAAGTTTGCTTGGCTCATTTCAATTGTGAGGATTTTGATGTTGACACTTCTATTTGGGAGGTAAATTCCTTACTTGATATTCCTCCACTCATTCACTCTCTTCCTTGGGCAACATCAAATGTGTCTCTTTCTTGGGAGCTTGTATCTCCTCCCATTCCCTCACTTGAGTTATCTCAAGCTGTTGAGCCCGAACCGCCGGATAAGCGTGAGGAGAATGTTGAAAGTCTGAAGGATAATTTTTCAAGCATTCCCGTGCTCAATATGACCCTTCACAAGTCTTTGCTTGATGTGCCCTCACTTGATCCACCTTCCCATAATCCAAAACAGCCCCTAATTAATCCAAATTTCTTCATTGAGGAAGAAGAGTGGGTTGAAGTCTTTCCGTTACCTCTTTTCAAATTTTATCTTGAAGCTCTTTTTCCTCCGCTTTTAAAAGAACTTTCTTATTTGGGGAAGCATGACTCTCTAGAAAGACATGGTAAAGGGTAATGAGGACTAATGCAAAATATGGTTCTTCTAGCTATCAACGTTAAATTTAGCACTCTTGGGAAGCAATTCTTTCAACTTCCAAGCTTCTCTTCCAAAGTTGCCTTAGCCAATAATTTTTCGAAAATTAGCTAAGTATAACCAAAATGTGAACTTTTCCGGAATTGTCTAAAATTGCTTTCCAAAAGTCACATTCGGTTTTCTTAGTCATTTTAAGGTCCCGGTACCATTTTCGGAATTTTTCAAAGCCATTCCGGCAAATTTCTCGACAAATCCAAAAATTACGGGACATTTGCTTCTAAACTATCACTTCTGCATTTGAGATCCAAATCCCGTTCCGCAGCTTCTACACGGTGACTAGGGCCCCCAAGAGTTTTAAGATTCATGTTTAAGTCGCCTTCGATCCTAACCCGGCCTTTGTAGGCCAGGATTTACTACAAAAGGTAGCCTTTACATAGGCCTATGGGCGCCCGCCAGAATCTCGCGAGCGCTCGCCAGAATCTCGCGGGCGCCCGCCAAGGCAGGCAGTGGGCTCGGCATTTCTGCGGGCGCCAGCCAAAATCCCGCAGGCGCCTGCCATTTTGGGCAGTAGGGTCATCAGCTCCCGTGGAGGCCCACCAGCGCTCCGCGAGTGCCTGCCGCCCTTCACAGATTCATCAAAAAAGGCCTCAAACAAGGCCCATTTCAAAATTTTAACTTTCCCTCTCTCTCAACCTGCAACCCCAAACATCTCCCTTGCCCTCTCAACCCTCCTTCCTCTCCTTTCATTCTTTCTCTCTCACATCTCATCCCTCATCCCTCTTCATCATTCTCTTAATCCCTCATCTCTGATTCTCTTCCCCTCCAATTTGCACCAAGCAAGGAGACATGGTTGGGAATCTCCATTTGGGTTAGTTCTCTTCCCCTCCATTCTCTCAAAGTTTTTGGTATAAATGGAGGATGGGATTGCATGTACTGGAGATTTGTGGTTGATTTGGGGCTAGTGTATCTTGATTGCAGGACAAATTTTTGGGTTTTCAAGAACCATTCATTGTCTTTGTCTCTAATTTTTGTAGAGTGCACACCACCTGCTCGACAAAATTCCTAACCCAACTTCATCTCTAAATGGCACCGCTTTTGGCATTATTTTGTTATCCATTTTAAACTTGTGGCTAATGTGTGCGATTTGTGTTTTGTATGAATTTTTATCTTTCAATAAGATTCATGTTAGTGACATTATTTCTGTTTTGGTTTTTCTTAAGAGACCTATGCTTTTACATGTGTATTTTAGTTGTGTCTTGACAGGTCTTCATGTCCAAGTTTAGGGGAACCATTTGCGCATTCACATAGATGGAAACCTTTGCCTTCGTCACTCCACTTGGTATTATTGTTCTTTTACCCTCTTTGCTCTTATTTTGATTTACTTGTCTTCATACATTGAGGACAATGTGATATTCAAGTTTGGGGGTACCTTTTGGTATTGCATTTTTTTTGCTTGCATATGCTAACTTGATGCATGTAAGTTAATAAAATCATTTTTTGGATAGCAATGATAGTGTAATCTTGGAACTTGTTGGGGATTGAAGTATGTGTTTAATACTTTGTGTATAGAGGCAAATGATAATTTTTGAAACAAGAAAAATAGAAAAATCTAAAATGATCATATTGATTCAAAAAGGTTTGTATAAATGCTTTAATTAGATTATCTTCGAGTATCACTCTCATCCATGCCTCATATTTCATATATGCACACTGGAAACTTAATTATGAGGCATGCAACCTGATGTACTTTGACCATGACTCAGTTGATTTGAATTGATGACCCTAATGAATGGATATCTTTGGCATGAACTAAAAAAAAAAAAAAAAAAAAAAAAATAGAAAAGAAAAGTTAAATAATGAAAATGATTAGTTTAAGTTCGTAGCCATGCTGACTCGAGTTATTAAGCCCTTGGAGTGTCTTTACACTTAGCACCCTAAAGCCATCTGGTTTGGGAGTTGCTGGCCTAACACTTGCTACATGGGTTAGTTAGAAAGCTTAAGGGACTTAGGCATTGCACGGTCATTCATAGAAATAAAAATAAATAAATATGGATCGTTGGAGTTCGTAGCCTTGCTGACTCGAGTTATTAAACCCTAGGAGTGTCTTTACACTTAGAACCCTAAAGCCATCTGGTTTGGGAGTTGCTAGCCTAACACTTGCTACATGGGTTAGTTAGAAAGCTTGAGGGACTTCGGCATTGCACGACCATAATATGTATGTAAATAAATAAATAAATAAATGTGTGTGTATTTTAAATAAATCATGCCTTAGAGACCTCATTTAAAAGGGAAATTTAATGATTTGAAGACTTGTGTTTTGAAATTGGAGAAAGAAGGTAAAAGCTGCATATTGGGAATCTGGTTCACTTTAACTGAAGCTTGAGATGATTTCTATTATAAATATGACAATTGTAGTATCTATATAGACTATGATGTTAATACATGAGAGTTGAAAGATGTGATACCCCTCAGATCCGAGACACGGGTTGATCAGGCCCAGGCCCAAACCCGAGGGATATCAAACAATTAATATGTAACCAAACACAGAATACAAGATAAAATAAGAAATAAAAAAAATAATAAGCTGAAAGAGTGCTAATTGAAAATCCTTAAGATATAAATATTGAAATCCAAAAATCCAAAACTCCATAAGCTTACAACTCGGGAATCCATCCATTGGACCCCTTATAAAAATTCTCCAAAAGATACTAAAATAATAAAAATAAAATCCAAAGCTAACATAGAGAAGATTCCTACATAATCGGAGGAATGAATAGCTGTATCTGCTCTGCACGTCCAAACTCTAACCTTGGAACTGACGAGCACCTGAAAAATAAAGAAGTGGGTCAGGCCCACATGCAAGTCCTGATCTACTACAATCCAAACAGTAATCTGATACGCAGATACATCCTAGGAAGACTTAACAATATCTAGAATAGTCCATATATGTATATAGTACACACTATAGGACGCTCATAGTCCAAAAAGGTTTGTCTTAGCCTGAATAGAGATACAATGCATATCGCACATACTGTGGTCATGTGTATCTAGACCTGCCAGGGAACAACACCTCTGTCCAGCTATCCATCCTAGGCGATATACGCACCCTAACCATGGTCATGAGACTCAAGCTCATACCACAACACCATATAATATATATATATATAGTCCGTACTCCTCCCAATACAGTATACCATCCATATGTGTAGTGGTCTGATATATGTATAACAAATCCATCCTGAAATCATAGTAGGTCATTCAATTCACAACTGATATGACACATGTAGGTGATGGACTTAACCTTTATGATTAATCCATACCTTAATCCAAATTAGGTAGGACTTAGTATTGGAATTAGTCCATACCTAGTATGTCACCGTCCCATACCGGAACATACCATCCTCTAGTTAACAGAGTTGATAAAACAGTACTAGATAGTCATTAACCCAACTCCCAAAATATGCACAAACCAAATCAATCCATAATTATAAAACTTAGGCATTCAGTCCAGGCCTAGAAATTATATTCCAACCATTAAATTTGTTATTTATAAAACATAGCATTTACATCATGCATCAAGTCCACTAATTGATAAAATTAACTGAATTGTTACATCAATTTACTTCCAACCAAAAATAGCTAATTCCAAGAATTTACTATGCTTAGAAAACTGTGTAAATATAATTAAAACAGTATTAAACCAAGAAATTCAAATTACAGTCCGTTAAATGACAAACAAAGACATGCAATTTACTTCTCCAACAATTACCATAACTGATGCAATCCATATCCCGTTTACACGATCAGTTAATTCCATCCATGCATACATTTGACCATACTACTATATGCTTGTATCACAACATAAACATGATTAGCCATTTAAGATTTGGCAGAGGAAGCAAAATTCCAAAATCAGTAAGCAATAGAAATTTAATTTCCATTCATCCTCCTACCAGTTTTCTATCTAAACTCGGATTAATTCCATCCTCATTATTTGAATGTAGGCTTGTTTCCCAACACTTTTATTAGTCTTAAACCTTAAATTACAACCTTCAGTAGCTTTTAATTAATTTTAAAAATTCAAACCTCAGCCAAACGGACCACAAAATGCAGTTTTCTGGACAGTTTAAGAGAAAGCAGGCTCTAGTAATTAAAAGAGCCTGCTCTTCTTTTCTTCAGAGCCGGCTCTAGGCTCATTAGAGCCGGCTCCACAACATCCTAGAGCTGGCTCTACCTTCTAGGAGCCGGCTCTAAGGGGGTTCTAAGAGCCTGCTCCTTTTTCCTCTTAGCAGCTTCGTCCGCTTCGTCGTCTTCTCTGTTTTCTGTGAGTACCAGTTGTTGCAGTAACTTTTAGTGCATGTTTTAAGGTCTGATTCAATTCTAGATTGATTATAAAACAAGGACATATAATGATATTTAATCAAAACTTGAATTGAAAACCAAACTGTTACTCAATAGAACAAGGTTACCAAGTTTCAGTTTTTATTTCTACCTTGTTAAAACAACCCAGAACAGGTTCATTCCATGAATTTAAACATTAATTAAACATGCATAAAGGTTATAGTTAAGCCTTAGTTTAATTCCTGGAGTCTTCCTAAACACGCACAAAACACAGATTAAAGAGATAGAGAAGAACAAGACTTGCCTTAAGTTTCAGATTTGAAACTCTAAACTGCCGTCTCCTGAATTTTTCAACGAGGTTTCCGACTATTGTTCCACCTTCGTCACCCTAGGTTTAGTCTCAATTGAAACCTACCACTCTAGCTTCCTCCCTTTATCCCTCTCTGTAACTCTCTGCCCTCACAACTTTCTGTATGACACTGTTCCTACAGAAAAGCTACGCTTTTATTTTGTGTTGTTGTTTTTTTTTAAACCCTAAGCCACTGTAACATACATATTTATCGACCTTATATTAAACCCTAATCCATATACAACTCGGCCCATTGAACAACCTAGGTTTAAAACAGTGTCAGCTACATGAACTTACGTAAATTTATATGCACAAGAAAGATAATAAAAATGAATTAAATAAATAAATAAAACAATCATTAATAAATAATTAATAATTAACAATTAAAGAAATAAGTAGAACAAATAAATAATTAACATAAAACAACCATTAATAAATAATTAATAATTAACAATTAAACAAATAAGTAGAACAAATAAATAATTAACACTTAAGCAATTAATTAAACAAAGTACCTGCAATATAATCAACACAATAAACAAGTAAACAATTAATCAAATAAATAAATAAATAAAAATACCAGAAATATCAAATACCAAAAATATCCTTTTAAAATTAGGGGTATTACAAAAGATGATTAGCCATTTTATTCTATCAATGCTTCATATACATAAGGTAGTCTTCATAATGATTCCATCTCCAATGTTCTCTATATTCCAAGTTTGAAAATGAGCTTTGTGCATCTTCATGCACCATGTTTGATGTTTGTGGGTAACATTCCTGTTAAACCATCACGAGACTTCACTCGTCCTCTAGGGACGCCTAGGGGTTTAAAAGGCTTGTTGCATATGCTAAATTCAACCGTCGCTCTCACGAAAGAGGAGATTTGTTGTCATTTCATTAAGTGTTTTCATTCTAGTTTCGCTAAGGGACTAGCAAAATGTAAGTTTGGGGGTGTGATAAGCGCCAAATATTGCATATTCAAGCGCCCCTATTTGCATTAGTTAAGTCCATTATTTGATTATTTCATATAGATTATCTTTATTTGCATGTTTTTATATATTTTCAGGTTTGTTTCCCAAAAAGGAATAAATATAATGTTTTGATGAGTTCTTGAATATCAAAGTGTGCAATGCTAAAGTTTACAGCCTCGCAACAGTGGAGTTCGACTTTGCTCATCATTTTTTACCCAACAAACTTGAGAATTGGACTTCCATTAAAACATGTTGTACTTAGATCTTTGAATTATCTTTCCAAATCATCAAACGGTTCTTCATTTGGAGTTCGGAGTAGAGAGTTATGGCCTTTTTACCAAAGGTGTACAGAACAGCCTGGCAGCAGTGAATTTTGACTTTGCTCTTCATTTTTGACCCACCAAACTTGAGAATTGGACTTCCATTAAAAAATGACGTACTTAGAGCTTTGATTTAGCTTTCGAAATTATCAAACGGTTTGTCATTTGGAGTTTGGAGCAGGGAGTTATAGCCTTTTTACCAAAGGTGCGCAGAGTTGAGGAACATCCGCGGGCGCCCGCGAGAAACCTGCGGGGGCCCGCCAAAATGGGCAGCGAGCTCGTGCGCCCGCGGGCGCCCACCGATTTGCAGAGATTTGCTCACCCACTCCATGATTTTTGCTCAAATTTTTCCCCTTTAACTAAATGAATGGCTAGGCTTCCTTCTAGGGATTTCTAAGCCACGAATTAGAGGGAGATAGATAAGATTTTTAGGATATATTTGGTGGCTTGTATTATGTAAAAAGATATCTCTCATTTTTGGAAGGTTTTTAGAGAGGGAAAGTAGAGTTCTTGAGGTGTTGGGTATTTTGGGTCCTCTAAGCTCGAAAATGGAGGGGGTTTTCATCTCTTCTCCTTCTTCTCTTGCATCCATGAGCAACGAACTCCCTATCATAGGGCGGTGATGAAGCCATTATTTGTAAGCATGCTATAATCTTGTTTTGATTTGGGGAATGAAGTATTTATGTAATCTTTTCATATTCTAGAGACTTACACATGTTGTAAATGTTCTTCAATTCAATAAATGATTGTGTTAATTGAATTATCTTGTCTTAAATTGTATGTTTTCATGATTATAGGGCTTACATCTCCTTGGTGAGAATGGAGATGAGAGTATGAAATGGTTTTAATGGCAAGTTGTATGGAAGATTTGATAGTTCATAACTTAGGGTCTCCCTTTTGATAGATTATTCTTAGCTTTTGACTTCATGTGCACTTATCACACAAATTGAGGACTTTGATGGTTCATAGCTTAGGAAGGATATTTCATGCTATACCTTAGTTTAGATAGATGAATTATACCAACCTTTGATGGATTATACTTAATTCTTGAATGTGTGAACTTCTTGAAGATATTGTAGTTGTCTTGCATTTCTACATATCATAATTACATGTATATTTTGTCCCCTAAGTTATTTGCAAGCAAGCATGTTTACATAGTTGATGGTGAATTCACTTCCCTAGACCTCTCTTTATAGATTTCTTCCTCTTAAATTCCTTGCATTTATTGTTTTAAGCACATTTCAATTATAGTGACTAAGTGACAAACCAAACAAACCTCTATACACCATTTCATCATTCAAAAAGTGATTATAGACACCTTGGCCGCCATAAGCTAGCAGTCCCAATGGTTCGACTTACTCGACCAATATCCCTATTTTACAATGATTTGTGCTGTTGCAAAGGATTGATTTATTAATTGAGATCGCTTTAACCAATCAGTGATCTGACCATTCAATTATTTAATCTTAAGTGGATTGATCTGGTGCATCACGATGCATTATAGTATGGTGCATGTTAGAATTTAAACCATGGATTAGGTTGGTCAACAGAAGATTGATCTGGTATGGGTGCATACATGTGAGCTTAAGTGAGCTAATCTGGTATGGGTGCGTTTGTGTGAGCTCAGTGAGCTAATCCAGTGTGGGTGCACCCACAGTAGCGTTTGAGCTCAGCCAATTATTTTGCCTGTTTGTGACATAAAATTAAAACGGTCATAACTTAGTCATCTTAAATCGAAATTGGTTCATTCTTAAGCTCAAATTCAAGGATTTTTCGTCCTCTTTCCAATGGTACTAATTTCATTATCAAATTCCTATCATACTAAGAGATATTTACATTTAGTGAAATGGTGTTGGAAAATTATTTAAACTAATATGGAATATTTATGGGAGACCATTTGTGACGATATTTAATGATGTTTAATTTGCGTAAATGTCATTAATTAATAGTTTGGTGATGGAAGGAGTTATATATATACTTAATTATATATGTGTATATATGATTTAATTAATTTATGTGTAGGATGGAAGGAACTATATGTATATATATATTCATTAATGTATATGTATATATCATTTAAGATAATTAAATTATTATTCTTATTTAATATATTATATTAGGCTGGTTATTAAATTAATCTTCTGCATATAATATATATGAAATGGTTATGTGTGAATTAATTTATTTTTAAGTTTGAAGTTGATATATAGTTGAATTGTATGCATGGATGAATTGTCATAGGCGTAAGTATTTTGCCTAAGTATTTGTATGAATAAAATACATACACAAAAAGCATGGTTGAATTGTTAATTTAAAAGTATAGATATGTATACTTAAAGGAGGCATGGTTGGGTTGCCAATGTATAAATAAATATATTTATAATGACATGGTTGATTTGCCAAATGTGTAAATAAATATACTTGTGGAGGCATAGTTGAATTGCCAATGTATAAATAAATATATTTATAATGGCATGGTTTATTTGCCAAAGCATAGTTAAATTGCTATGTATTAAATGATTAAAATTTCATCTATGGTTATTGAATGTGTAAGTTGGATTAGACTTAAATATTCTTATATTAGAATAATCTAGTATTTAAAGGTTAGTATATTATTTTGTATTAATAAAATAATATTGGTGCAGACATGAATGATTTGTTAAAACTTGGATATTGGATATGTGATTTTAATAATTACAATTATTATTAGGGATTAGATTAAATATATTTTTCCTTTAATTATATTTTATTATTTAATGGTTTAATAATTGTTTAGGATTGAATTAAAGTTAAAGGAATTTCTCTTTAAAAGAAATTGTGATTTGGTTTAGGAATGATTATTAATTTAATCATTGTTTAATAGTTTTAAATTTAATGAACCTATTAATGGATATGATTAGTGTATTATATATAATTATTTATATATATGTGTATCATTATTTATTAAAGATAAAAACTTTAACATGATTGGTTTTGGTGAAAGATGATTTGCTTATTGGTTTTCAGATGCCTGGTAGAGAGAGCTTACGCGTAGGGTTTAACCCGCGATTTATTTTTCAGGTTATTAAAAATTCCAAGTCTTAAGGTTGAGGATCCGTAACTGGAGGACTTATCCATTCTTTCTATTTTATTTCAAAGTAGGATATTATTACTTCAGTATGTATTGATGAATTTCTGGATAGTAGATTTTGGTTAAGGGGTCCTTGAATTATAGGATTCCCAAGCTGTAACCATTGGAGAATTATTAATGGATTTATTATTTAATGGATTTTCCTTCAGCGAGTTATTTATTCTTTTTATTTTCTTTTTGTACTCTGTGCTTGTTAAATACTTTAATTGTTTTGATATCCCTTAATTTTGTGCGCAGATTTGATCAATCCGTGTTCCGAAATTAGGGGATGTCACAGTTGACTTATTGTAGTGCATGCATGGTCGTAGATCACTTAATCGCCCTCTTGCTCCTGTAAATCAAAATCTCGAAGTTTCCCTTTGGCATTTAAGAGATAGTACTAGGTATAGTCATCCTAATCTTTCAAATTTTGATCCTCAATCACCTTTAATGGAAGACCTAATAAGAACAAAAAATCCTAGACCTACTAGGGAACGTCCTAGACAGCTAATACCAACTGTGATACCAACTGTGATACCCCTCGATTCTAGAGCCACGGATGATCAAGTCCGAGCACAGACCCGAAGGATATCAGACAATCAATACGTAAACAAGCAGATTACAAAAGAATTAAAAGAGAATAAAACAATATGCTGAAAAGAATTTCAAATACGAAAATCCTCCAAATATAAAAGTTTAATAAATTTTAAAACCTTCAAATCCTTACAACTCGGGAATCCATCTAGTGGACCCCTAATCCCAAACGATGAATAAATTTACAGAATTAAAATCCAAAACTAAAAATAAGAACAAAAAATTCTATGTAGTCGGAAGAGTAAGTGTCTGTATCTGCATTAACACGATCAAGCTCTAAGCCTGGTACTGACGAACACCTGAAAAATAAGAGTGGGTCAGGCCCACATGCAAGTTCCATCCTACTACAGTCCATACATAAACCCGATACGCAGATACATCCTAAACAGCTCGGTAATAACTAAAATGGTCCATATAGATATAGATACACACTATAGGACGCTCACTAGCCTATAGTAATCACACCTGAGTAGAAGGTAACACGCAAAACGCATGTAGCGTAGTCATGCACACCTAGACCTACCAGAGAACGTCATTAGGTCCAGTTATCCATCCCTGGCAATATACGCACCCTAACCGTGATCAAGAGGCTCAAGCCCATATCACGGTACCATAATGATATATATAAAGTCCTTCCTAGTGCAGAAAAAAAACAACCATCCGTTATGTCGTTCAACTGTTTTAGTTGACAGGACATGCATCCATGTAGGATTTAACTGTTTTAGTTAATCCATTATGTATGTATGAAGAGGTAGGACTTAGCTTTGTGATCTAATCCATCTCCAATATGCCACCATCCCATACCGGTACATATAATGCATATGATTCATAAATGATGTACACTCAAATGAATATCAAGTATATCTAGAAGCAAACATAATAGAAGTCAAATATATGCAAGGTTCTATTATGTATCTAGTATATAATTCAAACCATATATTCTCCATTTAAATTGCTAAAGTACAATAAACAATTTAAATCATCCACATCCATATAATTGACAGAACCGAAATTATAACAATATCAATTAACATCCATAGCACGATATAATGATAAACAGAATTATAACTGAGCACATTATACTAGAATGTCAAAAATACCTCCATTTTAGTCCATTTGATTTGCTAAATCAAACCAGAAATCAAATCCTCCTCAATTCTTGTCGGCATGCGGATTACTATTCAAATCTCACGACGTCCATTCAATCCTTAACTATAAATCTTGTGCATGATCTAATGACATTTAGAAGTCTAAACTGCACCTTATGAAACCCCAATAGCATTTTGATACTAATCCATTTAAATTAGTTAAAACACAACCAGTGAGTAAAACTTCCTCTCAACTCCTGACAGCATGTAAATTAATATCTAAATTTAATGACATCCCTTTCCAGATCACACATCCACATTCCTGGGCCTTAATTATGTGTTATATATCTTTGATACATCATTCCTAAAATATCTTTTATTCCAGTCCATTCAATTGGCTAAACAAACTAGAAATTTAAGTTTTCCTCTTTCCTGGACAGCATGCACATTAATCTTTAAAAAATTCACGATGTCCATTAATATTAGCACACTAGCATGTACTAATTATTTTAAGGTTTTAATTGGTTAATTTTAAACATTCAAAACCCTACATCACTTTCCAAAAATTACATTTAAGCCACTTAATAAATAATAAAAAAATCAGCAAAATGCACTTACTGTGCATTTACAAAAGAGGAGCCGGCTCCACAAAAGTTTGGAGCCTGCTCCATCCTCTTGGAGCCGCCTCCATGAGAGTGTGGAGCCTGCTCCACTTCAATCGAGCCGCCTCCATTGAAGGGTGGAGCCTCCTCCACCCTCCTAGCCTCTGTCTTCTCCAATTCTGGACACTTTCTGACTTTCCGGTTGCCCCTGTTAAAGTTCCTAACCCTTTGTTTTAAGTTCCAGACCATCCCAACTAATTATATGAAGTAATTTTGTGTCACTACATGAATCAAAACAAGTGTACATTCAAGCAAAATCAAAGTTAAAACAGGAACATAATCTAACCGTAAAAGTAGTCTTAAAACAATTCAATTCCATGCAATTTAATTCCATTAAATTCAGGCATGCTAATTAAATAAATTTTCCTGTCCATTTAAGTCCCTAAAAACTTCTCAAATCTCAACAAGCATTGCTTGACAAAAATTTAAAACCGAATCAATAACAGTTTGCAAACATCCATTACAGTTACAGTTTAAACAGAGACTTAAAAACTTCTTACAGTTTTAATTTATCATGCAATACTCATCCGTTTTAGAGTTTAATTAACTTCCTGGAGACCCCATAGAATGCAGAAAACAAATTTACACGAAGGAGATAGAATGGAACTTGCCTTTAGGTTTCGATTTGAAACCTTTCAACATCGTCTCTAAATTCCGGCAACTGCTGACTGCCGGCCAACCTCCTACCACTCTGTTTCAATTCCACAAGCCATCCTTTCATTCCTCCTTGGTCCGAGCTTCAGTCCATAGTTGAGAGCCTAGTTGATTCTCCCAGTTTTCCCTCTATGTTTTCCCCTCAAACCCTCTCTGTTTTCTCTCTACCTCCAATTATGGGAACAACATCCTAAAACCCTTGCAAACATATAACGTATATATATATATACAAGCTCTTGTAAAACCCTAATCCTAATTCCAGCCTAATTAAAAGTCGGCTAACCTAATCTCATAAAAATAAAACCCTAAACTTAATTCTAACGCAACCCCTATATTAAACAACCAACTAAACAATTATGTCCACCATAGATATATCTGTAATTACTATTAAATACCTAATTAAATAATTACACTTAAAACAAATAAATAAAATGCAGCAAATAAATAACTACAATTAAATAAATCATTCAACAAACGTCAACAAACACAGCTTCAATAAATAATTAAATAAATACACAATTAGACAATTACCCAAATAACACAAAAGTCACATAATTAAATAAAATGCAATAAAATCAAAATTAAATTCCCATTTTATTCTTTTAAAAATTAAGGGTATTACACTACAGACTTATACTTATGTATATATAGGCTAAAGAAAATTAACCCTAATCCTATTCCATTCCAAGTCTGATAAAAGGAAAATAAATAAAAAGAAAAATAATAATACATATATAAAATCTCTAGTTTGTACGTGATGTATAGTTATATATATATATAATCAACTTATATATATATATATATATATATATATAAACTAACTATATTTATTAATATTAATTATTTACAAATACTAATAAATATGATATCCTAATATACATATATATATATGTACACCCATCCATAGGTAGTTATCCGTACCCATTACATCCCCTATCCAAGTAGTCTATGCGACCCATTGGGGTGGTCCATTACTACAATCCATATCCATCCTTTTTAAACAATAAAAATAAAATATAAACAACAAATTCATTTAATCCTAACAAATAAAAATATAAACAAATACAAATCATCACATACAAATTAATCTACACAAATAATTCAATTAACACGTAAATAAATAATTCAATTAACACATAAACAAATAATGCAATTAACACATAAACAAATAATTCAACTAACACATAACCAAATAGCCAAATAATCAATTAAATAATTAAAAATTTAATTAAAACAAATAAATAAATACTGAGACTATCCTTTTAAAATTAGGGGTATTACAGATATGCCACGTCATCAAAAGTCAAATCAAACTAACATCCCCTCAATGCCGGCTTCAAAAATGAAATAATAAAAAGACAAAAGTGGTCAACACTTGGTCGATATAAGAACTCCAGCCAGCTCAGCAAAACCGATAATAGCCAGTCGATAAACCCATAAGCATAGGACCCTCAATTAGTGGATCGATGGGCCCAAAACCTCAATCCAACCAAGCCAAAAATTGTCGATCGATGGGCCCAAAACCTCGATCCAACCAAGCCACAAACCGTCGATCAATGGGCCCAGAACCTTGATCCGACTGCACCACAAACAGTCAATCGATAGGCCCAGAACCTCGATCCAGCCAAGCCATAAACAGTCGATCAATGGGCCCAGAACCTCGATCCAAGCAAGCCACAAACTGTTGATCGATGGACCCAAAGCCTCGATCCGAGCAAGCCACAAACTGTCGATCGGTGGGCCTAGAACCTCGATCTGACCAAGCTATAAACCATCGATCGGTGGTCCCAGAACCTCGATCTGACCAAGCCATAAACTATTGATAGATGGACTCAGAACCTCGATCCGACCAAGCCACAGTAGATCAATGGGTCTTGCTAGGGCAGACCTAATTTGAGGAGAAAAAGTGAAAGACAAGCTGGAATAAGGATAGAGTCCATTATAGCCACCATCTGTCTAGGTCATTCAAGGAAGGTACGTACACCTGGCAACAGATTCTGAAAAGTTTGGATTAGGGCATCATGAGCTGTAAATGGATACAACCTTAATGACCTAGGGCTATAAAGAGGTGGCTGACGAAAAAGGATGAGGCCAGAGGAAGAAATCAGGCTTTGTCAGACTTCAGACTTCGTTATACTCTACCATTGTTTTCAATTCTTAGATTGGGCTAATTTTCCCTCCCTTAATCAGCTCTCCTGTATTCCTCATATTGTTTTAGTAATATTCCGAGATACATTCTCTTCTTTAGTTTTACTTGAAAATCAGGTACTTCCAAAAACAAGATCTTCCTAAAACAATACATTGTTATTGTTCTTCAGAATCAAAAGATCAAAATTTGGGTTCTACCATAGCTGTACAAATATAATTACATACAAACATACATACATATATATATATATATATATATATATATATATATATATATATATAATACCTATTCACCTCCACTTCTAAACTAATCCTCATTCTCAATGCAATAATCCTAAGTTGGATGAGAGAAGAGCAATAACTTTTCTTCTTTCTATTTTTTTTTTTTTTTTTTAAAGGCACAAACCAAAATCATTTTATGATTCTAGCAATGATTCTTTATATTAATCACATATTCTCCAGTTTGAGAAGGTAGAGAGTAAACCAACCCCTCAAAACACTATTGCTAGATCCTAATTCAATTTTTTATTTTTTATTTTTGTAATGCCCAGACACATATTCTAGTATTTATAGGGACAATATACAGTGTACTAGAAGCCTTTGATTTGTATAAGATCAGATGGTCGAAAATTGGCACAATCAGAAAATTGTGTTATATCATATCAGAAATGAAGTAAAAGATGTTATTAATCCAATTAAAAATGGGTTAAACCAGTTCTGATTCTATTTTTGTTATATATATATATATTATAAATTTTAGGACACTAGTTATAATTTTATTGTCTCACTTACCTAGTCAGTAGAAATTTTCTACTTACCGATGAGTAGATAAGTATTGTCCATCACTGGTGAGTAAGAAGTTCATACTTACTTCTAATATGACGCAAAATTAGTAAAACACATGTCCCTATAATATAAAATAATAAAAAATAAAAGATTTGAGAGATTATTCGGATTAAACCCAATATGATCCAAATCTAACTCTCTCTCCCCCTCTCTCTCTCACTACTTTGGTGTTTTCTTTTTGTCTAGGGAGTGAATGAGAAGGGTATTTAGTCGGGAAAAAAAAATTAAGCTAAAATTCTTAAATAAAATAATATTACAAGATACAAACAAAGTACTGGATGATGAATAGAAAGAAGAATTATAAATGTAATGATACATAAATATTTGTTTTCCGCCAAAAAAAAAAAAAAAAAAAAAAGACAAGAAATAAGTAATAACAATCTATCTTGTAAGAGTAATGATACTCATACTGAACATTTGAGTGAATTGCCTAACCAAATAATTTCTAATTGGCCATTTATACCAAATATAACTAGGTCGAGGGCCCCACTTTCTTATTTGTTGCATACTTGGCCAATTAAAAGAGTAGGTCTAGCAATTCAGTGCAACTATTCGGTGCAAAAATCATTTCCCATCCTGCAATCAACAAATCATCTATCAAATCATGTGAATCAGATTTTAAGTAATTGGGTGTACTTTAGATAAAAACAATTGATAAGTATATATAAGGATTACACATTAAATTATGAAAGATAAATTAAAGTCAAAACTTTCAGTATTAGCATATTAGGGTTTTAGCGGAGTAGTTTGAGAGTGGGAAAGAGAGAGAGCGTTAAATTATGATTTGATTTGACTTGGTTAGCATTTAATTTTTTTAATTTTTTATGTTAGAAATATTTGTCACATTACTTTTGGCCATATTAAAGGTACATATAAACTTCTTACTCCTTGATGAATAAATAAATATTATTCATTTTTAATTGTTGCTATCTTCAACAATAATTCTTTGAAAACAACCGCTCAATCTCTGGCTGTGCAAAGGAGATGCGGACCTTTAAATAAAAAAACACACGCAAAAAGAAAAATAAAAAAAGGTCATTCCACGCTAACCTCAAACCTAGCTAGCTCACACAACAGTGACTGCCCGACTGACTATTCACGGGCACACAGTCTCGGAAACTTTATTACGACTTTCATTATGCCAACCTTGTTTCTCGACACAAACTGTGGAATTTATGTGTCGTGCACTGAACACTTTGTATGACATCATAGACATGACATCAACAGAAAATTAGTACGTACAGCGAATGAGTTGCGGAACTTTGATTGATGGAACGTACAGCAAATGAGTTGTAAGGACAAAAAAACCACTAAAATACTTCCCCCCTCCGCATTAATAGTGTGTTATCTCATTTTTTTTAAATCCATTTTAATTATCACATTTTAAAAATAAATACACTATTTTTTATTGCATTTTAAATTTATTCTTAAAAAATTAAATTAATTAAAATTTCAAAATAAATGAATCCCATTTTTCATAATACTACTTTTGAAACCCAAAAACAAGTGGATCTCATTAAAAATCAATACTTTACTTTTTAGGAAGTGACAAATTTAAAAATGCATAATTTGCCAACTCAATAAAATATAAGAAAAGTTATTGCCTTAAAAAATGTGAAATAGGAAATTAGACTATTATTAAGGGACAAAAGGAGTAATAAGAATCAAATTTGTGATCCTCTCCTTCTTACTTAACCATCTTGGTAACTCTTAACTGGTCTATAAATAAGGATCTCACTGTGAGACCAAATATATCAAAAAAAACAACAATCAGTAAAAATGGGGGAGAAACAATATGAAGGCCATGTAGTAGTGCTCCCTTATCCAGGCCAAGGCCACATAAATCCTCTCCTTCAATTTGCAAAACGCTTAGCATCCAAAGGTGTCAAATCTACACTAGCCACAACCCATTACACTGTCAAGTCCATAATGGCACCAAACGTCGAGGTTGCGCCCATCTCTGATGGGTTCGACGAGGGTGGCTTTGCTCAGGCCGGAAATGAGGATGTGTACTTGAAGTCATTCAGAGCCAATGGCTCAAGAACACTATCCGAACTCATTCAGAAGTACAAAAACTCTAGCTCCCCAGTCAATTGTGTCGTGTATGATTCGTTTTTTCCATGGGCACTAGATGTTGCTAGGCAACATGGCATATATGGGGCACCATTCTTCACTAACTCAGCCACAGTATGTGCCATATTTTGTCGCATACACAACGGCGCGCTCACTCTCCCGGTGAAGATGGAGGACACACCCCTGCTGCTACCTGGCCTGCCTCCACTCAACCTTCCTGACTTGCCCAGTTTTGTCAAGGCGCCTGAGAGCAACCCTGCTTACTTAGCAATGAAATTGAGTCAGTACTCCAACTTGGAAAAGGTTGATTGGATATTTAACAACACCTTCGAGGAATTAGAAGGCGATGTAAGTACATGATCAACATCATTTCATTCAATTCTAAGTCCAACCCACAAAAATTTAGAGCCATAAATGTTTGATTAGCTTCTGAACTTTGTGACATAAATTGCATAAATATATTATTCTTGGTAGTTCTAATGTTTTGTTTTTTATGTTCATGAAGGCTGCAAAAGGTGCATCAGAGATCTGGCCAGCAAAGTTGATTGGTCCAATGGTGCCATCAGCCTACTTAGATGGCCAAATTGAGGGGGACAAAGGATATGGAGCAAGCCTGTGGAAGCCACTAGGCGGTGAGTGCATCGAATGGCTAAAAACAAAGCCATTAGAATCAGTAGTCTACATTTCGTTTGGAAGCATGGTTTCATTGTCAGCAAAACAAATGGAAGAGATCGCGTGGGGGTTGAACGGAAGCAATTTCCATTTCCTGTGGGTGGTGAAGGAGACCGAGCACCATAAGTTGCCGGATGAGTTCATAAACTCAACAAAAGAAAAAGGTCTGATTGTGACATGGTGCAACCAACTAGAAATGTTGGCTCATAGATCCATTGGCTGCTTTGTGACGCATTGTGGTTGGAACTCAACACTGGAAGGGCTGAGCCTTGGCGTGCCGATGGTAGGAGTGCCACAATGGGCAGACCAAATGACTGATGCTAAGTTTATAGAGGAGATATGGGGTGTGGGGGTTAGAGCTAAAGAGGATGAGAAGGGAATTGTGAGAAGAGAAGAGCTTGTGTGGTGTTTGGAGGAAGTGATGGAAGGGGAGAGAAGTGATGAGATTAGGAGGAATGCCAGTAAATGGAGGGAGTTGGCTAAGGAAGCTGTTAGTGAAGGAGGGAGTTCAGACAAGTGTATTAGTGAATTTGTGGAGCATTTGAAGGGTTCAAATAAGAAAGCAGAGGGAAGGTACCTAAATGGTCACACTTAGTTGTGGAAATACACAAGTTTTTATTTAAGAATTTGTCCTGTGTGTGACAAGCAAGCAATCTTACTAGTAAAGGGGCTTTTGATGATTTGGTTATGCCTTTGGACTCACCAATGTCCTTAGCCGTGTTCTGGGGTTTTTATATCCTCTCTCTTTTATTGTTATTTCTTTTTCTTTTCTTTTTTTTTTTTTGTCTTACTTCTTAATTTTATTTTAGTTGTACGGTAGGGGCTGGGGAACTGTGTTTTTTCGTGGTATGTTGTTTTGTAGGAACTCTCAAGTCTCATTGTTGCAGATTGTTGACAATCTTCTCGGTTACCCCCCCCCCCCCCCCCCTCCCTTATTTTTTTTTATTTTTTTATTTTTTCAAATGAAAGACTATATGGATTCCTTTTCTTTCCTATGCTATTTTTATGACAAAATATATGGGATTCAAGAAGCAATTATTAGATCATCCTGAACAATGTGGTCCAGCCCAATCAAGAATTTTAATAAAATATTATCAGATACTTATGATCTTGGACTATCCAACAGTTTATGGATTTTGAAACCTCTTCCATAGTCCATGTTAGGGAAATTCCATCATATTTTTAGAAATAATATAAAGACAATGTTCATACACAATGATTCAAAAATAATGAACAATAACACCAATGAATAATCTAAGAATAATTCTTCATTAAACTAAATAATACATCATTTGAACAATATGGATATAACAATAAACATGAATTTAACGGGATAAATAATTCTTCAATATAATATTAATATTAGCTCAATAATATAAATTAAGAAGTAAAAAGATAATAATAAAATAGGTAAGAAAGTGTTGGTATGATTGTTGAGGCATGTGTAAACACATTGACTTAAAACTGATAGTCTTCTCCTTCGTGCTAGTATTGGTGAAACTATTCAGCTCCAAGATACAACACAATCAGTTTGCAGCGGTATCTCTTCCACGTGCACGACAACATGAAAACTAATTCTAAGTCTATATAAGTCTAGTTGCTCATAAACTCAATAAGTAAAATACTCTCAAATACAGTATACACATATGCATATATGGAAAAGTATAACAGAAAGATGAAAAACTATTCTTTTAGATTCTCACTCACACTAGATATACTTTCTCTTTAGAATGATAAACATACAACATTTTTATTGTGTAAAAGAGTGTAACGATTGTAGCAACATAAATAGAGAATTTAAATATAATTATTCCATCAATATAAATATAATAAAGCATTCTATTAAATAGTATTTAATATAATGTAATTTAATATATTTATTAATTTTATTAAAATATTATTTAACAGTCCATACCCAAATACATACCCTTGAAAAGGACAAGCGACAGACAATTGTAGCTCTTTCTGTTGACTCTCTAAATCGGCAAGCTCAATTGATTTAGAAATTGACTAGTGCTGACGTGCCAGAACCAATAACTTGGTTCAAATAAAAAGATCTAGTCTATTTTACAGAAAGTTATAGATCAAGCGATGAATGAGAGAAAGAATAGAAAACTCTCAATTGGGTTCCTAATTGCCATGAACGAAAACAAAACTTTAAAGGAAAAGCGAATTGCAACAAAATAGAGTAAAATTGAAATGGAATTAAACTGGAATAGAAAGCTATGATAACTACTGAAATTAAATCAACATGAAAGGAAGCTACAAGGAATAAGAATTCAATTCACAGAGAAGAATATAAATAATAAAGGAAACTAAACTAGAATTTAATTAACTAAGAAATTTGAATTAAACTAAAGAAATCAAGTTAAACTAGGAATGCATGATTGAAGAATAAAAAATGTATTGATACAAATGTTCGAGAGGTGTTCGACCCCTTACATAGGCTATCTCTAATAATATTTATAAGCCAAATAAAAAGTGTCCTAAAACAATTACTTCTTAGAATAAGATAAAAACTATCTTACAAACACATAAAGCTATCCAACAACTCATCTTGATAACCCAACAACTATCGCCATCCTTGCATATCAAATTGTTGGTACCCCAATGTTTACTCATTCTAACAGAACCACCTTATGTAATGCCCAGGATTTTTTTGAATTATTTATTTATTTATTTATTTTTCATGCCTCGTTTTGCGTGCCATGTGGGCCCTGATGGTTGTTTAGGTCATTTGCTCGAGTTGAGAGTTTTAGAAAAGCATATTAAGTATTTTAAGTCAATTAGAGGTGACGGGACCATTTTTAGAATTTTTTGAAAGTCGGGATGGCTTTTGGATTCGGGAATTTCTCCAATTTTTCTCATTTTAAGTGAGGGGCATTATAGACATTTTACACACATATACATATGTTTGTAAGTATACATTGAGGTAGATATTTTGGGGATGATTTTGGTATTACAATGAAAGAGGAAAGACAAATGAGTAACTTAGCCAAGAATTAGTAACCATCTTAGGATTGACAAGTGGCATCACGTGGACCATGTGTGCAATTACAAGACAAGTCAACACCCCCATTTCCTCTTCATTTAGGCCAAATCTTCTCGCTTTCTAACCTTTCTCCTTTTCTCTCTATATCTATACACATATTTGTCTTCTATATTGCAAATTTTATTTTGAGAAGGTTAGAATGGGATTTTGATGATGAGCAATAAGGGAAATTAGAGAGCATGGCAAGGGATTCATTTTGACACTAATTGTAATGACCCGAACCCAGGGGTCCGAATCTTTAACCGGGTCCCTACCCGTACTTAAGGGCACATAAGGGCAAAATGGTTATTTCAAGGCAAGTATTAAAGATGAGTTGAGTATGAGCAGTCAAATGGGTCATTCTAACCTCACATTAACCAAATAAGTCAATTCCATAAGTTTCTAATGGCTTACAATTTCCAACATTTACCTATATTTGAAGGATTCTCTGACACCTCTTCACTAAAATAGTTATAATTCTCAATGTGGTTGGAATTTGAGGATGATATTGATATCATTGAAAAACTGACTTTGAGCTGGTCAGTTTAGGCTAAATAATGACCCGGGTTTGAAATGAGGGAGTTATAGCCATTCGAAGTTTGGATTAACAACCACTGGACAAGTAAGCTAGAATGCTCTATCGATCGAGTCTAACTCGACTGATTGAGTCCAAGCTCGATCGATCGAGTCCAAGATCGTGTGGTGTAGCCGAGAGCATGAAATTTGAGATTTTTTTCAATTTTTATAAGTATGGAAGGCATCAATCGATCGAGTGGAAGCTCGATTGATCGAGTGAACCTAGAAAATGGTCAATTTAACCACTTAGGAAGCTTTGTTTGGTTCCTATATTGAATTTATGATAATGGACACATCCATACAAGTCAAAACCTGTCCTGAAACTTCCACAAACATAGATACATTATCAAATTAATGACAAGTTTCATAATATACATAACCAAATGAATAAATTTACATTGACATTGCCATGGTTGTAAAATAATACAAGTTTATGCCCAAACTTTATAAATAGTTTCGACTATAAGGAATGATGAAATTGAACATCCTAACTACATAATAATCGAACACAGAATACAAATATTATAACTAAGAATAGATAAATTGTTGAAAGAAACTAAAATGATAATCCATTAATAAAATTATCAGAATAAATTTTCATTAAATAATAAAATATTCTGATACATCTAATCCTCCAAAATAATTATAATTCAAGAATCTTGTAATGACCCAATTATTTTCCTTCCTTTCCTTTTTCTCAGATTTCACGGATATATATATTTTTTCCGTTGATCTTTTCTTTTCTGAGTTTGGTTTCTCGTCACTTAGTGTCATCTTGAGTGCTCGGGGATGGTTTCCAAGAATCTTTTCCTTGGATTGACGACTTCTTTGAGGACCGAGTCATTTTCACTTTTTCACTTTTGTGACACTATTCACTTTTCATCTTTTTCCTGTTTGTCACTTTGTTGGCACAACCTCACTTTTCATGAACGGATTTGGTTTTGGTTTTGCATGCATCCACGATATTTAAATTCCATGTTATGTGTATTTTTACTTTTGTAGAAAAGCATGCTAGTAGTGTACTTTCTTCCTTGGGGGTGTGGATGCACAATTTTTTAGAATTTTTATTTCTTTTGAGGTCATTTGTGTAATTACTATAAGTAATTATTTTTCGTCTTAGGAACCATTTTATATTTAATTTAGAAGATATTTTCAAAAAGGACCTTTTTGCAATTTCTGAAAAGTGTGATAAGTGTTACACTTTCATTGGTCCACTTGTTGACATTTGTGTGGGGATACTTTGATGTCTTGGATGATTACATGTGGAGGGTGGAGATTCAACCACTTGTCGACCTAGGATAGGTGCACTTGTTGACTTGGATGGTAGATAAGTGTAGGCTTAGGGTTAAGCCTACAATGGATGCTTGGATGAGTGACAAGTGTATGCTCCAAATTAAGTCTTGCAATTATTTTTGGGCTACTTTGGGATTATGTTGTTAAAGAGGGGTTTTTGTGTAATTGACCATAGATGTGTGTGTTGACCATAGTGTAGGATCACATAGTGAGTGGAGGATTTCTATTTCCTCCACTCATACTTTTTCACATTATGTCATTATCTTCCTCACCACAAACCCTAGCCACCATTAGAGAAGCTTGATGCTTAGCTCTTAACTTCGATTTTTGAGGGTCTTCTATTCACCTTAGACCATTAACCTTGGGAGACAAAAGTTTCCTCTCACTTTCCTCTTCAAAACCGTTGTTTTGTTTTCCATTTTTGAGCTTGGTTGCTTGGGATTACAGAGATTCAATTCTCTATTGAGGTAGGGGGTGTTATAGTTTATTATTTAAAGGTTTTACTTGTTTTTGTATGAAATATAAGTTGTATGCATGTCTTTTGTTAATTTGAGAAATTAATGATGTATCATAGCTTGCATATAACTCATTTTAGACTTGGTATATGGCATGGCCATGACTTGATCTTTATTATATATTAAATTGGGTTGATTTAAATGAGTTTCAAATCTAGAGATTTAATAAATTTAATTTAATTTAATTTCTAGTTAATTGTGTTTTACTTGTATTCCATTTTAGACTTGATATATGGTATGACTATGACTTAGTACTTGTTATATATTAATTCGGAATCATTTGAATAACTTTTGAAATTTAGAGATTTAATTAATTTAAGTTAATTAAATTCTAGATGATGATATCTTGCTCATTTTGCACTTTTGATTCGATACAAGTAATAAGCATGCTGTGTTATTTAACATATAATAATTTGAGGTTATTTAGAATTCATTGAAATCTAGAGAATTTAATTATTTTTCTTTAATTAAATTCTATCTATTTTTTTTAATGGATTTAATTATATCGTAGAAGTTGTTTCTATGTTTAAATTATGGATGTTGAACTTGTTGTGTATTCGCTAGGTTGTGTTTTAAGCATTGAATAACATTGTTGTTAAATTTATATTCATGAAAACTTGTTTCCAATATTGAATATATGATTGACTTGTGTAATGAATTGCACACTTTGCATTTGACATTATATATATGCCATTTTAGAATTGAAACTTTAAGGCATGGATTGTGTGGTTTCAACCTACTTGTGCATGAAAGGTGATTCGTGCATTATATAAATTATGTATAAGTTGTGAACTTATTTGGTTTATTTTGGAGTCTTGGGACATTATTACAAGTGATATGGTTAGAGTTTAGCTCTAGTGCGGGAGGTATGAGTTCTCCCCAATTAAGATAGTGCGTACTAGGGTGGTCTTCCCAGCCGGTTAGTGCCCGAAATAACCGTTTTGTTCTTGGTTCATTTCGAGACGTGATGTCCAAGTCTTCCACTATTTGATTTCGCATTCAATTCTAAGTTGACAATCATGTTTAATTGTGACTTGTGGTTTTGGTTATTAACGATTTAATGTTGTTAAGTACATTTGTGCATTATGATTTGTATGGAATCATCGCATGTCTTTGATGTTGTTAAGTACATTTATGCTAAAATGTTCAAATGTAGCTTAGGAATGATCCTATAGATTTATTGGAACCTAGACGTTAGGTGGCATGACCCCCTTTTGTCATTTTCGTATTTTAGATTTCAAGTTGATAACTTTGAGAATCTATATCTTGATGCATTGTGTTAGAAATTTTAATTATACTAAATTGTTATATTTATTTGTTTTGCACTTTACATTTTAAGTTCATAACTTTGAGAATCTATATCTTGTTGCTTTGTATAGCATGCTTTGATGTTGTTTGGAATAGCATGAAGGATGTATTTCATGCTAGAAACGATCTAAGGTAGCTTAGGATACTCCCCGAGTCTCACCTTTGATATAGACGTTAGGTGGCATTATCCTTTTGAATTGTTTCACCTTAAGGTGCTATTATTGTAAAATGCTATGTCTATGCATGCTCATCTCCTACGAGTAGCCTTATGTTACTCACCCCAAAGTTACCGGGGCATTATTCAGGTACGAAGACTTGGCTCATGATGTTCATCGTTGCTTGGATGATTGTAGACTTGAAGGTTTTAATTTTTGTAAAGGTTGGTTTGAAATGCCACTTGTAGCCTTATTTGTTATAATGTGTATATTTGATTCCATATATGTAATGTGTACATGAGTACACCTTTTGTATTTTATTTGACATGTATGAGATGAGGCCAAAAGCCAATGACATGTATTTTGTATCCAATGTAACTTTTGACTTTATGAAATATTATGAAAGTATTGAAAAATGTTAAGTTATTGTCTCGCCATGGTTGCATCGGGTACGGGAATTCCATTTTCATTCTTTCATAGGGTTTCATTAATCATATATGAAGTGTGGCCAAGGGCCAAATGGTAATTTCCAATCATTTGTTAATTTTAGTTTTCAAAATTTTCATTTTATGTGCATCTTTGCCTTTTTGGCCGTCGGGGGGTCGAATTTTGCATCGGCCATTTTTGGGAGCCACGGACCATTCCCGCGTGATTAAAATCACTTATTACGTTTGCGTGCATATTCTTTTCAGCCTAGAAATGCATTTGGGGTCAAATGCATACTTGGCGCTAAGTTGTATTTTTGTCGTTTTGAGCCTAATTTGATTTAGGGGCATTATAGGCATTTCATAGCGAGTTTTTTTGTTTTCGTCCACGCTGTAGGGTAGAAGACATGATTTTTTTTTTTTTTTGGGGGGGGGGGGGGGGGGGGAGGGGTTATTCTTTGTGTTTGTTTCAAAAAGGCCCATAAAGTCCTCAAAATCACATTTCAAACTCAAAAAGCTGCTATGCTTGTCTGCAGGACGAGTGCTAGTCCATGGGGGACGAGCGCTCGTAAATAGGGCAGTGGGTTTTTTTCCTTGGGCATGCTCATCTACGAGCACTCGTCGCCCTTGGACGAGCACTCGTCTATACTATTCATGGGTGTGTGTGTCTTGGTTCAACACAGCACCTCTGACTTCAAGTTGTTGTATCTCCTTTGTTTTAATTCTGAATTGGTCCATTCTTAAGTCTAAATTGATCACGTCGAAATAAGCTTTCCAATGGTACCAATTAGAGCTTCAGATTCCATTTTTACTTCAATATATTCAAGTTTTAGTGAAGTGGTATCGGGATTTAGTTCGAACCAGGATAGGGTTCATTTGGGATTTCACTTCCTTTGGCCTTGGGACTTCATGTGAAGTTACCAAAGGATGTTTCTGGATGCTTTTTGATCTCATTTGACTTGTTTGAAGTTAAATTCCTTCTTCTTAGGGTAAAATGGTCATTTTACCCTTGGTCCTTCTTTTGGTAGGGTTTTGATACCCTCGTCTTCATTTTGCTTCCGTTGAGCCTTAAAACTCCTCGAAGGGCCATTCTTGTGTCTTAGGGATGACGTACATCTCTAAGGACTTGTTTTGTTTTGCTTCTACATTTTGGATCCGTTTCGGGTCATCACAGGACACACTGGGTTGAAAAATCCAGGGTCGTCATAAGTGGTATTAGAGCTCCTAGGTTCGAAAACCTTTGGACGATGGGTTTTGGGTGCATATCATGCTTATGTTTCCATGCTCTATGTGTTTATATGATTCATGATAATATATTTTGGTTTGATAACATGTTTATATGCCTATGTGCTATATGTGGCATGCCGTTTGTTTAGCATGATTTTATTCTAATGTAAAGAGCATGACATATGATGTATGCTAGATTAGATTTGTATATGCATAATTGTGTTGTATATTTGGCATGACACGAGATTGGTTATTAAGGCACGAGTTGAGGTTGATGGTGATTGTAGTCACAGTTTCATGGTAGTAGAGGTTGTTGTCAACCTAGCATTGGTTTTGAGGTAGCTGGTGAGTCACCTTTTATTTAAACTCTCATGAAGTGAGTCATTTGGCGTTGCCGTAGTGCTGGATTTGTTGGTTTTGGGCCATGATGGGGTTATGGACCTCTTAGGATCCTTGGTTGTTCGGGATGATTCCTTTGGGATTGCAATTTTCGTGGGCGGGTACAATTGTGGCCGGGTGCATGGCACTGTCATGCTATCGTACTGGCTAACCACAAATGCAGTTTGGATGGAATCAATGTTGGTTTTGTTTTGATAGGTATTGTCCTTTTAATCGATGATGATGATGGTTGCCTTGGGGATCAATCGTAGTGATTGATTTGGTTGTTGTTGGTATGACTATAGTTGCCATTTTCTTTGAGTTTTCCTTGCGTGATGATGCTTTTTTGATCAAGTCAATTGATTGATGTTTCGAGTAGGGAGAGCATTGCACTGTTACTATCACTTCTAGTGTTGCCTCTAGATTCAGAGATGGATCGTTAGAGTCTTACCATTCTGGTAAGGGCTCACATTTGTTTTGAGATAGGTTGTTGTCGCATTGGTTTTTGGAGTCAGTTTATGACTAGGACTGGTCTTTCCTTTTACCTAGACACTTTAGGACACGATGTCCATAGGGTTCATTGTTGCATCATTTTTATCTTCTACAATTTCGTTTATTACCATGTTAGTAGTATGATTCATGATATTGTGATGCATGAGTAGGTGGAAGTGTGTCCACATTTGTTTTCTTGTTATGTGGCATTAGCATGCCTTCTTTATATGCTTAGAGATGCCATGTTGTTACTGTACCTTAGTGACATGATTTTGTACTTATGTGGAGACGTGCTGCATGTACCCTTGATTTTATCTATGTGAGTAGATTTACTTTCTTGGTAGTTGCACTTCCTTGTTTTGTACACGACTTTCAGGTTTAGTTCTCCCTTTTTGTTCCCTTTTCGTATTTGTTGTGTTGACATTTGTGGGAGAGTAGGGTTTCTTCTCTTTATTTGGCTCGTGTAAGGGACTTCACAAGGGGTGAGTCTCTTCTCTTCATTGCATTGTGCACAGTTTTGGGGTTGGTTGGTACGTGAGGATCACCATTGTTGTCTTGAGTCCTTGGTGAGGATTTGGTTGATTTTGGTCAACTTACTTCCATCTAGGGGTGAAGTCTTTGACCTTGTTGTCTTTCATTTCAGAGGCAGAGTCGTGGTGTTGTCTTTCTTAGGACTGGTGGTTTCCTTTCTTTCGTATCTTCCATTGGGGAGTTTTGCCGTAGTTGTTGATGGAGTTGTGGTGCTCAGAGTGAGTGGATTGATGTGAGGTCGTTTCACGGGGACTTATGTCCATATCATTGAGGATTTGTTTGATTCGTGAGGTGAGCTCGATGCTCTTTTAAGAATGTCTTTTGGAGACTTGTTTCAGTTTTGGCGACCTAGACGTGGTTGACTCTTAGGAGGAGTTTTGAAGGATCGTTGTTGGATATCGCTTGTTTGTGGAGTTTTCTCATCCTAGTTATGACTAGGCATAGTTTTGAGGAATCATAGGTCCAAGCACGGTTTCGAGAGATTCATTTTGTGACCTTGGTTGTCAGGATTTTAATGTGTGTGCCACTTGGTGGACTTGTATTTTAAGGATTTAGTTATCCATGATAAGATGTGGATCTGATGTTTGACTGCGGTATGGTCGTGTAGTTGATCTGTCTCAGGGAGATATGAAGGACTTTCGATGAAATGTCTTGTAGTGAGGTTCGTTTTGATTTTTGGAGGTTTCAATTTGTTTTTCAAGCTTTGGATTCTTGATTAATGCTGTTAATAGTAGTATTTTGAGATGTTGGAGATATTGGTTTTGCTGTATTGAGGATTTGGGGCCTTAAGTATAAGGGTGCCTATGACATTGTTATCAGAGTTTGGGATTGGTCGAGATGGTCTGGAACATCTTTGGACCATATTCCAACTCTCATAGATGGCTAGTTCCTACATTGCTTTTGGCCATGATCGTTTGTGACATTGATGTCATTTGTATTGAGAGGTTTCATGGGTAGACCTAGTGGGGGGCAGGTTATGAACTAGTGCCTTATACTGTTATGCTACCGTACAAAGTTGTGTGTTGTGGGTGGGTGCTAGTTGCCATTGATACTACCTTACTAACGAGTAAGTGTGGGCAGGCACTAGGCATTGTCATTGCCACCACACATTTGAGTACGTCGTGGGTGGGTTCTGGTAGCTATTCGTACTGCTACGTTGTCCTTGTTCGATACCTTGATTTGATACGTGGTTATTTTGGGGTTCCTTATGGTGGTTCGTTAGGAGGGATGCTTTTGATTGTTGTCTTCCGTTCCCTTGTCTGAGCTTGGGTTCTGTGTGTGAGTCCTGACTTGTTGTGTGGCCATGTGGTCACTTTTCTTTTGAGGGTTTGTCCTATCGTGAGCATGTGGGTGTGAATGACAGTGGCTTTTACATTGTCTTTCAGTTTTGGGATTACTTTTGTAGCATGTTATGTGGGATACTCGGAGATGTACTTCGTAGTTATCATAGTTTCGCCTTTTGTTTTGTTGGGGCTAGATTTCGGGGACGAAATCCTTTTAAGGTGGGAAGGTTATAATGACCTGGTTATTTTCTTTCCTTTCCTTTTTGTCAGATTTCACAGATATTTTTTTTTTCCGTTGATATTTTCTTTTCTAAGTTCGGTTTCTCATCACTTAATGTCATTTTGAGTGCTCGGAGATGGTTTCTGAGACTCTTTTCCTTGGATTGATGACTTCCTTTGAGGACCGAGTCATTTTCACTTTTGTGACACTATTCACTTTTCATCTTTTTCCCGTTTGTCACTTTGTTGGCACAACCTCACTTTTCGTGTACGGATTTGATTCTGGTGTTGCATGCATCCACAATATTTAAATTCCATGCTATGTGTATTTTTACTTTTGTAGAAAAGCATGCTAATAGTGTACTTTCTTCCTTAGGGGTGTGGATGCACATTTCTTCGAAATTTTTTTTTCCTTTTGGGGTCATTTGTGTAATTACTATAAGTAATTATTTTTCGTCTTAGGAACCATTTTGTAATTTAATTTGGAAGATATTTTCAAAAATAATCTTTTTGCAATTTTTGAAAAGTGTGACAAGTGTCACACTCTCATTGGTTCACTTGTTGACATTTGTGTGGGGACACTTTGATGCCTTGGATGATGACATGTGGAGGGTGGGGATTCAACCACTTGTTAACCTAGGATAGGTGTACTTGTTGGCTTGGATGGTTGACAAGTGTAGGCTTAGGATTAAGCCTACAATGGATGCTTAGATGAGTGACAAGTATATGCTCCAAATTAAGTTTTGTAATTATTTTTGGGCTACTTTGGGATTATGTTGTTAAAGAGGGATTTTTGTGCAATTGACCATAGATGTGTGTATTGTAGGATCACATAGTGAGTGGAGGATGTCCAAGTCTTCCACTATTTGATTTCGCATTCAATTCCAAGTTGACAGTCATGTTTAATTGTGACTTGTGGTTTTGGTTATTGGCGATTTAATATTGTTAAGTACATTTGTGCATTATGATTTGTAAGGAATTATCGTATGTCTTTGATGTTGTTAAGTACATTTATGCTAAAATGTTCAAATGTAGCTTAGGAATGATCCTATAGATTCATTTGGAACCTAAACGTTAGGTGGGATGACCCACTTTTGTCGTCTTCTTATTTTAGATTTCAAGTTGATAACTTTGAGAATCTATGTCTTGATGCGTTGTGTTAGAAATTCTAATTATACTAAATTGTTATATTTAGTTGTTTCGCACTTTAGATTTCAAGTTGATAACTTTGAGAATCTATATCTTGTTACTTTGTATAGCATGCTTTTATGTTGTTTGGAATTGCATGAAGGATGTGTTTCATTCTAGCAATAATCTAAGGTAGCTTAGAATGCTCCCTGAGTCTCACCTTTGACATAGGCGTTAGGTAGCATGATCCTTTTGAATTGTTTCATCTTAAGGTGATATTATTGTAAAATGCTAGGTCTATGCATGTTCATCGCCTACAAGTAGCCTTATGTTACTCACCCCAAAGTTATCGGGGATTGTTCAGGTATGAAGACTTGGCTCGTGATGTTCATCATTGCTTGGATGATTGTAGACTTGACGGTTTTAATTCTTGTAAAGTTTGGCTTGAAATGCCACTTGTAGCCTTATTTGTCAAAATGTGTATTTCATATATATAATGTATACAAGAGTACACCTTTTGTATTGTATTTGACATGTATGAGATGAGGCCAGAGGCCAATGTTATGTATTTTGTATCCAATGTAACTTTTGACTTTATGAAATATTATGAAAATATTGAAAAATGTTATTTTATTGTCTCACCATGGTTGTATCAGGTGTGGGAATTCTATTTTCATTCTTTCATAGGGTCTCATTAATCATATATGAAGTGTGGCCAAGAGCTAAACGATAATTTTCAATCATTTGTTAATTTTGGTTTTCCAAATTTTCATTTCATGTGCATATTCGCCCTTTTAGCCGTCGGGGGGTCGAATTTTGCATTGGCCGTTTTTGGGAGCCATGGGCCATTCCTGCATGCTCAAAATCACTTATTACGTTTACGTGCATATTCGTTTTAGCCTAGAAATGCATTTAGGGTCAAATGCATACTTGGTGCAAAGTTGCATTTTCGCCGTTTTGAGCCTAATCTGATCTAGGGGCATTATAGGCATTTCACAACGAGTTTTTTTGTTTCCGTCCGCATTGTTGGGTAGAAAACATGATTTTGGGGGGGTTTCTTCTTTATGTTTGTTTCAAAAAGGCCCATAAAATCCTCAAAATCATATTTCAAACTCAAAAAGCTGCTAAGCTTGTCTGCAGGACGTGCACTTGTAAATAGGGCAATGGGGTTTTGCCCTGGGTGTGCTCATCTATGAGCATTCGTCGCCCTTGGATGAGTGCTCGTCCGAACTATTCATGGGTGTGTGTGTGTCTTGGTTCAACACTGTACCTCCGACTTTAAGTTGTTGTATCTCCCTTATTTTAACTCTAAATTGGTCTGTTCTTAAATTTAAATTGACCGCGTTGAAATAAGTTTTCCAATTGTACCAATTAGAGCTTTAGATTCCATTTGTACCTCAAGATATTCAAGTTTGAATGAAGTGGTGTCGGGATTTAGTTCAAATAGGATAGGGTTCATTTGGGATTTCACTTCCTTTGGCCTTGGAACTTCATGTGAAGTTACCGAAGGATGTTTTTGGATGTTTTTGATCTCATTTGACTTGTTAGAAGTCAAATTTCTTCCTCTTAGGGTAAAATGACCATTTTACCCTTAGTCATTCTTTTGGTAGGGTTTTGATACTCTTGTCTTCGTTTTGATTTCGTTAAGCCTCGAAACTCCTCGAAAGGCCATTCTTGTGTCTTAGGGATGATGTACATCTCTAAGGACTTGTTTTGTTTTGCTTCCGTATTTTGGATCTGCTTCGGGTCATCACTGTACACACTGGGTTGAAAAATCCAAGGTCGTCACAAATCCATACTATGTAGACCCCTAGAAAATCCCAACTGAATAAGTGACAGCGATAACTGTCTATAATAGAAAACTAAAACATAAATAAATCTCCTGAGTAGAATCGGAAGAATGAAGTAGACTGATCCCTGCTTAGCACGAACAACCTCTACTCCTGACGAATACCTGAAAAATAATGGTGGGTCAAGCCCACAAACAAGTTCTACTCTACTACAGTCTAAGTAGAGATCCGATACACGTATACATCCTAGTCAATCCAACAATAACTAGTAGTCTGTATATATATAGATACACACTATAGAACGCTCACTGGACTATAGGTTTATCTCAACCTAAATAGAAGGCAACATGCAAATCGCACAAAAAGTGGGCATGAGTACCTAGACCTACCAGGGCACCCAACTGTCTACTATATCCAGTTAACCATCCTAAGCAATATACGCACCCTAACCATGATCCTGAGACTTAAACTCATATCATGGCACCATAATTATATATATAAAATCTAGTAACCATCCTATCCAGTAAAAAATAATCCTCTAAAATTAATCATATATAAGCCATTCAACTTATTCAGCTGACCTGACTTAAATATAGGTAGGATTTAACATTCTTTTGGTTAATCCATTCCTTTATAAAAATAAGTAAGACTTAACTGATAAGTTGATCCGTCCCTAGAATGCCACTATCCCATACAGGTGCATTACATCCATAGAATCCAGTTATTGATGAAAGAAATAAAACAATACATCAATAAATTCGGGAATAAGCATAACAATAATCAGATATAAAGAATCATATTATGCAACCAACATATGATTAAAATCATATAACCTCCATTTAAATTGCTAGAATAATTTTAAACAATTAAATCATCCATAATCAATATGCAAATTCAATTAGAATTTCATACTGATTAATGCCTAGCATAATAAAATCAGAAACAGTACATGATTATATTATACTGTCAATGCATGATTAAAATCATATACTGCTATATAAATTGCTAAAATAATCAGCAATTAAATCATCCTTAACCATTTACAACATGCAAATTTAATTAAAATTCATATTGTTCCAATCCTTAGCTTATTAATATGAATTACGCATTCTGTATTTAATATGTCCATTTAAATCATTTAAAGTAATTAAAATGGAACAATACACATTATGGGCAAAATAACCAAGAAACCCAAATCACAGTTAAAACCACCCTCAATATAGTCGACTGTGCCCTCAACATAGTCAACTATACGTAGTCTTATGTGCCTTCAAGATAGTCTACTATACATAGTTGACTACTACTTTAATGTGCCTTTCAATATAGTCGACTATGTGTAGTTTACTATGCCCTTCAATATAGTCGACTATGCATAGTCTACTATGCCCTTCAATATAGTCGACTACTTCTTCCTGCAATTCCTTTGTTTTTCCATCCAACCTCCATTAATAAGAATTCTAACATTCGATCTAAGTCTCATACTCCCATAATAATTTATTTTAGATGTCCTAACATGTAAAGATTAAACTTAAACAACAAATCATGTAACATAAATCTAAATAATAAACAAAACAAGAATAGGTGAATAAAACTATGGAATCATATGTTCTAATTCGATTCAAAAATGCATAATTATTTAATGGAGAGGTGAAATATGCAGGTTTGATGGAGGAATGAAGTTCGATCGATCAAACCTCTTTTGAGATCGATCAAACAGTCACAAACTGCCTAATTTCAGAATGAAAGTGCATGCATTCTCGATCAAAATCCCTAACCATGTGTATGAACCCAGAATATATTTAAACGTCGCAAGAAATGAAAGGTAAAAATAGAAATGAGGGAGGAATAGGGCTGTAAACCCTACGAAGCATTTGGTAGTCTTTAACGTCTCTAGCAAGACGTTGGGCTCTTTTAGCCCGGATCAAATATCTTGTTATGCATCCCCTCCTTGGCGGGGTGAAAAACACTTTGAACCCTATCCAACAAATGGTTCTTTGAGGAACTTGTTGGATTTGGATCAAATGGAATTAATGGTCCTTCAACAATACAACTCTTGGGCTTCCATCCCCTTTCAACACAAGGTTTTGAAACAACATTCTTTACTTTCAAGTTTGAAGGTAGATTATTGGAAATTCCACTTCTAAGCAAGGAATCAACTTTATCACATTCATTGGCAATACATTTTTCAACAACACACACTTCTTCCTGTTTGTCCATTGAATTCGGGGTCAAATTAAAAATGTTCAACTTCACTTTCATATGCCCGAATGAGATTTTCATTATCCCCGTCCTACAATTTATGTTGGCATTTGTGGTTGCTAAGAATGGACGACCAAGGATAACGGGAATTTGGCTATTGGGGTTCGGAACCGGTTTCGTGTCTATGACAGCAAAATCAATGAGGAAGAAGAACTTATCAACCTTAATCAAGACATCCTCAATGATACCCCGGGGCTTTTTGATGGATCGGTTGGCAAGTTGCAAAACTATCGACGTCGGTTTCAAGTCTTCTAAGCCCAATTTGACATACACTGAATAGCGAAGAAGGTTAACACTTGTTCCTAAGTCTAGAAGAACCCGATTAATAACATGGTCACCAATGATGCAAGAAGTATTAGGTGAACCGGGGTCCTTAAACTTTGGGAGAGTGTTATGTTGTAAAATGGAGCTCACTTGCTCGGTTAAAACCACTTTCTTTGGTGCTTGGCTTTTGTTCTTCCTCTTTTGGGTGCAAAGATCTTTCAAGAACTTGGCATAAGCCGGAATTTTCTTGATTGCATCCAAAAGCAAAAGATTGATCTTCACTTGCCTAAACACATTAATGATTTCATTAGTCTTGGTCCTTTGTTTGTCAAGAGAAATGAATCCTTTCAAGGTATCCGAAAATGGAGCTTTAGGCTCAAAAACTTTTTCAAAATCTTTCTTTGAAGAATTTTCAACACAAGAATTTTTCAAATTGTCACAAGAATTTTTCAAATTATCTTTCAAAGCTTTGTTTAAATCATTTTCCATTACTTTGTCAACAAAGGGGTCATGTATATGCAATGAAGGAAGAATAGGATATGAAACGGGACGGGTATCAACTTTTGGTTGCACCGGATCACTCTATTCATTGGACATACTCACTTGGTTATCCATAATTCTCTCACTTCTTAAGGTTGTCACCGCATTGACATGTTCGATTGTGTGACCTTCCGATGAGGAATGAGTCTCCACAACACATTGTTGCTTTGGTGGTGCATTCAAAGGCATCTTCCCTTTCTCTCTAGCATTCAAAGTACTAGCTATTTGCTCTACTTGGGTTTCTAGCTTAGCAATGGATTAGGAATGGGAATGAAGCAATTGAGTGTTCGCCTCTAGAGTACCTAGAGCGGTCAACACTTTTTCCTCAAAAGCGGGACTCCTAAAATTTCCTTGAGAATATAACGATTGGTTAGGAAAATGAGAATTAGAAAATTGATTACCATGTAATTGAAATGATGATGATCTAAAACCTTGGGAACCTTGGCCTTGCATTGGAGGTGGAATATACTTGTTTTGAAAACCAACTTGGGGAGGGTTTGAGCCTTCCCCTTGGTTTTTCCAAGAGAAGTTTGGATGGTTCCTCCAACTTGAATTGTAACGTGTGCCATAGGGATTATTCCCTTGGTTGACAAATGTAGCATTGTCTTGCTCATGGTTTTCACTTAGCATATGTCCATGGGGACAATTGGAAGTAGAATGTAAAACACTTGAACAAGTTATACATAATTCATTAGATGCACGATGATGAATATGATTAGGGGAGGAAGATACTTGATTCGCCGAAGTTTGGTTAATAAAAAATTGATCAAACCATTGAGATAAGGATTTCATCTCGGTGGCTATATCATTGGAACTGTCAACTTGATATAAGCCAACATTCTTCCTTCCACTTAGATTTCTACCATTTTTAGAAGATAAGATCTATGGATTGAATTTTCACTCATGCTTTCATATAATTGCCACACATCATCCTCATGCTTATCAAGGTAAGAACCACCCATAGATGCATCAACCATACCCTTGTGACTATCCGGCAAACTTTCAAAGAAATATTGAACTAGTTGCCACTTAGGTATGTCATGATGTAGGCATTTCCTAAGCAAGTCATTAAACCTTTCCCATGCCTCATGAAACATTTCCCCATCCCCTTGAGAAAATTCATGAATGGAAGTTCTCATGGCATTGGTCTTAGAAACCGGATAGTATTTCTTCAAGAACTCTTGTTGCATTTCTGCCCAAGAAGTTATTGAGAAAGGCCTAAGATTGTTGAACTAATATTTTGCCTTGTCTTTAAGGGTGAAAGGAAAAAGTTTAAGTCTTAAAACCTCTTTCGGCATGTCCGTGTATTTCACGGTGGAACACACTTCAAGAAACTCATCCAAATGCTTGTAAGGTTCTTTACTTGGAAGTCCAAGATAGTTGGGAAGCATTTGAATGGTTTGTGGTTTAATCTCATAGTGATGTGCTCTAAATGGGTGAAATTGAATGCAAGTGGGTGCATTGTATTCATTAGGCACATAATGGTCTCTTAAAGCAATGGGAGGATTCACAACCAGCGGTGCTACTCGGACACCTTGATTGCCTTGCATAATGGGAGGTTGTGGAGCAAAAATTGGCCGAGGTATTCCCAATGGAATTTGGCCTTGTTGTTGTGGTGGAATGAATGGTCTAGGCATGCTTAATGGTACTTAAATATTTTCATGATGCACATTAGGGTGGAGGATGCCTTGTTGGTCTATGTGACCAAGGTCCTCTATATAGTCGTAATTCAATTCCTCTATTGGTGAAATGGAGTGATGAGAACTACCTCTTCCCCTAGGATTATGAATAACTGATTCAAGATGCAAATTAGGAGGGACAAGAGTAGGATTTAATGACCTACGACCATACATACACTAGCTAGACAAATAACAAGCAAATAATAACCACTTCACTCCCACAACAAATCAATCAATGAACATTCTCCACATACATTGATCACATACTCCCATGCTTGAATAACATGCAAAGAAAAGTAAATTTCCTCCACGCGGGCTCATGATTTATCTAATAATTGAAAAACTTGCCACCACACGGGCCGACGATTTAACTAGAGATTGAGTTAGAAAGATCTTACAAAAGGTCCTTAAGCAACTTCAATTTATTTTCAATTTTCAAGCCTTGTTATGCTTTGCAATTTTTAGATTTTTAGCCCTTTTTTATGCTTAGCTTAGCTCCTTGCTTTGAATTCTCCTTTGCTCAACATCCTTTGCTTAATTCACCTAATCAAATATGAACAAACACAATTAGTAACAAGAAAGAAAATAAAGTAAAGACACGATTAAAAGAGTACTAATTCCTATTTGTTTCCAAAACACGGCGTTGCCAATTTGAATCCCCGGCAATGGCACCAAAAACTTGGTGTTTCGTCACACCAACGTCTAAAAGATGTGCACTAAGAGTATGTTAGTGCAATGTGGCCAAGTTTTAAGTTTATAAAAGCCACTACTACCTCTAACTAAAAATATAGCTAGGGTGAGTAGGAATCGTCCCAAGGGATTGTGGGTACACTAGTTATGGAAACAATGTATAGGGTTAGTAGGTCAAATGTAATGATCCGGTTATTTTCATTCCTTTCACTTTTCTCAGATTTTCACGGATATTTTTTTTTCCGTTGATCTTTTCTTTCTGAGTTCAGTTCCTCATTGCTTAGTGTCGTCTCGAGTGCTCTGGAGTGATTTCTGAGACTCTTTTCTTTGGATTGACAACTTCCTTTGAGGACCGAGTTATTTCCACATTTTTCATTTTTTGACACTATTCACTTTTCGTCCTTTTCCCTATTTTGTCATTTTCCCTATTTTGTCTTTTCCCCGTTTGTCACTTTGTCTGCAAAACCACACTTCTTGCATTCGGAGTTGGTTTTTGACTTCATATATCTTCATTCTAAGTGATTTTCATGAAATGCATATTTTTACTTTTGTAAGAAAGTACTCTGGTTGCTCCCAGTGTCTATAGGGGTATGGATGCATAATTTTTCAGAATCTTTTTCTTTTCTTGGCGTGTTTTTTGTAAATATCTTTTGAAGATATTTTATTTTAGGGGTTTTTAAGAAAATATTTTTGGAAGATATTTTCATTCTCGGCCATTAGTGCAGTTTTCACTTTTTTGAGGGGGCCATTGTGCAATTAATGAAAGTTATTGCTAAATGCCTTGTTTTGAGCTTGGATCCTTGTACGGGATTCATTTTCACTTTTTTTCGGGTCGTGTACTCATAGAATTTCCTCCTGATCGTTGTTTTCCAGTTTCAGGGTTTCTGGCCCTGGTTGCCACCAAACTTGTTTGGGGCATAACTTTCTGTTCGGGACTCAGTTTTTGACGCTGCTTCTTCTGTTATTCATATTTTCTTATTTTGAATCTTTTTTGTTCATAGGGTTTTGCTATTTAAGCGCGTCTACTTGAATTTCACTTTTTCGGACCCGCCGAGGCCCGTTCAAGGCACTTTTTGAGATTTCTATAAAAGGGGGATGAGATTTTTAATTTTTCATCTTTTCCACTCTCCTTGCATGACCAATAGCTCCCATGGCAGCCCAAGGGAGGCTGCCACCTTCTTTTTCCTCTTTTGAGCTTCATTCCTTTGTCAAAACATAGTAAGGCCTTTGTGTTTATTACTCGTCTTGGCGATACGCATCTTTCACCCTTATTGGAACCCATTTCTAACCAAATTTTGAGTTTGGGTTTGAAGTCAAGTTATGATTTTGATGGGGCTTCTTGGGGGTTCATGTAGATCGTGTTGTCCCCGACAAAACCCTTCGGTATCGTCGGATTCGGAGCACTTTTTTTTCGGTGGGCTTTTGAGATTTTCATCTCAAATTGAGGTAGGGGATGCTTTAGGATTGTTTATGTGTTGTATTAAGTGTTTCCCATGATTATACAACTTGTATGCATACTTTTGTTTAAAATCTAGAATTTAATTTAATTAATTTTTATGATTAAGATTTAATTCTCATGATGTTATATGACTTAGAATTAAATTGTGGCATGCTATAAAATTGAGTTTTGATATGTTTGTTAATATATTAAATTGAAATTATTTGAATAAGAATTGCACGTTTTATTTAATAATTATCTTTTGTGAAAGTTTAATTATCATGGACGTACCTTACATGAAATTAACTTGTAGCATGCTTTTAAATTAAATCTTGCCATGTTGTTTAACATACTTTAATTTGAGAGCATTTGGTTAAGTATGAAAATCTAGAGTTTTTAATTAAAATGATTAATTAAAATCTATTTAAAGGTTCCGTTGGCTTAATTAAGTTTTTAACTTAATATTTGTGATGACTAGGACTTGTATACTAGTATATACTAATTTGGGACCATTTGATATTGTTTTAGAATTTAGGGATTTAATTATCATGTTTTAATTAAATTCCATCCTATTGATCTAATGATCTAAGTAAGCTTTTAATTTGATTCATGTAATGAATAAGTTATATTGTTTAACATGTGTTAATTAGGTTTCATTTGATTGAGATATGAAACTTAGAGAAATTAATTAGGTCATATAATTAATTTCCCTTTCTATTGCATTATTGATTAAATCATGTGTTTAACATTGATATTATGTTTGAAGCATGATTTTAGACTTGTAATGGATTTATTCGATTATGTTTCAATATTGAATTATATTGTTATAGCGTGTAACGAATCGCACAGTGAAGATTCGACATGTGATGTTAGTATAGCGTGTAACGAATCACGCTCTGAAGATTCGACGTTGTCATCCTATAGTAGTTGTGGATTTAGAGCATGTATTGTGTGGTTTCAACCTACTTGTGCATGGAATGTAGTTTCGTGCTGTATATATATATTTCGTACATAAGTTGTTAACTTATTTATTTTGGAGTCACTTGGGATATGGTTACTATAACATGGCTAGAGCTTGGCTCTAGTGCGGTAGGTATGAGTTCTCCACGTCGAGATAGTGCGCACTAGGGGTGGTATTACCAGCGAGTTAGTCCCAGTAATAGCCGTTGAGGTCTCAGAAGAAGTCCGAGCTTAGATGTCCAAGTGTTCCACTAATTGATTTTGCACTTTTAGATTTATAGTTGATAACCTAGAGAATCTATGTCTTGATGTATGGTATTAGATATTCTAATTATACTAAATTGCTATATTTAGTTGATTTCGCACTTTTAGATTTCAAGTAGATAACTTTGAGAATCTATATCTTATTGCTTGGTATAACATGCTTCTATGGTGGTTAAATTATATAGATTTTGTGATTGTATTTTGTTGTTCAAATGTAGCTTAGGAGTGATCCTATAGATTCATTTGGGACATAGACATTCGGTGGCATGACCCACTTTGGTTGTTTCCGCACTTTAGATTTCAAGTTGGTAACTTTGAGAATCTATATCATGTTACTTTGTATAGCATGCTCCTATGTGGTTTGAATTGCATGGATGATGTGATTGATGCTAGAAATGATCTAGGGTAGCTTAGGATGCTCCCTAAGTCTCATCTTGATATAGATGTTAGGTGGCATGAGCCCCTTTAGCATGTTTCACCTGAAGGTGATAAAATTGTAAAACGTTAGGTCAATGCATGCTCATTCCCTACGAGTAGCTTTATGTTGCTCACCCCAAAGTTACTGGGGCATATTTTAGGTATAGGATACAAGATTGGCGATTTTCACTTGCTTTGGCGATTTGTAGAATTGATGTTTCTTTAGAAGCATTCTTGTTCACATGCAAGTGTTAGCATGTTTAAGTTTTACCTATGAAATGTAATTTTTCTAACTTGGAGGTTTGACATATCAAATGTTGTAAATGAATTATAATAAGGCCATGGGCCATTTCAGCATGTTTAAAATGTTATTTTACACTTGCGTGTATGTCCACATTATCACACACTTGCATACAATTCATTTTGATCATACAATGGGGAATCCATTTGAGACTTAGGAATTTCTTTTCAGTTTTGGTGCTTAACAGATTCATTCTTTGCATTTCTACCTGTTTTGGTCGACCGGTGGCTTGTTTTGGTCGACCGATGGCCTTTGAATTTCAATTGAACAGTAAAAGTCCAATTCCAGTAGCCATTTTTGGCTTTGAGCCACAAACCGGTCGACCGGTTTGTCATTTCGGTCGACCGAAATGAAGGCTCATTTCTCTTCTCTTCCTGGTCCATTTCGGCAGACCGAAGCTCCATTTCAGTCGACCGAAATGGAGCTGTTTTGTGGGTTTTGCTTGGTCAGTTGTTTTGGCTGGTTGGCTTTATTTGTTTATCCCAACATAACCTTGTCGATCTCTTTTAAACCATTTAATGGTGTACGTAGTTTAGTTTGAACTAGATCACATTCCTTTGGTCGTCATTGGTGCCATAGGGTATCATTTGACCTTTTTATTCTAGTTCCGCTTCTGGTTATTTCTTTGAGTTTCATGACTTCATGGGAAGTCAGTTGGGTGTCTTAGGGATGATCGATATCTCTACAGGTCTATTTTTTGTGTTTTGCTTCCGCATTTCAGATCCTTTATCGCGTCAACTTTCGGTTCATCACTGACTCATCAGGTTGAAAAACTTGGGCCATCACAAGTGGTATCAGAGCTCCTAGGTTTGAAAACCTTAAGACCACGGGTTTTGGGTGCATATCATACTTATATTGCCATGCTCTATATATTTATATGCTTCATGATAACATGTTTATGTACTTATGTGCTACATTTGGTATGCCGTTTGTTTAGCATGATTTAAATTATATGTAAAGAGCATGACATATGATGTATGCTAGATCTGATTTGTATATGCATGATTGCTTTGCATATTTGGCAGGACTTGGGATTAGTCAAGGGATGTTTGAGTTGAGATTGAGTCGTTTGGTGAGTTTTCACTTAGTACGATGGTTGATGTGTTTGGTTTTGTTTAGGCACTCTTCCTTGAGGTTGTTGGTGATTGTCCACATGGTTTTATGGTAATGTAGGTGGTGAGACACCTTTTGTTTAGGCTCTTGTGAGGTAAGTCATTTGGCATTGCCATAGTGCTGGATTTGTTGGTTTTGAGCCATGATGAGGTTATGGGCCTCTTAGGATCCTTGATTATTCGGGATGATTCCTCTGGGATTGTAATTTTTCGTGGGCGGGTACATTATGGGCGGGTGCATGGCACTGTCATGCTACCGTAATGGCTAGCTATAAGTGCAGTTCGGATGGAATCAATGTTGGTTTTGTTTTGATAGCGTTGTCCTTATAATCGATGATGATGATGGTTATTTTGGGGGTCAGTCGTAGTGATTGATTTGGTTGTTGTTGATATGGTTATAGTTGCCATCTCTTTGAGTTCTCCTTGCGTGATGATGCTTTTGGGATCAAGTCGATTGATTGATGCTTCAGGTAGAGAGAGCATTGCACTGTTAGTGTCACTTGTAGTGTCACCCTTAGATTCAGAAATGGATTGTTAGAGTCTTACCATTGTGGTAAGGGCTCACATTTGTTTTGAGACAAGTTGTAGTCGCGTTGGTTTTTGGAGTCAGTTTATGGCTAGGACTGGTCCTTCCTTTCACCTAGACACTCTAGGACACGATGTTCATAGGGTTCATTGTTGCATCATTTTTATTTTCTGCAGTTTCGATTACTACCATGTTAGTAGTTTGATATATGATATTGCGATGCATGAGTAGGTAGAGGCATGTTCACATTTGCTTTCTCGTTGCATGGCATTAGCATGCCTTCCTTATATACTTAGAGATGCCATATTGTTACTTTATTTTAGTGACATGATTTTGTGCTTACGTAAAGATGTGCCGCATGTACCCTTGATTTTATCTATATGAATAGATTTACTTTCTTGGTAGTTGCATTTCCTTGTTATTTGTATGACTTCCATGTTCAGTTTTTCCCTTTTGTTTCCCCCTCGGTCGCACGTAGTGTGTATGTGGGTTTCCGTAAGGGTTTCATTGTGAGATTCCTTGTAGAGGAGTTGTCACATTTGTTTTGTCTTGAGCTACCCACTTCCTTAAGGTGGGAAGAATGCTCCATTTTCTCATTTGTCGTGTTGACACTTGTGGGAGGGAATAGGGTTTCTTCTCTTTTCTTGGTTTGAGTAAGGGGCTTCATAAGGAGTGAGTCTCTTCTCTTCATTGCGTTGTGCACAACTTTGGGGTTGGCTGGTTCGTAAGGACCACTATCGTTGTCTTGAGTCATTGGTGAGGATTTGGTGGATTTTGGCCGACTTACTTCCATGTAGGGGGTGAAGTCTTTGACATTACTGTCTTTCACATCAGAGATGAAGTCTTGGTATTGTCCTTCTTAGGACTGGTGGTTTCCTTTCCTTTATATCTTCCCTTGAGGAGTTTTTGCCGTGGTTGTTGACAGGTTGTGGTGCTCAGAGTAAGTAGGTTGGTGTGAGATCATTTTACGAGGACTTATGTCCAAATCATTGAGGAATTATTTGATTCGTGAGGTGAGCTCGATGCTCTTTTGAGGATATCTTTTGGAGACTTGCTTTGGTTTTGGAGATCTAGATGTGGTTGACTCTTAGGAGAAGTTTTGGAGGATCGCTGTTGGATATGGCTTGTTTGTGGAGTTTTCTCGTCCTAGTTATGACTAGGTATTGTTTTGAGGAATCGTAGTTCTAGTGATTGTTTATGGATGGAATTGAGGAATTTTGACTTAACTTGGTGCTGCTAAGTACAGTTTTGAGAGACTTATTTTGTGATTTTGATAGTTGTCAGAATTTTGATATGTGTGCCACTTGGTGGACTTGTGTTTCGAGGATTTAGTTATCCATGATAGGGATGTGGATTCGATGTTTGATTTCAGTGTAGTCTTGTGGTTGATATATTTCAAGGAGATGTGTAGGACTTTCGATGAAATATCTTGTGATGGGGTTCATTTTGGTTTTTGGAGGTTTTGATTCGCTTGTCGGGCTTTGAATTCTTAATTGATGTTGTTAATAGGAGTATTTTGAGACATTGGAGTTGTTGGTTTTGTTGTATTAAAGATTTAAGGCCTTAAGCGTAGCGGTACTTATGGCATTGTTATTAGAGTTTGGGATTGGCCAGGATGGTTCGGCCGGACGTCCTTAGACTATATCTCAATTCTCACAAAATGTCTGGCCTCCGTGGTGCTTTTGGTAATGATCATTTTTGACATTGATGTCATTTGTATCAAGAGGTTTCATGGGTAGACCTAGTGGGGGGCAAGTTATGAACTAGTGCCTTATACTGTCATGCTACCGTATAAAGTTGTGTGTTGTGGGTGAGTGCTAATTGCCGTCGATGCTACCTTACTGACGAGTAAGTGTGGGCGGGCACTAGGTACTGTCATTGCTACCACACATTTGAGTACGTCGTGGGCAGGTCCGGTTGCTATTCGTACTGCTATATCGTCTTTATTCGGTACCTTGATTTGATACGTGGATATTTTGGAGTTCCTTTAGTGGTTGTTTTTGGATCAGTATGATGGTTCGTTAGGAGGGATGCTTATGGTGATTGTCTTCCGTTCCCTCGTCTGACCATGGATTCTGTGTGTAAGTCTTGACTTGTTGTGCAGCCGAGTGGTCACTTTTCTTTTGAGAGGTAGTCCTGTCATGAGCACGTAAGTGCGAATGACATTTGCTTGTATGTTGTCTTTCAGTTTTGGGGATTGCTTTTGTAGCATGTTTTGTGAGATACTCGGAGATGTACTCCGTAGTTATCATTGTTTCGCCTTTTTGTTTTCTTGGGGCTGGATTTCGGGGACGAAATCCCTTTAAGGTGAGAAGGTCGTAATGACCCGGTTATTTTCATTCCTTTCCCTTTTCTCAGATTTTTACGGAAATTTTTTTTCCATTGATCTTTTCCTTTCTGAGTTCAGTTCCTTGTTGCTTAGTGTCGTCTCGAGTGCTCTGGAGTGATTTCAGAGACTCTTTTCTTTGGATTGACAACATCCTTTGACGACCGAGTCATTTTCACATTTTTCGTTTTTCGACACTATTCACTTTTCGTCATTTTCCCTATTTTGTTATTTTCCCTATTTTGTCTTTTCCCCGTTTGTCACTTTGTTTGCAAAACCACACTTCTTGCATTCGGAGTTGGTTTTTGACTTCATGTATCTCCATTTTAAGTGGTTTCCATGAAATACGTATCTTTACTTTTGTAAGAAAGTACACTGGTTGCTCTCGGTGTCCATAGGGGCATTGATGCATAGTTTTTCAGAATCTTTTTCTTTTATTGGGGTGTTTTTCGTAAATATCTTTTAAAGATATTTTATTTCAGGGGTTTTTAAGAAAATATTTTTGGAAGATATTTTCATTCTGGGCCATTAGTGCAGTTTTCACTTTTTGGAGGGGCCATTGTTCAATTAATGAAAGTTATTGCTAAATGCTTTGTTTTGAGTCTGGATCCTCGTACGGGATTCATTTTCACTTTTTGTCGAGTCATGTACTCATAGAATTTCTCCTGGTCTTTGTTTTCCAGTTTCAGGGTTTTTGGCACCGATTGCCGCCGAACTTGTTTGGGGCATAACTTTCTGCTCGGGACTCATTTTTTGATGCCGTTTCTTCTGTTGTTCATATTTTCTCATTTTGAATCTTTTTTGTTCATAGAGTTTTGCCATTTGAGTGCGTCTTCTTGAATTCACTTTTTCGGACCCGGCGGAGCCCGTTCGGGGAGCTTTTTGAGATTTCTATAAAAGGGGGATGAGATATTTTATTTTTCATCTTCTCCACTATCCTTGCATGACCAGTAGCTCCCATGGCAGCCCAAGGGAGGCTGCCATCTTCTCTTTCCTCTTTTGAGCTTCATTCATTTCTCAAAACATAGTAGGGCCTTTGTGTTTATTACTCGTCTTGGCGATACGCATCTTTCACCCTTATTGGAACCCATTTCTGACCAAATTTTGAGTTTGGATTTGAAGTCAAGTTATGATTTTGATGGGGCTTCTTAGGGGTTCATGTAGATAGTGTTGTCCCCGACAAAACCCTTCGATATCGTCGGATTCGGAGCACTTTTTTTGGGTGGGCTTTTGAGATTTTTATCTCAAATTGAGGTAGGGGATGTTTTAGAATTGTTTATGTGTTGTATTAAGTGTTTCCCATGGTTATACAACTTGTATGCATGCTTTTTTTAAAAATCTAGAATTTAATTTAATTAATTTCTATGATTAAGATTTAATTCTCATGATGTTATATGACTTAGAATTAAATTGTGGCATGCTATAAAATTGAGTTTTGATATGTTTGTTAATATATATTAAATTGAAATTATTTGAATAAGAATTGCACTTTTATTTAATAATTATCTTTTGTGAAAGTTTAATTATCATGGACGTACCTTGCATGAAATTAACTTGTAGCATGCTTTTAAATTAAGTCTTGGCATGTTGTTTAACATACTTTAATTTGAGAGTATTTGGTTAAGTATGAAAATCTAGAGTTTTTAATTAAAATCTATTTAAAGGTTCCGTTGGCTTAATTAAGTTTTTAACTTAATATTTGTGATGACTAGGACTTGTATACTAGTATATACTAATTTGGGACCATTTGATGTTGTTTTAGAATTTAGGAATTCAATTATCATGTTTTAATTAAATTTCATCATATTGATCTAATGACCTAAGTAAGCTTTTAATTTGATTCATGTAATGAATAAGTTATGTTGTTTAACATGTGTTAATTAGGGTTCATTTGATTGAGATATGAAATTTAGAGAAATTAATTAGGTTATATAATTAATTTCTGTTTCTATTGCATTATTGATTAAATCATGTGTTTAATATTGATATTATGTTTGAAGCATGTTGTTAGACTTGTAATGGATTTATGCGATTATGTTTCAATATTGAATTATATTGTTATAGCGTGTAATGAATCACACACTGAAGATTCGACATGTGATGTTATTATAGCGTGTAACGAATCGCGCTCTGAAGATTCGACATTGTCATCCTATAGTAGTTGTGGATTTAGAGCATGTATTGCGTGGTTTCAACCTACTTATGCATGGAATGTAGTTTCATGCTGTATATATATATTTCGTATATAAGTTGTTAACTTATTTATTTTGGAGTCACTTGGGACATGGTTATTATAACATGGCTAGAGTTTGGCTCTAATGCAGGAGGTATGAGTTTTTCCCGTTGAGATAGTGCGCACTAGGGGTAGTATTACCAGCGAGTTAGTCCCCGTAATAGCCGTTGAGGTCTCGACAGAATTTCAAGCTTAGATGTCCAAGTGTTCCACTAATTGATTTTGCACTTTTAGATTTCTAGTTGATAACCTAGAGAATCTATGTCTTGATGTGTGGTATTAGATATTCTAATTATACTAAATTGCTATATTTAGTTGATTTCACACTTTTAGATTTCAAGTAGATAACTTTGAGAATCTATATCTTATTGCTTGGTATAGCATGCTTCTATGTTGGTTAAATTGTATAGATATTGTGATTCTGTTTTGTTGTTTAAATGTAGCTTAGGAGTGATCCTATAGATTCATTTGGGATATAGACGTTAGGTGGCATGACCCACTTTGGTTGTTTTCGCACTTTAGATTTCAAGTTGGTAACTTTGAGAATCTATATCATGTTGCTTTGTATAGCATGCTCCTATGTGGTTTGAATTGCATGGATGATGTGATTAATGCTAGAAATGATCTAGGGTAGCTTAGGATGCTCCCTAAGTCTCATCTTGACATAGACGTTAGGTGGCATGAGCCCCTTTAGTATGTTTTGTAATGACTCAGATTTTTCGGATAAATTTTTTTCCGTAGATCTTTTCCTTTCTGAGTTCAGTTTCACGTCGCTTAGTGTCGTCTCGAGTGCTCTGGAGTGATTTCCAAAACTCTTTTCTGTGGATTGACAACTTCCTTTGAGGACCGAGTCGTTTCCACATTTTTCGTTTTTTGACACTATACGCTATTTCGTCTTCTTCCCTATTTCGTCTTTTCCTCGTTTGGCACTTTATTTGCGTAACCACACTTCTTGTGTTCGGAGTTGGTTTCTAACTTCACGTATCTTCATTCTCAATGATTTCTATGAGATACGTATCTTTACTTTCGTGAGAAAGTACTCTGGTTGCTCCCGGTGTCCATAGGGGCATAAATGCAAAGTTCTTTGGAAACTTTTTCTTTTCTTGGGGTGTTTTTCATAAATATCTTTTGAAGACATTTTATTTCAGGGGTATCTAAGAAAATATCTTTTGGAAGATATTTTCATTCTGGGGTAGTTTCGTAGTTTCACTTTTTGGAGGGGTCATTATGCAATTAATAAAAGTTATTGCTCAATGCCTTGTTTTGAGCCTGGATCCTCGTACGGGACTCATTTTCACATTTTGTCGAGTCGTGGACTCTTAGAATTTTCTCCTGGACGATGTTTTCCAGTTTCAGGGTTTCTGGCCCCAGTTTGCGCCAAACTTGTTTTGAGCATAACTCTTTGCTCGGGACTCGGTTTTTGATGCCTTTTCTTCGGTTCTTCGTATTTTCTCATTTGGAATCTTTTTCATTCACGGAGTTTTGCCATTTGAGCGCGTCTGCGTGAATTTCACTTTTCCGGACCCGGCGGGGCCCGTTCGGGGCACTTTTTGAGTTTTTCTATAAATAGGAGGTCTTAGAAAGAAAAATCAGATTTTTCTCTCTCTCTCCTCTCTCATGGCCAGTCCAAGCTCCATCCGTGGCTGCCATCTTCTCTCTCCTCTTTTGGACCTCTTCCCTTCATTAAAAAGTGGTGATGCATTTGTGTTTATTGTTCCCCTCGGCGAGGCCTTCGATTCCAACCGATTGGAATCTCGTTTTGGCCATTTCTTGAGTTCGGGTTTGAAGTCAAGTTGTGTTTTTGATGGGGCTTCCTTCGGATTCATGTTCGTGGTGTTGTCCCCGACAAAACCTAGGAGTTTCGTCGGATTCGGAGCCGATTTATTTTGGTGGGGATTTGAGATTTCATCTCAAATGGAGGTAGGGAATGTTTTAGGATTTTATATGTGTTGTATTGTGTGTTTTCCATGTTTATACAACCTATATGCATGCCTTGTATCAAATCTAGGAAATTTGAAACATTTAATTCTTTGTATAAGATTTAATTTTTATGATGATGAGAAACTTGGTTTTGAATTGTGGCATGGTAGAAACTCTTGTTTTAATATGTTGATTAACATATATTAAATTTGGATTGATTAAATAAGAATTGCTCTTTTTAATTAATATTTATCTTTTGTGAAAGATTTAAGTTCATTGCCATACCTTGCATGGAATTGAGTTTTGGCATATTTGTTAACATACTTTAATTTGAGAGCATTCGGTTGAGTTTGAAAATTTAGAGACTTTAATTAAGAGAATTGATTAAAATCTAATTTTGTGGTTTCATGGGCCTAATTAAACTTTTGTATGAATATATGTAATGACCATGATATGTCTTTTAGCATATATTAAATTGGGGCCAATTGGAAATGATTTGAAATCTAAAGAGTTTAATTATTTTGATGTAATTAAATTCTATCTTGTGTATCCATGGATCTAATCATGTTTTAGAAGTTGTTTCTATTTTAAGAGCATGGATTTAGACTTGTGATGTATTCACTAGATTGTGTTATATGCATTGAAGGGCATTGTTGTTAAATTTATATTCATGAGAGTATGTTTCTATATGAATATATTGTTGGCTTGTGATTTCGTAGCATTATGGATATGAAATGCTTATTATGCACAATTAAGAGTTATATTGCTAGCTTGTTACTATGTAATAGTAATATGTATAAGTTATGAACTTATTTGGCTTATTTTGGAATCTTGGAACATTGTTGAGTTGAGATGGCTAGGGTTTGGCTCTAGTATGGGGACGTGAGTCCTCTAAGTCATTGAGATAGTGCGCACTTAGGGTGGTCTTCCCTGCGGGTTAGTGCCCGGAATAACCATTGAGGTCTCGGCAGAATTTCGAGCGTGATGTCCAAGTATTCCACTGGTTGTTTTCGCATTCAATTCCAAGTTGACAATCATGTTTACCTTGTTAACTTGTGGTTTTGGCTATTGGCGATTTTGATGTTGTTAAGTACATCCATACTAAATTGATATATTTAGTTGATTTCACACTTTTAGATTTCTAGTTGATAACCTAGAGAATCTATGTCTTGATGTGTGGTATTAGATATTATAATTATGCTAAATTGTTATATTTAGTTGATGTTGCATTTTAGACTTTAAGTTGATAACCTTGAGAATCTCTATGTTGTTGTTTTGTGTAAGCATGCTCCTATGTTGTTGCTTTGTGTAAGCATGAACCTATATTGCTAAAATTGCATGAATGAGGTGATTGGTGCTAGAAATGATCTTAGGTAGTTAGGATGCTCCTTGAGTCTCACCTTTGACATAGACGTTAGGTGGAATGAACCACAATAATTAAATCATGCAAACTTGTAAAACGTAGGTCGATGCATGCCCATTTCCTACGAGTAGCTTTATGTTACTCACCCCTACGATACTGGGGCATATTTTAGGTACAAGAATCAAAGTTGAGGTTTTCATTATGCTTGGATGGTTTGTGGACTTGGAGACTTCCATTTTTGGTGAAGGTTGGCTTGGAATGCCAATTGTAGTCTTATATGTCAACATGTGTACATTTGATTCCTTATATGTAATGTGTACATGAGTACACTCTTTACGATGTATTTGACATGTATGGGATGAGGCCGGAGGCCAATGACATATAAATTGTATCCTATGTAAATTTTTGACTTCATGGAGTATTATGAAAGTATTGAAAATTATTGAGTTTTTGATTCACCATGTTTGCATTGGGTGTGGGAATTCCATTTTGATTCATTCATTAGCATTCATTCATCATGTATGAGGTTTGGCCAAGGGCCAAGCGGCATTTTGAAACCATTTCATAGTTTTGAATTCCAAGTTTTCGTTCCAAACTTCATTTTTGGCATTTTGGCCGTTGGGGGGTCATATTTTGCATCAGCCATATTTTTGGGCCATGGACCATTGTAGCACATCTTACGAGGTAAGTTACGTTTGTGTGCATGGTCGTTTCTGGGGAAAACTTCTTCTTTGGTGAAATGAGCCTCCTACGGACTCAATTTACACTTTTGTTGCATTTTCTGACCTAAGGGTATTTTGGGAATTTCTTTGCCAAATAAATTCCGTTGTTCACATGGTTGAATAGAAAATATGATTTTAGGGGGTGTTTCTTTTTTGTGTTTTTCCAGAAAATGCCATCTTGGCATCGAAAATCGCATTCGAAGTTCAGCTCTCAGTTTTTAAATTTAGTAGCTTTTTGGACCCTCTGGACCAGTTTTCTTGGGAGGGCATTTTGGCCATTTCACAGTATGTATTTTTTGAATTTTCTTGCTAGTCATGTAGAAAACTCGATTTTGAGGGGGGTTTCTTCTTTGAGTTTTTCCAGAAAATGTCATCTTGGCCCTTAAATTTCCATTTTTCCTGGAAAAACCCCTGCTGCCAGGTTTTTGGGCTGCCCATTCTGCCTCCTTCACATGTAAACGGTTACGAGGGGTTTCGTAACCGGTTGCATGTGCATGGGTAGTGTTTTTGGCGAAATTTTTGGTCTCCTAACCGGTTAGGAAGGTCTCCTAACCGGTTAAATGTTCTTGGTTGCCATCTTTTTGACCGTTTTGCCCCCTCTTCTTCCATTAGCCATATCTTCTTCATCCAGACTCCGAATCAAGTGATTCTTGAGTCTAAATTCATTAATTTTTCGTTGTCTTTCCAATGGTGTGCTCAGTGGCACCCACTTTTTAGTTGGAAATGATAATTTTGCCCCTAGGTTCAATCTTGTTCGTTTTTGAAACGTTGCTTCCCCATTTGATTCCTTTAGGTTCCGTGACCTCGTTGAGGGTTATAATGGTGTCTAAGAGTCACGTTGTATCTCTAGAGACCATTGTTTGTCTTTTGCTTCCGCATTTCGGATCCATTATCGGGTTATCTTTCGGTTCATCATTGACGCACCGGGTTGAAAAACTTGGGCCGTCACATGTTTTACCTTAAAATGATAAAATTGTAAAATGTTAGGTTGATGTATGCTCATTTCCTATGAGTAGCTTTATGTTGCTCACCCCAAAGTTACTGGGGCATATTTCAGGTACAGGATACAAGATTGGAGATTTGCACTTGCTTTGGTGATTTGCAGAATTGAAGTTTCTTTAGAAGCATTCTTATTCACATGCAAGTGTTAGCATGTTTAAGTTTTGCCTATGAAATATAATTTTTCTAACTTGGAGGTTTGACATGTCAAATGTTGTAAATGAATTGTAATAAGGCTATAGGCTATTTCAGCATGTTTAAAATGTTATATTACACTTGCGTGTATGTCTACATCATCACACACTTGCATACAATTCATTTTAATCATGCAATGGGGGATCCATTTGAGACTTAGGAATTTCTTTTCAGTTTTGGTGCTTAACAGATTCATTCTTTGCATTTCTACCTGTTTTGGTTGACCGGTGGCTTGTTTCGGTCGACCAATGGCCTTTGAATTTCAATTGAATAGTAAAAGTCCAATTCCAGTAGCCATTTTTCGCTTTGAGCCACAAATCGGTCAACCGATTTGTCAATTCGGTCTACCGAAATGAAGGCTCATTTCTCTTCTCTTCCTGGTCCATTTTGGCAGACCGAAGCTCTATTTCGGTCGACCGAAATGGAGCTGTTTTGTGGGTTTTGCTTGGTCAGTTGTTTCGGCTGGTTGGCTTTATTTGTTTGTCCCAACATAACCTTGTCGATCTCGTTTATGCCATTTAATGGTGTACGTAGTCTAGTTTGAACTAGATCACATTCCTTTGGTCGTCATTGGTGCCATAGGGTATCATTTGACCTTTTTATTCTAGTTCCGCTTTTGGTTATTTCTTTGACTTTTATGACTTCATGGGAAGTCATTTGGGTGTCTTAGGGATGATTGATATCTCTACAGGTCTTGTGTTTGGTTTTACTTCCGTATTTCGGATCCTTTATCGGGTTAACTTTCGGTTCATCACTGACGCATCGGGTTGAAAAACTTGGGCCGTCACATCGAATGATCAAGAGATGGTATGTTTGGTTGATTAAACTACAAGTTCAATATAACATAAGCAATTTAGATGAAATTTAGATAAACTAAGAGAGTGAGGTCTTGGGGTCTAGAGATCACCACTAAGCATCACCATTCTAGACATTCAATGCATAATTAATGAGGGGAAACATGTGTAGCAATTTGAGAATGTGTGATTGATTATTTCAACAAGTATGGATAACCAATTAAGCATATATTGTTTAAGCAATCTAGTGAATAGCACAATACATCAAATTAAGCCATTAATCCTTCCTTTAAGCTCACAATCCAAACACATCACATGGTTAGAGGATAATATTACTTGCATTCATAAGCATGGAACATCAAACAACAAGTATGGATTGTCCTCCCATCTAACAACTAAGACAACTACACTACAACTAAGCTAAGGGTATGAAAATTAAACTAAAGAAACTAAGGGAGAGGCACAACCCATCAAGACATGAGTATAAACCATTAAATAAACTACAATAGTATTCTATTAAGCACTATGCCTTGACAATCTCTAGATCCATAACATCAACACACATAGACATGCATCAATAACACAAAAACTAGAGATAAACACATAAACATCTATTCTAGCATACATAGACATATGGATAGAATAAAATGATCAATTGGAAGTATTAAACCACACAAATTTTTGAATAAACAAGATTCATATATAAAATAAATGTCAAGATAAGATTACAACACAAATCCCCTCAAAATACAAAGCATTGAGTCTAAAAGGCATGTTTAAGGCTAACTCTAGCCCCAAGAAGATATTTAGCCACTCATTGAATTAGTCAACCAACCCTCAAGGGCTATCCCCATGGTAGAAATGACCTCCTTCTTGATGGAAACCCAGAAGAATTGAAGAACTCCCAAAGATGTGTAAAAGCTCTCTCTACTCTCTAGCCTCTCCTCATCTCTTTTCTTCTTCTCTAAGAATGAGATATGATATGATATTGTCTCCTATGAGTTATGATGGTATATGATGTAAAAGAGGCTCAAATTCTTTATATAGGAGGCTCAAGTGTCACACCCAATGGTCTGGATTCGTGCACTATGGTCCTTGAATTGATTACACCATGAGCCAACTTTTAATGAGCTGGAACTTATTTTTTTCGGACTTGAGGAGGTTCGATCGATCGAACTGCCTTGAGATCAATCGAACATTACTGAGATCCATTGAATACTGCAGAGATCGATTATCCTTGGCGGTGCCTTTCTGAATAAAGACAAATCTCTGAGATATTTTGAGAAAGAGACAAAAGTGGTAGGTGGAGTGGTAGGTGAGGATAAGATCGAATATTTTCGATCGATTGAAGAAAGGTTGGATCGATCGAAGATGTTGAGATCTTTTAGTTAAGGATAAAGGCTTGGACCCATCTTGAAATGTCTAGATCGATCTTTCTCTGATCGATCGAAGGAATGTTGGATCGATCGAACTTGTTGATTTTCCACACTTTGCTTCATTTTGCTTCCACTTTGTTCTTTTCTTCCATTCAACTTGAGATTGCTTTTTTTAGGCTCTTATTTGGCTGAATTAACTTATTTTGGGGATAAGCGACTGAAAAGGGCAATAACATGAAATTAGTCTAAAACGGGAAAATAAGATAGATAAAGGTCCTAGAATACTTAAGCTTAAGGGGTTTAAATGTGCACTTTTCAGCGCTCATCAATAGGTAAAATAATTGAATCACCCTTAATATATCATTAAATATATACATATATATATATATATATATATATATATATATATATTGGGGGGGGATATTTGAACTTTCAAAAAAAAAAAATACATAATAGTACTAATTTTTGTTTTTTCGGGGGGGCACACAGTCCCTCCGCCCCTGGCCACAACCCATTACACTGTCAAGTCTATTTGGGCACCAAATGTCGAGGTTATGCCCATCTCCGATGGGTTCAACGTGGGTGGCTTCGCTTATGCTGGAAATGATCGAGGATGTGTACCTGTAGTTATTTAAAGCCAATGGTTCAAGAACTCTATCTGAACTCATTCAGAAGTACAAAAACTCGGGCTCATTTTACTCCATTTTAAATTGCGCTTGTCATTCATTTTTAGTGATATTCAATTTGTGTATCAAATACACTTAATTAGATAAGTGATTAATCGATTCGAAATTAAGCGTTGAATTACATTATCAAACACCCCAAGTGATAAACAAGCCTATTTGAGATAAAATTAGTGTCAGAACATTATAAGTATGTTTCATTTTTGTTTCATAATCAACTCAATCATCATGCATTTACACTAGACCAGATTATATATATATATATATATATATATATATATATATATATATATATATTACACCATAACACGATATATATACCCAAAGCAAGAAGATTATGTGAAAAAGTATAAAAGGATTAATAGCAAATTAATTTTTTTTCTATATACATGAAAATTAAAAGAAAAAAGGAAAATGGAAAATGAAAAACTCACAAAATTTGTTAAATTGGAACATGTTCACATGGGAGGAGATCCTGTCCTGATTTTGTAATAAGATCACTTTGGCAAGAAACACACTCGCATCTCTACTTATCATTATGAAAACTTGAACTCATGATAATTTACATTGAAATGCGAGAAAGTATCAAAACTTTAAAACTCAATCTCACAAGTTGAACGAGAATAATGAATGTGAATAGTCAAACTATTGTTTTGCAATAGAAAAACAACATTGAGCCGGGTTGCCATCTAACCCAAAAGGACTACTTCATTAAGAATGTGACATTTCAAAACCTTTTCCATCCGGATCCTGCATGTGACAAGAACCTTTAAGATCGACTCTCCCCCATCCAGATCCCACGCATGACAAGAACTTTTAAAACTGACTCTCCTCATTCTTCTTGGTATTGTTTAGTCAAGTATGTGGGACTTTCTTCACCAAACACACGTATGGAAATTAAATCAAGTCACTTTATGATAATAACTACCAATAATTTTTAATGGATAATACTTGCCTACTCATCGGAAAATAACACGTATCTACTGACTCAATAGGTGGCATAATAAAATTATGACAAGTGTTTGAAATTTTATAAAATATAAAATATAACAAATATAGAACGAGAACGTATTTGATCCATTTTAATCGAGTTAACCACATCTTTCTTTCCATATATATCTACACACACTTGCACATACATATGTACAAAATTAGCTTTAAAGTAGAGAGAAATTAGGATCAAGCATCCTAAACACAATACCTTCTGTGGACATGAGATATACCACGTCATCAAAAGTCAAATCAAGCTGACATCCCTTCAGTGCCGGCTTCAAAAATAAATAATAAAAGGACAAAAGTGGTTAACACTTGATTGATATAAGAACTCCAGCCAGCTCAGCAAAAGAAACAATAGCCAGTCGATAAACCCATAAGTAAGGGACACTCAATCAGTGGATCGATGGGCCCAAAACTTCGATCTAACCAAGCCAAAAACCGTTGATCGATGGGCCCAAAACCTCGATCCACTAAGCCACAAACCGTCGATCGATGGGCCCAGAACCTTGATCCGACTAAGCCATAAACTGTCGATCGATGGGCCCAGAACCTCGATCCGACCAAGCCACAAACCATCGATCGATGGGCCGAGAACCTCAAACCGAGCAAGCCACAAACTATCAATCGGTGGGCCTAGAACCTCGATCTGACCAAGCTATAAACCATCAATCGGTGGGCCCTAAACCTCAATCCGACCAAGCTATAAACCATCGATCGGTGGGCCCTAAACCTCGATCTAACTAAGCCATACACTATCGATAGATGAACCTACAACCTTGATTTGACCAAGCCACAATCGATCAATGGGTCTTGAACCACAATTCGACTAGGCCACAAAGCTTCGATCTGTAACAACCCGAACCCAGGGGTCCGAATTGCTAACCGGATCCTTACCTGAACCAGAGGAAACACTAGGGGTACAATGGTCATTTAACAATACGTGAAGGTAATCTGCCTTCAAAGTAGTCAAATAAAGTTTTAAAAAATCATTTTAGTTATTCCATGACATTTGAAGAGTATCTACGGTCATTGGATGTGATTCCCCAAAAGCGCTCTTACCCGGCCCAAGAGAAATCCCGACACTGTTTCACTAAAATAGCCATAACTCCCAACATGAATGGAACTTGAGGATTAGGTTGGTCTCATTGGAAATCTAATTCAAAATCCTTAAAGATAGACTCCAGAATGACCCTATTTGGGTTTAGAATGAGGAACTTATAACCAAACGAAGTCAGGCGGTCAAAGTTGATACACTGTCAAGGCAAAAATATACACTGGAGGGTTGGAACCGGTTCTAGAATGAGGTACAGGTTCCCAAGTCCAGAACCTAAAAAAATAACAAGAAAAGGCCTTAATTCAAACACTTGGGTACAAGGGTACCCCCTTGGTCCCTTAGTGTCCATAATTAAATTTAAAACCTGTCCCAATCATGAATTCATTAGTGTGTACGACATAATTAAACTCCTATGCCTTCAATTAAACTAAATATGAGTCCAATACATCATTTAATATAGAATTGTACAAATCTCATTTCTACATAATTTCAAAGGATTTAAATACAAGGAATGAGGCCTCCATGGCCAAAACTACATAGCTTTAATAAAAATGAGATGAAAATCCTAGTTACATCAATATCCATAGATGCATATCATTCACTGGCTCATCTCCGAATTCCTGGAAAAAAAATAAATAAATAAGTGGAGGAGTGAGCACAACGGCTCAGTAGAGATTGCCTAAGTGGCATCTCCTCAAGCAAGGTAAGTAATCACATGCCTTATATACAATGAATAGAAATAAGAGTAAGGGATTATGCAAGGGATTCATATGCAACACTTCTAATTTCCATAACCATTATTTATATTCATATGCAATAATTTGTATGAAATGCTCTATGCACCCTTCCACCACATCCACGCCCTCACATACCCTTCCACCACATCCACATAACCCTCATACCCGAGAACAACAATATGCCATGCATACATAAATGTCCAAATTCAATTATTCAATTATCATCATGCTTTCATAATATAATTGACACTTCTAGGGCCTCAACACGATAATTTGACAATTTTTGCATACTACAACATTCAAGTATTCTCTAACATATACATAATAAAAAACATCACAACAACCACATGAGAGGAAAGAAATAAATCATTTTATAGGAACTCAACAACATGTCACTTGCAATTTAAAAACAAGATAAACATCTAATCACTTAAAACACCTCAATTCATAAATTCATGTGCAAAACAAAAACCTTAGAAGTAAATCATGCATTTTAACTTCAAATTGACAAGTTAGAGAGGGGGAAAAACATCCAATTAGCTACCACAACTAAGGAATTTGACAATTAGACAAACTCTACCTCAAATAGAGGAAAAGCCCCAAATCATGCCCAATTTTTGAAATCCCTAGGGTGGTCAAAAGTGTGATTAGCTCCTATCAACGCGTAGATCTCAACGAGCTCTCCGTTTTGCAGCAAACGGCACCAACAATTTCTCAAAATTGAAAGAGAAATCAAAGATTGAAGTCTTGATAAAAAGGAGAAGAAAATTGAAAAGAAAAAGGGTGAGAGAGAAAGATAGTCGGGGAGAGAGAATGAGAGGCCAAAGTGGCCTCTTGGCCACACTAATTAATCACATTAGTTGTGGGTCCCACCACTTCATAATATCTTTTTTACTTTTTATTTCTACCACAGAAATATATATACACATGCAAACTATATTATAACCACACAAATCACATTAAATAAAATAAATGAGATGCAAATGGACCCAAACAAAACCCCCCGTACGCGACAATTTCGGTAGTGGATCCCACTCGGGATCGTCCAGCCCAAAAAATGAAAAAAAGCCGAAATAGCAACCGATGCATTTCTAAGGGTCCTGAACTCAATGGAATGCCCCAACCAACTCTCGGATACACTTGACACACCCACGGTGTCTAGCACATAAAACGAGAAAAGATGAAAATGCCCTCGAAAAATCAAAAAATTTCAAAAAAAGAAAATGAGAAAAGATCAGAAACATCACAATCTCCCCAACTTCAAAAGATTTCATCCTCGAAATCAACCCACTTTACAAGAGAAAGATAAAAAGGATATAAAAAAAGAGTACGTCTCCTAGTACCCCACGCTGCACGCTATACCTCAAAATCCCAATCAAAAGAATCTCACATCCTGTGTCACTCGCAACCCTGTGATAGTGACCTAGCGTAACAATGAATAAGCAGTAACCACAGTCAAACGCAACCCTTCCCCCACAACACTAAGTGGGCATAGGGGCACACCATATGTCGAACAAAATTCTCTACCGCCACATACAAGCACATGAGGCACAAGCCCACAACCAACTCTGTGACTCTACTGAGTCCTAACCACTGGAAACCATTAGGGTTGTCATGCTTCTAACTAGAACATACCACTAGTCAGTTCAAAATCCATAAACGACGACTTCAGTCAACTTACACGATAACACACATCACAAAATGAATCCTTCAATCTAAGTCGTCACAACACTCAATCATCTACTCCTGCACGTGAGATCAAGGGAAACACTTAACCTAGGTTAAAACCAATCCGATACATAAAATCAAACTAACGCGGTCCACATACTACATCCCACAAGAAAGCGGTTAGATCCCATACACGGTAGGTCCAACCAGTAGCGCCCTACACAATCTGCGCTTAACACCCATGACTGTAATTGAGAAAACCATTCGACCTGTCAAATGTACCATCAGATACTCGGGAAAATAACCCATCAGCATAGCTCAAGGATCAACTGATCCAACAACTGAAACTCCTTGGGCACATAGTCCCATACCAAGTATACCACTATTCACAACAAGTCACCTAAACACGTATGAAGAATACCATCAATCCTAAGCGAGACTCACTCAAAAATGGGATTGTACTACCATACATACGCAACGCACCACACCGTACTCTGACTGTTACTAAGTATACTAAAATCAATGATCGTTGACCTTTGACCGGACATTATGTTAAGGAAAGACTGAATTCGAGAAATGGTTGGCCAAGCTATTCCCATCGTCGATCCGACCTCAACACCAACGTCGTTCTTGTCCTCAGGTCCAATCCTCAAGTACACTTATGCACCAATTTCTACGTCTAACTCAAGACTCACGGTTCACAACACACAGTCTAACAATTCCACATACATGAGTCACATGACAGTTACTAGATACCACTGCTAACACTAGGACCCTGAGAAAACATACATAGCGGTCAACAAGTCGTGTCTCATGCCAACCTCTCAGAACGAATCCCACAAAGCCAAGGACTTCACCTCCTACCGTGGAGGTAAGTCGAGATCCCTAATAAAAGAGGAAACTCTACAAAAGTCTATCCGTCTATTGACGCATACAACTCCTATATGGAGATACGAAACTCATAGGCAACACTGTCTTAGTTAAGACCAAATCAAGAAGAATAAAGGTCAAGTCCCTCTCCCGCAACAGAATTGAATACACACTAATCGACACCTCGCATACGAAAAACCAAGAAAGAGGAACTATACAGAGGCGAAACAACTCAATCTATAACTCGTACACCTAACACCCATACATAATAGAGAACAGTGCCCCTTCCAGAGATGCTAAAGGTTAGACAACGAGTCTTAGGACATCATATCCCATCTTTCCAAAAGAAGAACCTTATAAGCAAAAATCTATGTCTTCCATTCATAGAAACACATCGTTATCCAATAAAACTGTCTGTGAATTCACATATAGTCTTACAAATATGTCATTGCTTTAATATATAGTGGTCACAACCGGTACAACATTACAACATGAAACTATTACAAAATATCTCGATCTATATCCTTCCCCAAGGGCTCACACATTAACCATCATCAGTATCACTCTAATCCGGGACCACACTATGAGACATGTCCACCATCCTGGAACAAATAAACCAGATAGTGCATAAAACTCTTAGGTAGCCTCTGTTACAACTAGAATAATAGTGTGCAGGCATCTCCTGTCACACCCAATCTTATAGGTGTCCCCCGTTACAGAACTCACAGGTATCCCCCGTTACACAGTCATAGGTAACCCCGTTACTGCATCAGACTCACAGGTATCCCTCGTTACAACACAACACGACAAACTGGCAACAACATGATAAGACGTACATATGACAATGCGACATTACTCCCAGACAACTATACAACACAACTCACAAATAACCATGTAACACAACTCACAGACAGTCATGCAACACGACTCACACGTGTCCCCCGTTACAACACAAACTGACTCACAAGTATCCCCCGTTACAACCGACACGACTCACAGGTATCCCCCATTACAACACAAGCAAGCTCATAGGTGTCCCCCGTTACAACCGACACGACTCACAGGTATCCCCTGTTACGTCACAGTCACAGGTAACCCTGTTACATCATAATAAATCACAGTAATGCCTCATTTCCTCTGTGGACAATCCTTCTTCATATGGCCCGGCTTGTGACGTTCAGAATTTTCACAAACCTGGATAGTCAATGTGATCCAAAAGTTGACCCGATAACGGATCCGGAATACGGAAGCGGAAACAAGAACAAATGCAGAAACAATTGGTGAAAATAGACCAAATATGCCCCAAGGGTAAAATGGTCATTTCACGTGAAAACAAAGTCTTAAGAGATGTACATTATCCCTAAGACACAAACATGGCTTCCCATGAAGCCACGAAACTTAAAAGAAAACAAAAATGGGGAAGCGAAGTTTTAAAAACGGACAAGTTTAGCCATAGGGGCAAAATCATAATTTTAAAAAAGTTTTGGGTGCTACCAAGCCCACCATTGGATAGACAACGAAAAATTAATGAAGTTAGACTCAAGAATCACTTGATTCGGAGTCCGAATGAGGGAGAAAGAGTAAAAACAAAACGAGCATCATTGCGACTTATGCACCAGCAATGAACAGTACCTGGGCAGAAAATGCTGAAGATCGTGTGCCGTTTTGAGGAACTAAACGACGTTTTTTGGAAAAACATAAAGAAGAAACCTCCCTTAAAATAATTTTTCCAAGTTGATTATGACAAAAGAAATTTTTTTTTTTTGACCTGAAATGCCCAAAATACCCTTGAGATCACACTTTTTTTTCTTAAAGAAGTGTGCACCAGGAAATCAGATTTGACGCGGGCTTTTGGAGGCCAAGATGATATTTTTTGGAAAAAAGTTGTGAAGAAACCTCCCCTAAAATCACATTTTCTAAGTGGCCATGTCAAGACCGGATTTTATTTTTAAAGAAAAATCCCCAAAATGCCCTTAAACCAGATTTTGCAAAAAATGTAAAAATGAGAGCAACCAAGTGTTCAAAAGACTAATTATGAAGTTATGGGCTAAAAAGATTGTGCACACAAGCATAATAAGTGTTTTAAAGCGTGTGGGAATCGTCCACGACCCGCAATTATGCCCAATGCAAAATCTGACTTATTAAACCTCAAAAATGCCTTAAAATGAGAAATTTGAAGTCTACCATTAACCATAACATACAACCATGATATTTATGCAATGTGATCATTATAACAAATGTAATATACATAACAAAATGCATCCTAATGGTCCATGACCTTAAAATACACCATATGCAAAATATAACATGCTTGAACCCCAAAAATCATGAAAAAAATAATAATAAATAAATAAAGGTAAAGCATGAGGTTATTGGCCCTTGGCCTCATCACATACATATCAAATAGGTCCCAAAGGATGCATTTAGGTACTTATTACATAACCCAAATAGAAGTTACAAGTTTTGAAATAATAAACCCAAAATAAAGCAAAATCATGCTAGTAAGTGCATGAATGGAAATACTCCAATTTCATCAAGCCACAAGCAAGCTTAAGGATGTTGTACATCCCTAAAGTAAGGTTCTTTACCTGAAAAATTTCCCAACAACGAGGGTGAGTAAACAAGTTTACTCGTAAGAAATGAACATGCGTATAACCTTAAGTTTTGCAAGTCCTTGTAAGTTGATATAAATCAATCCATGTGGTTTATGCCATCTAACGTCTATGTCCAAGGTGAGACTATGGGATCATCCTAAGCTACATTAGAACATCCACATCATAAACCACAATATATAAGTAACTAAACAACATTGAACATCAAATGCCAAATAAAAAAATATAAATTCGCAAAGTAAACAACTTGGAATTTAAAATGCGAAATCAAACAAGCGGAAACTTCGACGTCAAGCCGGAATAAAACCGGACCCAAGCATCTTTGGGTTACTAGCAAAACGGCACCAACAATTTCTGAAAATTGAAAGAGAAATCAAAGATTGAAGTCTTGATAAAAAGGAGAAGAAAAATGAAAGCAAAAAATGGTGAGGGAGAGAGATAACCGGGGAGAGAGAATGAGAGGCCAAAGTGGCCTTTTGGCCATATTAATTACATTAGTGGTGGGTCCCACCACTTCATAATATCTTTTTTACTTTTTATTTCTACCACAAAAATATATATACACATGCAAACTATATTATAACCACACAAATCACATTAAATAAAATAAATGAGATGCAAATGGACCCAAACAAAACCCCCCGTACGCAACAATTCTGGTAGTGGGTCCCACCCGGGACCGTCTGGCCCGAAAAATGAAAAAAAGACAAAATGACAACCGATGCATTTCTAAGGATCCTGAACTCAATGAAATGCCCCAACCAACTCTCGGACATACGTGGCACACCCCACGGTGTCCATCACAAAAACGAGAAAAGGTGAAATTACATTAAAAAATTTAAAAAAAATTCAAAAAAAGAAAATAGGAAAAAATCATAAACATCACACGATCGATAAACCATTCATCTAGCTGATATTTAGACCATTCAATGGAACCAACAATGAAGAGTAGTGGTAGGACTATTCGAAGCCATTGGGAATGCCGAAGGGATTTTGGAATGGAGGATGGAGAATTAGCTTTGACTCTTGGTAGGGCAGACCTAATTTGAGGAGAAAAAACGAAAGACAGGCTAGAATAAGGATAGAGTCCTTTATAGCCACCATCTGTTTAGGTCATTCAAGGAAGGTACGTACACCTGGCAACAGATTTTGAAAAGTTTGGATTAGGGCATCATGAGCCGTAAATGGATACAACATGGATGACTTAGGGTTATAAAGAGGTGGGTGACTAAAAAGGATGAGGCCAGAGGAAGAAATCGGGCTCTGTCAAACTTCAGAGTTCGTTCTTCTCTACCATTGTTTTTAATTTTTAGATTGGGATGATTTTCCCTCCCTCAATTAGCTCTTCTGTATTGCTCATATTGTTTTAGTAATATTCCTGGATACATTTTCTTCTTTAGTTTGACTTAAAAATCAGGTACTTACACCTTCCAGAAACAAGATCTTCCTAAAACAATACATTATTTTTGTTCTTCAGAATCAAAAGATCAAAATTTGGATTCCACCATAGCTATACAAGTATAAATACACACACACACACACACACATATATATATATAAACAAACAAAAATCATGTTATTAAAATACTTATTCACCTTTACTTCCAAAGTAGTTCTCATTCTTAATCCAACAATCCTAAGTTGGATGAGAGAAGAGCAATAACATTTTTTTTTTAAGCACAAACCAAAAGCATTTTATGATTCTAGCAATGGTTCTTTATATTAATCACATATTCTACACTTTGAGAAGGTAGAGAGTAAACCAACCCTTCAAAACACTATTGCTAGATCCCAATTCAAATTTTTTTATTTTTTTTATTTTTTTATGTAATGCCCAGACACATATTCTAATATTTATAGGGAAAGTATACAGTGTACTAAAGGCCTTTGAATTGTATAAGATCGGATGGTCAAAAATTGGCACAATCAGAAAATTGTGTTATATCATATCAGAAATGAAGTAAAAGATGTTATTAATCCAATTAAAAATAGGTTAAACCAGTTATGATTCTATTTTTGTTATATATAGATATTTTATAAATTTTAGGACACTTGTCATAATTTTATTGTGCCACTTACCTAGTCAGTAAAGATTCCTTACTTACTGATGAGTAGACAAGTATTGTCCATCACCGGTGAGTAGGTAGTTCATACTCTCCTAATGTGGTACAAAATTAGTGGAACACATGTCCCTATAATATAAAATAATAAAAATTAAAAGATTTGAGAGATTATTCGGATTAAATCTAATATGATCCAAATCTAACTCTCTCTCTCCCTCTCTCTCTCTCTCTCACTATTTTGGTTTTTTCTTTTTGTCTAGGGAGTGAATGAGAAGGGGATTTAGTAGAGAAAAAAAATTAAGCCAAAATTCTTAAATAAAATAATATTACAAGATATAAACAAAGTCCTAGATGATGAATAGAAAGAAGAACTATAAATGTAATAATACATAGATATTTGTTTTCCACCAAAAGAAAAAGAAGACAAGAAATAAGCAATAACAATCTATCCTGTATGAGTAGTGATACTCATATCGAACACTTGAGTGAAGTGCCTAACTGAATAATTTTTAATTGGTTATTTATATCAAATACAACTAGGTTGAGGGCTCCACTTTCTTATTTGTTGCATAATTGGCCAATTAAAATAGTAAGTCTAGCAATTCAGTGCAACTATTTGGTGCAAGAATCATTTCCCATCCTGCAATCAACAAATCATTTATCAAACCATGTGAATAAGATTTTAAGTAATTGGGTGTACTTTAGATAAAAATAACTAATAAGTATATATAAGGATTACACATTAAACCATGAAAGATAAATTAAAGTCAAAACTTCCGGTATTAGTAGATTAGAGTTTTAGCGAAGTAGTTTGAGAGAGGGAAAGAGAAAGAAAGTTAAATTATGATTTGATTTGCTCCATTTTGGATTGACCTGGTAAGAATTCAATTTTTTTAATTTTCTATTTTAAAAACACTTGTCATATTACTTTTTGGCCATATTAGGGGTGCGCATGAACTTCTTACGGTATTGTCCATTTATAATAATTCTTTGAAAACAACCCCTCAATCTCTGGTTGTGCAAAGAAGATGCCGACCTTTGAAAAAAAAACACACACACACACACATGCAAAAAGTAAAATGAAAAAGTCAGTCCACACTAACCTCAAACCTAGCTAGCTCACACAATGGAGACTGCCCGACTATTCGCTTGCACACAGTCTCGGAAACTTTAGGGAAAAGCGCAAAAAACCCCCCTGAAGTATTAGGGTTTTGCAACTAACCCCCTTAAACTACATAAAACCCCTTTGAACTAACAAATTGTTATATTTAACCCCTTTAAACTAACAATAGGGTGCTAGAAAAGCCAAAAGACAACATTACCCTCAATTAATTAACCTTCTCTATTTTAGGCTCTCATTTTTTTATAGAGAGAGAGGGAGAGAGAGAGAGAGAGAGAGAGACGATGCCCCATCGCCGTTCAAAGCTGTGATTAGGAGCAACGAAAGAGAGAGAAATTGGAGCAATGAAAGAGAGAGAAGTTGACTTACAGAAAAAAAAAAAAAAAAAAAAAAAAAAAAAAAAAAGAACAAAGCTACCTCTTTCAAGAGAAGAGGATGATTCGGCTTTACAAATGGCTATCCATCGCTTCTCCCATCGTCGTCGAAAATGGGTTGTGTGAACAGCGATTCGGTTGTGCGATTGGCGACGACGATGATGGGTGCTAATGGCGGTGCGTGGAGGACTGGCTTGGGGGAAAGCTTGGTGATGGCGGCGGCTATGGTTATTAGGGAGAGGCGGCGACTGTAGTTGTTGGGGAGAGGCGGTGGGGGCTGTTGTTAGTGTCGGTGTGATGGTGGTGGCTGTGGATAAGAACGACGGTGGCATGGGTATATTGGGTTGCTCTGTTTTTTCTTGAAACATAGAGAGAGAGAAATGACGAATCTGTTGAAGAAGCCCTATCAGAACTTCATGACGGTCTCGAAAGTCTTAGAGCTTCTATGTCTCTATCTTTTCCGGCCGCCTTCCATGGTGGCAGTTATGTCATACGATGGTCGCAGGTGTCACAATGGGCAGCTTCATCGGCGGAGCAAAAGACAGAGGCTTCATCTCTATTACAGAGAGAGGCTTGCGGTGGTGTTTGGTAGGATGGAACGGTGGTGCTTGAGGCTGAGCAATTGGGTCTCAATCTGAATTTAAATTCGGCCGCGAGTGTGAAGACGAAAGGGGGTGTGTCATCGGCGAAGTTCTGGCCTCGTTGTAGTACACGTTCACTCTCTCTAGTTGAAATTCCGTGCTCTGCGCACTCCACCTCCCAGAACTTGGCTTGGCGACGGGCTGAAGTGGCGGTAACGGTGATGGCTCTCCAGTTTTTTTTTTTTTTTTTTTTTTGATGTAAAAAATACTCAAACATATGTCTCAAAATTATCTGTTCAACCAAAGCCAAGCTAATTTGGCTCTCCAATTGCTGTTATTTATTTATTTGGCTTGGCTTTGTAATTAATTAGTGGTGATGATGATTAGTGGTGAAGGTCTGCTAATTTGGGTTGCAATGGTGATGGTTTGGGTTTGGTTTTGCAGAGAGCATATAGGTTAATTGGTTTTGCAATTGGTGTTGGCTTTGTGATGGGTGATTAGCACTGAAAAATGCACATTTAAACCCTTTAAGCTCAAGTATTTTAGGACCTTTATCTATCTTATTTTTCTTGTCGTAGACTAAATAGCGACATAGATGGTATATCAATTATAAACCCGTCCCAAAGTAAGGGTAGAGTTGGAATGATATAATTTATAATAGGGCGGAGTGGAATTTAGCTAACTCCGCCCTGTTGCCATCCCTAAGCAAAGTTTGAAAAATGATAAAAAAAAATAAAAATAAAAAATAACATTTAAAAAATATATATATAAATAAATAAATAATTAGAAGCCTAATTGGTTTAGTTTTATCAAAGTTAGTTTAACTTTCTCATGATTGAAAGATTTTTAAAATTCTCTATGAAAAGGAGTTCAAAAAGGGGTCTAATTCAGATAGTGGTTTTTGTAGTTCATTGAAAACTATTTCTTTTTATTTTTAAATTTATTTTTCAAAAATTATTTTAAGAAGACTAAACCAAATAAGCTCCAGATCTAAATCACATAGAGCGGGAGCAAGAGCGAGAGCGGGAGCGAAAACGCGAGAGTGGGAAATCCCAAAAAATCTTAGAGTGGGAGTGCCGCGTTATAAACTTATAAAATATTCATTTATAATAGTAACTATATGTTTTAAATAAATTTCATGCAAATAAAAAGACAGAATAGTGAATCAAATATAAGTCGATTACAATCAATATAACCTATTTTATAAAAATGCATAAATTAATCAAACATGACAATCAAACAAGTTGGTTTATAAAAACAAAAACATAATAGTGAATAGGACATAACAGAAAGAAAAAAAATTACTTCCAAACATAACTGCATAACAACAAAATAATAATAATAATAATAATGAATTTAATTATTTTTTTATACATTTAACCTGCTTTAAGCTTTCAAGATGACAATCATTGTCTTTGAAATAACAATGTTCAAAAGCAAAAGAAAAAGACAACAATACATGAAATATCCGAACTTCCAAACCCAAAAGCAAAATAAGACAACAAAAACAAAATGTTAGAGACTATTTTGCTGCAATCTAGTTGATCCGTGGCCTCTTGCCTCGGGAAATTTCCTCTCTATGGCTTTTTTGAGACATGTTAACCCCTTGAGTGGATGGCAAAGAAGTACTAAATGTTGCATTATCTAAAGAAGAACTTGAAGCTTCAATCTCATTAACATAAAGTGTAGCCTGCTCCCTTTTATCGACTTTCTATATCATTATACAAATCATCTACATAGGCAAAATCATCCAAAAATATGAAAAGTTATTCCTTCCTTTATTTCATTACTAATAAATATTTGAAGGAAAGTATTACTAAATTTAAACTCTATTATTATATTATTTGACCTATAAAGGATAGAGTTTACTTTATTAAATTAAATTGGTTACTTTTTGACATAATTAACCTTATTTGGTATGTTTAAGTTGGGGGTAAAACTGAAATTTCTTAAGATTCACATTAAATCTGTGAATTTATTTTCCAAAGTCATTGAATTGTTGAACAGAATATGCATTTTTTCCTTACACAATTCGTCAAATTGAATATTAAAAACGGGAGAATTCTTAAATTAAATTCGTGAATTCAAAATTATGAAATCGCAAATTTAAAAACATAATAGCATGAATTTTTGGCGAATTCGCTCTTAAAATGCCGATTCACACGCAAAGCGACGGAGCACCAGTTGTTTGAGCGAATTATGTGACATAGCTCCAGATAGTGTGGAACTAGCAATAGACAAAAGCCTTGGAAAAAAAATTGTTAATAACCAATTCGACACCACCACAATAAGAATAAAAAACCACTAACGTAGTAAGAATCAAAATTTTCATCCTCCTTTCTTACTTAACCATCTTGGTTACTCTAACTGGTTTATAAATAAGGATCTCACAGACCAAATATATCAAAAAAACAACAATCAGTAAAAATGGGGGAGTTTCTTAACCAAACACACCTATGGAATTTAAATCAAGTCACTATATGATAATAACTGTCAATAAAAATGTCTCTACTCATTCAATAAGTGGCATAATAAAATTATTACAAGTGTTTCAAAGTTTATAAAATATAAAATATAACAAAAATAGAATCAAAACGTATTTGATCCATTTTAATTGAGTTAATCACATCTTTCTCTTCATATATATCTATGCACACATTTGCACATACATATGTACAAAATTAGCTTTTAAGGTAGAGAAAAATAAGAATAAAGCTTCCTAAAACAATACCTTCTGTGGACATGAGATATGCGACGTCATTAAAAGTCAAATTAAGCAAACGTCACCTCAGTGCCGGCTTCAAAAATAAAATAATAAAAGGACAAAAGTGGTCAACACATGGTCGATATAAGAACTTCAACAAACTCAGCAAAAGTGATAACAAGTAGTCGATAAGCCCATGGGACCCTCAATCAGTCGATCGATGGGCCAAATCCTCAATCCAACCAAGCCATCACTGTCGAGCGATGGCCCAGAACCTTAATCCAACCAGGCCACAAACTGTCGATCGATCGACTTAGAACCTCGATCCTGCCAAACCACAAATCGTCGATCGATGGGCCCAGAACCTCAATCTGACCAAACCACAAACTGTTGATCGGTGGGCCTAGAACCTCTATCCGACCAAGCCATAAACTATCGATCAATGGCTAGAATCTCAATCCGACCAAGCTAGAAACTGTCGATCGGTAAGCCTAGAACCTTGATCTGACCAAGCCACAAACTATAGATCGATGCCCAGAACCTCGATCTGACCAAGCCACAAACTATTGATCGATGGGACCAGAACCTCAATCTGACCAAGCCAAAGTCGATCGATGGGCCTTGAACCTCGACCTGACCAGGTCACAAACCCTCGATCGATAGACCCAGAACTTCGATCTGATCAAGACACAAGCTGTTGACCAACGAGCCTAGGACCTCGGCAGGCCACATCCATTCGATAAAACCAATAGTGAAAAGTAGTGGTAGGACTCTTTGAAGCTATTGGGAATGCCAAAGGGATTTTGGAATAAAGGCATGGAGAATTAGCTTTGAGTCTTGCTAGGGCAAACCCAATTTGAGGAGAAAAAATGAATTACAGGCTAAAGTAAGGACAGAGACCCTTACAACCACCATATGTTTAGGTTATTCAAGGAAGGTACGTACAACTGGCAATAGATCTGGAAATGTCAGGATTAGGGCATCATGAGCTATAAATGGATATATGCCCTGACTATCTTTATACATAGGCCCAATGGATACAACCTGGATGACCTAGGGCTATAAAGAGCTGGTTGATGAAAAATGATGAAGAGGAAGAAATCAGGCTCGGTCAGGCTCCATACTTTTATCTTCTTAACCATCATTTTCAGTTCTTAGATTGGGCTGATTTTACCTCCCTCAATCTACTCTTCGATCTGTATTCCTCATATTGTTTTAGTGATATTCCGGGATACATTTTCTTCTTTAGTTTGACTTGAAAATCAGGTATGTACACCTTCCAAAAACAAGATCTTCCTAAAATAATACATTGTTTTGTTCTTTGGAATTGAAAGATCAAAATTTGGGTTCCACCATAACTATACAAATATAAATACATATACACACAAATATATATATATATATATATATATATATATATATATATATATATATAAACAAACAAAAATGATGTTATTAAAATACACATTCACTTCCACTTCCAAAGTAATCCTCATTCTCACTACAACAATCCTAAGTTGGACAAGAGAAGCGTAAAACTTTTTTTTTTTTTTTTAAGCACAAACTGGAAGTATTTAATGATTCTAGCAGTGGTTCTTTGTATCAATCACATATTCTCCACTTTGAGAAGGTAGAGAGTAAACCAACCCTTCAAAACACTACTACTAGATCTCAATTCATTTTTTTTTTTTCTTTCTTTCTTTTTTTTTTTTTTTTTTTGTAATGCCAAGGCACATATTCTGATATTTATACGGATAGTATATAGTGTACTAGAGGCCTTGATTTGTATAAGATTAGATGGTGTACTATCGAACAATGGTACAATCAGATGGTGTATTATTGATCAGATGTTATTAATCTAATTAAAAATAGGTCAAACCAATTCTAATTCTATTTTTTTTATATTTATATTTTATAAATTTTATGACACTTGTCATGATTTTATTATGCAATTGATTGGTCCAATGGTGCCATCAGCCTACTTCGATGGCCAAATTGAGGGGGACAAAGGATATGGAGCAAGCCTATGGAAGCCATTAGGCGGTGAGTGCATCGAATGGCTAAAAACAAAGCCATTAGAATTCGTAGTCTACATTTCATTTGGAAGCATGGTTTCATTGTCAACAAAACAAATGGAAGAGATCGCGTGGGGGTTGAACGGAAGCAATTTCCATTTCCTGTGGGTGGTGAAGGAGACCGAGCACCATAAGTTGCCTGATGAGTTCATAAACTCAACAAAAGAAAAAGGTCTGATTGTGACATGGTGCAACCAACTAGAACTGTTGGCTCATAGATCCATTGGCTGCTTTGTGACTTATTGTGGTCGGAACTCAACACTTGAAGGGCTGAGCCTTGGTGTGCCGATGGTATGAATGCCACAACGGCAGACCAAATGACTGATGCTAAGTTTATAGAGGAGATATGGGGTGTGGGGGTTAGAGCTAAAGAGGTTGAGAAGGGAATTGTGAGAAGAGAATAGCTTATATGGTGTTTGGAGGAAGTGATGGAAGGGGAGAGAAGTGATGAGATTAGGAAGAATGCCAGTAAATGGAGGGAGTTGTCTAAGGAAGCAGTTAATGAAGGAGGGAGTTCAGATAAGTGTATTAGTGAATATGTGGAGCATTTGAAGGGTTCAAATAAGAAAAGAGAGGGAAGGTACCTAAATGGTCACACTTAGTTATGGAAATACATAATTTTTTATGCATTTAAGAATTTATCCTGTGTGTGACAAGCAAAATCTTTTGGACTCACCAATGTCCTTGTTTTGGGGTTTTTATATCCTTCCTCTTTTATTTTTATTTCTTCTTTTTTGTCTTACTTTTTAATTTTATTTTAGTTTTAGGGTGGGGACTGGGGAACTGTGTTTTTTCATGGAATGTTGTTTTGTATGAACTCTCAAGTATCATTGTAGTGTGCATTTGTGTAACCGCAGATTGTTGACAAAATATAATAAAGTATTATACGGAATCTTTTTCTTTCCTATGCAATTTTATGACAAAATATAAGGGTTTTAAGGAGCAATTATTACATAATCCTGAACAATGTGGTCCAGCCCAAGCAAGAACATGGATTTCTAAACCTCTTCCATAGTCCATGTTGTGAAAATTCCATCATATTTATAGAAATAATATAAAGACAATTTTCATACACAATGATTCAAAAATAATGAACAATAACACCAATGAATAATTAAAGAATAATTCTTCATTAAACTGAATAATACATTATTTGAACAATATGCATATAACAATGAACATGAATTTAACAAAATAAATAATTCATCAATATAATATTAATATTAGCTCAGTAATATAAATTAAGATGTAAAACGATAATAATAAAATAGGTAAGAAAGTGTTGGACTGATTGTTGAGGCATTGTAAACACATTGACCTAAAGTTGATAGTCTTCCCCTTAGTGCGGGTATTAGAGAAACTAGTCAACTCCAAGATACGACCTAATCAGCTCGCATCGACGTCTTCTCCATGTGCACGACCATAGTAAGACTAGGTCCAAGTAAAATACTCTCAAATACAGTATACACATATACATATATGAAAAAATATAATAGAGAGCTGAAAAACTATTCTTTTAGTGTTTCACTCACACTATATATATGTATCCATACTTCCCTCTTTAGAATGATAAACATACAACCTTTTTATAGTATAAAAGAGTGTAACGGCTGTAGCAACATTAATAGAGAATTTAAATATAATTATTTCATTAATATAAATATAATAAATCATTCTATTAAATAGTATTTAATATAATGTAACTTAATATATAATTGAATATATTTATTAATTTTATTAAAATATTACTCAATAGTCCATACCCAAATACATACCCTTGAAAAGGGCAAGTGACAGACAACTATAGCTCTTTCTGTTGACCCTTTTAAATCAGCAAGCTCAGTCGATTTAGAAATTGACTAGTGTTGGCGTGCCAGAACCAATGACTTGGTTTAAATAAAAAGATCTAGTCTCTTAAATAGAAAGTTGTAGATCAAACGATAAATGAGAGAGAGAATAGAAAACTCTGAGTTAGGTTCCTAATTGCCTTGAAGGAAAACAAGACTTTAAAGGAAAACCTAATTGCAACAAAATAGAGTAAAACTGAAATGGAGTTAAACTGGAATAGAAAGCTATGATAACTACTGAAATTGAATCAACGTGAAAGGAGGCTACAAGGAATAAGAATTCAATTTGCAGAAAAAAATATAAATAATAAAGGAAACTAAACTAGAATTTAATTAACTACGAAATTTGAATTAAACTAAAGAAATCAAGTTAAACTAAGAAACCATGATTGAAGAAAAAAAAACTATATAGATATAAATGTTCGAGAGGTGTTTGACCCTTTACATAGGCTATCTCCAATAATATTTATAAGCCAGATAAAAAGAGTCCTAAAATAAGGAATAGGATAAAAACTATCTTACAAACACCTAAAGTTATCCAACAACTCATCTTGATAACCCAACAACTAGCGTCATCCTTGCATATCAAATTGCCGGTACCCCAATGTTTACTCATTCCAACAGAACCACCTTATGTAATGCCCTGGATTTTTTTCAATTATTTATTTATTTATTTTTCATACCTCATTTTTCGTGCCACGCGGGCCCCGATGGTCGTTTAGGTCATTTTCTCGAGCTGGGAGTTTTAGAAATGCATATTAATTAATTTAAGTCAATTAGAGGTGGTGGGGCCATTTTTAGAATTTTTCGAAAGTCGAGACGACTTTCGGATTCGGGAACTTCTCCCATTTTTCTCATTTTAAGTGAGGGGCATTATGGGCATCTCACACACATATACATATGTATGTAAGTATACATTGAGGCAGATATTTTGGGGATGAGTTTGGTATTGCAATGAAAGGAGAAAGGCAAATGAGTAACTTAGCCAAGAATTAGTAACCATCTTAGGCTTGACAAATGGCACCACATGGACCATGTATGCAATTGCAAGACAAGCAAACATCCCCATTTCCTCTTCATTTTGGCCATGTCACTTCTTTCTCTAACCTTTCTCCTTTTCTCTTTATATCCATATACATATATGTCTTCCATACTGAAGAACAAGAAGTGCAAGATTTTGATGAAGAGTAAGAAGGGAAATTGGAGAGCATGGCAAGGGCTTCATTTTGACACCAATTCTAATGACCCGAACCTGGGGGTCCGAATCGTTAACAGGGTCCCTACCTGTACTTGAGGGCACACAAGGGCAAAATGGTAATTTCAAGGCAAGTATTTAAGATGAGTTGAGCATGCTAAGTCAAATGGGTCATTCTAACCACACATTAACCAAATAAGTTAATTCCATAAGTTTCTAATGGCCAACAATTTTCAACATTTACCTACTCTCGGTTTGAAGGATTCTCCGATAACTCTTTACTAAAAAAGTTATAATTCTCAATGCGGTTGAAATTTGAGGATAATATTGATATTATTGGAAAACTGACTTCGAGCCGGTCAGTTTAGGCTAAACAACAACCCAATTTGGGTTTGAAATAAGGGAGTTATGGCCATTCGAAGTTTGGATTAACAACTACTGGACAAGCAAGAGTGTTTATCAATCGAGCCTAACTCGACCGATTGAGTCCAAGCCCGATCTATCGACTCTAAGCTTGTGCGGTGGAGCCAAGAGCATGAAATTTGAGGTTTTCTCAATTTTTCTAAGTATAGAAGGCATCAATCGATCGAGTGGAAGCTCAATTGCTCGAATGAACCTAGAAAATGGTCAATTTAGCCTCTTAGGAAGAGTTGGTTGGTTTCTACATTGAATTTATGATAATTGACACATCCATACCACTCAAAACCTGTCCCGAAACATCCACAAACATAGATACTTATATCAAATGAATGACAAGTTTCATAATATACATAACCAAATGAATAACTTTACATTGACATTGCCACGGTTATAAAATAATACAAGTTTATGCCTAAACCTTACAAATAGTTCTGACTACAAGAAATGATGAAATTAAACGTCCTAACTACGTCAAAACGTATAAAGGTGCATCATCCATTCCATCACTTCCAAGTTCTGAGAAATGTTTAAGATAAAGGGTAAGCACCACCGCTCAGTAAAGGATGCCTAAATGGCATTTCCTTAAGTCAAGTAAAAATAATAACAACCACGTAGGAGCATAATAAGATAGAGAGGGATCATGCAAGGGACTTTAATCACTAATAAACCATCAAGCACATAAACTAAGATCCAAATATCTGATGAATGCCATGCATTATGCATTTACTCCACACACAGACAATCGACTCATACGCATTCACACCAGAAATGTACTAAGTAGCAGGACTTTGGGTACCTCCTTCTGTCCTTATAGCCAATTAGTACCGCTGTTAAGGGGGTACCTCCCTAATACTGGTTTTAAGATAAACCTTTACTCCACAAACTTTAAAAAAACTCGTTTCCACCTATAACTTCCCACACACCACTCTATCCACACCAACACCATGGTAATGTCATAAAGATGTTTCACAACAAATCTAGGATAACCATACATTCCACCATTAACACAGAACTACAATTAGAACAATATGCATGCTTTTGCTTATAAATGAACAAGAAGTTTATACTGACAACAAAACCACATAGCATTTAACATCAATGTAAAAGATAGTCTCATGTAAGCAAGTTGTCATATAATAAGCATGCTAGACTTAGTTTACCCCAAAATCACAAGCATTCACTTCAACTAGTCACATACAACATGAGATAAACAACATAACACATATAGTCTTCCATTTTAGCATTCCTATTAACATAATCATCATACTTTGCAACATTTAATGGAATTGATTTCAATTTAAATAACAATTTAACAAGTAATGATCAGGATTGAAACCCTAAAACCCAAATCCAATCAAATTACACCCAATTTAGCATGCTTTCAAGGGGAAAATAAAGATTTGATTACCACAACCTAGGTCTACACAATTTAAGCAAACCCTTACCTCAAAGATGCAAAACCCTAGTTTGCTCCAAGCTTGAAACTCCACCAATTTGAAGTCCACCCCCATCAATGTGAAGAGGAAAGTAAGAAGGACAAAATTTCCTCTTGAAGCAACCCCAAAAGCTCAAGCTCAAGGCTAGGTCAAAATCTCAAAGTGCCCCAATGGCTTCCGAAATCACCTAATTTTGTTGATCAAGAGATGCTCTACAACATCTCTAACTAGCCCCTATTCCAAATCCAACCTCTAAGAATTTCAAAAATCTCAATATGGTCAAAACTCTAATTTCTTATCATGGTTATGTAGAAGAGAAAGAGGAGAATAACTTTCTCGCTTTGGGTACACTCAAAATCAAAGGCAATGACCTCCAAATCGAAGCTTTTCAAAGCTTATTCATAGAGGATGATATATGTATAGAAATAGAGAGAGAAAGTGTGGGGAGGAAGAAGGTGAATAGTGGGGAAATTTGGCAAACCCTTCCTATTTATAATCCCCTCCCAACTTTCCTTTAATCACATCACTTAACCCCAAAAATCTATAGCTAATTATTCCATTCCTCCAAGCAACTTCCATGAAATTACCCTAAGGCAAAAATCCACTGAAAATATAATAATAATGCCCTTCAATGATCTTTCACTTAGGCACTCGACATTCCCATGCACTTAAGCCACCTCGGACCCACACGGGATCCTCCGGTCTAAAACTAAAAAATGTCCGAAATGAATTGGAATGCATTTTTTAATTTGTCAAAACGGATAATTATTCCATAATAACTTCTTTTTTTTTTTTTTTTTTTTTTTTTTAATACAATTGAAAGGAATCGATATTTATTCAACAAAATTAACTTTTTTCACTAGGTCACTTTATTTTTTGGTAAGTCAAAAGAAATAATTTATTCGATAAAAATAACCTTTTTCTTTTGGTCTTATCGAAAGATATAATTTAGTCAATAGAGATAAAATTTTTTTTTTTTTTTCATCATCTCCCTTTTGTTTTTTTTATTGTTTTTGGGACCTTGACAACAGAGATAATTTCTTCAATAAATATATATTTTTGATGGTTTTTTTTTTTTTTTTTTTTTTCATGTCAAAAGAGAAATTTTTTTTAGTGGTTACTTTTTATTTTTTGGTCCGGTAAAAGAGACAATTTATTCAACTTAACAAAAAAAAAAAAGTTGTCCCTTAAAAAAAAAAAAATTATTCAATTTTTATTTTATTTGTGTTGTCAAAAATTAAAGATAGAGAGAGAAAATCTGAAAGAACAATTGTGTCATTTAAAAAATAATAATTATTTACCTGTAAAGTTAAGGTTATAATTGTCATTTTATTTAAGATTGTAGTGCAAATATTAAAAAGTGAATTGCAATGAAATAAAATAGAATTGAAATGGAATTAAACTAGAATGGAATGGAAAACTATGGTAGCTGCTATAATTGAATCAACGTGAAAGAAAATAACAAGGAATAAGAATTCAATTAATTAACAAAAGAAACTAAACTATAATTTAATTACAGTAAGTTAAAAAAAATAATAATAATAAATTGAATTAAATTAGGAAAGTTGAATTAAACTAAGGAAATCAAGTTTAGCTTAGAAAGCAAGATTTAAAAAAGATAATTGTATTGATACGGAATAAGAATTCAATTAATTAACAAAAGAAACTAAACTATAATTTAATTACAGTAAGTAAAAAAATAATAATAATAATAATAATAAATTGAATTAAATTAGGAAAGTTGAATTAAACTAAGGAAATCAAGTTTAGCTTAGAAAGCAAGATTGAAAAAAGATAATTATATTGATACGATTGTATGAGTGGTGTTGGACGATTTACAAAAACTACGTTCACAAATATTAAAAAAAAAAAAAGGTCCTAAAACAACTAACTTCCTAAAAGAATGCAAAGAGATTACAATTGCTTCCCCAAGTTCCTGCCAATATAAAACACACGGGTAATTGCCTCGATGTTTTCATCATTTATCTTTCACAAATTATGGATAATGAAGATAATTATATCACATAGATAATATTGTCCGGACTCCAGGAATATTATCTTGTGAATGCATCTCCACCAAATCAAAATACTCTTCTACCTAAAATCTTCGTCCACATTGTGGCTGTCTCATTATCAACACGCAAAACTACATACATGCGGACGCCTGACTACTTGCATATGCAGTGGGTTCTCATTGCATATGTCAGCAGGTTTCTTGTGGTGAGTCTCATTGCATATGTCAGCAACTTTCTTGTGGTGGGTCACATTGCATATGTTAGCAGGTCTCATTGCAAATGTGTCGTTTTGTAGCTCTAAAAATTACAAAGAGAAAAAAAAAAATAAAAAATAAAATAGGCTTGCATGGTTTCTGATGAGATTTTATTTTTTGTAATCTGAAATTATATGGATTGTATGATTGTAAAATTGCATTATTTTTTTTTTAATTTAAGACTAATTAGTAAGTAATTAATTTTTTGTTTATTATATATTTAGTTATCTATTTTAACTAAGTATTATTTTATAAATTGAAATGTAATATCATAGTAAATAAAATATTTTCTCTGAATTTGAAGATGGCATCAGAGCCATTATTGAATTATAGAATTTATCCGTGAAATTCACGTACCTATAACTCTCTTTGAATTTATCTGTGAAATTCACAAACCCATACACATACACATTTATTACCAACCCCGAATTCAATTCAAAGACCCATCCACATACAGACCCATACACATACACTGCCGTCACAAGCTCACATGCCGTTGCTGTCACAAGCCGGAGCCAGCACAAGTTGTAACACCGTCACCGGATCAAGATCATCGTCCATCACCGTTGTCGGATCTGCTTCGCTGTCAACCATCGCCGGATCTGCTTCACTGTCAGCCAGATCTGGATCTACAGCCATCATCGCCGAACCGCAGTCACAGGCCGGATCCGCATCACCGAACCGCTGTCGATAGCGTCGCCGGATCTTCTCCATCATCGCCGCCGGATTTTCTTCAGTCGCCTCTCCGAACCAGCCGCCGTCTTCGTCATCAGATCGACGGCTGCTCTGTATGGCCATCATTTTCCTTCGCCGCTGAACCAGCCATCTCGGCTCTCATCTCAGTTTTTTATTTTTTTGTTTCTATCTCTTAACAGAGACGAATTAGTCTTCTTGAAATTTTTTTGTTTTATATAGATATATATATATATATATAATATATATATATATATATATATATATAAAGAAGAAAAAAAAAATGAGTGAAAAAAATATTGAATCTTCTTGGATAAAATCAGTTCCTATTTTTGTCTAATCTGAAGTAAGAATCCAATTATGACGTTTGGTCCCAAGTGATGGAGATGCATATTGCTGAAAGGGAGAAACTCTCTTATATTCGTGGCAAGACTAAGTCACTTGCTGAATTAGAGGATGGTTATGACAAGTAGTATGCCGAAAATCAGAAAGTGAAGCGGTGGCTATTAATGTCCATGACTCCAGAAATTATGAAGCGTTATTTACGCTTACCCACTGCCCACTCTGGAGTGCTCTATCAAAGGCCTTTTATGATGGAAATGATGAGTTGCAAGTTTTCACCTTGAACCAAAAGGCCTTCACTGCCAAACAAAATGGAAAATTTCTATCTGAATATTATGGAAAGCTAACTGAGGTTTTCCGCGAAATGGACCATTGAGATAAAGTGGTTATGAAAGATCCGGAAACATTGAATCATATCGGAAGTTTATCGAGCGACTAAGGGTTCACATCTTTCTTGCTGGATTGGATGGTGATTTTGAATAAGTTCGTGGAGAAATTCTACGCAACGACCAAGTTCCAGACTTAAAAGGCTACTACTCTTTGGTTCGACGAGAAGTGGTACGTCGTACAATTCTAAAAGGGGAGTCCGAAAACTCTTAAGCTTCAGTCATGATGGCTCGCAATAGATCGAAGCAAAACTGGCAAGATCGTACTAAACCCAATCAATATAAAGTCACCAACGGTGTAGACAAGTCTACCTACAAATACACCCATTGCAATCAGACTGGTTATACCAAAAGTCGTTGTTTCAAACTTGTGGGATATCCGGAATGGTGGGATCATAGCTATTGGAAGAAGAATTTGACAAAGACTTCCACTGCAGCAGTTGTTAAAACCGAGAATGATGGTGCTAAAAAAGCCTTAGGATTGGTAGTAATTGGAGATAATGGTGGTAAGTTTTTAAATATTTCTACACATGCTATTAATAGTGCATGGATAATTGCTTCTGGTGTTGCCGATCATATGACATTTGATTCTAGACAGGTATCACCACTTACTTCCTCGTCACAGCAATTTGTTTCTACTGCTAATAGTACTTCGACCCCGGTTATTGGGGAAGGATCTTTGATACTCCCTGATAATCTGCATTTAGATTCTGTTTTAGTTATTCCATCCTTAGCTTATAATCTTTTGTCAGTTTCCCAAATAACCACAACTTTATCTTGTGTTGTAATTTTTTGGCCTGATTTTTGTGTGTTTAAGGACATCAAAACAAAGCAGACGATTGGTTGTGCTATTAGGCGAGGGAAGCTGTATTACTTGGACGATGTCAAAAAGTTCTGACAAGCTACTACAAGTATTGACAGTGGATGGTTCTGAGGGGGAGAAAAAGAAATATGAAATCTAGCTGTGGCATCGACGTCTGGGGCATGCTTCTTTTGGTTATCTGAAAAAATTATTTTCTAGTTTATTTGAAAAATTTGCTGGTTCTAGTTTCCGCTGTGATGTTTGTGAACTAGCAAAGAGCCATCGTGCTTCGTTTCCATTATGTTTGAATAAAAGTCCACTTCTTTTTATGGTTATACATTCTAATGTTTGGGGTCCATCCAAAGTCACTACTTTAGGTGGATCATGTTGGTTTGTTACTTTTATTGATAACTGTACCAGGATGACCTGGTTGTGCTTAATTTTTAAAAGTGAAGTGAACTTATTGTTTCAAAAGTTCCATAAAATGATTGAACTCACTACAATGCACATGTTCAGGTTCTATGTAGTGACAATGGTAGAGAATATCAGAGTTTTGATCTTCAACAATATTTAGAAGTACATGGAACTATTCATCAAACCACTTGTTCTAATACACCCCAGCAAAATGGGGTTGCAGAGCGAAAAAATCGTCATTTATTGGAGGTTGTTCGTGCTTCATTGATAAAAGCTCATATGCCGTTATCGTATTGGGGTGAAGCACTTACCTTTGCAGCATATCTAATCAATCGAGTACCTTCTAGCTCTATTGACTTCTAGACACCATTACAGGCTCTCACTAACGCAGTTGTTGCCTCATCCATCCTAAATCTACCTCCTCATGTCTTTGGTTGTGTAGCATTTGTACACCTCGATAAGCATCAATGCAACAAGCTACCTCGAGCATTGCGATGTGTATTTCTCAGATATGCTACTCATAAAAAGGGGTATCGTTGTTATCATCCTCCAACTCGATGAATGTTTATCACCATAGATGTTGTCTTACATGAAGACTCGATGTATTTTTCCTTTGCGTCTAAACTTTAGGGAGAGTACCAGAAAGAAATTCAGACTCTCAATTATAATTGTCACACTTTTGAGGATGGCGATTCTAGTGGTGATGACTCACAAATTGGACTAGCTAATCAGGAATCGGGCGAATTGGATTCAAATGGTATAAGTTTGGATCAAAGTAGTGATGCATGCCCAGATATGGAAAATATGGCGATAACCCCACCGTTGTCCGAGTTTGAGTCCCTCGCAACTGATATACCAAACCAATCACCTACTGAGGATGTTCATGAGTTAGTGCCTGAGCCACTCAGAAAACAATTACCACAACGTCACACTAGAGGTATTACTAAACTTACATATGAACCCGAACTTTCTAGTAAAGTTAAGTATCCTATGAGTCATTATGTGTCGAACCATCGTTTGTCAGAATCAAATTTGTCATTTGTAAATCAATTATCTTCTGTATCTATTCCTAACAGTGTGTAGGAAGCCTTAGCTAACCCTAGGTGGAAAGCAGCTATGAAAGAGGAGATGAAATCCTTACAGAAAAATACAACTTGGGAACTCATTGATCTTCAACCAGGAAAGAAACCAGTAAGATATCGATGGATTTACACTGTGTAGTATAAAGCCGATAACACAGTTGAACGCTTTAAAGCAAGATTGGTGGCAAAAGGTTACATCCAAACCTATGGAATCGATTATACAGAGATGTTCGCACCTGTAGCTAAAATCAACACATCTTGTTATCTTAAGTTGCGAACTTGGGTTGGCCATTACAACAATTCGATGTAAAGAATGCCTTTATACATGGTGAATTATCTGAAGAAGTCTAAATGGATCCCCCACCAGGATGCATGATACCCGAAAAGTAAACTTGGAAGGTCTGCAGGTTAAAGAAATCATTATATGGGTTGAAACAATCTCCGAGAACATGGTTTGGAAGATTCACAAAGTCAATGATAGCCTTTAGCTACCGTTAGAGCAATTCAGACCACACATTATTCCTGAAACAACAACAGGGTAAGATCACTGCACTCATTGTATATATAGATGACATGGTGGTTACAGGGAATGATCTTGAAGAAACGAAGGCTCTCAAGAAGTATTTATCCAGTGAATTTGAAATGAAAGATCTAGGTCATTTGAAATATTTTCTTGGGATCGAAGTATCTCGATCTAATAAAGGAATCTTTCTATCTCAGAGAAAATATGCCTTAGATCTGTTACAAAAGACTGGCATGATAGCATGCCAACCAGCTGAGACACCAGTGGAAGAATGACTGAAGTTATGTGTTGAGTCCAACCAAGTACCTGCCACTAAAGGAAGATACCAAAGACTTGTAGGGAGATTGATGTACTTAGTACACACGAGATTAGATCTGGCTTATGCATTGAGCATTGTTAGCCAGTTTATGCACGATCCTGGAGAGCAACATATGAATGCAGTTATGAGCATTTTGAGGTATCTAAAATCTGCTCATGGAAAAGGAATTTTGTTCACTAAAAATGCTAGTTATCAAAACATAGATGCATATACTGATGCTGACTAGGCTGGAGCTATAGATGATAGGCGATCTACTTTTGGTTACTTCACTTTTGTAGGAGGTAATCTTGTTACATGGAGAAATAAGAAACAAAATATTGTTACTCGCTCGAGTGTAGAAGCTGAATTCAGAGGTATGGCGCTTGGAATTTGTGAAACTTTGTGGTTAAGACTTCTCTTGTGGGATTTGGGTCATCTACCTAGGCAACTGATTCAACTTTATTGTGACAGTAAAGTAGCATGTGATATTGCCCATAATTCGGTTCAACATGATTGTACGAAGCATGTCGAAATAGATAGATTCTTTATTACGGAGAAGTTGGATGGAAAAATTGTGAAGTTGCCTAAAATTCGATCTAAGGATCAACTAGCCAACATTCTCACCAAAGTAGTCTCAAATCAAGTGTTTTCAAAATTTTTAGACAAGTTGGGCATGTGTGACATCTATGCACCAACTTGAGGGGGAGTGTTGAGATTTTAGTTTTTGTAGTCCGAGATTATACAGATTGTACAGCTGTAGGATTGCAATATTTTCTCCTTGATTTAGGGTTAATTGGTAGGTAAGTAGTTTCCCATTCATTATATATTTAGTTACCTATTTTAGCTAGGTATTACTCTATAAATTGAATGTAACACCATCGTGAATAAAATATTGAAGAGAGTTTTTTTTATCATATTCTTTCTCTCAATTTGAAGAGTTTCTAACAACAAAAATAGTACAAAAATTTCTATTTGATTTAGTCTTTATAAAACTGTTTTTTGAAAACTCAATTATGAAAATATCCATTTTCAGAAAATTATAAAAAATTATTCTCTATTATTCTCTGAGAACAATTAACTGTTCATTGAATTTTTCAGAATTAAAAACCAAACAAGCTCTAAAGGCATTGGTTTGGTTTTATAAGAGTAGTTTTCCCTTGTCATCATTGATGGATTATTCTCTATGGAAAGGAGTTAAAAAAGAAGGGGCTTAATTTAGGGAATGGTTTTTGTAGGTCATTGAAAACTGTTTCTTTTTCAAAATTATTTTCATAAAAATAAACTAAATAAGCTTTATGTAAGGAACTCGGAATCAACAATAGCCTTTGAAAAAGTTGCAAATAACCATTTCAATGCCACCACATAGAGAATAAATCAACCACTAATATAATAAAAATGGGAGAGAAACGATACGAAGCCCATGTAGTAGTGCTCCCTTATCCAAGCCAAGGCCACATAAATCCTCCCCTCCAATGGTGTAAAAGCTACACTAGCCACAACCCATCACATTGTCAAGTCTATTCAAGCACCAAACGTCAAGGTTGTGCCCACTCCATGGGTTCGATGTGGGTGGCTTCGCTCATACCAGAAATGAGGATGTATACTTGAAGTCATTCAGAGCCAATGGCTCAAGAACTCTTATCTGAACTCGTTCAAAAGTACAAAAACTATGGCTTATTTTACTACATTTTAAATTGAGCTTGTCGTTAATTTTTAGTGATATTCAATCTGCGCTATCAAATACACTGAATTAGATAAATGATTAATCGATTCAAAATTAAGTGTTGAATTACATTATCAAACAACACCCAGTGTTAAACAAGCCTATTTGAGATATAATTAGTGTCAAAGCATTATAAGTCCGTTTCATTTTTGTTCAGTAATCCACTTGATCATCATGCCTTTGCACTAGACCGGATTATATATATATATATATATATATATATAAATATATATATTATTACACCATAACACGATAATATATACCCAAAGTAAGAAGATTAAGTGAAAAAGTATAAAAGAATTAATGGTAAATTAATTTTTTTTCTATATATGAAAATTAAAAGAAAAAACAAAAATAGAAAATGAAAAACTCACGAAATTTGTTAAATTGGAATATGCTCGCATGGGAGGAGATCCTGTCATGATCTTGTAATAAGATCACTTTGGCAAGAAATATACTCGCACCTCCACTTATCTTTATGAGAAATTGAACTCTTAATATTTTACTTTGAAATGTAAAATAGTATCAAAACTTTAAAACTCAATCTCACAAGTTACATGGGACCAATGAATGCGAATGGTCACGTTATTGATTTGCAATTAAAAAAAAAAACAACATTGGGCCGCGCTGCCATCCAACCCAAAAGAATTACTTCATTAAGCATGTGACATTTCAAGACCTTCTCCATTCGGATCCTGCGCGTGACAAGAACCTTTAAAACGCGTGACAAGAACCTTTAAGACTGACTCTCCTTCTTCTTCTTGGTATTGTTTAGTTAAGTATGTGGGAGTTTCTTCATCAAACACACATATCAAAATTAAATCAAGTCACTTTATGATAATACTGCCAATAATTTTTAATGGACAACACTTGCCTACTCACCGGTGAGTAAAAAGTATCTACAGACTCAATAGGTGGCATAATAAAATTATGACAAGCGTTTGAAATTTTATAAAATATAAAATATAACAAATATAAAATGAGAACGTATTTGATCCATTTTAATCGAGTTAACCACATCTTTCTCTCCATATATATCTACACACACACTTGCACATGAATATGTACAAAATTAGCTTTTAAAGTAAAGAGAAATTAGGATCAAGCTTCCTAAAACAATACCTTCTGTGGACATGAGATATGCCACATCATCAAAAGTCAAATTAAGCTAACGTCACCTCAGTACTGGCTTCAAAATAAAATAATAAAAGGACAAAAGTGGTCAACACTTGGTTGATATAAGAATTCCACCCAGCTCAACAAAAGCGATAACAGACAGTCAATAAGCCCACAAGCATGGGACCCTAAATCATTCGATCGATGGGCCCAGAACCTCGATCCAACTAAGCCAAAAACCGTCCATCAACGGCCTAGAACCTCGATCCGACCAAGCTACAAACCGTCAATCGATGGGCCGAGAACCTCGATCTGACCATGCCACAAACCATAAATCAATGGGCGCAGAACCTTAATATGACCAAGCCACAAACTGTTGATCGATGGACCCAGAACCTTAATCTGACCAAGCTAGCCACAGCCGATCAGTAGGCCTTGAACTTCAATCCAACCAGGCCACAAAGCTTCAATCGATGGACCATTCATTTAACTAATATTCTGACCATTTGATGGAACCAATAATAAAGAGTAGTGGTAGGACTCTTCGAAGCTATTGGGAATGCCGAAGGGATTTTGGAATGGAGGATGGAGAATCAGCTTTAAGCCTTGCTAGGCAGACCTAATTTGAGGATAAAACACAAAAGACAGGCTAGAGGAAGGATATAGACCCTTAAAGCACCATTGTTGAGGTCATTTAAGGAAGGTATGTACACCTGGCAACAGATCCGGAAAAGTTTGGCTTACGGCATCATAAGTCGTAAATGGACATGGGCCCGACTGACTTTATCCACAGGCCCAATGGATACAACTTGGATGACCTAGGGCTATAAAGGGGTGGTTGACGAAAAAGGATGAGAGGAAGAAATTGGGCTTTGTCAGACTTCAGATTTCGTTCTTCTCTACCACTGTTTTCAATTCTTAGATTAGGATGATTTTCCCCGCCTCAACCCGCTCTTCTGTATTACTCATATTGTTTTAGTGATATTCCCAGATACATTCTCTTTTTTAGTTTGACTCAAAAATCAGGTACTTACACCTTACAAAAACAATATCTTCCTAAAACAATACATTGTTTTTGTTCCTCAGAATCGAAAGATCAAAATTTAGGTTCCACCATAGCTGTACAAATATAAATTCATATACATACATACATACATATACATATATATATATATATATATATATATATATATATATATATATATAAAGAAACAAAAATAATGTTATTAAAATACCCATTCGCCTCCACTTCCAAAGTAATCCTCATTCTCACTACAACAATCCTAAGGTGGATGAGAAAAGAGCAAGAATTTAGTATTATTATTATATTTTAAGCACAAACCAGAAGCATTATATGATTCTAGTAATGGTTCTCTATATCAATCACATATACATTCTCCACTTTGAGAAGGTAGAGAGTAAACCAGCCCCTCAAAATGCTATTGCTAGATATCAATTCAATTTTTTTTTGCTAATGCCCGGACACATATTCTGATATTTATAGGGATAATATATAGTATACTATAGGCCTTTGATTTGTATAAGATCGGTTGGTGTACTATCGAAGCTAGAATAGCACAATTAGAAAATATTGTTATATCATATCATAAATGAGGAAAAAGATGTTGTTAATCCAATTAAAAATTGGTTAAACCAGTTGTGATTCTATTTTTGTTATATATATATATATTATAAATTTTAGGACACTTGTCATAATTTTATTGTGCCACTTACCTATTCAGGAGAGATTGCCTACTCACCGATGAGTAGGCAAGTATTGTCCATTTTTAATTGCTGCTATCTTCTACAATAAGTCATTGAAAACAACCCCTTAATCTCTGGTTATGCAAAGGAGATGCGGACCTTTAAATAAAAACACACACACACACACGCAAAAAGAAAAATGAAAAAATTCAGTCCACGCTGAAACCTAGCTAGCTCACACAACAGTGACTGCTCAACTATTCCAAGGCACACAGTCTCCGAAACTTTATTATGACTTTCATTATGCCTACCATGTTTCAATTTTGATAAGAATGTTTTCTCATGTTAGCTGGAACACAAATATAATTCAAGGATAAAATCTTCGAACAAATCCTTCACAATTATTTTCATACTGCGCATTCTTGAAATGTCTATTACCATATTAAGAATTAATTCTTAGATTAGTTGGAACACAATTCCCATAATGGAATGTTGAAATCATCAGACAAATCCTTCAATCCTCGTTGTGTTAATTGTTAAGAGGTCTACGAGATACTTCATGCATGAAAGTAAAAAGAAACCTCTTTGGCTTAGGAGTTGGGAGTTGGCTAGCTTGGTCAATCCCTAGGTCTAAAGTTTGACGATTGGTGAAGAGAAGAGGGTAGGCTAATGAGCGCTGAAAAGTGCGTATTTAAACTTCTTAAGCTTAGGCATTCTAGTACCTTTATTTATTTTACTTTACCGTTTTAGATTGATTTAGTATTATTTCCATTTTCAGGCACTTATCCTGAAAATAAGCTAACTCAGCCAAATAAGAGCTTAATTGAAGTAATTCTGGGATGAATCAAAGAAAGGAGCCAAGTGGAAGCAAAAGGAAGAAAAAAGGTGAAAATCAACATCTTCGATCGATCTCAGATCAAAGTTTGATCAATCTAACATGATCGATCTCAGCACTTCAAGATGGATCAGAGCCATGATGACATTTTTAGAGATTTCAAAAGTTTGATCGATCCAACACCATTCCTTGATCGATCGAACTGCTTTGTCCTTATCCAAATGATTGATCTTATCTAGTTGTACCACCCTACCAACCACTTTTGTCCTTTTCCCAAAAATATCTTCAAAATATCTCAGATTTGTCTTTATCCAAAAAGTGCTACCATTGAAGATCGATCCAGCCTAAGTTTGATAGATCTCAGCCAAGTTCGATCGATCCAAGTCCAAGGTTCGATTGATCGAACTTCCTCTAGTGTGAAAAAGTTAAATTTCCAACTCATTGAAAGTTGTCCTTTATCCAATCATTGGGGAATATTGTGTGCACGACCCCAACTCATTTTGGGTGTCATTTGACCTACCTATATAAGGATAAGGATTGCTTTTTACAAGTGAGAGCCAATATCATATCATATCATCTCTTGGAGAGCAAGCTTAGAGGAGGAAGAGGCTAGAGACACAAAGGGGGGAGTTCTTCATCAACAAGGAGCAGATTTCTTCCATGGAGTTAGCCCTTGAGGGTTGGAGCAACATCACCATGAGTGGCTAGACATCCTCTTGGGGCTAGAGTTAGCCCCAAGTATGCTTTCTATATCTTAATCTTGTGTATTATTAAGGAATTAGTGTTGTAATTAATGTTTTGACACTTTGATATATATAGATTTTGATTGTTCAATGATTTATGTGGTTAAATGCTTTCAATTGATCATTTCATTCTATCCATACGTCTATGTATGTTAGAATAGATATTCATGTGCTTGTCTCTAGATTTTTTGTTATTGATGCATGTCTATGTGTATTGATGCTATAGATTTAGAGATTGTCAAAATATAGTGCTTAATGGAATGCTCTTGTGATTTTCTTGATGGTTCATACTTATTCTTTGATGAATTGTGCCTCTCCTTCAGTTTATTTTCATGTTAGTAGTATAAATGTAGTGTAGTTGTAGTATAGTGTTAAATGGGAGGACAATCCATGCTTGTTATTTGATGATCCATGCTTTTGAATGCAAGTAACATATGTCTCTAACCTTGTGTTGTATTTGGATTGTGAGTTTAATGAAAGGATTAATAACTTGTTTTGATCTATTGTGCCTTTCACATGTTGTTTAGACAATATATGCTTCATTGCTTAGATATATTGTGCCTTTCACATAATGTTTAGACAATACATGTTTAACTAGTCATCCTTGCTTGTTGAATCAACCAAACACACACACACACCAATAGTGCAACACACCATTTGCCATCATTAGTCACTTGTCAATGGTATAGAAATGCATTGCTTGGTGGTGATCTCTAAACCCTAAGACTCTTCTCTCTCTTATTTGCTCTTAGTTGCATTCTTTTGTTATCACTTAGTTTAATTTAGTTGCTCTCTAGTCTAATCAACCAACCAACCAATTGTTTGTTCACTTAACCTATTAGCCTTAATAACGATTCCTCAACCTTGTTCGACCCTCACAATTCCTTGGGATGATCCCTACTCGCCCTAGCTATATTTATAGTGAAAGGTAGTAGTGGCTTCTATAAATGTAAAACTTGGCCCTCGCCTTAATGCACACTCTCTAAGCTTATGGTAGGACGATAACGACCACCACCAGTTTTTGGCGTCGTTGCCTGGGATTGATTTGATTTGGCAACGTCGAAATTGTGAAATCAATTAGGATTACTACTCTTTTGATCGTGTCTTTACTTTATTTTTATTTTTCTTTTTGGTTACTTATTGTGTTGTTCTTACTTGACTCAGTGCATTGTTGGAGAAGAAGCAAGCAAAGGAGCATTCAAGCAAAGCAAAGAAAATAAAAAGCTAAAAATTTTAAAAATTTGCTAAGCTAAGCTTTAAATTTGGAGTTGAAGTGCTAAAGGACCTTTGTGAGACTTTCTTTACTCAATCCCTTAGACAAATCGTGAGCCCGCGTGGAGGCATTCTTATTTGTTCTTTGCATCATTGTTGTTGAAGCATGGGAGTATGAATTAAGTGTTTGTGGAAGAAGTCTAATTGCATTGTTGTGAAGGCATAGTGTTTGTCATTCTTTGTGCTTGTTGTGTTTTGCATTGTGCATGCATGGACATCGTTCATTGAGACCCACTCTTATCCCTTTAGATTTGTATCTTGAATCCATCGTTAGAAATCCTAGGGGAAGAGGAAGTTCAAATAGAACCAATCTATCAATGGATGACAATAATATGATCATGTTGAAGACCTTGATCACATAGACCAACAAGGTATCCTTCATCCAAATGTGCATTATAAGAACATACAAGTACCATTAGGCATGCCTAGGCCATACATTCACCAACCACCATAACAACAAGGTGAAGCTCCATATGGAATGCCAAGGCCAATGTATGCTCCACAGCCTCCCATCATTAATCAAGGAATTCAAAACCAAGGTGTTCATGTTGCACCTCAAGTAGCTAATCCACCTCTTGCTTTAAGAGACCATTATGTGCCTAATGAGTATAATGCACCTACAGGCATCCAATTGCCTCCATTTAGAGCACATCATTATGAAATTAAGCTACAAACCATTCAAATGCTTCCTAACTATCATGGACTTCCAAGTGAATAACCTTACATGCATTTGGATGAGTTTCTTGAAATATGTTCCACCGTAAAATATACGGACATGCCGGAAGAGGTCTTAAGACTTAAATTTTTTCCATTCACCTTAAAAGACAAGGAAAAGTATTGGTTTAACAATCTTAGGCCTTTTTTAATCACTTCTTGGGCAGAAATGCAACAAGAATTCTTGAAGAAGTACTATCCGGTTTCAAAAACCAATGCTATGAGAACTTCAATTAGAGAATTTACACATGGGGATGAAGAAACGTTTCATGAGGCATGGGAACACTTCAATGAGTTGCTTAGGAAGTGTCCACATCATGACATGCCCAAATGGCAATTAGTTCAATATTTCTTTGAGAGCTTATCGGATAATTATAAGGGTATGGTTGATGCTTCTATGGATGGCTCATACATTAATAGGCATGAGGATGACGTGTGGCGTCTTTATGAGAGCATGAGTGAAAATTATTTGCATAGAACATTATCATCCAAGAATAGTAGAAATTCACAAGGTATGAAGAGTATTGGCGTAAATCAAGTCGACCATTCAAATGAAATAGCCGCCGAAATGAAGTCTTTATCTCAAAGGTTTGATCAATTTTTGATTAACCAAAACTCGGCGAACCAAGTATCTTCCTTCCCTAACCATTCTCATCGTGCATCAAATGAAACATGTATGACTTGTTCTAGGGTTCTTCATTCTACTTCTCATTGTCCTCACGGACAAGTACAAAATGAACAAGTTAATGCAGCTTTTGTGAACCAAGGGAACAATCCTTATGGTACTCATTATAATCCAAGTTGGAGGAATCATCCGAATTTCTTTTGGAAAAACCAAGGAAAGGGCTCAAACGCTTCCCAAGGCAATTTTCAAGGGAAGTACATTCCACCTCCACTTCAAAACCAAGGATCCCAAGGTTATAGACCTTATCAATCACAAGGGAATCAATTTGCTAATTCTCATTTTCCCAACCAATCTTATTCCCAAGGAAATATTAGAAGTCCCGCATTTGAAGAAAAAGTTTTAAATGCTTTGGGCACTTTAGAGGCTAACACACAATTGCTCCATTCTCACTCTCAATCTATTACGAAGCTAAAAACCCAAGTAGGGCAAATAACAAGCATTCTTAAAGCAAGAGAGAAGGGAAAGATGACTATTAAAGTCCCACCTAAGTAACAATGAGTTGTGGAAACCCATTCCTCATCCGAAGGCCACAACATTGAACATGTTAATGCGGTAACCACCTTGTGGAGCGGTAGGGTTGTGGACAATCAAGTAGAAGTGTCCAATGAAGAGAGTGAACCGGTGCAACCTTAAGTTGTCACCCGTCCCGTTTCACATCCCATTCCTTCTTCATTACATATACATGATCTTGTGAATGAGAAAGTCTTGAAAAATGTGTTTGAAAAATGATATTGAAAAAGTTTTGCTGAAAAATGATTTGAAACAAAGTGATTTGAAAACTTCTTGTGTTGAAGAGAGTTCAAAAGAAAATTCTGAAAAAGTGTTTGAAAAAGTTTCATTTCCGGATGCCTTAAAAGGGTCCATTTCGAAGGAAAAGCAAAAGGCAAATGAAATTATGGAAATGTTTAGGCAAGTAAAAGTTAATCTTCCACTTTTGGATACAATCAAGCAAATTCCGGCTTATGCCAAATTCTTGAAAGACTTGTGCACCCAAAAGCGGAAGAACAAGAGCCAAGCACCAAGAAAAGTGGTTTTGATTGAGCAAGTAAGCTCAATTTTGCAACATAACACTTTGCCAAAGTTTAAGGACCCTGGTTCACCTACTACTTCATGCATCATTGGTGATCATATCATTAATCGGGCACTTCTTGACTTAGGAGCAAGTGCTAACCTTCTTCCATACTCGGTTTATGTTAAATTGGGCCTAGGAGAATTAAAACCGACGTCGGTAGTTTTGCAACTTGCCGACCGATTTATCAAGAAGCCTAGGGTTCTCATTGAGGATGCTTTAATTAAAATTGATAAATTCTTCTTCCCGGTTGATTTCGTTGTCATAGACACGGAACCGATCCCCAATCCTAAAAGCCAAATTCACGTTATTCTTGGCCGTCCTTTCTTGGCAACTGCTAATGCCAACATTAATTGTAGGACGGGGATTATGAAAATCTCATTTGGCCACATGAAGGTGAAGTTGAATATTTTCAATCCCACACACAATTCATTTGACAAATATGACGGAGAGATTAATGTTGTAGATAAATGTCATGATCTTTAATGTCAAGGAAGTGAGCTTTTGTATAAGACCAAAACTTCAAAGGAATCATGTTCAACCTTGCATTCTCAAAGTGTTGCTTCAAATTCTTGCTTTGAAAGGGTATGGAAGCCCAAAGGTTGTGATTGCATAGACAAAGGATCAAAAGTTTATTTTGAGCTTAATCCAACAAGTTCTTCAAAGAACCATTTGTTGGGTGGAGTTCAAAGCATCTATCACCCCAACAAGGAGGGGATGCATTATAAGATCTTTGATCCGGGCTAAAAGAGCCCAATGTCTTGCTAGAGACGTTAAAGACTAGCAAAAACATATCGTAGGGTGTCAAAACCCTATTCCTCCCTCATTTCTATCTTAAATTTCATTTCTTGCGAAGTCTAAATACTTGTTTTTGGTTCATATGCATTGATAGGAACTGTGATTAGGATTGCATAAATTTTTGTGTTATGATTAAGCATTTTGCATAAGTTCGATCGATCTTAAATGAGAGTTCGATCGATCGAACTTCCACCTGCATCCAACACTTAGAAAATTTTGAGCCTGCATCAACCTGCATATTTCAGCTCTCTGACTCATCGATCGAAAATATTTCAAGATCGATCTGAAGTTTTTTGATCGATCGAATATTCAAGTTCGATCGATCTCAAGTTCTAACACTTGGCCAATTTTCTGAGCCATAAACCTGCATATTCCTACTTTCTGTCTGATCAATCGAACTCTTGTTCTGATCGATCTCAGTTCTTCATTTCATTATTTTGACTTTATTTTGAATTTTCAAATTTCAAAAATCCAAAAATATTTTCATTTTTATTTTATTTTATTTTATTTTTCAAAAAGTTTTCAAAAATACAAAAATATCTTAGTTTATTTAGTTTTTAATTATTATTGTTTATTCAATTAAAAAAAAAAGAAAAAAAAAGAAAAGAGAAAAGATAAAGTTCGATCGATCTCAGTTGAGGTTCGATCGATCGAACTTTGTCGGGGTTGTTTTTAAAATAGAAACTGAGAGTTGTGAGATTGATTACAAAGATCAATCCAACTCTTTCAAACTCTAACCCCCCTTCTCTCTTTCGTCATCGCCACTGTGCACTCTCCATCTTCCTCATCTCCGGTGACACCTCCGGCGACATCAAGCTCACCCCGAATCTCACTCCCTCTTCATCTCCACTTCTCTCTTCGGTTGAGGTAAGATCCAAGGCTTCATTTAGGTTTTGAAGCTTAGATTTTATACATAGATGCTTTACATGTGTAATCCATGCCATTTTCATGATAAATCTACCATTGATGAGCTTCGAAACATTGAGTTTATATATGTATATATGTGTATATATTTTGTATATATTTGTGTATTTAGATTCGATTTTGGGAGTATGGGCCTTGTTTGGGTGATGGTAATTGATGATTTGTTGTGTTGATGGGCCCATGAACATGTTCATGTGGGTCCCGTGCTTCCACAGTCACAGATCTGTGACTTCTCATTTTTCACAGAACACAGTTCGATCGATCAAACTTATGTCTCAGATCGATCAAAGTTGTGAGATCGATCTCATTTACTTTCGATCGATCCAACCTTTGTGATCGATCTCACATATACACTTCATTCGTCTTATATTCACTTCATGCTATCATATTTATGCCCAATGCCTGTGATATTCCACATTGGATGCATTTCATACTTGCATTGCTTAGTATGCTTCATATCCTATCACTTGCATAGATTCATGTCATATATGTTTTGTCCATCTTATTTGACATACACGTTTCTATTGTGCTTTCAATTTTTTATTCTAGCGCTAACTCCCATTGCAAGATTTCTTTTTTGCAGACCATGACTAAGAATGACAGTTCTTCTACTTTAGCCACACCTAAGGCTCATGATCAGATATGTCGCTTAGAGGAGTAACTTCAGAGTTTGGAGGATATGCTGGTTGCCCTTAGAGCTGACATTGCTACCCTTCGTCTGAATATGCTGGCTGCCATTAGAGCTGACATTGCTCACCTCCGTACGGAGATCTTGACTTGTAATAACCCGAATTTTTTCGGATAAATTTTTTCTGTTGTCTTTTCCCTTCTAAGTTTAGTTTCTTGTCGATTAGTGTTGTCTCGAGTGCTCTGGAGTGATTCCCAAGAATCTTTTCTGTGGATTGACAACTTCCTTTGAGGACCGAGTCAATTCCGCATTTTTCATTTTTTGACACTATTCACTTTTTGTCTTTTCCCTATTTTGTCTTTTTCCCTATTTCGTCCTTTCCCGTTTGTCACTCTGTTTGCGTAACCACACTTCTTATGTTTGGAGTTGGTTTCTAACTTCACGTATCTTCATTGTCAGTGATTTCTATGAGATACGTATCTTTACTTTCGTGAGAAAGTACTCTGGTTGCTCCTGGTGCCCATAGGGGCATAAGTGTAAAGTTCTTTAGAAACTTTTTCTTTTCCTGAAGTGTTTTTCATAAATATCTTTTGAAGATATTTTATTTCAGGGGTATCTAAGAAAATATCTTTTGGAAGATATTTTCATTCTGGGGCAGTTTCGCAGTTTTCACTTTTTGGAGAGGCCATTGTGCAATTAATGAAAGTTATTGCCCAATGCCTTGTTTTGATCCTAGATTCTCGTATGGGATTCATTTTCAGATTTCATCGAGTCATGGACTCTTAGAATTTCCTCCTGGACGATGTATTCCAGTTTCAAGGTTTCTGGCCCCGGTTTGCGCCAAACTTGTTTTGGGCATAACTCTCTGTTCGGGACTCGGTTTTCAACGCTGTTTCTTTTGTTGTTCATATTTTCTCATTTGGAATCTTTTTCATTCATAGAGTTTTGCTGTTTGAGCGCGTCTGCTCAGATTTCACTTTTCCAAACCCGGCGGGGCCCATTCGGGGCACTTTTTGAGTTTTTCTATAAATAGGGGGCCTTTAAGTGAAAAATCAGATTTCACTCTCTCTCTCCCCTCTCTTGGCCAGATCTCATGGTAGCCATGGCTGCCACCTTCTCTTTCTTCTTTTGAGCTTCCTCCCCTCACTAAAAAGTGGTGATACCTTTATGTTTATTGTTCTCCTCGGCGAGGCCTTCGATTCCAACCGATTGGAATCTCGTTTTGGCCATTTCTTGAGTTCCGGTTTGAAGTCAAGTTGTGTTTTTGATGTGGCTTCCTTGGGATTCATGTTCGTGGTGTTGTCCCCGACAAAACCTAGGAGTTTCATCGGATTCGGAGCCGATTTATTTTGGTGGGGATTTGAGATGAAGGTGGGGATTTGAGATTTCACCTCAAATGGAGGTAGGAAATGTTTTAGGCTTTTGTGTGTGTTGTATTGAGTATTTAGCATGATTATACAACTTATATATGTGCCTTGTATCAAATCTAGAAAGTTAGTAATTTTTAATTCTTTGTATAAGATTTAAAATTCATGATGATATATAACTTTGATTTGAATTGTGGTATGGTAGAAAATCTTGTTTTAATATGTTGGTTAACATATATTAAATTTGGATTAATTAAATAAGAATTGCTCTTTTTAATTAATATTTATCTTTTGTGAAAGATTAAAGTTCATAGTCGTATCTTGCATGAAATTAAGTTGTATTATGCTTCTAAATTAATTTTTGGCATGTTTGTTAACATACTTTAATTTGAGAGCATTTGGTTGAGTTTGGAAATCTAGAGACTTTAATTAAGAGAACTAATTAAAATATATTTTGTGGTTTCATGGGCCTAATTAAGCTTTTGTGTGAATATATGTAATGACCATGATATGTCTTTTATCATATATTAAATTGAGGTCATTTGGAAATGATTTGAAATCTAGAGAGTTTAATTATTTTGATGTAATTAAATTCTATCTTTTTTATCCATGGATCTAATCATGTTTTAGAAGTTGTTTCTATTTTAAAAGCATGGATTTTGACTTGTGATATATTCACTTGATTGTGTTATATGCATTGAAGAGTATTGTTGTTTAATTTATAGTCATGAGAGTATGTTTCTAATATGAATATATTGTTGGCTTGTGATTTCATAGCATTATGGATATGAAATGCTTATTATGCACTATTGGGAGTTAAATTGCTAACGTGTTACTATGTAGTAGTAATATGTATAAGTTGTGAACTTATTTGACTTATTTCGGAATCTTGAGACATTGTTGAGTTGAGATAGCTAGGGTTTGGCTCTAGTATGGAGACGTGAGTCCTCTAAGTCATTGAGATAATGCGCACTTAGGGTGGTCTTCCCTACGGGTTAGTGCCCGGAATAACCATTGAGGTCTCGGCAGAATTCCGAGCGTGATGTCCAAGTCTTCCACTATTTATTTTCGCATTCAATTCCAAGTTGACAATCATGTTTACCTTGTTGACTTGTGATTTTGGCTATTGGCGATTTTGATGTTGTTAAGTACATCCATACTAAATTGACATATTTAGTTGATTTCACACTTTTAGATTTCTAGTTGATAACTTAGAGAATCTATGTCTTGATGTGTCGTATTAGATATTCTAATTATGCTAAATTGATATATTTAGTTGATGTTGCATTTTAGACTTCAAGTTGATAACCTTGAGAATCTATATGTTGTGGCATTGTGTAAGCATGCTCCTATGTTGTTGCTTTGTGTAAGCATGACCCTATGTTGCTAAAATTTCATGAATGAGGTGATTGATGCTAAAAATGATCTTAGGTAGCTAGGATGCTCCTTGAGTCTCACCTTTGACATAGACGTTAGGTGGAATGAACCACAATAATTAAATCATGTAAACTTGTAAAATGTAGGTCGATGCATGCTCATTTCCTATGAGTAGCTTTATGTTACGCACCCCTACGATACTGGGGCATATTTCAGGTACAAGAATTAAAGTTGAGACTGATGAGCACTGAAAAGTGCGCATTTAAACCCGTTAAGCTTAAGCATTCTAGTACATTTATCTATCTTACTTTGCCGTTTTAGACTTATTACGTGTTATTTATATTTTCAGGCACTAATCCCAAAATTGAGCTAAATCAGCCAAATAAGAGCTTAATTGAAGCAATCCTGAGATAAACCAAAGGAGGGAGCAAAGTGGAGAAAGAAAGGAGCAAAAAGGAATCAAGTTGTGCAGCTGAAAAGTTCGATCGATCCAACTTAGAGTTCGATAGATCGAACATCTATGATCGATCACAGTACTTCTCGATAGATCCAACCTTGGCCTTTGCTGAAATTCCAAGTTCGATCGATCAAACATAACCTTCGATTGATCGAACCCTATTTTGTCCTATTCAAATGATTGATCTTATCCACAGCTGTACGCCTACCAACCACTTTTGTCCTTTTCCCCATAAATATCTTCGAAATATCTCAGCCTTGTCCTTATCTGGAGGAGTCAGACCACTTCGATCGATCCAAGATGCAGTTCGATCGATCGAACCCATTTTCGATCGATCCAAGTTAAGGTTCGATCGATCGAACTTCCTCTAGCGAGAAAAAGTTAAAGTCTAGCTCACTTATTCCGTCCTTCATCCAATCATTGGAGAATATGCCTTGCACGACCACAGCTCATCATGGGGTGTATTTGACCTACCTATATAAGGAATATGATACACTTTTTGAGAGAGTCTCTAGAGTCTCTTGTCACACATTGAAAATCATCTTGGAGGCTATTCTTGGAGAGGAAGGAAGGGAGGAAGCTAGAGCAACCATTGGAGAAGATCTTCACCAACAAGGAGCAGCCATGGAGTTAGCCCCTGAGGGTTGGATCATCACTACCATGAGTGGCTAGACATCCTCTTGGGGTTAGAATTAGCCCCAAGCATGCTTTCTATACTCTAATCTTGTGTATTATTGAGGGATTAGTGTTGTATGATACATCTTGATATTCATGTATATATAAATCTTGATTATTTCATGGTTTGTATGGTTTAATGCTTCCAATTGACTATTCTATTCTATCCATATGTTTATGTATGCTAGAGTAGGATATTCATGTGCTTATCTCTAGATTTAGTGTTTTTGATGCATGTCTATGTGTATTGATGCTATAGATCTAGAGATTATCAAGATGATATGCTTAATGAATGCTATTTTGGTTCATTTGATGGTTTATGCCTATTCTTAATGGTTTGTGCCTCTCCCTTAGTCTAGATAGCTTTATTTTCATGCTAGTAGTATAGATTTAGTGTAGTAGTAGTGTAAAGTTAGATGGGAGGACAATCTACTCTTGATGTTTGATGTTCCATGCTTGTGAGTCCAAATGGCATATTCCTTTAATATTGTGTTGTATGTGGATTGTGAGCTTAATGAAGGATTAATGACTAGTTATGATATGTTGTATCTTTCACATGTGTTTAGACAATTTATTCCTCTCCCAATAGATATTTTGTACCTCTCACATGATGTTTAGATAATGCATGTTTAACTAAGTCATCCTTATGGATTGCTTGGACTATGAGCTTAATGAAAGGTTCAATGACTTGAATTATTATTTTGTTATCTTCACATGATGTTTAGACAATATATTCCTCTACCAATAGATGTATTGTGGCCTCACACATGTTGATTGAGTCACCCTTACCAATTGAATGTCTTTTACACACACAACATTGTTGCAACACATTCATTTCCCTCATTAGTCACTTGATTATGGTTTGGAATAGTATTGTTTGGTGGTGATCTCTACACCCCAAGACCTTTCCTTCTCATCTCTTAAATCCCTATCTCTACTTAGTTTTATTTTTATTGCATTTTAATTAATTCTTTTCTAGAAGTAATCAACCAACCCAACTCTCTTTTGCAATCATTTGGTACACTAGAGTCGAAGTTGAAATTCCAACACGTATAATCCCTTGGGACGATCCCTACTCACTCTTGCTACGTTAGTAGTGGTGTTGGTAGTGGTTTTTATAAATTTAAATTTGACATAAAAGGCTTTTCTTGAACCACACATTCACTACATTTAGTTTGGCGTATTGGAGCGGCCGTCGTCAAAGACTTCCATTATGCTTGGATGACTTGTGGACTTGAAGACTTCCATTTTTGTGAAGGTTGGCTCGGAATGCCAATTGTAGTCTTAATTATCAAATGTGTATATTTGATTCGAAACTTGTAATGTGTGCCTAAGCACACTTTTGATTCTCATTTTATGTATATGACATGAAGCCAAGGGCCAAACTTCTTTTAGAATCACATTTATGTCATGGATGTTGATTTTTGCCTTTAATGAGATTATATTACATTCATGCGTTTTAGTATGCTATTTTGCACCGGAGCGTGTATTGTGTATGAAATTTGTTATCTAGAATTCATTTAACATGTATAAGGTGTGGCCAAAGGCCAAACGCTATTTTGAAGTCATTTCATAGTTTTGAATTCCAAGTTTTCATTCCAAATTACATTTTTGGCATTTTGGCCGTTGGGGGTCATATTTTGTATCGGCCATATTTTTGGGCCATGGACCATTGTAGCACATCTTACTAGGTAAGTTACGTTTGCGTGCATGGTCGTTTTCGGGCAAAGCTTCTTCTTTGGTGAAATGAGCCTCCTTCGGACTCATTTTACACTTTTGTTGCATATTCTGACCTAAGGGTATTTTGGGAATTTTCTTTAGGAAATAAATTCCATTCTTCACATGGTTGAATAGAAAATGTAATTTTAGGGGGGGGGGGGGGGTGGGGTTTCTTCTTCATGTTTTTCCGGAAAATGTCGTCTTGGTACCGAAAATCGTTCATGAAGTTCAGCTTTCTGTTTTCCCATTTAACAGCTTTTTGGACCCTCTGGACCAGTTTTCATGGAGGGGCATTTTGGGCATTTTACAGTGCGTATTTTTCAATTTTTCTCAAGAGTCATGTATAAAACTCAATTTTAAGGGGGGTTTCTTCTTTTTGTTTTTCCAGAAAATGTCATCTAGGGCCTCAAAATCCCATTTTTTTTTCCAGAAAAACCCCTGCTGCCTGGTTTTTGGGTTGCACCTTACTGCCCTCTTCACATGTAAACGGTTACGAGGAGTTTGGTAACCGGTTACATGTGCATGGGCAGTGTTTTTGTCATGAATTTTGGCCTCCTAACCGGTTAGGAAGGTCTCCTAACCAGTTAGATGTTCTTGGTTGTCACCTTTTTGATCGTTTTGCCCCTTCTTCTTCCGTCAGTCATATCTTCTTTATCCGGACTCCGAATCAAGTGATTCTTGAGTCTAAATTCATTAATTTTTTGTTGTCTTTCCAATGGTGTTCTCAGTTGCACCACTTTTAAGCTAGAAATGACGATTTTTCCCCTAGGTTCATTTTTGTTCATTTTTGAAACGTTGCTTCCGTATTTGATTCCTTTGGGTTCCGTGACCTCGTTAAGAGTCGTAATGGTGTCTTAGAGCTATGTTGTATCTCTAGAGACCATTATTTTGTCTTTAGCTTCCGCATTTCGGATCCGTTATCGGGTCATCTTTCAGTTCATCACTGACGCACTGGGTTGAAAAACTTGGGCCGTACATGACTGCTATTGATGACTTAGCCAGGGAGATCCGTGAAGTTTGCTCTACTCGTCCTGCCCCCTCTACTTGAGAGTCCCAGTCTCTTTATCTTTTTATGCTCTTTATCTATGTTGTGTGTCTACAACACTTGTGATACTATTATTTTTGCAGTCGGGTCTGTCGGCTTTGACACTGGATGTATTGCACTTTATTGTTGTTTTTATCTATGATGGATGTCATATGCTTTTATTGATACATCTGTCCTTTTAACTCTATCTGGTGCATCACAGTGACTTCAGTGAGAGAGTGCTACTCGATTTTTAGGACCACCCTTATACCTCTCTCATCTCTTTATCAGTTTATCCCATTTACACTTACATGTCCACTGTGCACTAATTATCCCATTTTGTTATCTGATGAGTTTATCCAAGTACCAATTTTCAGGACCACAGTTAATCCCAAGTTTGGGGGGGGGGGGGGGGGGGCATGCCACCCACTTTGGATACTTCTGTCCTGATCATTCTTGCTTAGTTGCACTGGTATACTCTTTCCTTTGTTCTCTTTGAACATTGAGGACATTGTGCCATTTAAGTTTTGGGGAATGGTGCTTTGCAGTGTTAGTTTTAAATTCAAAATTTTGAGCATGACTTGTGTATTTGAGGGATATTTCTATGATTGGTCCATATCTAGCTATGATTTTGATTTTTTGAGGACTATATGGCTTAAAATTTAAAAATTGCTTGACTTGAGAGTCCAAAACTCCTTGTATGCCTTATGGATGCCATTTAGGAGTAAATTTTTCGAAAGATTGATATCTTGTTTGCACTTGTGGTCCACATCATCCTGATTTTGTGATTGTTTTGAGATTCACTCTAGTATTCTATACTAGCGCAGGCGCACACTAGCATTCATTTGTGGGGTACATGCTTTGTTGATTATTGAATTGATTATATCCCAATTGAGCTAGTAGTGCATTGAAAGCTTTCATTCTTGATAAAGGTAGATAACAACCCTTTTTAACTAAGTAGCCGGGATTCTAGCCTCATCAAACACTGAATTTCTCGTGCCGAAAGGTGGAGGGCCCAAACTCTAGGTTAATAATTGATTGTTCAATGATTAAAAAAAAAAAAAAAAAATTTGCGAAAGCAATAAAAAAAGTGAGGACTTCTCCCAAAAGGTGAAAAGTGGGAAATGATTAGATGGAGGTTGTCTTAATTTGTAGCCTAGTTGATTTGAGCTTGTAGGTCCGTAGGGGTATTTGAATACCTAATGCCTTAAAACCGTCTGGTTTGGGAGTCATTGACCTTACGCTCGACCTCATGAATCACTAGAAAGCTTAATAGATCAACACATTGCACCATGCTTCCACCTTTGATCCTAAAAAAATAAAAATAAAAAAAATAAAAAAATCGGGTGACAAGAGTAAGCGCACTTAGAACAATAAAGCTTTAATAAAAGGTCCACTTTTTATCTTGATGATCGGTACTAGATTTATGTGCTAGTTTAAGGGTAAGGATGTGATCATTTCTCTAGTTGGCTAAGATAGCAACACATTTGATGCCGCTTCACTCAAAAGGATTCTAGAGTTATTTTGATTTGCATGATAATTTTCTTCATGTGTGGAGGACCATACTTGCTTGCTTGATGTTGAGATTTTGGGAGGTTGCTCAGAAATGTTTCAAACATTGCATACTTGAGGTAGTTTTCTCCCAATGCTTGTTTGTAATATTGGTACCTCTTTTGAAAGAATGAGCTTAATGTTTGTGGGTACCATTTCTAGAAACCCTCACGAGACTTCACTCATTCACTAGGGGTAACCTAGGGGTTTAAAAGGCTTGTTGCATATGCTAAGTGCAATCGTGTTCCCTATGAAAGTGGCGTTATCCATTTATTATTTTCTAGATTCATACTTGTATAGTTGTTCATTTCATTCCTTTACTTTTTAGTTCATTGCTAGGGACTAGCAATATTTAAGTTTGGGGGGTGTGATGAGTGCTGAAAAATGCGTATTTAAATCCCTTAAGCTTAGGTATTGTAGTACCTTTATCTATCTTACTTTATCGTTTTAGATTGATTTCGTATTATTTCCATTTTCAGGCACTTATTCCGAAAATAAGTTAACTCAGCCAAATAAGAGCTTAATTAAAGCAATTCTGGGATGAATCAAAGAAAGGAGCCAAGTAGAAGCAAAAAGAAGAAAAATGTGGAAATCAACATCTTCGATCGATCTCAGATCAAAGTTCGATCGATCCAACATGATCGATCTCAGCACTTTAAGATGGATCAGAGCCATGATGACATTTTCAGAGATCTCAAAAGTTTGATCGATCCAACACCATTCTTCGATCGATCGAACTGCTTTGTCCTTATCCAAATGATTGATCTTATTTAGTTGTACCACCCTACCAACCACTTTTGTCCTTTTCCCAAAAATATCTTCAAAATATCTCAGATTTGTCTTTATCCAAAAAGCGCTACCATTGAAGATCAATCCAGCTTAAGTTCGATAGATCTCAGCCAAGTTCGATCGATCTAAGTCCAAGGTTCGATCGATCGAACTTCCTCCAGTGCGAAAAAGTTAAATTTCCAGCTCATTGAAAGTTGTCCTTTATCCAATCATTAAGGAATTTTGTGTTCACGACCCCAGCTCATTTTGGGTGTTATTTGACCTACCTATATAAGGATAAGGATTGCTTTTTACAAGTGAGAGTCAATATTATATCATATCATCTCTTGGAGAGCAAGCTTAGAAGAGGAGGAGGCTAGAGACACAAAGGGGGGAGTTCTTCGTTAACAAGGAACAGATTTCTTCCATGGAGTTAGCCCTTGAGGGTTAGAGCAACATCACCATGAGTGGCTAGACATCCTCTTGGGGCTAGAGTTAGCCCCAAACATACTTTCTATATCTTAATCTTGTGTATTATTAAGGGATTAGTGTTGTAATTAATGTTTTGACACTTTGATATATATAGATCTTGATTGTTCAATGATTTATGTTGTTAAATGCTTTCAATTGATCATTTTATTCTATCCATATGTCTATGTATGTTAGAATAGATGTTAATGTGCTTGTCTCTAGATTTTGTGTTATTGATGAATGTCTATGCGTATTAATGCTATAGATTTAGAGATTGTCAAAGCATAGTACTTAATGGAATGTTCTAGTGATTTTCTTGATGGTTTATACTTATTCTTTGATGGATTGTGCCTCTCCCTTAGTTTATTTTCATGCTAGTAGTGTAAATGTAGTGTAGTTGTAGTGTAGTGTTAAATGGGAGGATAATCCATGCTTATTGTTTGATGATCCATGCTTTTGAATGCAAGTAGCATATGTCTCTAACCTTATGTTGTATTTGGATTGTGAGCTTAATGAAATGATTAATGACTTGTTTTGATGTATTGTGCCTTTCACATGTTATTTAGACAATATATGCTTCATTGCTTAGATATATTGTGCCTTTCACATGATGTTTAGACAATACATGCTTAACTAGTCATCCTTGCTTGTTGAATCAACCAAACACACACACACACCAATATTGCAACACACCATTTGCCCTCATTAGTCACTTTTCAATGGTATAGAAATGCATTGCTTGGTAGTGATCTCTAAACCCCAAGACTCTTCTCTCTCTTATTTGCTCTTTGTTGCATTCTTTTGTTATTACTTAGTTTGATTTAGTTGTTCTCTAGTCTAATCAACCAACCAACCAATTGTTTGATCACTTGACCTACTAGCCCTAATAGCGATTCCACAACCTTGTTCGACCCTCACAATCCCTTGGGACGATCCCTACTCGCCCTAGCTATATTTATAGTGAAAGGTAGTAGTGGCTTCTATAAATGTAAAACTTGGCCCTCGCCTTAATGCACACTCTCCAAGCTTGTGGTAGGATGACGACCACCACCACCACCATAGGCTCTGTTTGTTTTGACCATTTTTTTTTCAACTTAAAAATATATATTTTTTATTTTTATTTATCAGTATTTGACAAAGATCTAGATAGAAGTTGATCTAAGTCGGTTGAGGTCGACTCTATCAGGTTGGACATATAAATAACTTGTTGAAAGTTGATGTGAAAATTATTTGTAATTATGTTTTAATTAAATATTTTATTTCGTAAACATCTTACTTAAATTTTTGACAACCAACCACCAAAAAAAAAAAAAAAGTAATCAATAAAGGTTAATTTACTATTTTTTTTTAAAAAAGGCTTCACTTTGGACTCCCATTTGTTTGGATGTAAAATATGTTCTAGAAAATAGTAAATTAACCTTTATTGATTACTTTATTTTCACCAAAAGTTCTTATTTTCCATAGTATAGTCGATTCATATTAATAATCCCACCTCATCTTTTCCCATTGTTAATTAACTTTAATGAGTCATAGAATACTGGATTCATATTTATAATTCATGTTGGCAAACTAAAACTTTTTAATGAGCAACTAGATTTTCACACTTTAAAACCTCATTCTATCAACTCTTTAAACCGGAAAACTATTTTTTATTATATCCTAAAGACCTTGTTATTTTGTTGGAAGTGTCAATTAATATACTAATACTCAGTATCCAGTAATTTAAAAAGTTAAGCGAGCTTATTTATCTAAATTCCATTTTAATGGTCTAATTTTAATCCAATTTGAGTATAGTGGGCTATTTTTTCTTTTCTTTTTTTACTAAATAATAAAGATGGCATAACCCATCCTGCTTTTACCCCTCAATTAAACGGAATATGCGGGCCAAAGTCAGTACTTTGTCATTTGCCAGAGTAGGGACATAGATGGTATATGAATTATAAACTCATCCCAAAGTAAGGAAAGAGTTGGAATGACATAATTTATAATAGGGTGGAGTAAGATTTAGCTAACTCCACCATGTTGCCATTCTTACGCAGAGTTTGAAAAATGATTAAAAAAAATTAAATATATATATTTAAAAATAAATAAAAAATTAGAAGCCTAATTGGTTTAGTTTTATAAAGGTTAGTTTACCTTTCTCAGGATTGAAAGATTTTCAAAATTCTCTATGAAAAGGAGTTCAAAAGGGGTCTAATTCAGATAGTGGTTTTTGAAGTTCATTGAAAACTATTTCTTTTTATTTTGAATTCTATTTTTCAAAAATTACTTTAAGAAGAAACCATATAAGCTCCAAATCAAAATCACATAGAGAGGGAGCGAGAGCGGGAGCGGGAGCGGGAGTGGGAGCGAAAACGCGAGAGTGGGAAATCCCAAAAAATCTAAGAGCAGGAGCACCGCGATATAAACTTATAAAATATTCATTTATAATAGTAAATATATGTTTTAAATAAATTTCATGCAAATAAAAAGACAAAATAGTAAATCAAATATAAGTCAATTACAATCAATAAAACCTGCTTTATAAAAATGCATAAATTAATCTAACATGACAATCAAACAAGCTACTTTATAAAAACAAAAAAAATTTACTTCCAAACACAACTGCATAACAACAAAATAATAATAATAATAATAATAATAATAATAATAATAATAATAATAATAATAATGAATTTCATTCATTTTTATACATTTGACCTGCTTTAAGCTCTCAAGATGACAATCATTGTCTTTGAAATAACAATGTTCAAAAGCAAAAGAAAAAGACAACAAAACTCCAATTTGCAAATTCTACTACTAAACTTTAAAACTGACATGAAATATCCAAACTTCCAAACCCAAAAGCAAAATGAGACTACAAAAACAAAATGTTATAGACTATTTTGCTACAATCTAGTTGATCCGTGGCCTCTTGCCTGGGGAAATTTCCTCTCTACGGCTTATTTGAGACATGTTAACTCCTAGAGTGGATGGCAAAGAAATACTAGATGTTGCATTATCTAAAGAAGAACTTGAAGCCTCAATCTCATCAACATAAAGTGTAGCCTGCTCCCATTTATCGATACTTTCTAAATCATTATCCAAATCATCTACATAAGCAAAATCATCCAAGAATATGAAAAAAATTTCCTTCCTTTATTTCATTACTAATAAATATTTGAAGGAAAGTATTATTAAATTTAAACTCTATTATTATATTATTTGACCTATAAAGGATAGAGTTTAGTTAATTAAATTAAATTATTTACTTTTTGACATAATTAACCTTATTTGGTATGTTTAAGTTGGAGGTAAAACTGAAATTTCTTAAGATTCACATTAAATCCGTGAATTTATTTTCCAAAGTCATCGAATTCTTGAATAGAATACGCGCTTTCTCCTTAAACAATTCGTCAAATTGAATATTAAAAACGGCTGAATTCTTAAATTAAATTCGCGAATTCAAAATTATGAATTCACAAATTTAAAAACATGAGAGCGGGAATTTTTGGCGAATTCACTCTTAAAATGCCGATTCGAGCATGGAGCGACGGAGCGCTAATGGTTTGAGCGAATTATGTGACTTAGCTCCAGATAATGAGGAACTAGCAATAGACAAAAGCCTTGGAAAAAAAATTGTTAATAACCAATTCAACACCACCACAATAAGAATAAAAAACCACTAACATAGTAAGAATCAAATTTGTCATCCTCTCTTTCTTACTTAACCATCTTGGTTACTCTAACTGGTCTATAAATAAAGATCTCACAGACCAAATGTAATACCCCTTATTTAAAATGATAGTCTCGGTATTTTCTTTTATGGTTTTATTGCAATTTTATATTCATTTTTGTTTTTTGGCTATTTGTTTAATTGGTTAATTGTTTAATGGATTTATTTGTTTTAATTGAACTTATATCCTCATGTGGAATTGAATTACTTGTTTAAATTGATTTATTTGTTAATTGAAATTATATGCTTAGGTGGACTTTTAAATTAATTGTTTTGATTAAATGTATATATATATATATATATTTTTTAAGGAGTTGGGCTTGGATAGTATGGATTATTTGGATAGGAGATTAAACGGGTACAGTTTTACCCATGGGTATATATGTATATAAAGTTAATTTCATTTTTAATAAAAATTAATGGTTAAATAAGTGGTAATATTCAGTATATATTATTATATAGTCTTAGGATTTTATATTTATATCGGATTATGACTTTGAGAGCTAGCAGATTTAGATATATAATTTATTTTATTTTTCTTTTCCTTCTCTTAATATAATTAGAATTAGGTTTTATATGCCTATATATATATGTTGTATGTCTGCTAAGGGTTTGAGACCCTATTCATGTAACAGTGGAGGCGGAGAGATATACAGAGAGATTTGAGAGGAAAACAGAGAAGGAGAATTAGGGTTTGGCTAGGAACAAGGCTGAACCAAGGAGGGATCGTTGAAGCTTGCTCGTGGGTTGAACCAGGAGCAACAAAGGGTCTGCGGAAGCAACCAAGTTCGTCGGATTAATTAGCAAAGAAGGAGTTTGAGGTTTCGAACCAGAAATCTCAAAGGCAAGTTTTATATCTAACTCCCTCCCTTTGACTCGTGTTCTTTACATACCTATTTAATTCTAGGAGTAAATAAACTTTAAATTTAATCTGTTATACATGTTAAATTAAATTAAAGTATATATTAAAGAACTTTTAATTGCGTGATTTTAAGTTTTCTTGTATGAATTCTTGCTTTGATTGGTTTAAACAAATGCATAATGGATTTATATAACAATCTGGAGTTATTCGGGACATAGTTCGGACTCTTAGGACCATTAACAATGGAGAACAGAGGGGTTGAAGGTCGCTAGAGATGGAGAAGAAAGGCTACAGTAGGTCAAGAGGCGGCTCTTTTCGAAAAGAGTAGGCTTTTTTCGAAAAGAGTAGGCTTTTTTGCTTTGATACGTACTAGAGTTTTTTTTTTTTAAGCACCGGTTGGGATGTTTTGGGATTCCAGAACTGTTTTGGGTTAATAATTGGATTCTAAATAATATTTCATGATATATTAAAATCCTATAATGTATAATTTATATCTAAATGCTAATGATTTGAACAGTATGAAAGTTTACTCAAGTTTGCATGTTGTTAACGGATATAGAGGATTTAATTGCTTAATTTTATATTTAGCAATTTAAATGACTGTGACATGATTTTTAAATCTTGTATTGGATGCATAATATGAACATATACATATCAGATTTTTATTATGCTTATTCTAGATTATGATTGATGAACTATTTATTTCTACTTCATCAATTATTGGATTCGTGAATTATATGCACCGGTATGGGACGGTGGCATATTAGGAATGGATTAGCTCAAAACACTAAGTTTTACCTATTCTATTAAAAGGAAATGGTTTAACTATAAAAGTTAAGTCTTATTTATATCTGTGTCAGGCCAATAAACAATGGAATGACATACCTTGGTTTTGGATGGATTTATATATATATATGATTATAGTACCATGATATGAGCTTGAGTCTCAGGATCATGGTTAGGGTGTGTATATCGCCTAGGATGGATAACTGGACATAATAGACACCTGGTCCCTGGTAGGTCAAGGTATACATGCCCACTTTACATACGATTTGCATGTTACCTTTTATTTAGGTTGAGACAGACCTATGATCTAGTGAGCGTCCTATAGTGTGTACTTACACATATATGGACTATTTAGCTATTGTTGAGTTGTCTAGGATGTACATGCATATCGAGTCTCTGTTTGGATTGTAATAGAATAGAACTTGCTCGTGGGCCTGACCCACTATCATTTTTTAGGTGTTCGAGAGTTCCAGGCTTAGAGGTTGATCGTGCTGAGCAGAGACAGTCACTTACTCCTCCGACTACGTAGGACCACTACTTATGTTTTAGTTTTTGTTTTCCTTTAGTTCTGTTATTTATTTTCCAGCTAGAGTATTATTAGGGGTCCACTAGATGGATTCCCAAGTTGTTCTATTATTGGAGAATTTTATGAATTATATTGGAGGATTATTTAATTAGCATTTTAAAGGATTATTGTTTAGAATTCTTTTCAGCTTATTTAATTATTTCTTATTATTCTTTTGTATTCTGTGTTCATTTACATACTTAATTGTTTGGTATCCCTCGGATCTGTGCTCGGACTTAATCACTCGTGGCTCTAAAATCGAGGGATATCACACTAAATATATCAAAAATGTGACGGCCCAAGTTTTTCAACCCGGTGCGTTAGTGATGAACCGAAAGATGACCCGATAACGGATTCAAAATGTGGAAGCAAAAGACAAAACAACGATCTCTAGAGATACATCATGGCTCTAAGACACCATTATGACCCTCAACGAGGTCACGGAACCCAAAGGAATTAAATGGGGAAGCAACGTTTTAAAAATGAACAAGATTGAACCTAGGGGCAAAATCTTCATTTCCAGATTAAAAGTGGGTGCCACCGAGTACACCATTGGAAAGACAATGAAAAATTAATGAATTTAGACTCAAGAATCACTTGATTCGGAGTCCGGATGAAGAAGATATGGCTTACGGAAGAAGAAGGGGCAAAACGGTCAAAAAGTGCAAACCCTAGATCATCTAACCAGTTACCAAGCCTTCCTAACCGGTTAGGAGACAAAAAAAATTGACCAAAACACTGCCCAAGCACATGTAACCGGTTACCAAACTTCTCGTAACCGTTTACATGTGAAGGAGGCAGAATGGGCAACAAGAAATTCTGGCAGCAGGGGTTTTTCTGGAAGAAAAAAGGAAATTTGAGGTACTAGATGACATTTTCTGGAAAAACTCAAAGAAGAAATCCCCCTCAAAATTGAGTTTTCTACGTGAATTGTGTGGAAAACCTAAAAATATGCAATGTGAAATGCCCAAAATGCCCCTCCATGAAAACTGGTCCAGAGGGTCCAAAAAGCTGCAAAATTTAAAAACTGAGAGCTGAACTTTGGATGCGATTTCTGATGTTAAGATGGCATTTTCTGGAAAAACACGAAAAAGAAATCCCCCCTAAAATCACATTTTCTAAGTGACCATGTGAAGAACAGAATTTATTTTCCAAAGAAAATTCCTAAAATACCCTTAGGTCAGAATGTGCAACAAAAATGTAAAATGAGTCCGTAGGAGGCTCATTTCACCAAAGAAGAAACTTTGCCCGGAAATGACCATGCGCGCAAATGTAACTTACCTAATAAGATGTGCTATAATGGTCCGTGACTCAAAAATATGGCCGACACAAAATATGACCCCCCAACGGCCAAAATGCCAAAAATGAAGTTTGGAATGAAAACTTGAAACCTAAAATCATGAAATGGTTTCGAAATGCCGTTTGGCCCTTGGCCACACTTCATGCATATTAAATGAATGGCAATGGAAGAAGTTCATACACAATGCATGCTCCGGTGCAAAATAGCATATTAAAACACATGGTTTTCCATATGTTCTCATTAAAAGCAAAAATTAACATCCATGACATAAATGTAATTTCAAAAAGAGTTTGGCCATTGGCCTCGTGTCATATACATAAAATGAGAATCAAAAAGTGTGCTAAGGCACACATTACAAGTCTAGAAGCAAATATACACATTTGACATATAAGGTTACAAATGGCTTTTCAAGCCAACCTTCACAAGAATTGAACCCTTCAAGTTCCCAAATCATTCAAGCATGTTGAGAATCTCTAACATTGAATCCTGTACCTGAAATATGCCCCAGTATCATAGGGGTGGGTAACATAAAGCTACTCGTAGGAAATGAGCATGCATCGACCTACGTTTTACAAGTTTGCATGATTTAATCATTGTGGTTCATTCCACCTAACGTCTATGTTAAAGGTGAGACTCAAGGAGCATCCTAGCTACCTAAGATCATTTCTAGCATCAATCACCTCATTCATGCTATTTTAGCAACATAGGGTCATGCTTACACAAAGCAACAACATAGGAGCATGCTTACACAAAGCAACAAACATAGATTCTCAAAGTCATCAATTTGAAATCTAAAGAACGAAAACGACATAAGTGATCATGCCACCTAACGTCTATGTTCCAAATGAATCTATAAGATCATTCCTAATTTACATTTGAACAACACAACATGAATATACTTGACAACATCAAAAGCTTATAATGATTCATCAAAATGATAAAACACGAATGTACTTAACAACATTAAAAGCTCACAATGATTTCTTAAAAATCATGAACATGAATGTACTTAACAACATTAAAAGCTTATAATGATTCATCAAAATCATAAAACAAGAATGTACTTAATAACATTAACAGCTCACAATGATTTATTAAAAATCATGAACATGAATGTACTTAATAACATTAAAATGATTTATTAAAATCATAAAACATGGATGTACTTGGCAACATCAAAATCTACAAAGATCATAAAGCATGGATGTACTTAACAACATCAAAATCGCCGATAACCAAAATCACTAGTCACAATATAAACATGATTGCTAACTTGGAATTAAATATGAAAATAAATAATGGAAGACTTGGACATCTAGACTCGAAATTTTGCAGAGATCAATGGTTGTTCCGGGCACTAACCCGCAGGGAAAACCACCCTAAGTGCGCATTATCTCAATTGGGGAGAACACATACCTCCCGCACTAAAGCCGAACTTTAGCCATATCATAGTAACCATGTCCCAAGTGACTCCAAAATAAATAAGTTAACAACTTATATATATACGAAACCACATCCCATGCACAAGTAGTTTGTAACCACACATTACATGCTCTAAATCCACAACTACTATAGGATGACAAATGTCGAATCTTCAGAGCGTGATTCGTTACGCGCTATAATAACATCACATGTCGAATCTTTAGTGTGCGATTCGTTACACGCTATAACAATATAATCCAATATTGAAACATAATCTCATAATTTCATTACAAGTCTAAAATCATGCTTTAGATATACAATCAACGTTAAACACATGATTTAAATCCATAATGCAATAGAAACGGAATTTAATCAAGTAAACTAATTAATTCTTCTAAGTTGCAATTCTCAACCAAATGGCCTCAAATTACACATGTTAAACAACATAGCATGGTCATTGCATATACCAATTCCAAAACTTGATTAGACCAATTCAATAACAAAATGAAATTTAATTAAATCATGATAATCAAATCCCTAAATTCTAAAACAACATAAAATGGTCCCATATTAACACATACTAGTATACAAGTCCTAGTCATCTCAAATATCAAGTCAAAACTTAATTAAGCTAAAGGAACCATTAAATCGATTTTAATCAATCATTTTAATTAAAGTTTCTAGATTTTCATACTTATCCAAATGCTTTCAAATTTAAGTATGTTAAACAACATGCCTAGTCTTAATTTAAAAGCATGCTATAAGTCAATTTCATGCAAGGTACATCCATGTAAATTTAATCCTATACAAAGAATTAAATATTACTAATTTTCTAGATTTGATACAAGTCATGCAATCAAGTTGTATAATCATGGAAAACACCCCATTCAACACATACAAAATCCTAAAACATCCCCTACCTCCATTTGAGATGAAATCTCAAATCCCCACCAAAATAAATCGGCTCTGAATTAGACGAAACTCCTAGGTTTTGTCGGGGACAACATCACGAACATGAATCCCAAGGAAGCCCCATCAAAAACACAACTTGACTTCAAACCCGAACTCAAGAAACGGCCAAGACAAGATTCCAATCGGTTGGAATCTAAGGCCTCGCCGAGGGGAACAATAAACATAAAGGCATCACCACTTTTTAATGAAGGGAAGAAGTCCAAAAGAGGAGAGAGAAGATGGCAGCCATGGATGGAGCTTGGACCGGCCATGAGAGAGGAGAGAGAGAGAAAAATCTGATTTTTCTTTCTAAGGCCCCCTATTTATAGAAAATCTCAAAAAGTGCCCCAAACGGGCCCCGCTGGGTCCGAAAAAGTGAAATTTGAGCAGACGCGCTCAAACGGCCAAACTCTGTGAATAAAAAAGATTTAAAATGAGAAAATATGAATAACAGAAGAAACGGTGTCAAAAAACGAGTCCCGACCAGAGAGTTATGCCCTAAATAAGTTTGGCACAAACCGGGACCAGAAACTCTGAAACTGGAAAACATCGACCAGGAGGAAAATCTAAGAGTCCACGACTCAACGAAATATGAAAATGAATCCCATACGAGGATCCAGGCTCAAAACAAGGCATTGAGCAATAACTTTCATTAATTGCACAATGGCCCCTCCAAAAAGTGAAAACTGCGAAACTGCCCCAAAATGAAAATATCTTCCAAAAGATATTTTCTAAGATACCCTTGAAATAAAATATCTTCAAAAGCTATTTACGAAAAACACCCCAAGAAAGGGAAATGTTTCCAAAGGACTTTGCCCTTATGCCCCTATAGGCACCGGGAGTAACCAGAGTACTTTCTCACGAAAGTAAAGATACGTATCTCTTAGAAATCATTGAGAATGAAGATACGTGAAGTCAGAAACCAACTCCGAACACAAGAAGTGTGGTTACGCAAATAAAGTGACAACGAGGAAAGGACGAAATAGGAAAAAAGATAAAATAGGGAAAAGACAAAAAGTGAATAGTGTCGAAAAACGAAAAATGCGGAACTGACTCGGTCCTCAAAGGAAGTTGTCAATCCACATAAAAGAGTCTTGGAAATCACTTCAGAGCACTCGAGACGATACTAATCAACAAGAAACCAAACTTAGAAGGGAAAAGACAACGGAAAAAAATTTATCCGTTAAATCCGGGTCATTACAAAAAAACTAGAATCAGAAAAAATGGGGGAGTTTCTTAACCAAACACACCTATGGAAATTAAATCAAGTCACTTTATGATAATAACTGTTAATAAAAATGTCTCTACTCATTCAATAGGTGGCATAATAAAATTATGACAAGTGTTTCAAATTTTATAAAATATAAAATATAACAAAAATAGAACCAGAACGTATTTGATCCATTTTAATTGAGTTAATCACATCTTTCTCTTCACATATATCTCTGCACACACTTGCACATACATATGTACAAAATTAGCTTTTAAAGTAGAGAAAAATAAAAATAAAGCTTCCTAAAACAATACCTTCTGTGGACATAAGATATACCATGTCATTAAAAGTCAAATCAAGCTAACATCACCTAAGTGCCGGCTTCAAAAATAAAATAATAAAAGCACAAAAGTGGTCAACACTTGATCGATGGGCAGAACCTCGATCCAACCACGCCATCACTGTCGAGCGATGGGCCCAGAACCTCAATCCGACCAGGCCACAAACCATCAATCAATCGGCTCAGAACCTCAATTCTGCCAAGCCACAAACCGTCAATCGATGGCCCAGAACATCTATCCGACCAAACCACAAACTATCAATCGATGGGCCTAGAACCTCTATCCGACCAAGTCACAAACTATCGATCAATGCCCAGAATCTCTATCCAACCAAGCCAGAAACTGTCGATCGGTGAGCTTAGAACCTTGATCCGACCAAACCACAAACTGTAGATCGATAGGCCCTGAACCTTGATCTGACCAAGCCATAAACTATTGATTGATGGGCCCATAACCTTAATCTAACCAAGCCAAAGTCGATCGATGGGCCTTGAACCTCGATTCGACCAGGCCACAAACCTTCGATCAATGGACCCAGAACTTCGATCTGATCAAGACATAAGCTATTGACCAACAGGCCTAGGTGGTGTGGTTCAAGGTTGTAGCACCCCAAATTGCATATAAAAAGTGTGGCCAAGTTTAAATTTATAAAGTGCCACTACTACCTCTAACTACTAATATAGCTAGGGTGAGTAAGGATCGTCCCAAGGGATTAGGGGCAATGTTAATATAGAAACAAGGTTGGATTAGTAGGGCCAATGATCAAAAGGTGTTTTGATTGGTTAATTAAACTACAATGAAAATAAATTTAATACAAGGCAATTAAAATAAATAAAGGGTAGAGAATAAGAGAGAGAGGTCTTGGGATCCAGAGGTCACCCCTAAACATCATCAGTCTAGACACTCAATGTGTAATGAATGAGGGGAAATATATGTTGCAATACAAAGAGATGTGATTGATTGAATCAACAAACATAGATTGACTAATTAAGTATACATTGTCTAAACAACCTAGTGAATAGCACAATATATCAAACTAAGCCATTATTCCTTCATTTAAGCTCACAATCAACACACTAACAAGTTAGAGAATTATATCACTTGCATTTATAAGTATGGAACATCAAACAACAAGCATGGATTGTCCTCACATCTAAGAAAGTAAAGCAACTACACTACATCTAAGCTAAGGACATGAAAATTAAACTAATTAATCTAAGGTAGGGGCACAATCTATCAAGAAATGAGTATGAACCATCAAACAAATTACAAGAGTATTCTATTTAAGCACTATGCCTTGACAATCTCTAGATTCATAGCATCAATACACATAGACATGCATCAATATCACAAAACCAAGAGATAAACACATGAACATCTATTCAAACATACACAGACATATGGATAGAATGAAATGATCAATTGGAAGTATTAATCAACATAAATCATTGTAAAAACAAGATTCATATATATAAATCAAATGTCAAGACAAGATTACAACACAAATCCCCTCAAGATACAAAACATCATGGTCTAGAAGGCATGCTTAGGGCTAACTCTAGCCCCAAGAAGATGTTTAGCCACTCATTGATATAGTCATCTAACCCTCAAGGGTCATCTCTATGGTAGGAATGATCTTCTTCTTGATGGAAACCCTAGAAAAATGGAAGAACTCCCAAATAGTGTATTTTTCTCTACTCTCTAGCCTCCTTTCCAAGATTTTTATGATGATATGATATAAGATATATTGTGATATGATGTAAAAATGGCTCAAAATTCTTATATAGGTAGCTCAAGTGTCACACCCAATGTTCAGGTCTCGTGCACTAGGGTCCTCTCAATGATTGCACCATGAGCCATCTTTTAATGAGCTGGACTCTGTTTTATTTCAGACTTAAGGAGGTTCGATCGATCAAATTCAGATGAGATCGATTAAACTCTGGCCAGATCCATCAAAGTAAGGCCAGATCGATCAATCTTTGGCGGCGCCTTTTTGAAATAAGACAAATCTGAGATATTTTTGGGACATTTTGGGAAAAAGACAAAAGTGGTAGGTAGGGATAAGATCAAGGAAGTTCGATTAATCTGAAGAAAGTTGGATCGATCGAAGATGGGAATTCTTGAGGATAAGGACAAGGGGTTTGATCCATCTTGGCAGGGCTGGATCGATCACTGTGAGATCGATCGAAGATGTGTTTGATCAATTGAAACTTCCTGTTTTCTACCACTTTGCTTCCATTTTGCTCCACTCTTCTATTCAGCTTGAGATTGCTTTTTTTATACTCAAATTTGGCTGAATTGACTTATTTTAGGGATAAGCGCCTGAAAAGGGCAATAACATGAAATTAGTCTAAAATGGGAGAATAAGATAGATAAAGGTCCTAGAATACTCGAGCTTAAGAGGTTTAAATGCGCACTTTTTAGCGCTCATCACAACCCCAAACTTAAATATTACTAGCCCTAGCAATGAACTACAAAATAAAGGAATGAAATGAACAACTATGCAACTATGAACTAGAAAGCAATAAATGGATAACGCCACTTTTGTAGGGAACATGATTGCATTTAGCACATGTAACAAGCCTTTTAAACTCCTAGGTTACCCCTAGTGGATGAGTGAAGTCTCGTGAGGGTTTCCAGAAATGATACCCACAAACATTAAGCTCATTCTCATAAAAGAGGCACCAATATTGCAAACAAGCATTGGGAGAAAACTACCTCAAGTATGTAATTTTTCAACCCTTTCAAAACAATCTCCCAAAATTTTAAGATCAAGCAAACAAATATGGTCCTCCACACATCAAGAAAATGATCATGCAAATCAAAACAACTCTAGAATCCTTTTTGAGTGAACCAACATCAAATATGTTGCTATCTAAGCCAACTAAAGAAATGATCACATCCTTATCCTCAAACTAGCACACAAATCTAGTACCGATCATCATGACAAAGAGTGGACCTTTTATTAAAGCTTTATTCATCTAGGTGTGCTTATTCTTTTCACTCGATATTTTATTTTATTTATTTTTCTATCCCTAAGGATCAAAGATGGAAGCATAGTGTAATGTGTTGATCTATTAAACTTTTTAGTGATCCATGAGGTCGAGCGTTAGGTCAATGACTCCCAAACCAGACGACTTTAGGGCATTAGGTGTTAAAACATCCCTAAGGACTTATAAGCTAAATCAACTAGGTTAAAAATTAAAACAACATCCATCTAATCATTTCCTACTTCTCACCTTTTAGGGAAAGTCCTCACTTTTTATTTATTTATTTATCCCTAAGGATCAAAGATGGAAGCATAGTGCAATGTGTTAATCTATTAAGCTTTCTAGCAATCCATGAGGTCAAGTATTAGGTCAATGACTCCTAAACCAGACGGCTTTAGGGCATTAGGTGTTAAAACACCCCTAAGGACTTACAAGCTCAAATCAACTAGGTTACAAATCAAAACAACCTCCATCTAATCATTTCCCACTTCTCACATTTTGGGAGAAGTCCTCACTTTTTTATTGCTTTTGCAACTTCTTTTTTTTTTTTTTTTTTTTTTTTTTTTTTTTTTTTTTTTTTTTTTTAAAGAATTCATTTATTAACCTAAAGTTTAGGCCCTCCACCTTTCAGCGCGAGAAATTCAGTGCTTGATGAAGCTAAAATCCTGGCTACTCAATGAAAAGGGTTTGTTATCCACCTTTATTAAGAATGAAATTTTTCAATGCACTACTAGCTCAATTAGGATATAACCAAATCAATAATCAACAAAGTATGTACCCCACAAATGAATGCTAGTATGCGCCTGTGCTAGTGTAGAATCCTAGAGTGAATCTCAGAACAATCACAAAATCAGGATGATGTGGACCACAAGTGGAACCAAGATATTAATCTTTCAAAAAATTTACTCCTAAATGGGATCCACAAGGCATACAAGGAGTATTGGACTCTCAAGTCGAGCAAATTTTAAATTCAAAGCAATATAGTCCTCAAAAGATCAAAATCATAGCTAGTCATAGACCAATCATAGAAAATCCCTCAAATACACCAGTCATGCTCAAAATTTTGAATTGAAAGCAAACACTGCAAATAACACCCATTACCCCCAAACTTAAACGGCACAGTGTCCTCAATGTGCAAAGAAACAAAGGAAAGAGTATACCAGTGCAGTTAAGGCAAAGAATGGCCGGGACACAAGTATCTGAAGTGGGCGGTACAACCCCCAAACTTGGGATTGACTGTGGTCCTGAAAACATGGCACTAGGAGAAAAGCTGATCAGATAACAAAGAGGATAATAACAGTGCACAGTAGATATGCAAGTGTAAATGGGATAATAAATATACTTAAGAGAGAGGAATAAGGATGGACCTGAAAATTTTTGGGCAGCACTATCTCACTGAAGTCACTGGAAGGCAGCTGATAATGGAGTTAATCACAGATAAATATATCAATATAAGAACTTGACATCCAAAAATACAATGCATATGATAAAGAAAATAAAGTTAGTATAAGGTACAATACAATGTCTGGCCAACAGACTGGCCGCAAAAATAATAGTATCAATGTCAAAGTTGTAATGACCCGGTCATTTTCCTTCCTTTCCTTTTTCTCAGATTTTTATGGTTAAATTTTTTCCGTTGATTTTTCCTTTCTAAGTATGGTTACTCATCACTTAGTATCATCTCGAGCCCTCGAAAATGGTTTCTGAGACTCTTTCCCTTGGATTGATAACTTCCTTAAAGGACCGCGTCATTTTCACATTTTTCGTTTTTTGACACTATGCACTTTTCGTCCTTTTCCTCGTTTGTCACTTTGTTGGCATAACCTCACTTTTCATATTTGGAGTTGAGTTTTGACTTCATGAACCTTCATCCTAAGTGGTTTCCACGAAATACGTATCTTTACTTTTGTAGAAAAGTACTCTGGTTGCTCCAGATGTCCATAGAGGCATTGATGCAAAGTTCTTCAGAAACATTTTTATTTCTTGGGGTGTTTTTCATAAATATATTTTGGAGATATTTTATTTTTGGGGTTTTTAAGAAAATATCTTTTGGAAGATATTTTCATTCTGGGAAGTTTTGCAGTTATCCCTTTTTGTAGGGGCCATTTTGCAATTAACGAAATTTATTGCAAGATACCTCATTTTGAGCCTGGATCCTCGTACGGGATTCGTTTTCACATTTCGTTGAGTCATGTACTCTTAGAATTGTCTTGCGGTTGAACCCTATAGCTTTCGGGTTTTCGGCCCTAGTTAGCGCCACACTTGTTTGGGGCATATCTCTCTATTCGGGACTCAGTTTTTGACGCCATTTCTTCTGTTGTTCATATTTTTTCATTTTGGTCATTTTTCATTCACGGTGTTTTGCCGTTTGAGCACGTCTGCTCAAATACAACTTTTCCCGACTCGGCGGGACCCGTTCAGGGCTGTCATAGGTGGTATCAGAGCTTCTAGGTTTGAATACCTTGGACGACGGGTTTTGGGTGCATATCATGCTTGTGTTGCCATGCTCTATGTGTTTAATTGCTTCTTAATAACAAGTCTGTTTGCTTATATGGCAACTTGTTTAGAAGCTTACCTTAACTACTTTAGCATATGATTTATGCTTGTCTATCTTAGCATATAATATATGCTTATTTATTATAGCATGTTGTATATGTTTGTTTGCCTTAGCAAACTGCATATGGTTGTAGGCTTTAGTACATTGTCCATGCTTGTATGTGTTATCATGTTATTTACGCTTGTTTGCCTAGCATGTTGTATATGCTTGTTTGCTTTAGCGTGTCTTATGTGTTTGTTCATCTTAGCATGATTATATGCAGTATATCGTCATTGATTATATGCAGAATATCATCATGCTTCATGTCTTTTTCCTACATACACTGACATGCCTTATGTGATTTTTACTACTTGTGTGAGTAGGTAGCTTGTTGCTATACTGTATGCTAGTTGTTTACCTTTATGTCTTGTTTTGACATTGCATGCTGTTCCAGCTTGGTTGGTAGAGATTAATGCCAGGGCATTGTCTCTTGGGGTCTGTCGTATCCCTTAGATGCATTCCTGTCTTGCTGAGTTTCTTCCTTGGGTAGGAAAAATTCATTCTGTAAGGAACCCACGACGGGAACCTTGTTGTTCTTCTTGTCAGTTTGGTTGTCTCGAGACCTTGGTCTGACGGTTGATGTGAGTAAGGCTCATATGAGCGTTGAATCACAGTCCTTGTCTGGAGGAGTGAGACGTGGCCCAGGGAGGTGCCGTTTCATTTCTTTTTTTCTTCGTGGCTTTACGACGTGGTCGGGGAGTGTCCGGGGTGTTGGTTTTGTCTTTTGAGGTTTTGTGATGACCTGGATGTGATGATGTTATTAGGGCTTGTTTCTATCATCATAGGGCGATGAGTCAGGATTGACTCGAGTCCTTCCTTAGGGATTAGGGAAGTTGCCATGTGAGCCTCAGCGGTGAGGTTCTCATGTTTTGCCTTCTTGGGGTAATGGTTTCGGGATATGTCTAGGTGTGTCGACCTAGGATCTTTCTGGTGTTGCCCAAATAGCTCTTACAAGCTACTGTTAGGTTGTGTGTGGTTTCGTGTAATTAATTGCATTGGTTCAATTAATTACTCTCTCTTGTCATTTAAGACTTGGGGTGGTGTTTTAGGGTTCCATTATAATCTTGTCCAATTCTCATCGAACTCGTTAGCATCTTGAGTTGAGTTCTCTGTTGATGTCTCGTAATGGATAGTGTTGGAACTATCCATTGGGTCGTTGTTTTGTCTTGTGTGGCGTTGGGATTCCATCTTGGGTTTGAGCTAGTCTTAGGAAAGACTTGTAGACTCTTTGTTTCGAGAGCCTTAGTGTTCACTCTGAGAGACGATTCCTTTCTTCACAGTGAGAGATTGGAACCATCCGGGTTTTTGGGATTCACTTTCAGTGAGTTCATCCTTTTAAGAGGCATTTCATCCCTTGTTGCTTTTGACTTGTGGGATTGTTATTTGCATAGTCCTTTTTACATGTTTGTATGCCTTAGCATGCCGTAGAAACATGTTTAGGATACGTAACTATCTGGTAGTTATGTGATGATATAGATGATTTATTTTCCATTTACTATATCTGTTTAGCATGCTAGCATCATAGATGATGTGTAGCGTGTCCTTGATGCTTGACCCCTATTTGATAGGTAGCATATTCGATTGCTCTGGTACACTATGTGTTTAGTTATACGGTGCGATCTGGTTTTTATGATTTAATTTTTATGAGTCGTGACATGGTCACCTTATATATATGTATGTCTTATGACTGATTATTTGGTTTAGTTCATGCTTTTATCTGTCCTGTACTGTGCCTGGGGTTATGTGACCTTAGTTATCGGAATTGTGTGTGTGAGCTTGATCCAGTGTCTTGATTCCTAGGCGTAGCCTTGTAATAGGTTAGCTTTAGGATGACGTAGAGGATTTTGGGTTATTTGCCTTGTTGGGAGTCGTTGTGACTAGGGCAATGGTGATGTTGTTTGATTTCGTAAAGTCTAATCCATTGGCTTGAAGGTACAGACTTGTCAGGCTTTGGATTCGTGACTGGTGTTGTTGACAACGGTGTTTTGAGACTTGGGGTTATCAATTTTCTGGTATTGAGGATTTGAGGCCTTAAGCGTAGCGGTACCTATGGCATTGTTTTCAGAGTTTTGGGATTATCCAGGATGGTCCGGCCGGACATCTTGTTCCATAGCTCAACTTTCACAAAATGCATGGTTTCTGTTGTGCTTTTGGTAATGATCATTTTGACATTGATGTCATTTGTATCAGTAGGTTTCACAGGTAAGCTTGTTTGGGGCAGGTGATGAATTAGGGCTTTATATTGTCATGCTACCGTACAAGTTGTGTGTGGTGGGCGAGTGCTAATTGCCGTCGATGCTACCTTGCATTACCTAGCTAGTAATGTAAGTGTGGGCGGGCATTAGACGTTGTCGATGCTACCACACCTTGAATACGTTGTGGGCAAGTTATAGTCGCTATTCGTGCTGCCATGTTGCTTTTAGTCGTGTTCCTTATTTTGGCGTGTTGTTGCCTTGGTTTCCTTTGGGATGTTGACGTTGGGTTGTATGTCAATTCGTTTGATGAGGTGTTGTCTTTCAGTTCATGGTTTCGCATTCCTTCAGCTGGATCTTGAGGCTTTCCTTTAGTGATTTATGATCCTTTCCTCGGTGTGACCTTGTGTTCAGTCCTTATTCGGTTCTTCCGGTGATGTTCCTAATTTCGGGGATGAAATTTCCTTAAGGAGGGTAGGTTGTAATGACCCGGTCATTTTCCTTCCTTTCTTTTTTCTCAGATTTTTACGGATAAATTTTTTCCGTTTATTTTTCCTTTCTAAGTATGATTACTCATCACTTAGTGTTGTCTCGAGCCCTCAGAAATGGTTTCCGAGACTCTTTCCCTTGGATTGATAACTTCCTTAAAGGACCGCGTCATTTCCATATTTTTCATTTTTAAACACCATGCACTTTTTGTCCTTTTCCTAGTTTGTCACTTTGTTGGCATAACCTCACTTTTCGTGTTCGGAGTTGAGTTTTGACTTCATGAACCTTCATCCTAAGTGGTTTCCACGAAATACGTATCTTTACTTTAGTAAGAAAGTACTCTGGTTGCTCTTGATGTCTATAGGGGCATGGAAGCAAAATTCTTCAGAAACATTTTTGTTTGTTGGGGTGTTTTTCATAAATATCTTTTGGAGATATTTTATTTCGGGGGTTTTTAAGAAAATATCTTTTGGAAGATATTTTCATTCTAGGCAGTTTTGTAGTTATCCCTTTTTGTAGGGGCCATTTTGCAATTAACGAAAGTTATTGCAAGATACCTCGTTTTGAGCCTAGATCATCATACAAGATTCATTTTCACATTTCATTGAGTCATGTACTCTTAGAATTGTCTTGCGGTTGAACCCTACAGTTTTCGGGTTGTCGGCCCTAGTTAGCGCTAAACTTGTTTGGGGCATATTTCTCTGTTCGGGACTCAGTTTTCGACACCATTTCTTTCGTTGTTCATATTTTTTCATTTTGGTCCTTTTTCATTCATGGTGTTTTGCTGTTTGAGCACGTCTGCTTAAATACCACTTTTTCGGACCCGGTGGGACCCGTTCTGGCAGTCACAAAAGTAACAGTCAAATATCACAGATATATATAAAATGAGGGTAGAGAGATAAAGATATAGATCAAGTAGAGGAGGTCGGGCGAGTGGAGCATGATCCTCGGATATCTCTGGAAATACCCTACAGTGCAGTCAAGACGTCTGTACGGAGAGTAGTCACATCCACTCGGAGAGAGACGACCGCATCCTCCAATGTCTGGATACGCTCTCCTAGGCTAGGTGTCGGAACTAGAGCATTAGGGATGACTGGATCATGAAACTAAGGTACATCCTGACTCAGCTCCTGAGAGTGTAATGGTGACCCTACCGAAGAGTGATGTGGTGACTCTGCTAGAGGTTCTCGCTATAAGTCTATGTCTATATGCACATCCGCAGCCACCGGTGGGTCTGTTGGATCATCTGCCGCTGCTGCTCCTACTACTGCTGCCTGCTCCTCCATCTCTACTAGCTCTGCCTCTGCAGCCTCCTCTGTTACTAAAATGGCCTCCTGCTCTAAACTCTTTATAAGAGCATTGTAACTCTTGTTCCAATCCTTCTTGCCATAGTGGCAAGCCCCTGACTCAGTATGCTCCGCCGCATAAAAAGGATAATGCTGGTCTCGGAGGATTTGGGTAATAAGATGTTCGAAGGGAAGGAAAGCGGCTCACCCAGGCTTGGCCTTGCTAATGTAACTCGCATACAGCCTCATCATAACACTCCAATAGAGTGCAAGAATAGAAAACCAATGGCCAATGTAGAAGACATAGAGAGCTGCAAGAAAGTCTGAACGCCTCTGGATCTTATGGCCCACCATAAATACGTTTCGGTACAGAACTGAATTAAAGAACCATAAATCATCAGGCAAATAAGTCCGGGTGGCGAACATCTCGCCATAACTGAAATGGCCAGTCAGAGCAATGGTTATATCTGCGTTAGATGGCCTCCGAAGAATAGGATAATGAAGGTTGAGAGGGGATACATGTGGGCATCGAGAGGATCTGGCCAATGTCTCAACTGTGATGCGGATGAGGTGGCCATCTATAGTTGTTTGCAGCTCCGATAGGTTACTCAGGGCAGGCCAGAGGTTATGGTAGAACAACCGAACGAGCCTTAGGTAAACCGGGTAAGTGACTGGAGCAAAAATGGCTGAAATGTCGCGCCGCTCAATATCATCAAAGGCGGCCCTGGTTAGAATCGACCGGGAAAAGAAAGCAATGTCGAAGATAGACTCATGCGCCACCTGAAGGCGTGAATATCGCAGGCTAGGTCTATCTCGAACCTGGCCGGGCAATGCCGGTGGTGGTGAAGGAGGTGGTACATGCTCAGCCTCATCGGTCGAGGACAAAGAAGATGTAGAAGCAGAAAAAGAAGAGCGCTCAGACTGAGCTGGAGCTGGCTCCTCATGCTCCTTTGGCTCCTCTACCCGCTGTCTATGACGGCCCAAGTTTTTCAACCCGGTGCGTCAGTGATGAACCGAAAGTGATCCGATAATGGATCCGAAATGCGGAAGCTAAAGGTAAACCAAGGTCTCTAGAGATAGGAGTCACTCCTAAGACACAAATGTGACCCTCCATGAGATCACGGAACTTAAATAGGACAAAAACGGAAACAAAGGTTAAAAAGGACAAAATTTGTTATCCAAGGGGCAAAAAGGTTAATTCACTATTAAAAGGAGAAACTTGACTCTAAACAAGTCAAATAAGGTTAATACAACCTAATCTAATCATTTTGAAACATTCCAAGAGGTTCCATGAACATTGGCTAAGAATCCCACAAAATGCCCCATCCCGGTTGAAGTGAAAACTGACACTGCTTCACTAAAATATATATAACTCCAACCATATTTGGAATTTAAGGATGGGATTGGTATCATTGGAAAGCTGACTCAAAATCCTTGAGTTTAGGCTCAACAATCACCCCATTTGGATTATAAACGAAGAAGTTATGACCCTTTGAAGTTGGATGATCAGTGTTGGAACTCCACAGAGACTAGGTCCGGGATCAAGCTATTTCGGTCGACCGAAATGGACTTTTGGATGACCAAAATGAAAGTGCTGAGACCTGAAATCATGAAGAAAAGATTTGTGTTGCTTCGGTAGACCAAAATAAGGGTTCGATCGACCGAAATGACTATAAACAGTGTATTTGGCTACTGGAATGTGATTATACTGTGCATTAGCAATTCCATTTGCCATCGGTCGACCGAAATAGAGTTTCGGTCGACTGAAACACCACAAAAAGCTGCTAAAAAAGCTACTATGAGCCCAAGGTGTGAAGGTTCAACCTCAACTTTGAATCCCATGATGTTTTGGTTCACAATGAATATGTAAAACTGATTTTTTATGAGTTTTAAGAATGTGAACATGTCAAAAACTTTGACATGAACAAATAAACATAAAACAATGGCCCATGGCCTTATACACATCATTTACAAGATTTTCATATGTCAAACCTCAAATTTTGGTTTAAATACACTTTTGATGCAAAGGTTGATACCAAAAGTATCTAAGTACAAAAGTATACATGTTTGGCCCTTGGCCTCTTTACATACATGTTTATAATGTCAAAAATAAATGTTTGAGTGTCATTACATATCAAGAAAGCTACTAAAGCTCCAAAAGTACCATACACCCATGGCATTCAAAATATGATATCAAAAGAAAGGCATGCTAAACACTTGCATGTCAATATACAAAAATGCTTCATTTAGCTCAAAAGCTTCTAAGGATGATGAGCCTCCAAGAATATAGTCTCTTTACTTGCAAAACAACCCAAACCACTAGGGTGAGTAATCAAGTTACTCATAGGATGTGGTGCATGCGCATACCCTATAGTTTCAAGTATAATGTGAACTAAACATAGACCATCACAAGGGTGCATTCCACCTAACGTCTATGTTCCCGTGGTGCTCTAAGGGATCATCTCAAGCTATACAAATGTTGAAATGGTAAACACATAACATCCAAGTATATATAAGCAAGTACACTAACCACATTAAACTAAGATTTACCAAATCACAAGCTACAAGAAATCTATGATTTACAACTTGGAAAGTAATGCGAAATCAAGTAATGGAAAGACTAGGATATGTGGCCACAAGACCATACAAGTTATTTTGGGTAATTATGACCCACAAGGTACTACCTAGTGCGCACTACGACTTAGGAGAATTCCTATCCTCCGTACTAGAGCCAAACTCTAGCCATTAAACATTTCATATCCTTACAAGCTTCAAAAAATCAACAAGTTCATGACATTTGTACAATCTCAATGCATGAACTACCTACTAAGCACAAGTAGGGTAAAACCACACAAACCATGCCCTAAGGTTTCATGTCTAAAGTGGCATGCTAAAGATACTACACATTATGCCATATGGATTTAATATTAATGTAGGCCACAATTACTAATTATGCAATATAGCAATTTACCTACAAGTAATTTCAAGTGATACTTACAAGACTTTCAATGAAATCTATATTACTTAACAACACAAGAGTAATTTCAAGATATTCATCATAAACTCTCAATGAAATCACAAGTAATAGGAAAATCATTAAGCAATAATCTGCCTAGACAATTTAATAGTTATATACATGCTTTAATCCACAAATCCTAAGTCAAGCATACAAAATCTCTATTCATATGCAAATACAAGAATTTTAAAGCATGCAATCAATATATATCAAGCTCCAGTATATATAAAACCCAAAGAGGATAAATATACAACCACCCCTACCTCAATAGAGAATTGAATCTCTATAATCCAAGCAACCAAGCCCTAAATGTAAAACAAGTTTAGGGTTATTGAAGAGAGTGAGAGGAATCTTTTCTCTCCCAAGGTTTCTACTCTAAGGTGTAAGGAAGTGAGCCAAATTGAAGGGAGAAGTTATGAACTAAGTTTTCCTCCAATGGTGGATTTGCTAGGGTTCAAGAGGGATAATGAAATGAAAAAGGTAAAGTGTAAAATGGTGAGTGGAAGGGCTAGAAATCCTCCACTCACTATCTGCTCTTGCACTGTCTCTCTCACACACATAATTGAAGACTAAATCTTGATCCTACACTTGTCACTAATCCAATGCCTCTTCCAAGACTAAATCCCAAGCCTACACTTGTCATAAATCAAAGGCTACATGTGCACTAATTTAAGGCCAACACATGGATGAATCTCTACCCACCAAATGTCAAGAAGTCATAGTGCCAAGTCTCTTCACCTAAATGCTAACAAATGGCTCCATGAGAGTGTGACACTTGTCACACTTTCCAAAAATTACAAAATGGTCCTTTTTCAAAATATCTTTTAAAATATATTGCAAAAAGGTCCCTAAAACGAAAAATAATTATTTTACATAATTACACTAAAACCCCAAAAGTTATAAATAATTACACATTCATGCCCTTTACAAGGAAAGCACTAATCTAGCATGCTTTTCAAGAAAAGTAAAAATACCAATGTCATGGAAATCAAATACTATGAATGCATGCAAAACCGGAATCAAATCCGAGCACAACAAATGAGGTTATGCAAGGAAAAACGAAAAACGGGAAAAAAACAAAATAAGAAAAAGACAAAAAAGGAAAATGACAAAAAAAGAAAATCGCCAAAAATGGAAAAGGAGAAAAAGGACCGGGTCATTACACTGTCGCACTCGGCGCTGATACTGCCAGTTGGCAACAGTCTTTACTCAAACCATGGCCTGCAAAAGAAAAGAAACACTCACAACTGTAGTCAGTAATAGGAATAGCGTATGAAATATAGAATTTAAAGCACATAAATAGAAACATGTTTGTCAGGTAAGATAGACAACTCAAAATAATCGACATGAATCTATGCACTTGGTAATGCAGCCAAGAATGGATAGTGAACGTTCAAATAAGTGAAGCATGCTAAACAAAATAAGTATGAAATGCATCCAATGTGGAAAACACAGGCATTGAGCATAAATAAACTAGCATGAACACTATAGAGGGTGCAGAGATATGAAAATGCAAAGTGATGAAATTTGATCAATCAAGAAAAAGATGAGATCGATCCAAGTTGGATCGATCTGGACATGGTGAGATCGATCTTTCGATGATCGATCTGAGAACAATGTGATAGATCAAACTTTGCAAAAATAAGTAAAGTCACAGATCTGTGACGTGGACAACACGGGGGGCACCCGAGCAAGCTCGTGGGTCCCTCTACACCTCAACAAATCGATATTGGTCACTTATATAGACACGTGACCCCCGAGATTGAAATCAGAACAAATATATATACATATATATACACATGATTCATTAACTCAAAAATGGAAACAATGGAACATTAAAGGCTTAGATCTAAACATGGAAACTCAAAATTGAAGCTCGAAAATAAAACAGAAAATTGAAACTTACCAAATCAAAGGAGAGAAGTGGAGACCGAGAGAATGAGAGGAGATCTGAGCCGAGTGAGAGAGTTTGGAAGCTTGGAAGGTCACCGGAGACTCACAGGAGGTGGGGAAGATGATGAACAGTGGTGGGAAGAGAGATGAGGTTTTGGATCGATCTTGAAATCGATCCAAATGACCCTTAGGTTATATTTTTAAAAACTATCTCCGACATATTCGATCGATCACTAAGAAATCAGATCGATCGAACTCAGATCGATCATAAAGGAACTCAGATAGATTGAATCCACAAAACGACACAGTATTTTTGAAAATTTTTGAATTTTTGAAAATAAAACAAATTTCAAAATTAAAAATATTTTTGGAGTTTTTGGAAATTAAAATAAAATGTTTTTGGAATTTTGGGTTTTTTTTATATAAAAATAATAATTAAATTAAATTAAAAACAAAATTCAAAAAGAAGTTTAAGTCAACAGGAAGCACTCAGATCGATCGAACATAGATTGATCAAAGTTCGATCGATCAAAGTTCGATCGATCCAACAGGTGAAAACCTACAGACAAGTTCGAACGATCCACAGAGAGGTGTTTTTTCAAGGTTTCAAAAAAATTTCTAAGTATGAAATGAAGATCGATCTTGGAATCTCAGATCGATCGAAAATGAGGTTCGCACGATACACATAGAGCTAAAATATGAAGGAAATTCATATTTCCTTCATATTAGATGCAGAGGGATGATTAGATGCAGGGTTGGCAGTTCGATCGATCAAACATATTTTGAGATCGATCGAAAAGGCAATGAATGCCTAATTTTAGAGTAAAAGTGCATGCATTCTCAATCAAAGTCCTTAACAATGTGTATGAACCCAGAAAATATCTAGACGACGCAAGAAACGAAAGGTAAAATAGAAATGGGGGAGGAATAGGGTTGTAAACCCTACGAAGCACTAGTGTTAAACGTCTCTAGCAAGATGTTGGGCTCTTTTAGCCCGGATCAAAAATCTTGTTGTGCATCCCCTCCTTGACGGGGTGAATGGTACTTTGAATCCCACCCAACAAATTGTTTCCTAAGGAACTTGTTGGATCTGACTCAAAGGAGATTGACGGTCCTTTGTTAATGCAATTCTTGGGCTTCCATGCCCTTTCAACACTAGCTTTGCACACATTTTTCTTTGAACTCTTTTTTAGTAAGCAAACCATGGGAATGTTTAACATCAAGTAAAGACTTAACCTTATCAAGTTCATTTTCAATACATTTTTCAACAATACAAATTTCTTTATGTTTGTCCATTGAATTCGAGGTTAGGTTGAAAATGTTCAACTTCACTTTTATGTGGCCAAATGAGATTTTCATTATTCCTATCCTACAATTTATGTTGGCATTAGCGGTTACCAAAAAATGATGGCCAAGGATAACGGGAATTTGACTCTTAGGATTTGGAACCGGTTCCGTGTCAATGACAACGAAATTAACAGGGAAGAAGAACTTATCAATCTTAATCAAAACATCCTTAATAATACCCCGGGGCTTTTTGATTGATCAGTCGGCAAGTTGTAAAACTACCAACGTTGGTTTCAAGCCTCCTAAGCCCAATTTAACATATACCGAGTATGGAAGAAGGTTAACACTTGCTCCTAAATCTAAAAGAGCCTGATTAATGACATGGTCACTAATAATGCAAGAAGTAGTAGGTGAACCGGGGTCCTTAAACTTTGGGAGAGTGTTGTGTTACAAAACAGAGCTCACTTGCTCGGTCAAGACCATTTCTTTGGTGTTTAGCTTTTGTTCTTCCTCTTTTAGGTGCAAAGATCTTTTAAGAATTTGGCATAAGCCGGAATTTATTTGATTGCATCCAAAAGTGGAAGATTGATCTTCACTTGCCTAAACACTTCGATGATTTCATTCACTTCGGTCTTTTGTTTATCAAGAGAAATGGATCTTTTCAAGGCATCCGAAAATGGAGCCTTTGACTCATAAACTTTTTCAAAATCATTTGTCACAACATTTTCAACACAAGAATTCTTCAAATCATTGTTCAAATCATTTTTCATCACTTTCTCACTAAGATGATAATGCACATGAAATGGAGAGGAATAGAATGTGAAACGGGATGGGTGTCAACTTTTGGTTGCACCGGTTCACTCTCTTCATTTGAAACATCAATTCGATTGTCCACAATTTTGCCACTTCTCAAAGGTCGTCACCGTATTAACATGTTCAATTGTGTGACCTTCATTGGTTTCTACAACAAATTGTTGATTTGGTGGGGCATTTAGAGGCGTCTTCCCTTTCTCTCTAGCATTCAAGGTACTAGCTATTTGCCCGACTTAGGTTTCTAACTTAGCAATGGATTGAGAATAGGAATGAAGCAATTGAGTGTTTGCCTCTAGAGTACCCAAAGCGGTCAACACTTTCTCTTTAAAAGCGGGACTTCTAGAATTTCCTTGAGAATAAGATGATTGATTAGGAAAATGAGAGTTTGAAAATTGGTTTTCATGTGATGATTGAAATAAAGATCTATAACCTTTGGAACCTTGGCTTTGCATTGGAGGTGAAACATACTTTCCTTGAAAACCACCTTGGGGAGGGTTTAAGCCTTCCCCTTGGCTTTTCCAAGAGACTATTGGATGGTTCCTCCATCCGGGATTGTAGTGTGAGCCATAGGGATTATTCCCTTGGTTGACAAATGCAGTATTGACTTGTTCATGATGCTCACTTTGTGCATGTCTATGTGGACAATTGAAAGTAGTATGTAAGACACTAGAACAAGTCATACAAGATTCATTAGATGCATGATGAACATGATTAGGAGAGGAAGACATTTGATTTGCCGAATTATGGTTGACCAAAAATTAATCAAACCTTTGAGTTAAGGATTTCACCTCAGCAGCTATTTCATTTGAATTGTTAACTTTATATAAGCCGACATTCTTCCTTCCACCTAGAATTCTACCATTTTTAGAGGACAAAAATCTATGCATGGAATTTTTACTCATACTTTCATACAATTGCCAAACATCATTTTCATGTTTATCAAGGTAAGAACCACCCATAGATGCATCTACCATTCCTTTTTTATTATCCGGCAAACTTTCAAAGAAGTATTGGACTAATTGTAACTTAGGAATGTCATGATGTGGACACTTCCTAAGCAAATCATTAAATCTTTCCCATGCCTCATGAAATAATTCCCCTTCCCCTTGAGAAAATTCATGAATAGAAGTTCTTATAGCATTGGTCTTTGATACCTGGTAGTACTTCTTTAAGAACTCTTGTTGCATTTCTGCCTAAGAAGTTATCGAAAAAGGCCTAAGATTATTGAACCAATATTTTGCTTTGTCCTTAAGGGTAAAAGAAAAAAGTTTGAGTCTTAACACTTCTTTTAGCATGTCTGTGTATTTCACGGTGGAACACACTTTAAGAAACTCATCCAAATGCTTGTACGGTTCTTCACTTGGAAGTTCATGATAGTTAGGAAGCATTTGAATGGTTTACGGTTTAATCTCATAGTTATGTGCTCTAAATGGGGGCAATTGAATGCATGTCGGTGCATTGTATTCATTTTGGAACATAATGATCACGTAAAGCAATGGGAGGATTCCCAATCAGTGGTGTTAAACGAACATCGTGATTAACTTGAACCAAGGGAGGTTGTGGAACAAAAATTGACCGAGGCATTCCCAATGGAATTTGGCCTTGTTGTTGTGTTGGAATGAATGGTCTAGACATGCCTAATGGTACTTGAATGTTGTTATGATGCACATTAGGGTGGAGGATGCCTTGTTGGTCTATGTGACCATGGTCCTTCACATGGTTGTCATGTTGCTCGTCCATTGATGAAATGGAGTGATGAGAATTACATCTTCCTTTAGGATTACGAATAACTGATTCAAAATGGAAATCGAGAGGGACAAGGGTAAGATTTAATGACCTACGACCATGCATGCACTAACAAAACAAATAATGTAATACCCCTGATTTTAAAAGGATAGTCTCGACATTTTTAATAATTATTTTTCTTGCATTTTGATTCTTTATTTGCTTGTTTGTCTAATTATTTTTATTTGTTGTTAATTGATTTAGTTAATTGTATTAATTGTTATTATTTAATTGAGTATTGGTTTAGCGTATGCTTGATAAGCACTGAAAAGTGCGCATTTAAACCCCTTAAACGAGGGTATTTTAGTCCATTCATCTATCTTTTTTTACCCGTTTTAGTACTTATTTGTGTTTTTGTCTATTTCAGGTCAATAATATTAAAACGAGCTAAAAATGGCTTCTTAAGGCCTTTTTGGAGTCAAAATAAGTCTTGGTTAGGATCTGGAGCGAATAGAGCCTAATGCTGAAAAACTTCCAAGTTGGATCAATCGAAAGTTGGATCGATCGAACCAAGATCGATCGAAGAAAAATGAGATCGATCCAACTCTAATCGATCAAACTTTTCTCTAATCGATCGAACTGTTCGCAAAAGTTATTAAAAAGCAAATCTGAATCCCATTTTGAACCAACTCGGGCAGAGCTTGAAAGGGGAGATTCTAGGGCCGAGTTCTCATATGTTTTTGGGCTCTCAAATCCTTGTATATACGAGGGATTAAACCATTTTTGTTGAGAGATCCATAGTTTTACATTGTAATTTCTATATTATTGTAGCTTTCTCTCTCTAGAAAGTTAAAGATTAGGGCTAGAAGAGAAGAGGGAAGTGGAAGCACATCTCAAGAACACATCTCTGAATCCATTCACTCTCTCTCTCTCTAAAGCTTCAAAGAAGAAGAAGAAGAAGATGGAGCCATGTTTGGAGCTTGCCCTTGAGGGTTTCATGACCACATCCACCTCCTCCATGATTGGCTAGATCTACACTTAGGGCTTGGATGAGCCCTAAGTCTTATGTAATCTAAACCCTTGTATTTCTATTTTTGGGGATTTATATATATATATATATATATATATATATATATATATATATTGTTGTGATTAGTGCTTAACCTTGTGATTGTTGATTTAATTCTTCCTATGATTCTCTACTTTAATTACATGTTGTCTTATGTGTGATTATTTGGGAATTGATCTCTACACTAGTTTTTCTATATTAATTGCATGTCTATGTATGGTTGATTAAGAATCTAGTGATGGCTAGACATGGGTTTTCATTGAATGGGTTTGTCAATTAATTTGATGGATTATGCTTACACTTGATGGGTTGTTCTACAATTTAATTCATGTTTGTAGGTAGGTACACAATCTATACTTGATTTGATATTCTATGGCTTATTATTGCAAATTCCATGATTCTCTAGATTGATGTGTGCTACAATTGTGACTAGTTTGATAGGTCATGCTTAGATTTGATGGGTTATTCTACTCTTAGTTTATTGGTTAGGTAGACAATTCATACATGAGTTTGATGGTCCATGCTTAATATCGCAATTGGTAGTCGTATTTTGTTTACAATAATGTATTCCCCATTACTGGAAAGCAAGTGGTTAATTACATGAGCTTAGTGGTGATTCCAACACCCTAAAACCTCTCTTCATATCTCTTAAATCCCTATCTCTCACTAGTTCACTTTACTTGTATTTTAATATAATTATTTTCTAGAGTAATCAACCAATCCGACTCTTCTTTCCAATCTTTTGATACACTAGAGTCGAAGTTAAATTCCAACACGTATAATCTCTTGGGACGATCCCTACTCACTCTTGCTACGTTAGTAGTAGTGGTGGTAGTGGTTTTTATAAATTTAAACTTGACCCAAAAGGCTTTTCTTGAACCGCACATTCACTACATTATTTTGGCATATACAAGTGGCCTCATCAATAATGCTTATGTGGAAAATGAAGTAATTTTTTTATTTATTTTATTTGATTAATTGGTTTGTTTAAGTAAATTAGTTTTAATTGTTTCAATTGTTTAATTAGGGTTTTGTTCTCTTTTAGGTAGTCACGTTTTAATATAGCCGACTTAGGTATAGGATGCACTGTCGTTTCCCGTCTCCTAATTAAATTAGACGTAAGCTTTAGACAAGTATATATATATATATTAGTATTGGTCTACCAAGGGTTTTAGAGAACCCTATTCACGTACTGGAGGCAGAGAGAGAAACAGAAGAGTCGAGAGCAGTAGGAATTGCTAACAGTTTAGGAAGACGATGGTGAAAGGTTTCAGATTGAGACCTGCAAGCAAGTTCTATTCCTAACTCTCTCTTTTTCGCTCATGTTCTTTACATGTCTAACCCAATTCCAGGAATAGATAAAGATTAAAATCAATCTGGTTTGCATGTTTGCATGGTTTTAATCAATATGTGTTCATGAACTTTCAATTGCTTGTTTTACATTCTTTTTACATAATTCATGATTTAATTGATGTCAGTTGATGAATAAAGAATTTTATTAGTTCTGAAACATATTGGGAAGCATAAAATTAATCTGATTCGCATGGTTGATTTACTTGAAACAGTACGTGTTCTTGAATGGTTAATTGGCCGGGTTAAATCTTTTTTGCATAATTCATGTTTTAACTAACGTCGGTAATTGAATAAATAATTTAGTTGTTTCTGGAACATGCTGGGACCTAATTTAAACACCTAGGCACCTTAGGAATGGAGGACAGTCCGTCGAAAAATCGCCGGACTTGGAAGAGACAAAGGAACAAGAGGAGAACCGGCTCCCGTTGAAAGGGAGTAGGCTCCCCTAAGCAAAGAGCAGGCTCCCTCAAAGAGGAAGCTGGCTCTAGGGGCCTTGGAGGCGGCTCCCCCTTATGGGGAGCTGGCTCCATGCACTAGGGAGGCAACTCCCTCGGTTTTTTTTATTTTTATTTTTCTGCTTTTCAGTGACTTATTTGGCTACAGTGCTTGGATTTTGGGGTTTTCAGATTCTGGTAGAAGCTGTATTGGGGTGTTCAGAGATGTCCTAAGCCTTGTTAAAACTTCAGAGAGCAGGTTAATGCAAAATAAACCAACTGGTGTTTATACTTGAACAAGTAGATAATTTGTAAATAAATTAGTTTACGGTTTTCGGATGGAAAGGATTTTAAATTTCTAAATCTTAGGATAGCAATTCTCAGTGATGATATTACTGTTATCATGTTTCAATAATCTCATATAACCATGAAAATTTACAAAACTCTATTTTACTTTTTGTGGATAAATTGATAGTTACATATACTAGATGTTTTGTCAATTATGGGAGTTGGTTGGAGTAGACTTAAATCAGCATGTTAGTATATATATCTGTTCTCTATCATGCCTAATAAGGATTAGATGATGTTTACATGTATGATATGAATCATAAATTATTGGTCCTTGGGAAGTAGTATCAATAAGCCTGTTAATTTATACAATTTATCATGCTTAGTATGGAACAATTGATGCTTATTTTTAATATTTAGTTATCGATTGTTGAATATATGGTTTAGTTGATAGTTACATTTAAGGTTTGTATTATCAACTACTGGATGTATGGATTGTATGCACTGGTATGGGACGGTGGCATACTAGGGATGGATTAGCTCAAATCACTAAGTCCTACCTATATTGGAATAAGGGAACGGATTATAAAAATAGAATCTTCCTTATATGTAAGTCTGTGCAACTGAATAAGCTGAACGACTAACTGGATTTCTTATGGATGGATAGGATAGGATTTTAAATATATTTTTATGGTACTGCGATATGAGCTTGAGTCTCAGAGTCGACGGTTAGGAAGCATATATTCAGTAGGATGCGTAGCTGGAGATGATAGGTTGAGGTATACCCTGTTAGGCTTAGGTACTCATGCCCACTCAGGTGCGTTTTGCATGTTACCTTCTATTCAGGTTGAGACCCCCTGCATAATCCAGTGAGAGTCCTATAATATGGATATATATATGTACGGACTACATAGCTAATGTTGAGTTGGTTAGGATGTACATGCGTATCGAGTCTCTGCTTGGATTGTAGTAGGATAGAACTTGTTCGTGGGCCTGACCCACTTTTATTTTTCAGGTGTTCATCAGTTGGAGGCGTAGAGATTGTTCGTGCTGAGCAGAGATAGCTACTCATTCTTTCAATGATGTTGGATCTCTCTTTATGATTTAGTTATGGATTTCTTTTAGTTTTATGTTTTAGTTTGGGATATTACTAGGGGTCCATCGGATAGATTCCCGAGTTGTTAAACTATTGGAGGTTTTGAATTATATGGATTTTCAGTACTTAAGTTTAAATGATTATATTTTTTAGAATTTTTTCAGCTTTTAATTATTTAATTCTTAATTTATTTTGTAATCTGTGTTCATTTAAATAGTAATTGTTTGATATTCCCTCGGGTCTAAGGTTGGGCCTGATCAACCCATGTACCGGATTCGGTGGGTATCACAGTTGGTATCAGAGCACTCCAGGTTCAGCGTCTCTAGGATTCTATCGTATAAGACTTATGCGTAGCGTTTTCTCTTAATTAAAGCTTCAGTTTAGGATTCGCTGTATTCCTTAATGGTTCGGTTTAAATGGTTCTGATGTTTGTCTTTCCGTGTTAATAGATGGTTAACGCTAGAGGAGGATAGAACATGCAAGGAAATAGGAGGCAAAGGTAAGCGAAATATAGGTAGAAATAATGCCTACAGCGTCAGCTAATCGACGGAGAGCAGCAAATGCCTGGGTTTCAAGATGATGATGGTCAGTTTTAGGAAGAGCAGAAGGAAGTTCAGCAGACTCGGGATCAAGGAGGAGATCCAGAGTATCCTTCTTATATTAACAACCTCATTGCTCGGGATACAGAAGCAGGGGTAACAACTACACTTCGGAATCAGCCATAGGTTCAGCAGGCCCCGATACCAACACCAGTTGTTTAGGTTGATACTTGGGAAAATGCTAGGAGTTCTTTCACAAAGAGGAGCCCACCTGAGTTCTCAGGCTCCACCAATGCGAAAATAGCTCACCAGTGGAAACAGGACATTGAGCGACATCTTCATTTAGTTCATTGCACGGAGGTTCAGAAGTAGATGCTTACTACCTTCAAGCTAGTTAGGGATGCACTACAGTGGTGGGAGTCAATTACCACAGCAGAGGAGAGAATGTCATTGACTTATGATCAGTTCAGTGCACGTTTTGATGAGAAGTACTTTCCTTATGCAGTCAGGGCAACTATAAAGACAGAGTTTCTTAATCTGCAGTAGGGAAACATGACAGTGGCAGAGTATGAGCAGCAGTTCACGCGCTTATCTCTTTTTTCTCCAGAAGCGGTGGATATAAAAGAGAAGAAGCGCAATAGTTTCGTGAAGGGACTGATGTGGTCTATTGAGCGAGTTATTACAGTTAGTGCAGCCTACACTACTTATGCTCAGTTGGTGGACGCCGCTTTACAGTAGTATCAGTTGACCGTGGACTTCAGACAGGCTAAGGTTGAGAAGCGGGGTAACAGAGACTCTACTAATCAGTCAGCTGAGAAAGGAAATGGCACTGGACACCGACAGAATGATAAGGGCAAATTCCAGGGACAGTAACCTTGGAAGAAGCACAAGGGTGATTCAGATGCTCACAAGAATGGGGCACCTATTAAGTGGCATGAGGGACCACAAGCTGGATAGGGTCAGCTACAGGTTAACTGACAGAGGAGGCCATTTGGTACTTTCTAGGGTAGTTGCTACACTTATGGAGAATATGGTCATACTTCTAGGCAGTGTCCTAAAGCAGGACAGGGACAGGGACAACATGTGCAGTAGGGGCAGAGGGCGCTATTGCCTTTACCAGCTCCACAGGTTCCACGGATTCAGGGACAGACATATCCGGCATTACCGGCACCGCCATAGCCTCAGGGACAGGCACCGCAGCAGTTGCATTATGACAGGGTTTTTAACCCTGTGCCATAGGATATTCAGGCACCTCAGCTGTTGTGGGCATGTTTTCTATTAATGGTTCATTAGGGCATGTTTTATTTTATACGGGTGCTACACACTCATTTGTATCTCAGTCTTTTATTGCTTTATCTGGGATAACGACGCTGGTATGCAGGAGACCTCAGGATATTTCTACACCGTTAAGCAATACAGCCATTCTACATGAGTGTGATGGGCCTGTGACACTAGATATTGGTAAACTCAGATTTCTAGCTAATCTTTTGGTCCTGGACATGCACAATTATGATGTGATACTTAGGATGGATTGGTTATCTCATTACCATGCCTAAGTTAATTATTATAATAGGTCTATTGTGTTCACGACACCTAGTCAGGATATGTACATCGTTGATATACCACGTTCTAATGGGGGTAGTAGCACTTATTTGTTTCATATGGAAGAGGAAACAGAGGAAGGGATTTCTGTATCTTTGGATAGCATACCAATTGTACATGATTTTTCAGATGTATTTCAGGAGATTCCAGGGTTCCCGCCTAGTTGCAAGATCGATTTTGTGATTGACTTAGCTCCAGGCACTACGCCTATTGCTAGAGCACCATACAGGATAGCACCAGTGGAGATGAGAGAGCTGAGGGATTAGATTCAGCAATTCCTCAACCAGGGTTTTATTCGTAGGAGTACGTCACCCTAGGGAACACCGGTCTTGTTTGTGAAGAAGAATGACGGTTCACTTTACCTGTGTATAGATTATAGGGAGTTGAACAAGGTTACTATTTGTAATAAGTACCCTTTGCCCAGGATTGATAATCTTTTTTATCAATTGAACGGAGCTACATACTTCTCTAAGGTTGATCTGCGTTATGGATATCAATAACTGCGGGTTAAGGAGCAGGATGTTTCGAGGATAGCGTTTCTCACTAGATATGGGTTTTATGAGTTTCGTGTCATGCCTTTCGGACTGACTAACGCACCAGCAATTTTCATGGACTTAATGACCAGAGTCTTCAGGGCTTATTTAGATCAGTTTGTCATTGTCTTCATAGGTGACATTTTGATTTATTCAAAGTTAGAGGACGGTCATGCTAGACATCTTCGCATAGTCTTGCAGACGCTTCGTGAGCACCAGTTATATGCCGAGTTTGAGAAGTGTGAATTTTGGTAGTAAGAAGTGAAGTTTCTAGGTCACGTGGTGTCAGAAAGGGGAATAGCGATAGATCCAACCAAGGTTTCAGCAGTGGTTGAGTGGGGACAGCCTACTTCACCTACCGAGATTTGGAGTTTCCTCGGATTGGCAGGATATTATCATAGGTTCATCCAGGGGTTCTCAAAGATAGCAGGACCACTCACTTATTTGACTAAAAGGGTGTACGGTTCGTGTGGGATGAACATTGTCAGAAGGCTTTTGATGAGCTAAAACGCAAGTTGACTTCTACATTGGTTTTGTCCACTTCATAGAGCGAGATAGAGTATCTTGTCTACACAGATGCTTCTTTGCAGGGTCTTGGATGTGTTTTGATACAGGAGGAGCGACCGATTTCATATGGATCTCATAAGCTTAAGCCTCATGAGCTTAATTATCCAACACATGATTTGGAATTGGTAGCTGTGGTATTTGCCTTATGCATTTGGAGGCATTATCTATTAGGAGAATCCTTCAGATTATTTAGTGATCACAAGAGTCTGCAGTATTTGTTCACTTAGCAGGAGCTGACTATGAGGTAGCGCCGATGGTTAGAGTTTGTAAAAGACTATCAGTTCTCTATACAGTACCATCCAAGGAAAGCGAATGTGGTGGCCTATGCACTCAGTCGCTGACTTGTCGGTAGTCTTTCTGCTCTATTCACTACTGAGTGGAACGCTTTGAAGACGGTGAATGAATTGTCATATGATTTTATGGCTTGCATGGTAGTTACACCTTCGATTATTCATAAAGTGTTGAAGGCGCAACTCACGGATCAACAGTGCATTGATAAAGTTGCAGAGATAGCTTCCGAGAAGGTTCCATTTTACTATGTTGGGGCTGATGGAGGTTTAGGGTACAAGGGACAGTTAGTGGTACCTTCTACTAACTATTTAAGGAAGGATGTGATGACTAAGACTCATCATTCTCAGTTTTCTATTTATCTAGGAGGAGACAAGAAGTGTCAGGATATGAAGCGGCAGTTTTGGTGGGCAGGTATGAAAAAGGACATTGCTATTTTTGTTTCTCGATGTAGTACTTTTAAGATGGTCAAGATTGATCATCAGCAGCTGCGAGGAGCTCTACAGCCATTACCGATACTGGAGTGAAAATGGGAGAACATTTCTATGGATTTCATGGGGGGATTGCCTACTTCATATAAGGATCACAATTCCATCTGGGTCATCATGGATAGGTTGACAAAATCAGCTCATTTCTTGCCTATTCGCACTGACTTCACATCGGAGCAGTTGGCGAGACTTTACATTTCAGAGATTATGAAGCTGCATGGCATTCCATTGTCTATTATATCAGACAGGGATTTGAGCTCTATGTCAAGATTTTGGAAGAGTTTTTAGCAGGCTTTAGGTATAGAATTGCATCCTTGCACTACTTATCATCCTCAGATTGATGGACAGACTGAGAGGTTTAATCAGATCATGGAAGATATACTTCGTTCGTGTGTTCTTGATTTCAAGGGCCACTGGGAGAATTATTTGCCACTTATGGAGTTTGCATATAATAATAGTTTCTAGAAGACTATTGGTATGGCACCATTTGAGGCATTATACGGCCGACCGTGTCAATCGCCTGTTTGTTAGATGGAGGTTAGCGAAAGTAGGTTTTTGGGTCCTGAGTTCATTAAGGATACTTCTAAAAAGATTGCTCTTATTAGAGATCGCATGCGCACTGCTTAGAGTCGGCAGAAGAGTTAGACAGATCGTCATACTCATGCGTTAAAGTTTCAGTTTGGGGATCAAGTTATACTCAAAATGTCTCATATGAAAGGAGTAATGCGCTTTGGGAAGAAAGGGAAGTTGTCACCGCGGTTTATCGGTCCATTCATGATTACGGATCGAGTTGGCGCTTTAGCTTATCGGTTGGCACTTCCGGATAATTTGGATCGCATACACAATATGTTCCATGTTTCCATGTTGCGGAAATTTCTACGACATGAAGATCGGTATCAGCATATCGATGTTGGGGAGATTGAGTTGCAGCCGGATGCAACCTATTTGGAGCCCCCATGTCATATTGTCGACCGTTGGGATCAAATCCTTTGTAATAAGGTTATCCCTTTGGTGCGTGTTCAGTGGAGTCATCACAATGAGGCTGAGTCTACTTGGGAACGGGAGGAAGTCATTCGCTCGCAGTTTCCTAAAATATTAGAAGAAGGTAAGAGCAAATTCTGAGGACGAAATTCCTTTTGTTAGGGGGGAAGAATGTAATACCCCTGATTTTAAAAGGATAGTCTCGGCATTTTTAATAATTATTGTTCTTGCATTTTAATTCTTTATTTGCTTGTTTGTCTAATTGTTTTTATTTGTTGTTAATTGATTTAGTTAATTGTATTAACTGTTATTATTTAATTGAGTATTAGTTTAGTGTATGCTTATGTGGAAAATGAAGTAATTGTTTTATTTATTTTATTTGATTAAGTGGTTTGTTTAAGTAAATTAGTTTTAATTGTTTCAATTGTTTAATTAGGGTTTTGTTCTCTTTTAGGTAGTCACGTTTTAATATAGCCGACTTAGGTATAGGATGCACTGTCGTTTCCCGTCTCCTAATTAAATTAGACGTAAGCTTTAGACGAGTATATATATATATATTAGTATTGGTCTACCAAGGGTTTTAGAGAACCCTATTCACGTACTGGAGGCAGAGAGAGAAACAGAAGAGTCGAGAGCAGTAGGAATTGCTAACAGTTTAGGAAGACGATGGTGAAAGGTTTCAGATTGAGACCTGCAAGCAAGTTCTATTCCTAACTCTCTCTTTTTCGCTCATGTTCTTTACATGTCTAACCTAATTCCAGGAATAGATAAAGATTAAAATCAATCTGGTTTGCATGTTTGCATGGTTTTAATCAATATGTGTTCATGAACTTTCAATTGCTTGTTTTACATTCTTTTTACATAATTCATGATTTAATTAATGTCAGTTGATGAATAAAGAATTTTATTAGTTCTGAAACATATTGGGAAGCATAAAATTAATCTGATTCGCATGGTTGATTTACTTGAAACAGTACGTGTTCTTGAATGGTTAATTGGCCGGGTTAAATCCTTTTTGCATAATTCATGTTTTAACTGACGTCGGTAATTGAATAAATAATTTAGTTGTTTCTGGAACATGCTGGGACCTAATTTGAACACCTAGGCACCTTAGGAATGGAGGACAGTCCGTCGAAAAATCGCCGGACTTGGAAGAGACAAAGGAACAAGAGGAGAACCGGCTCCCGTTGAAAGGGAGTAGGCTCCCCTAAGCAAAGAGCAGGCTCCCTCAAAGAGGAAGCTGGCTCTAGGGGCCTTGGAGGTGGCTCCCCCTTGTGGGGAGCTGACTCCATGCACTAGGGAGGCAACTCCCTCATTTTTCATTTTTTTTATTTTTCGGCTTTTCAGTGACTTATTTGGCTACAGTGCTTGGATTTTGGGGTTTTCAGATTCTGGTAGAAGCTGTATTGGGGTGTTCAGAGATGTCCTAAGCCTTGTTAAAACTTCAGAGAGCTGGTTAATGCAAAATAAACCAACTGGTGTTTATACTTGAACAAGTAGATAATTTGTAAATAAATTAGTTTACGGTTTTCGGATGGAAAGGATTTTAAATTTCTAAATCTTAGGATAGCAATTCTCAGTGATGATATTACTGTTATCATGTTTCAGTAATCTCATATAACCATGAAAATTTACAAAACTCTATTTTACTTTTTGTGGATAAATTGATAGTTACATATACTAGATGTTTTGTCAATTTTGGGAGTTGGTTGGAGTAGACTTAAATCAGCATGTTAGTATATATATCTGTTCTCTATCTTGCCTAATAAGGATTAGATGATGTTTACATGTATGATATGAATCATAAATTATTGGTCCTTGGGAAGTAGTATCAATAAGCCTGTTAATTTATACAATTTTATCATGCTTAGTATGGAACAATTGATGCTTATTTTTAATATTTAGTTATCGATTGTTGAATATATGGTTTAGTTGATAGTTACATTTAAGGTTTGTATTATCAACTACTAGATGTATGGATTGTATGCACTTATATGGGACGGTGGCATACTAGGGATGGATGAGCTCAAATCGCTAAGTCCTACCTATATTGGAATAAGGGAACGGATTATAAAAATAGAATCTTCCTTATATGTAAGTCTGTGCAACTGAATAAGCTGAACGACTAACTGGATTTCTTATGGATGGATAGGATAGGATTTTAAATATATTTTTATGGTACCGCGATATGAGCTTGAGTCTCAGAGTCGACGGTTAGGAAGCATATATTCAGTAGGATGCGTAGCTGGAGATGATAGGTTGAGGTATACCCTATTAGGCTTAGGTACTCATGCCCACTCAGGTGCGTTTTGCATGTTGCCTTCTATTCAGGTTGAGACCCCCTGCATAATCCAGTGAGAGTCCTATAATGTGGATATATATATGTACGGACTACATAGCTAATGTTGAGTTGGTTAAGATGTACATGCGTATCGAGTCTCTGCTTGGATTGTAGTAGGATAGAACTTGTTCGTGGGCCTGACCCACTTTTATTTTTCAGGTGTTCATCAGTTGGAGGCGTAGAGATTGTTCGTGCTGAGCAGAGATAGCCACTCATTCTTCCAATGATGTAGGATCTCTCTTCATGATTTAGTTATGGATTTCTTTTAGTTTTATGTTTTAGTTTGGGATATTATTAGGGGTCCATCGGATAGATTCCCGAGTTGTTAAACTATTGGAGGTTTTGAATTATATGGATTTTCAGTACTTAAGTTTAAATGATTATATTTTTTAGAATTTTTTCAGCTTTTAATTATTTAATTCTTAATTTATTTTGTAATCTGTGTTCATTTAAATAGTAATTGTTTGATATTCCCTCGGGTCTAGGGTTGGGCCTGATCAACCCATGTACCGGATTCGATGGGTATCACAGTTGGTATCAGAGCACTCCAGGTTCAGCGTCTCTAGGATTCTATCGTATAAGACTTATGCGTAGCGTTTTCTCTTAATTAAAGCTTCAGTTTAGGATTCGCTGTATTCCTTAATGGTTCGGTTTAAATGGTTTTGATGTTTGTCTTTCCGTGTTAATAGATGGTTAATGCTAGAGGAGGATAGAACATGCAAGGAAATAGGAGGCAAAGGTAAGCGAAATATAGGTAGCAAGAACGCCTACAGCGTCAGCTAATCGACAGAGAGCAGCAAATGCCTAGGTTTTAAGATGATGATGGTCAGTTTTAGGAAGAGCAGAAGGAAGTTCAGCAGACTCGGGATCAAGGAGGAGATCCAGAGTATCCTCCTTATATTAACGACCTCATTGCTCGGGATACATAAGCAGGGGTAACAGCTACACTTCGGAATCAGCCATAGGTTCAGCAGGCCCCGATACCAACACCGGTTGTTTAGGTTGATACTTGGGAAAATGTTAGGAGTTCTTTCACAAAGAGGAGCCCACCTGAGTTCTCAGGCTCCACTAATGCGAAAATAGCTCACCAGTGGAAACAGGACATTGAGCGACATCTTCATTTAGTTCATTGCACGGAGCTTCAGAAGTAGATGTTTACTACCTTCAAGCTAGTTAGGGATGCACTACAGTGGTGGGAGTCAATTACCACAGCAGAGGAGAGAATGTCATTGACTTATGATCTGTTCAGTGCACGTTTTGATGAGAAGTACTTTCCTTATGCAGTTAGGGCAACTATAAAGACAGAGTTTCTTAATCTGCAGTAGGGAAACATGACAGTGGCAGAGTATGAGCAGCAGTTCACGCGCTTATCTCTTTTTTCTCCAGAAGCAATGGATATAAAAGAGAAGAAACGCAATAGTTTTGTGAAGGGACTGATGTGGTCTATTGAGTGAGTTATTACAGGTAGTCCAGCCTACACTACTTATGCTCAGTTGGTGGACGCCACTTTACAGTAGTATCAGTTGACCGTGGACTTCAGACAGGCTAAGGTTGAGAAGCGGGGTAACAAAGACTCTACTAATCAGTCAGCTGAGAAAGGAAATGGCACTGGACACCGACAGAATGATAAGGGCAAATTCCAGGGACAGCAACCTTGGAAGAAGCACAAGGGTGATTCAGATGCTCACAAGAATGGGGCACCTATTAAGAGGCATGAGGGACCACAGGCTGGATAGGGTCAGCTACAGGTTAACTGATAGAGGAGGCCATTTGGTACTTTCCAGGGTAGTTGCTACACTTATGGAGAATATGGTCATACTTCTAGGCAGTGTCCTAAAGTAGGACAGGGATAGGGACAACATGTGCAGTAGGGGCAGAGGGCGCTATTGCCTTTACCAGCTCCATAGGTTCCACGGATTCAGGGATAGACATATCCGGCATTACCGGTACCGCCATAGCCTCAGGGACAGGCACAGCAGCAGTTGCATTATGGCAGGGTTTTTAACCCTGTGCCATAGGATATTCAGGCACCTCAGCTGTTGTGGGTATGTTTTCTATTAATGGTTCATTAGGGTATGTTTTATTTGATACCGGTGCTACACACTCATTTGTATCTCAGTCTTTTATTGCTTTATCTGGGATAACGACGCTGGTATGCAGGAGACCTCAGGATATTTTTACACCGTTAAGCAATACAGCCATTCTACATGAGAGTGATGGGCCTGTGACACTAGATATTGGTAAACTCAGATTTCTAGCTAATCTTTTGGTCCTGGACATGCACACTTATGATGTGATACTTAGGATGGATTGGTTATCTCATTACCATGCCTAAGTTAATTATTATGATAGGTCTATTGTGTTCACGACACCTAGTCAGGATATGTACATCGTTGCTATGCCACGTTCTAATGGGGGTAGTAGCACTTATTTGTTTCATATGGAAGAGGAAACAGAGGAAGGGATTTCTGTATCTTTGGATAGCATACCAATTGTACAGGATTTTTCAGATGTATTTCAGGAGATTCTAGGGTTCCCGTCTAGTTGCAAGATCGATTTTGTGATTGACTTAGCTCCAGGCACTACGCCTATTACTAAAGCACCATACAGGATAGCACCAGTGGAGATGAGAGAGCTGAGGGATTAGATTCAGCAATTCCTTAACCAGGGTTTTATTCGTAGGAGTACGTCACCCTAGGGAACACTGGTCTTGTTTGTGAAGAAGAATGATGGTTCACTTTGCCTGTGTATAGATTACAGGGAGTTGAACAAGGTTACTATTTGTAATAAGTACCCTTTGCCCAGGATTGATAATCTTTTTTATCAATTGAACGGAGCTACATACTTCTCTAAGGTTGATCTGCGTTATGGATATCATCAACTGCAGGTTAGGGAGCAGGATGTTTCGAGGATAGCGTTTCTCACTAGATATGGGTTTTATGAGTTTCGTGTCATGCCTTTCAGACTGACTAACGCACCAGCAATTTTCGTGGACTTAATGAACAGAGTCTTCAGGGCTTATTTAGATCAGTTTGTCATTGTCTTCATAGGTGACATTTTGATTTATTCAAAGTTAGAGGACGATCATGCTAGACATCTTCGCATAGTCTTGCAGACGCTTCGTGAGCACCAGTTATATGCCGAGTTTGAGAAGTGTGAATTTTGGTAGCAAGAAGTGAAGTTTCTAGGTCACGTGGTGTCAGAAAGGGGAATAGCGATAGATCCAACCAAGGTTTCAGCAGTGGTTGAGTGGGGACAGCCTACTTCACCTACCGAGATTTGGAGTTTCCTCGGATTGGCAGGATATTATCGTAGGTTCATCCAGGGGTTCTCAAAGATAGCAGGACCACTCACTTATTTGACTAAAAAGGGTGTACGGTTCGTGTGGGATGAACTTTGTCAGAAGGCTTTTGATGAGCTAAAACGCAAGTTGACTTCTACATTGGTTTTGTCCACTTCATAGAGCGAGATAGAGTATCTTGTCTACACAGATGCTTCTTTGCAGGGTCTTGGATGTGTTTTGATACAGGAGGAGTGACCGATTTCATATGGATCTCATAAGCTTAAGCCTCATGAGCTTAATTATCCAACACATGATTTGGAATTGGTAGCTGTGGTATTTGCCTTACGCATTTGGAGGCATTATCTATTAGGAGAATCCTTCAGATTATTTAGTGATCACAAGAGTCTGCAGCATTTGTTCACTTAGCAGGAGCTGACTATGAGGTAGCGCCGATGGTTAGAGTTTGTAAAAGACTATCAGTTCTCTATACAGTACCATCCAAGGAAAGCGAATGTGGCGGCCTATGCACTCAGTCGCTGACTTGTCGGTAGTCTTTCTGCTCTATTCACTACTGAGTGGAACGCTTTGAAGACGGTGAATGAATTGTCATATGATTTTATGGCTTGCATGGTAGTTACACCTTCGATTATTCATAAAGTGTTGAAGGCGCAACTCACGGATCAACAGTGCATTGATAAAGTTGCAGAGATAGCTTCCGAGAAGGTTCCATTTTACTATGTTGGGGCTGATGGAGGTTTAGGGTACAAGGGACAGTTAGTGGTACCTTCTGCTAACTATTTGAGGAAGGATGTGATGACTAAGACTCATCATTCTCAGTTTTCTATTTATCCAGGAGGAGACAAGATGTGTCAGGATATGAAGCGGCAGTTTTGGTGGGCAGGTATGAAAAAGGACATTGCTATTTTTGTTTCTCGATGTAGTACTTTTAAGATGGTCAAGATTGATCATCAGCAGCCGCGAGGAGCTCTACAGCCATTACCGATACTGGAGTGAAAATGGGAGAACATTTCTATGGATTTCATGGAGGGATTGCCTACTTCCTATAAGGATCACAATTCCATCTGGGTCATCATGGATAGGTTGACAAAATCAGCTCATTTCTTGCCTATTCGCACTGACTTCACATCGGAGCAGTTAGCGAGACTTTACATTTCAAAGATTATGAAGCTGCATGGCATTCCATTGTCTATTATATCAGACAGGGATTCGAGCTCTGTGTCAAGATTTTGGAAGAGTTTTTAGCAGGCTTTAGGTATAGAATTGCATCCTTGCACTACTTATCATCCTCAGATTGATGGACAGACTGAGAGGTTTAATCAGATTCGGAAGATATGCTTCGTTCGTGTGTTCTTGATTTCAAGGGCCACTGGGAGAATTATTTGCCACTTATGGAGTTTACATATAATAATAGTTTCTAGAAGACTATTGGTATGGCACCATTTGAGGCATTATACGGCCGACCGTGTCGATCGCCTGTTTGTTAGATGGAGGTTGGCGAAAGTAGGTTTTTGGGTCCTGAGTTCATTAAGGATACTTCTAAAAAGATTGCTTTTATTAGAGATTGCATGCGCACTGATTAGAGTCGGCAGAAGAGTTAGACAGATCGTCATACTCATGCATTAAAGTTTCAGTTTGGGGATCAAGTTATACTCAAAATGTCTCCTATGAAAGGAGTAATGCGCTTTGGGAAGAAAGGGAAGTTGTCACCATGGTTTATCGGTCCATTCATGATTACAGATCGAGTTGGCGCTGTAGCTTATCGGTTGGCACTTTCGGATAATTTGGATCGCATACACAATATGTTCCATGTTTCCATGTTGTGGAAATTTCTACGAGATGAAGATCGGTATCAGCATATCGATGTTGGGGAGATTGAGTTGCAGCCGGATGCAACCTATTTGGAGCCCCCATGTCATATTGTCGACCGTTGGGATCAAATCCTTTGTAATAAGGTTATCCCTTTGGTGCGTGTTCAGTGGAGTCATCACAATGAGGCTGAGTGTACTTAGGAACGGGAGGATGTCATTCGCTCGCAGTTTCCTAAAATATTAGAAGAAGGTAAGAGGGAATTCTGAGGACGAAATTCCTTTTGTTAGGGGGGAAGAATGTAATACCCCTGATTTTAAAAGGATAGTCTCGGCATTTTTAGTAATTATTGTTCTTGCATTTTAATTCTTTATTTGCTTGTTTGTCTAATTTTTTTTATTTGTTGTTAATTGATTTAGTTAATTGTATTAACTGTTATTATTTAATTGAGTATTAGTTTAGTGTATGCTTATGTGGAAAATGAAGTAATTATTTTATTTATTTTATTTGATTAATTGGTTTGTTTAAGTAAATTAGTTTTAATTGTTACAATTGTTTAATTAGAGTTTTGTTCTCTTTTAGGTAGTCACGTTTTAATATAGCCGATTTAGGTATAGGAAGCATTGTCGTTTCCCGTCTCTTAATTATATTAGACGTATGGTTTAGATGAGTATATCTATATTAGTATTGCTCTGCCAAGGGTTTTGGAGAACCCTATTCACGTACTGGAGGCAGAGAGAGAAATAGGGGAGTCGAGAGCAGTAGGAATTGCTAATAGTTTGGGAAGATGACGGTGAAAGGTTTTAGACTGAGACCTACAAGCAAATTCAATTCCTAACTCTCTCCCTTTAGCTCATGTTCTTTACATGTCTAACCCAATTCCAGGAATAGATAAAGATTAAAATCAATTTGGTTCACATGTTTGCATGGTTTTAATCAATATGTGTTCATGAACTGTCAATTGCTTGTTTTACATTCTTTTTACATAATTCATGATTTAATTGATGTCAGTTGATGAATAAAGAATTTTATTAGTTCTGAAACACATTGGGAAGCATTAGAATTAATCTGGTTCACATGGTTGATTTACTTGAAACAGTACGTGTTCTTGAATGGTTAATTGGCCGGGTTAAATCCTTTTTGCATAATTCATGTTTTAATTGATGTCAGTAATTGAATAAATAATTTAGTTGTTTCTGGAACATGCTGGGACCTAATTTAAACACCTAGGTACCTTAGGAATGGAGGACAGTCTGTCGGAAAATTGCCGGACTTGGAAGAGATGAAGGAACAGGAAGAGAGCCGGCGCCCGTTAAAAGGGAGCAGGCTCCCCTAAGAAAAGAATTGGCTCCCTCAAAGAGGGAGCCGGATCTAGGGGCCTTGGAGGCGGCTCCACATTGTGGGGAGCCGGCTCCATGCACTAAGGCGGTAGCTCCCTCTTTAAGGGAGCAGGCTCCCTCGGTTTTTATTTTTTTATTTTTCGGCTTTTCAGTGACTTATTTGGCTACGGTGCTTGGATTTTAGGGTTTTCAGATTCTGGTAGAAGCTGTATTGGGGTGTTCAGAGATGTCCTAAGCCTTGTTAAAACTTCAGAGAGTAGGTTAACATAAAATAAACCAACTGGTGTTTATACTTGAACAAGTAGATAATTTGTAAATAAATTAGTTTACGGTTTTCGGATGGAAAGGATTTTAAATTTCTAAATCTTAGGATAGAAAATCTCAGTGATGATATTACTGTTATCATGTTTCAGTAATCTCAGATAACCATGAAAATTTACAGAACTCTATTTTACTTGTTGTGGATAAATTGATAGTTACATATAATGGATGTTTTGTCAATTATTGGAGTTGGTTGGAGTAGACTTAAATCAGCATGTTAGTATATATATCTGTTCTCTATCATGCCTAGTAGGGATTAGATGATGTTTACATGTATGATATGAACTATAAATTATTGGTCATTGGGAAGTAGTATCAATAAGCCTATTAATTTATACAATTTTATCATGCTTAGTATGGAACAATTGATGCTTATTTTTAATATGTAGTTATCTATTGTTGAATATATGGTTTAGTTGATAGTTGCACTTAAGGTTTGTATTATCAACTACTGGATGTATGGATTGTATGCACCGGTATGGGACGGTGGCATACTAGGGATGGATTAGCTCAAATAGCTAAGTCCTACCTATATTGGAATAAGGGAACGGATTATAAAAATAGAATCCTCCTTATATGTAAGTCTGTGCAGTTGAATAAGCTGAATGACTAACTGGATTTCTTATGGATGGATAGGATAGAATTTTAAATATATTTTTATGGTACAGCAATATGAGCTTGAGTCTCAGAGTCGATGGTTAGGAAGCGTATATGCAATAGGATGCGTAGCTGGATATGATAGGTTGAGGTATACCCTGTTAGGCTTAGGTACTCATGCCCACTCAGGTGCGTTTTGCATGTTGCCTTCTATTCAGGTTAAGACCCTCTGCATAGTCCAGTGAGAGTCCTGTAGTATGGATATATATATGTACGGACTACATAGCTAATGTTGAGTTGGTTAGGATGTACATGCGTATCGAGTCTCTGCTTAGATTGTAGTAGGATAGAACTTGTTCGTGGGCCTGACCCACTTCTATTTTTCAAGTGTAGAGATTGTTCGTGCTGAGCAGAGACAGCCACTCATTGTTCCGACGATGTAGGATCTCTCTTCATGATTTAGTTATGGATTTCTTTTAGTTTTTCGTTTTAGTTTAGGATATTATTAGGGGTCCAACGGATGGATTCCCAAGTTGTTAAACTATTGGAGGTTTTGAATTATATAGATTTTCAGTACTTAAGTTTAAAGGATTATATTTTTTAAAATTCTTTCAGCTTTTAATTATTTAATTCTTAATTCATTTTGTAATCTGTGTTCATTTAATTATTAATTATTTGATATTCCCTCGGGTTTGGGCTTGGGCCTGATCAACCCATGTACCAGATTCGAGGGGTATCACAAATAACAAGTAATCAATCAAATAGTAATCATTTCGCCCCCACAACGAATCAATCAACAAACATCCTCCACTTACAATGATCCCATACTCCCATGCTTTCAACAATATGCAAAGAAAAGTAAATTTGCCTCCACACAGGCTCAAGATTTTTTTAACAATTTAAAAACTTGCCACCACGCTGGCTGACAATTTAACTAGAGATTCAATTAAAAAAGAGCTCACAAAGGGTCCTTAAGCAACTTCAATTCTTTTTTCAATTTTCGCTTAGGTTTGCAATTTTTTTAGATTTTAGCCTTTTTATGCTTAGCTTAGCTCATTGCTTTCCAATTCTCCTTTGTTTGACTTCCTTTGCTCAATTCACCTAGCCAATCAAGAACAAACATAATAAGTAACTAAAAAGAAAATAAAGTAAAAACACGATCAAAAGAGTACTAATTCCTAATTGTTTCCAAAATACGGCGTGGCCAAATCAATCCCCGGCAACGGCGCCAAAACTTAGTGTGGTTCAAGGTTGTAACACCCCAAATTGCATATAAAAAGTGTGGCCAAGTTTAAATTTATAAAGTGCCACTACTACCTCTAACTACTAATATAGCTAGGGTGAGTAGGGATTGTCCCAAGGGATTGGAGACAATGTTAATTTGGAAACAAGGTCGGATTAGTAAGTCGAGTGATCAAAACGTGTTTTGATTGGTTAATTAAACTACAATGAAAATAAATTCAATACAAAGCAATTAAAATAAATAAAGGATAAAGAACAAGAGAGAGAGGTCTTGGGATCTAGAGGTCACCACTAAATATCACCATTCTAGACACTCAATGTGTAATGAATGAGGGGAAATATGTGTTGCAATACAAAGAGATGTGATTGATTGAATCAACAAGCATGGATTGACTAATTAAGTATACATTGTCTAAACAGCCTAGTGAATAGCACAATATATCAAACTAAGCCATTATTCCTTCCTTTAAGCTCACAATCAACACACTAACAAGTTAGAGAATTATACTACTTGCATTCATAAGTATGGAGCATCAAACAACAAGTATGGATGGTCCTCACATCTAAGAAAATAAAGCAACTACACTACATCTAAGCTAAGGACATGAAAATTAAACTAAGTAATCTAAGGTAGAGGCACAGTCCATCAAGAAATGAGTATGAACCATCAAATAAATCACAAGAGTATTCTATTTAAGCACTAGGCTATGACAATCTCTAGATTCATAGCATCAATACACATAGACATGCATCAATATCACAAAACCAAGAGATAAATACATAAACATCTATTCTAGCATACATAGACATATGGATAGAATGAAATGATCAATTGGAAGTATTAAACAACACAAATCATTGTAAAAACAAGATTCATATATATAAATCAAATATAAATATAAGATTACAACGCAAATCCCCTCAAGATACAAAACATCAAGGTCTAGAAGGGATAATTAGGGCTAACTCTAGCCCCAAGAAGATGTTTAGCCACTCATTAATGTAGTCATCCAACCCTCAAGGGCCATCTCCATAGTAGAAATGATTTTCTTCTTGATGAAACCCTAGAAGAATGGAAGAACTCCCAAATAGTGTATGTCTCTCTACTCTCTAGCCTCCTCTCCAAGATTTCTATGCTGATATGATATGAGATATATTGAGATATGATGTAAAAATGGCTCAAAATCCTTATATAGGTAGCTCAAGTGTCACAACCAATTGTCAAGTCTCGTGCACTAGGGTCCTCTCAATGATTGCACTAGGAGCCATCTTTTAATGAGCTGGACTTTGTTTTATTTCGGACTTGAAGAGGTTCGAGCGATCGAATTCAGATGAGATCGATTGAACTCTAGCCAGATCCATCGAAGTAAGGCCAGATCGATCAATCCTTGGTGGCGCTTTTTTGGAATAAGACAAATCTGAGATATTTTTGGGATATTTTGGGAAAAAGACAAAAGTGGTAGCTGGGGATAAGATCAAAGAAGTTTGATCGATTAGAAGAAAGTTGGATCGATCAAAGATGGGAATCCTTGAGGATAAGGATAAGAGGTTTAATCTATCTTGGCAAGGCTGGATCGATCATTGTGAGATCAATCGAAGATATGTCTGATCGATCGAAGCTTGTTGTTTTCTACCACTTTGCTTCCACTTTGCTCCATTCTTCCATTCAGTTTGAGATTGCTTCTTTTATGCTCTAATTTGGCTTAATTGACTTATTTTGGAGATAAACACCTGAAAAGGGCAATAACATGAAATTAGTCTAAAACGGGAGAATAAGATAGATAAAGGTCTTAGAATACTTGAGCTTAAGAGGTTTAAATGCGCACTTTTCAGTGCTCATCACTTGGACCTCGGTGGGCCACATCCATTCGATAAAATAAACAATGAAGAGTAGCGGTAGGACTCTTCGAAGCCATTAGGAATGCCGAAGGGATTTTGGAATGGAGGCCTGGAGAATCAGCTTTAAGTCTTGCTAAGGCAGACCGAATTTGAGGAGAAAAAATGAAAGACAGGTTAGAGTAAAGACAGAGACCCTTACAACCACCATATATTTAGGTCATTCAAGGAAGGTACATACACCTGGCAACAGATCTGGAAATGTCGAGATTAGGGTATCATGAGCCATAAATGGACATGGGCCCTGACTGACTTTATCCATAGGCCCAATGGATATAACCTGGATAACCTAGGGCTACAAAGAAGTGGCTGACGAAAAAGGATGAAGAGGAAGAAATCGGGCCCTGTCAGACTCCAAACTTTGTTCTTCTCTACCATCATTTTCAGTTCTTAGATTAGGTTGATTTTCCCTCCCTCAATCCGCTCTTCGATCTGTATTCCTCATATTGTTTTAGTGATATTCCCGAATACATTCTCTTCTTTAGTTTGACTTGAAAATCAAGTATGTACACCTTCCAAAAACAAGATCTTCCTAAAACAATACATTGTTTTTGTTCTTTGGAATTGAAAGATCAAAATTTGAGTTCTTCCATAGCTATACAAATATAAATACATATACACACAAATATATATATATAAACAAACAAAAATCATATTATTAAAATACCCATTCACCCCCACTTCCAAAGTAATCCTTATTCTCACTACAACAATCCTAAATTGGACGAGAGAAGTGCAAGACTCTACTTTCTTTTTTTCTTTTTCTTTTTTATTTAACATTTTATGATTCTAGCAATGGTTCTTTGTATCAATCACATATTCTCCACTTTGAGAAGGTAGAGAGTAAACCAACCCCTCAAAACACTATTGCTAGATCTCAATTCATTTTTTTTTTTTTTTTTTTTTTGTAATGCCCAGACACATATTCTAATATTTATACGGATAGTATATTGTGTACTAGAGGCCTTTGATTTGTATAAGATCAGATGGTATACTATCGAACGATGGCACAATCAGATGGTGTACTATCGATCAGATGTTATTAATCTAATTAAAAATAGGTTAAACCAATTCTGATTCTATTTTTGTTATATTTATATTTTATAAATTTTACGACATTTGTCATAAATTTATTGTGCCACTTACCTAGTCAGTAGAGATTCCTTACACACAGATGAATAGACAAATATTATCCATTTTTAATTAGTGCTATCATCTACAATAATTCTTTGAAAACAATCCCTCAATCTTTGGTTGTGCAAAGGAGATGCGGACCTTTAAATAAAAACACACACACGCGCACAAAAAGAAAAATGAAAAAAGTCAGTCCACGCTAACCTCAAACCTAGCTAGCTCACACAACAATGACTACCCGACTATTCACGGGCACACAGTCTCTGAAACTTTATTATGGCTTTCATTATGCCTACCACGTTTCTCGCCACAAATTGTGGAATATATATGTCGGCGCTGATGACTTTGTATGACATCATAGACATAACGTCGTAGACATGACATCAACAGAAAATTAGTACGTACAGCAAATTTGTAATCCTTTCCTTCTTACTTAACCATCTTGGTTACGCTAAGAGTATCTCCAGCGGTCTGTTAAAATTTTTTGTGTAAATATGATGTGTCAAAGTAGATTTACACAAAAATTTTGTACTAACTATTTTTAACTACAACGGTTGTTTTAAACCTTTTGTGTAAAAAAACTATCCCCCAATAACAATCAACCACGTGTTATACCCAAGGCCCTACATAACTTTTACAAACCTACTTTATTCAGTTTATTTTTTGGGGATTAAAACTCACGTCCCAATCATCCTCACTTAAGAAAAAAATAATAATTTCCCCCTATATTTCACTTTCCCATCCTGTCAATAGCAAACCTTTCACGCCATCGCCACTGGAATTTTAACTTATAACAAATAATAAAATAAGAATCAAGTATGTACAAACTACGTGATTAAAATATATATATCTAATCTTTAGCTAATACATATTTATCTCATTCGAATACAATGTAAAATGATAAAAAAAAAAAAAAAAAAAAAAAAAAAAAAAAAAAAAAATCTAAAAAAAACCCTAGAATCTACAATATAATAAAAAAAATTTAAAAAAACCCTAGAATCCCCTAGAATCTACAGCATAATTGCAGAAGATAAGATCAAACAAAAGTAATAAATCAAACTATGTTTATTAAAAATAATAATAATAAATAAATAAAAGATGGTTGAGTAGTTCTTATCTTGCCGCCAGTTATAGATTCTTCTCTATTGCACTCAAAAAAAGTAGGAAACAAATAGCCGTAAAGGAATGAGAGAGAAAAAAGAGAACCGCAAGTGGGAAAGGAGAGGTGATGAGCACTGAATATTGCATATTCGAGCTCCTAAATATACGTATGTTAAGACCTAAAGTGATACTTCTATCTATTGTTAGATTGATTTATGTGTATTTCATGTTAGTAGGTACTTTCCCGAAGAAACGGTTAAAATCGGGTTTTTATGATGAAAAGAATGATAATAAAGGTTACCGCGTTGTTACTAGTCATCCGAAGCAAGCCAAGAGTTAAAATGGTGAAGTTTAGAAGAAGTCAGAATTCAAAGTTCGAGCCCAAGGCATTGAAGCTCGAGCCTTGTACCTTGATGCTCGAGCCTGAACAAAGGATGCTCGAGCAAGACCATAGAGTGCTCGAGCTTTGACCTTTAAGCTCGAGCACAAGGCATCGGAATTTGAAAGAATTGATTTCTAGGCTCCCAAACCTCGTGCCAGACCTTAGGGATCAAGCACTAACACCTAAAGCTTGAGCATACAGCCCTAAGGCTCGAGCACTAACACCTAAAGCTTGAGCCCAACACCTTGGGATCGAGCACCATGAAGAGATGATCGAGTACCATTAATAAAAAGATGTTCCGGATAATTTTTGCTCCCAGAGCTCGAGCCTCAACCTTAATACTCGAGCATGAATCAAAAGGATCGAGCACCAACACTTCAGGCTCGAGCATGGTTGAAAACTCTAAACCTACTTTAGTATTTTGGCTATAACTTTTGACTCGGAACTCCAAATTAAGTAAACTTAGTGGCTTTATAAAGAAGACTTAAAGCTTAATGTTTTTGTCTCTAATAGTCATCTCCAAATTTGCACTCTAAATAGGTCAAAATCGCATTACAAAGTTAGACAAAGTTGCAGGTAGGTGATGCTCGAGCCTGAACCTTAATGCTCGAGCCTCGGACTCTGAGGCTCGAGCCTAGACATCTTGGAAGTCATAAATACATGCAAGAATGACTAAAAATCATATTTTGTTATTTCCTTATGGGCCCAATTGTTACCAAAAGTCGTAAAACCAATCCAAAGGAGATTAAGACTTGTTCTCCACTATAAAAGAAGAAGAGAAGGCCACAGAAAGGGGATCGATCTCTCATCCATTATCTCTCTCTCATGGCGGCTTTTAGGGTTTTGAAGAAGAAGATCCAAAAGAGTTTTGGCAGTCTATGGCGATGAAGACCACAACAATACAAATGATATCTTGCGTCGTCATGAGCAGCTAATTCCTCTCTTAGGGCATTGATGTAACCCGATCCAATTATTGTGATTTGATTGTTTATACTTTGGGAATTTAATAGTTTATATACTTTGATTACATGATTTTGAGCAATTGAGCCAACTCAATTGGTGTTTTAATGAATTAATAGTTTCTGAATAGTTATTACCTTGTCTTAGATATAACTGTTTATAAATTATTCTTAACCCATTCTTATTGGACAGTATCTGGCGGAGCCCTGCTGGACATAAGAATGGAGATCATGTAATGGTGTTCAAACGTTTTTCTTGAATGAACTCTTTCATAATCTATACTTAGGGAAAATGAGTTATACTGCAACATTAGTTAGAAGTATGTAGGGGGATAATTCGTGCCAACTTTTGATAGGTTATAGTTAGCCAAGTTCAATGAAGCATCTTTCTTTAAAACTGAATTAAATGAATGTTATTGAGTTTAATTCATATGATATATAAATTATTGAAATCCCAAGGTTGAACAGTTGACCATAGTAGGAGGATCATGGTGAAGTCAATCCCTAAGTATCTCTACCCTTAATCTTTTCTTTTCTTTTATTTATTTTCTGTTTATATTATTGCACAACAAATAAATCAAATCTCTTTCTAAATTAAAATAGTATTAATTGAAGACTCGATAAACCACCACAGTCCTTGAGGTTCGACACCCTCAATATAGCCCTACCCTACAAGGATTCATTTTATTGCGAATGGTATTTTATTATTTATAAATAAAAACACACATCAATTTTTGGCGCCGTTACTGGGGACTGTGTCACGATTTTGTTGAGTTCAAAATTAATTCTAATTTAATTTATAGTTTTAAGACTTTCTGATATCTCACCTTATTTCTTTTTCTTTTCAAGTGCAGGAATCTAGCAACGAGGACGAAGACGCCTAAGGAATAGAAGCTTCGGTTTCAAGACCTTTTATGAGTTTTTGTTGCTTTTCTTCACTTGAAATTTTTCTTTTTGTTACTACTTGTTACCATTGAAATTAGCTTAAATTGTTAGGAGAATTCTTTAAATCAGATATGGCTAATAATGGTGCTAATCCAAATGGACCACAATTGAGGGATTATTTCATTCCCACCTCGTATACATCCCCTTGTTGCTTTCAATTTCTACAATCTGATGTAACCCACTTTGAGATCAAGCCAGCTATGATCCAAATACTTCCAACTTTCCATAGGTTTGCTACTGAAGATCCCTATAAGCGTATAGATGGATTTCTGGAATTGTGTTCAACTACCAAGTTGTCCACTCTTTCTGATGATGCTTTTAGGATGAGACTCTTCCAATTTTCTCTCAAGGAAAAAGCTAGAACTTGGTTGCACTCCCTTCCTCATAATTCTATAAGCACATGGGATAAGTTATAACAAGAGTTTTTGAAAAAATACTACACTGTGGGTAAAACCACACAAATGAGAAAAGAGATGATGGCGTTCTCCCAAATCCTTGGTAAACAACTTCATGATACTTGGGAGAGATATAATGATCTTCTGAGAAAGTGTCCACACCATGATATTGCTAAATGGCATTTGGTGCAAATCTTCTATGATGGATTAAACTGATCCACATAGGAACATGGTAGATGCTTCTAGTAATGGTGGTTTCCTTTATAAAAGTCCAGATGACGCTTAGGAACTGTTTGAGGCCCTAAGTGAAAATTCTGTTCAACATGCTTCTTCCTCAAGGTCTAGGTCCACTCCTGGTGTCCCTTTGTATGAAGTAGAGAAATCTAGAGAGCTTGCCACTCAAATGGAAGTGTTGAATCGAAAGTTTGACCAAGTTTTATTAGTTCTTCTCAGCACTCCACTTTTCCAAAGGAGGTGTGTTATGTCTGTGCTAATCCATCTCATTATGCTAATAGTTGTCCTTTCTTGGGTCAATCTTTTGAAAATCCACAAGTTTAAACCAATGCTGCATTCTCCAGTTCGGGTTACAATCCAAATTCCAATACATATAACCCTAGCTGGAGAAACCATTCCAATATATCATGGCAGAATCAATGCCAAGGCAATACTATTCCCCAATCTCAGGAACAGTTCCATAATTCATCCATTCCTTTGCAAAATAATTCTTTCAATCCATCTTCCATATATTGTCCTCCTCAATTTAGGAACCAAGTTAATTCTGATCCTCCTCCTCCTTAGTACTCGTCTACATTTAAAGAGAATGTCATGGCTGCACTTAGTAACCTTAAGTCTAACAATGAATTGTTGCATTCCCATTCTCAATCTATATTCAATCTAGAAACTTAAGTTGGGCAAATATCTACTTAAGTTGGGGAAATAGTAAAAGTGTTAAATCAAAAAGAGGAAGGGAAATTTTCAAGTCAGCCAATTGCAAATCAAGTCAGACAAATTTACATAATTGATGAGACTAATCTGTCAAGTTCTTATCATGAGAAAGTTAATGCCATCACTACTTTGAGGAGTGGAAAGTGGAAAGATCATTGATAATCAAGTTGAGGAACAAGAGGTAGAAAAAGAGAGGCGTATGATTCCTATTAATCCCATTCTTCCAATTCCACATCCCACAAATGTTACCTCACTTTCTAATCCATCAAGTTCCAAGGGAGTTGAAGGTGAAGTCACTTATTCATCTACTCCCAACCTTGAGACAGCTTATGAGCCAAAAACACCTTTTCCTGAATGTCTCAAGGGACCCTCTTACTTTGGTAAGCAAGGAGAAAAAATTCAAGACATGATGGATGTCTTTAAACAGGTAAAAGTCAATATTCCTCTCCTAGATGCTATCAATCAAATCCCTGCTTATGCTAAATTTTTGAAAAACTTGTGCACCCAAAAGAGAAAATCAAAAAGCCAAGTCTCTAAGAAAATCTATCTCACTGAGCAAGTCAGTGCAATCATTCAGCATAGCAGTCCTCGTAAGTTCAAAGATCCTGGTGCTCCTACCATATCTTGCATCATTGGAAACAATGTGATAGACAGAGCCCTTTTTGATTTTGGAGCGAGTGTTAATCTTCTTCCTTACTCGGTGTATAAGCAATTAGGCTTGGGAGAACTTAAACCCACGTCAATGGTGTTGCAACTTGCTGATCAATCTATAAAGCAATCACGTGGGATCATTGAAGATGTTCTCATTAAAGTGGACAAGTTTTATTTTTTGGTTGACTTTCTTGTCCTGGATACTGAACTTGTCCATGATCCCAATAAATATATTCCTGTGATCCTTGGTCGTCCATTTTTAGCTACAGTGAATTCCAACATTAACTATAGGACTGGGGCTTTAGATATTTCTTTTGGGAACATGAAGCTCAAATTAAACATCTTCAATGCCACTCCACATTCCTCAGAGAAAGATGAGTGCTTCTTTATTGATGTTATTGATGAGGATTCAGTCACCATCTTTCTGACAAAAGATCCTCCTCCTTTGATTTCAAATATTTTTTGTCCTTCTTGTGATTTTTCTCACAAACTTAAGCCTAAGCCACCACCGGATAAGCTTGAGTATTCTTTCATGGGTCTTGATGGAACCACAGTGGTTCCTTCTGTTTCGAATTTAATAAGTACCCATAAGACTGATTTTGGGATGATGAGGTAGTTAAATTGTTAGATACAGGCTAAGGAGTGGTGTACAGTCGAGCTATCGACGTGAAACTTAGCACTTGTAGGTTTGTACTTTAGTTTGATTTGATTTATTTTCTTTTTTCTTTTTATTCTTTTTAGTTTTTCTAGGTTTTTGATTTATTTTTGTATTTTTCTTTTATTTTTAGTTTAGGTTAGTTTAGGTTTGTTTTTATAAAAAGAAAAAAAAAAAAAAAAAATAGGTTAGTTTCTTTGTGCATTTTTCTTTTATTTTTAGATTAGGTTTGTTTTGTTTTGTTTAATGATTAAAAAAAAACACAAATTATAAATAAAAAAAAAAAAACAAATGTCTTGTGCATGATAGTGATATATCTGTTTTACTCCATATACTTGATACTCTGATGTGTGTTGTGAAGTGTGATTATTTTGTCAGGAACAAAGGACTAAGTTTGGGGTTGAGGTGATGATTTCATCTTCTGTGCTCTAATTCATGACCTTTGTTGGTTCTGCGTATTTGGTAATATCTTTCTAACTCTAAATCTGTTTTCACACATTGAGGACAATGTGCATCTTAAGTTTGGGGGTAAGGCAGTGCCTCTTAAAATTTTATTGCTGATATATTGTGCACAAGAGGATGCAATTTAACTATTTAAGCATGATTTTAAGTATGTTGATTGTTATAGTGTCTCTATTCAGTCTGATGTTGGTTAAAGATAGCTTGTATGCCAAATTTATGTTGAAAAGGAATTTTTGAGAATTTTTTAAACCAGTTGGTGGCCTGTGGTCCACTTTATCAGGATGATTATTGTTTGATGATTGAGATCTCTGAAATACTTCACTTTGTACATATTCCCACTTGCATGAATTCTATGGGGTATAAACTGGAAGTCTTGTTTTGTTTTGTGTTAAACTAAGATGAGCAGATGATTTTGATGATTTTGATAACCAAGATATAAAAAAAATAAAAAGAAAGAAAGAATTGGTATGTATGCAATAAATGAAAAAAATTCTTTACCAATGTGAATGAAAAAAAAAAAAAAAAAAAAAAGGTCAAGTTCAGGTCTGTACCTAGATTGTTTGAGCAATTAAGTCCTTAGGGATGTTTCAACACCTAATGCCCAAAGACCATCTGGTTTGGGAGTTATTGGCTAAAAGTTCGTTACATAAGGGATTTAGGTTGCCTAGATTACTTGAACAATTAGGTCCAAAGGGGTGCTTTATCACTTAATGCCTTAAAACTATTTGGTTTGGGAGTCATTGGCCGAAAGTTCGTTACATGGGTGATTTAGAAAGCTTAATAAACCTGAGCATTGCACAGTATCCTTTTTGAAAAATGCATACCTGAAGAAAATTTGGGAATTGGAATTTGAAAAGTTTTCCTGTAAATTAAGGGATAACATGGAATGAATACAAGTATGGATAGTAAGCCACATGTTTGAAATTGTGAGTTCACTTTTAAAGGGTTTTGGAGATTGAGATTGTTGAATAAATGATTAAACTGACATGTGGGGACCATGGTTACTAAATTGAGATTGAAGGTTTGAAATTTTTCCTGATTAATATAACTTGTTATACTTGTTGTAGTTGACTGATTGACATATTTTTGGGACAGTATGATATAAAAATAGGTTTAAATGAGCTTACCGTGCAAATTATGGCACTAATTTAAAGTTTGTGGGTATTTTTACTGGAATCCTCATGAGACTACAACTCGTCCATTAGGGGTAACCTAATGGTTTAAAAGCTTGTTGCATAAGCTAAATGCAACCGTGATTCCCACGAAAGCAGCTTTTTAGTTCTGTATTACTAAAGGACTAGCAATATGTAAGTTTGGGGGTATGATGAGTGCTGAATATTGCATATTTGAGCCCCTAAATATACGTATGTTAAGACCTAAAGTGATACTTCTATCCATTATTAGACTAATTTCTATGTATTTCGTGTTTGTAGGTACTTTCCCAAAGAAACGGTTAAAATCGGGCTTTTATGATGAAAAGAATGATAATGAAGGTTACCGCGTCATTGCTGGTCATTCGAAGCAAGCCAAGAGTCAAAATGGTGAAGTTTGGAAGAAGTTAGAATTCAAAGTTCGAGCCCAAGGCATTCAAGCTTGAGCCTTGTACCTTGATGCTCGAGCCTAAACAAAGGATGCTCTAGCAAGACCATAGGGTGCTCGAGCATGGTTGAAAACTCTAAACCCACTTTAATATTTGGGCCATAACTTTTGACTCAGAACTTTAAATTGAGAAAACTTAGCGTCTTTAGAAAGAAGACTCAAAGCTTAAAGTTTTTGTCTCTCATAGCCATCTCCAAATTCGCACTCTAAATGGGTCACAATCGCGTTGCAAAGTAAGACAAAGTTGCTGGCAGGTGATGCTCGAGCCTGAACCCAGATGCTCGAGCCTGAACCTTAATGCTCGAGCCTCGGACTCTGAGGCTCAATCTTGGACATCCTGGAAGTCGTAAATACATGTGGGAATGACTGAAAATCATATTTCTGTATTTCCTTATGGGCCCAATTGTTACCAAAAGTCGTAAAACCAATCCAAAGGAGATTGGGACTTGTTCTTCACTATAAAAGAAGAAGAGAAGGCCACAGAAAGGGGATCGATCTCTCATCCATTATCTCTCTCTCACAGCGGCTTTTAGGGTTTTGAAGAAGAAGATCTAAAGGAGTTTTGGCGGTCCATGGCGATGAAGACCACAACAACACAGATGATATCTTGTGTCGTCATGAGTAGCTAATTCCTCTCTTAGGGCATTGATGTAACCCGATCCAATTATTATGGTCTGATTGTTTATACTTTGGGAATTTAATAGTTTATATACTTTGATTACATGATTTTGAGCAATTGAGCCAACTCAATTGGTGTTTTAATGAATTAATAGTTTCTGAATAATTATTACCTTGTCTTAGATATAACTCTTTATAAACTATTCTCAACCCATTCTTATTGGACGGTATCTGGCGGAGCCCTGCCGGACATAAGAATAGAGATCATGTAATGGTGTTCAAATGTTTTTCTTGAATGAACTCTTTCATAATCTATGCTTAGGGAAGACGAGTTATACTGCACTATTAGTTAGAAGTAGGTAGGCAGATAATTCGGGCCAACTTTTGATAGGTTATAGTTAGCTAACTTTAATGAAAGATCTTTTTTTTGAAACAAATTAAATAAATGTTATTGAGTTTAATTCATATGATATATAAATTGTTGAAATCCCAAGGTTGAACAGTTGATCGTAGTAGGAGGATAGTGGTGAAGTCAATCCCTAAGTATCTCTACTCTTGATCTTTTATTTTATTTTATTTATTTTTTGTTTATATTATTGCATAACACACAAATCAAATCTCTGTCTAAATTAAAATAGTATTAATTGAAGACTCGATAAACCACCACAGTCCTTGAGTTTCGACACCCTCAACATAGCCCTATCCTACAAGGATTCGTTCTATTGCGAATGGTATTTTATTATTGATAAATAAAAACACACATCAGGAGGAGAGAGAAAATATACTTACATGGCAGTGTAAAAGTGCTGTGTAAAATACACAACCTTTTTACACTTGGTTGATGTGGCAGTATATCGTAACAGGCTGCTGGAGATGAAAAAAATTTACAAATCATATATAACAATGTATATTTTACACAAAAGGGTTTTTTAACAAACTGCTGGAGATACTCTAACTGGTCTATAAATAAGGATCTCGCAGACCAAATATATCAGAAAACAATAATCAGTAAAAATAGGGGAGAAACAGTATAAAGGCCATGTAGTATGCTCCCTTATCTAGGCCAAGTCCACATAAATCCTCTCCTTTAATTTGCAAAATGCTTAGCATCTAAAGGTGTCAAATCTACACTAGCCACAACCCATTACACTGTCAAGTCCATATCGGCACCAAACGTCGAGGTTGCGCCCATCTTTGATGGGTTCAACGAGGGTGGCTTTGCTCAGGCCGGAAATATGGATGTGTACTTGAAGTTATTCATAGCCAATGGCTCAAGAACTCTATCCGAACTCATTCAGAAGTACAAAAACTCTAGCTCCCCAATCAATTTAGTTATGTATGATTCATTTTTTCCCTAGGCTCTAGATTACTAAGCAACATGGCATATATGGGGCATCATTCTTCACTAACTCAACCAAAGTATGTGCCATATTTTGTCGCATACACAATGGTGCGCTTACTCTCCCGGTAAAGATGGAGGACACAGGCCTACCTTCACTCAACCTTTCTGACTTGCCCGGTTTTGTCAAAGCGCCTGAGAGCAACCCTGCTTACTTAGCAATGAATTTGAGTCAGTACTCCAACTTGGAAAAAGTTGATTGGATATTTAGCAACCCTTCCAGGAATTAGAAGACGATGTAAGTACATGATCACATGTTTTTAGGGTTTTGTCACGAAATTGCCAAAGGGGGAGATTGTGAGATATTAATTATTTTTGGCAATTATCGTAGACATAACAAGTCCAAGTTGAGTTGTAATTTAAATTACTTGTTCTACAAGTTATCAAGTTCAATAGGGATTACAGAACTGGGAAGGAGTTCAAACTTACCATACTTGAAGAGTTTGTGAAGAAAAGGGTAAAGACAATACTTTAGGAAGGAATATGAAGGACAATACTTTAGGAAGGAATATGAACAAGGTTAAACATTCTACAATTACCATATTGATATAAAATTCCTGTAGAATACAACAAGGCTGAAAGAATTCGAATATTCAGGTCTGCCAACCTTGAACTGGTTCAACTTCCTTGAACCGGTTCAATATGCTCAAGTTTGAGTCACTGCCAAACTTGAACCAGTTCAGTTTCTTCGAACCGGTTCAAGATGTCCTGTTTACAATACAATTTCAATTTTCTTTTTTTGAATTATTTCCCAGTTGGTCTAGAATTGTACCAAATCCTTTACACGAATTTTCCTTATTTTTAGAGGGATTAGGTCATTCTATACTCTATATAAACCATGTCATATACATTAGTTTATTCACGGCTTTTTTTATTATAATTCAAATATTATTCAAAGCCTTAGGAAGTTTATTTCTCTCAGAAAATCAAAGTTGATTTTTCTGTTGTCTTCCTAGAACATACACATATTCACCTAGATAGGTTAGAGTTGTGAAGTTCGAATCCTGATCGTGATCATACAGTTGTATTAACAACGATCAGACAAAGCAGATTTTCTTCTACATCATTCAGATGATTGAAGAACAGAAGTAAACGCAGTCACACTTTGGAAGGGTTGGAGCATTCGCGGAGTACTGTCTGATCTACCTGCTACTCTTCTACAAATATAAAGTGTAAGTCTGAGGTCAAGTTGCTGTTGGACGGGGAGTCGCATAGCTAGAGGATCGTCAGTGGTTGGTGTGGTGTAGAACGATATGGTGTGAGCCAGAGTCAAAGTTCAGTATATTTTGTTCCAAGCATAGTGAATTGGTTTACTTTAGACTGCACAAGTCCACTAGGTTTTTCCTATTACAGTTGATGTATTTTATCAACTAGGGTTTCCTCACTAAAATCCTGGTGTCATCTCTGACTTTATACTTCGCTTTATTTTATCTGCACGTGATTAACTATTTAATTGTTAAAATAAGTAAAGTTGGTAACGACACAGATCTATTTTACAAAACCTAAAACTTTCCTAAATACATTCTGCTGCGTACGACTCACAGTATGAACTCTCAAGTCTCATTGTAGTGTGCATTTGTGTAACCGCAGATTGTTGACAAAATATAACAAAATATTATATGGAATATTTTTCTTTCCTATGCTATTTTTATGACAAAATATAAGGGTTTCAAGGAGTAATTATTACATAATACTGAACAATGTGGTCCAGCCCAATCAAGAACATGGATTTTGAAACCTCTTCCATAGTCCATGTTGTGAAAATTCCATCATATTTATAGAAATAATATAAAGACAATTTTTGTACACAATGATTCAAAAATAATGAACAATAACACCAATGAATAATTAAAGAATAATTCTTCATTAAACTGAATAATACATCATTTGAACAATATGGATATAACAATGAAAATGAATTTAACAAAATAAATAATTCATCAATATAATATTAATGTTAGTTCAATATTATAAATTAAGAAGTAAAACGACAATAATAAAATAGGTAAGAAAGTGTTGGGCTAATTGTTGAGGCACGTGTAAACACATTGACCTAAAGCTGATAGTCCTCCTTTTAGTGCGGGTATTAGTAAAACTAGTCAGCTCTAAGATACAACCCAATCAGCTCGCAGTGACATCTCTTCCATGTGCACAACCACAATAAGACTAGGTCTAAGTCTAGTTGCTCATAAACTCAAGAAGTAAAATACTTTCAAATGCAGTATACACATATACATATATGAAAAAATATAATAGAGAGATGAAAAACTATTCTTTTAGACTCTCACTCACACTAAATATATGTATCCATACTTCCCTCTTTAGAATAATAAACATATAACCTTTTTATAGTGTAAAAGAGTGTAACGGTTGTAGCAACATAAATAGAGAATTTAAATATAATTATTTCATCAATATAAATATAATAAACCATTCTATTAAATAGTATTTAGTATAATGTAACTTATTATATAATTTAATATATATATTAATTTTATTAAAATATTACTCAACAGTCCATACCCAAATACATACCCTTGAAAAAGAAAAGTGACAGGCAACTGTAGGTTGTTCTATTGACCCTTTAAATCGGCAAGCTTAGTTGATTTAGACATTATCTAGTGCTGGCGTGCCAGAACCAATGACTTGGTTCAAATAAAAAGATCTAGTCTCTTTTACAGAAAGTTGTAGATGAATTGATGAATGAGAGAAATAACAGAAAACTCTAGGTTTGGTTCCTAATTGCCTTGAACGAAAATAGGACTTTAAAGGAAAAGCTAATTGCAACAAAATAGAATAAAATTGAAATGGAATTAAACTTAAATAGAAAGCTATGATAACTGCTGAAATTGAATCAACGTGAAAGGAAGCTACAAGGAATAAGAATTCAATTCACAGAAAAAAAATATAAATAATAAAGGAAACTTAACTAGAATTTAATTAACTAAGAAATTTGAATTAAACTAAAGAAATCAAGTTAAACTAGGAAACAATGGTTGAAGAATAAAAATTATATAGATACAAAAGTTCGAGAGGTGTTGGACCCCTTACATAGGCTATCTCCAATAGTATTTATAAGCCAAATAAAAAGAGTCCTAAAACAAAGAATAGGATAAAAACTATCTTACAAACACCTAAAGTTATCCAACAACACATCTTGATAACCCAACAACTATCGCCATCCCTGCATATCAAATTGTCGATACCCCAATGTTTACCCATTCCAACAGAACCACCTTATGTAATGCCCTGGATTTTTTTGAATTTTTATTTATTTATTTTTCATACCTCGTTTTACGTGCAATTGTCGTTTAGGTTAATTTCTCGAGCTAAGAGTTTTAGAAATGCATATTAATTAATTTAAGTCAATTAAAGGTGACGAGGCCATTTTTAGAATTTTTCAAAAATCGGGACAACTTTCGGATTCAGGAACTTCTCCCATTTTTCTCATTTTAAGTGAGGGGCATTATGGGCATTTCACACACATATACATATGTATGTAAGTATACATTAAGGCAGATATTTTGGGGATGAGTTTGGTATTGCAATGAAAGGAGAAAGGCAAATGAGTAACTTAGCCAAGAATTAGTAACCTTCTTGGGCTTGACAAATGGCACCACATGGACCATGTGTGCAATTGCAAGACAAGCAAACACCCCCATTTCTTCTTCATTTCTGCCAAGTCTCTTCTCTCTCTAACCTTTCTCCTTTTCTCTCTATATCTATACACATATATGTCTTCTATACTACAAATTTTATTTTGAAAAGGTTAGAGTAGGATTTTGATGAAGAGCAAGAAGGGAAATTGGAGAGCATGGCAAGGGCTTTATTTTAACACCAATTGTAATGACCCGAACCTGGGGTTTGAATCGCTAACCGGGTCCTTACCCGTACCTGAGGGCACACAAAGGCAAAATGGTAATTTCACAGCAACTATTAGAGATGAGTTGAGTATGATCTGTCTAATGAGTCATTCTAACCTCACATTAACCAAATAAGTTAATTCTATAAGTTTCTAATGGCCAACAATTTTCAACATTTACCTACTCTCGGTTTGAAGGACTCTCCGACAACTCTTTACTAAAATAGTTATAATTCCTAGTGTGGTTGAAATTTGAGGATAATATTGATTTTATTGGAAAATTGACTTCAAGTCGATCAGTTTAGGCTAAACAACGACCCAATTTGGGTTTCAAATGAGGGAGTTATGGCCATTCGAAGTTTGGATTAACAACCACTGGACAAGCAAGAGTGCTTTATTAATCAAGCCTAACTTGACCGATTGAGTCCAAGCTCGATGAATCGAGTCTAAGCTCGTGCAGTGGAGCCAAGAGCATGAAATTTGAGGTTTTTCTCGATATTTCTAAGTATGGAAGGCATCAATCGATCGAGTGGAAGCTCGATTGATCGAGTGAACCTAAAAAATGGTCAATTTGGCTTTTTAGGAAGCTTTGGTTGGTTCCTATATTGAATTTATGATAATGGACATATCCTTACAGCACAAAACCTGTCTCAAAACATCCACAAACATAAATACATTATCAAATTAATGACAAGTTTCGTAATATACATAACCAAATGAATAACTTTACATTGACATTGCCACGGTTGTAAAATAATACAAGTTTATTCCTAAACTTTACAAATACTTCCGACTACAAGAAATGATGAAATTAAACATCCTAACTACGTCAAAGCGTATGAAAGTGCGTCATCCATTTCATCACCACCAAGTCCTAAGAAATGTTTAAGATAAAGGGTGAGCACTACCGCTCAGTAGATGAGGCCTAAATGGCATTTCCTTAAGTCAAGTAAGCATAACAACAACCATGTAGGAGCATAGTAAGATGGATAGGGATCATGCAAGGGACTTTAATCACCAATCAACCATCAAGCACATAAACTAAGATCCAAATATCTGACGAATGCTATGTAATATGCGTTTACACCACACACACACAATCGAATCATACACATTCACACCAGAAGTGTACTAAGTAACAGGACTTCGGGTACCTCTTTCTGTCCTTATGGCCAATTAGTACCACCATTAAAGGGGTACCTCCCCAACATCGGTTTTAAAAGAAACCTTTACTCCATTAACTTTGCAAAAACTCGTTTCCACCCATAACTTTGCACACACCACTCTATCCACACCAACACCATGGTAATGTCATAAAGATGTTTCACAACAAATCTAGGACAACCATACATTCCACCATTAACACAGAACTACAATTAGAACAATATGTATGTTTTTGCTTATAATGAACAAGAAGTTCATATTGGCAACAAAACCTCATAGCATTTAACATCAATGTAAAAGATAGTCTCATGTAAGCAAGTTGTCATATAATAAGCATGTTAGACATAGTTTACCCCAAAATCACAAGCATTCACTTCAACTAGTCACATACAACATGAGATAAATAACATAACACATATAGTCTTCCATTTTAGCATTCCTATTAACATAATCATCATACTTTGCAACATTTAATGGAACTGATTACAGTTCAAACAACAATTTAACAAGTAATGATCATGATCGAAACCCTAAAACCCAAATCCAACAAAATTACCCCCAATTTTAACATGCTTTTAAGGGGAAAATAAAGATTTGATTACCATAACCTAGGACTACACAATTTAAGCAAACCCTTACCTCAAAGATGCAAAACCCTAGTTTGCTCCAAGCTTGAAATTCCACCAATTTGAAGTCCACCACCATCAATGTGAAAAGGAAGGTAAGGAGGACAAAATTTCCTCTTGAAACAACCCCAAAGCTTAAGCTCAAGCCTAGGTCAAAATCTCAAAGTGCCCCACTGGCTTCCGAAATCACATAATCTTGAAGATCAAGAGATGCTCTACAACATCTCTAACTAGCCCTTATTCCAAATCCAACCTCTAAGAATTTCAAAAATCTCAATGTGGTCAAATCTCTAATTTCTTATCATGGTTATGTAGAAGAGAAGGAGGAGAATAACTTTCTTTCTTTGGGTACACTCAAAATCAAAGGCTATTGCCTCCAAATCGAAGCTTTGCAAAGCTTATTCGTGAAGGATGATATATGTATAGATATAGAGAAAGTGTGGGGGGGAATTAAGAAGGTGAATAGTGGGGAAATTTGGCAAATTCCTCCTATTTATAATCTACTCACAACTTTCCTTTAATCACATCACTTAACCCCAAATATCTATAGCTATTTATTCCATTCCTCCAAGCAACTTCCATGAAATTACCCTAAGGCAACAATCCACTGAAAATATAATAATAATAATGCCCTCCAATGATCTTTCACTTAGGCCCTTGACATTCCTATGCACTTAAGCGACCTTGGACCCACACGGGATCCTTCGGTTTAAAACTCAAAAATGTCCAAAATGAATTGGAACGCATTTTTAAATTTGAGGTTTTTTTTTTGGGCTTTTCTCTTCTTTTTGAGGTAAAGGTCTCTAAAGCCTACATCTTTTGGTTTTTGCGAGTTAATTCTATTGTATTTGGGTTATAGCATGTGAAATTTGTAATTATATAGCATGAAATGTTAATGTTGTAATTGTGGTTGATGATATACATGCTTTATGTGCCTATGAAGTGTTGGATTGCATGATTATGTGGATTATGTGATGGTTACCTTTTTACATGATTTTCATGTTTAAAATGTCAAGATTCAAAAGTTGATTGTATGAGAATTCTTTGTGTTAAAATCATTTCCAAAGTATATAAATATGATTGTGGTTTAATGCATGAATTTCATATTGGCAGGATGTAGAAATCCTAGAACGTTCATGCAATGGTATTTTGGGACAAAAAGGGGAATATTATTTTTCTTGAAAAGAGGCATTGATTTTTAAATTGGGATTTTCAAATGAAAGTTTGCAAAAAAAAAAAAAAAAAAGAAAAAAAAAAGGGGGGACGGCATGGAGTCGCCTTGTGTGTCCGTGGGGATAATGGAACCTACAGGGACGTGTGGTTGAGCTACTTAAGGAGTTGCCTTAGGTCAGGAATAGTTAATCAATCCTTCTTTCCTAACAACGTGGAGTTACCACGGGCCGGGTTACATTAACGGTTTGACGGTTATTGTGATTGGTAAAGATTTTAGAAATAGGGAGTGGACGTTGCATTGCATTGGCATTGCATTAATTTTACTTGGATTTATGTGATGATGATTGTATTGATTATTCCTCCCCAAATTGAGCATAACCCATTTTTTTTTATTCCATTCTTTGCGTATAATTCACAAGATTATTAAGAAGTGCGTTTTAGGCACCTCATGCTGAGGCGTTGTGCTCACCCATTTATGACTATTTTTTAAGTCACGGAAGGGAGATGGTGGATGATATTCCCCCACAAGTTTAGACAGATTAGAGGAACCTTTGATTTCTTTTGTAACCAATGCAATATTTAATGTTTTGAGAAAATGTTATATACATATATCTACTCTGCCACGAGTTTGTAATTAATGGTCATTGTATGTATGTTGCAGATATAAATAATTTTGAGACCATCTCTGTAACTTTGTGGTCTCATTAGGATTTCTAATCCTGTTTATGGCCTTAGGAGAATATTATGATGTAACCGGATTCATTTTGACTACATATAACGTATCAAGCTCGTTTAATGATTATATAGATCCATGGATGTTTAATTGTGTTGTATACAATTGGATGTAAGCTCTTGGGACAGGTTTACATCATATTTAGGCTTACAAATGAGCCAAAGGAAGACACCAAGGATTTAGAACACCAAATATGCCTTAAAGGCCAACCCAGCATAAACCAGTCGACGTGTGGAACCCCATACGTCGACTGGTATCTAAAAAATGGAGGTAGTGTAGGGCTTCACTGACATTAACCGGTCGACATGTGAGCTACACACTTCGACCGAAGGGCCTGAACCGATCGACTTATAACCTGCACACATCGATGGATTCCTATAGCTTCCCCATTTGTTTATCTTCTCCTATTTTGTCCAATCCTGACCTATTTCATGACACTAAGGTGCACTACAAAGACTGTAAATACGTACTAATTATATTTTAACCTTATAAATGGTCGCATTACCCTTAGATGACCTCGGGTTCGGTTAAGACCCGGATAATGATTCATACCCCCAGGTTCGGGTTGTTACACTGCCGATAATTAGTTGTTGGCACCTGCCAATAATCTGTTATTCGCACCTGTACATCGACTAAGAAGCTGATTGCACATTGTTAAAATCAGGATTCATCTTACTGAATCATTGTAACTCTTCTTGACCTAGGGTCCTATCGGGCGTGCCAAAATGTTGACCCTTAAATTAGCAGGCTTTGCTGATTCAAAAACTGGCTAGTTGCGGGCGTGCTAGAACCGATGACTTGGAGCCTATTTGGGATTGCTTCTCTGCTTAAAAGCGCTTTTATTTTAAAAAAATTCCTTTAAATATCTTTGGTAACCATTATAAGAGCTTTAAATGATTATCAAATAGTTCGGTAGTGCGTTTGGATGAAGTTAGAATTTAGAGCTTATAAAACTGCGTTACGAGTAAAGGTTGAATATTTTTGGTAACTCTTTTTCATCAGACAAATTTATCTATTTTACTTTTTATAATGACAATTACACATTTTTCCTTAATAAAGTTACTATTATCAAATATGGTAGCGTCATATTAAAGGATATATTATTGTAAAATTAACAATAAAAGTGATTAAAAAAAATTGTTTCCAAATAAATAAAAAAAATAATTTAATTGTTAAAAATACTTATTATAATATGTCACCAAACACCAAACATGTTTTTTACTGACGCAATTTTTCAGTCAAACTAAGTCTCTTTTGTGAATTGATTTTAAACTTCAATTTCTCCCTCATTTGGGAGAATGTTTTTGGTGTCGTTTGCGACAAAACGAAGAGCTCGATGAGATATTCACATTGATATAAGCAATTTCAGCTTTGGTACATTCTAGAATCCCTTTAGGCTTATTATTTTCTTGTTTTCAATGAATTAATAATTGGTCAATGTCGGACGCGTGTTCGACAGGGACACGCGTGTCCCAGCCTTGGACATGTGTCCAACACCGGAATTGTTTTGTTTTTGTTTTTTCCTCTCAAAGAAAATAATTTACTCCATACTAATAGTTTTATTTTTAGCAGTTAAAAGGGATAATTTATTCCATAATAACTTTTTTTTTTATTTTTCATATATACAATTGAAAGGGATCGATATTTATTCAACAAAATTAACTTTTTTCACTAGGTCACTTTATTTTTTGGTAAGTCAATAGAGATAATTTTTTTTTTTAATCATCTTCCTTTTGTTTTTTTATTGTTTTTGGGATCTTGACAACAAAGATAGTTTCTTCAATAAATATATATTTTTGATGGTTTTTTTTTTTCATGTCAAAAGAGACAATTTTTTTAATGGTTACTTTTTATTTTTTGGTCCGGTAAAAGAGACAATTTATTCAACTTAACAAAAAAAAAAAAATTATCCCTTAAAAAAAAAAATTTATTCAATTTTTATTTTATTTGGGTTGTCAAAAGATACTTTAAATATTAAAGATTAAAAATAAAGAGAGAAAATCTGAAAGATCAATTGTGTTATTTAAAAAGTAATAATTATTTAATTGTAAAGTTAAGGTTAGAATTGTCATTTTATTTAAGATTGTAGTGCAAATATTGAAAAGTGAATTGCAATGAAATAAAATAGAATTGAAATGGAATTAAACTAGAATGGAATGGAAAACTATGGTAGCTACTATATAATTGAATCAACGGGAAAGGAAATAACAAGGAATAAGAATTCAATTACTTAACAAAAGAAACTAAACTATAATTTAATTATAGTAAGTAAAAAAAAATAAAAATAAATAAATAAATAAAAAGAAGTTGAATTAAATTAGGAAAGTTGAATTAAATTAAGGAAATCAAGTTATGCGATTGTATGAGAGGTGTTGGACGAGTTACAAAAACTACCTTCACAAATCTTTATAAAAAATAAATAAATAAATAAAAAGTCCTAAAACAACTAACTTCCTAAAAGAATGCAAAGGGATTACAATTGCTTCCCCAAGCTACGGCCAATATAAAACTCACGGTTAATTGCCTCCTTGATATTTTCATCATTTATCTTTCACAAATTATGGATAATGAAGATAAATTATATCACATATATAATATTGTCCGGACTCCGGGAATATTATCTTGTGAATGCATCTCCACCAAATCAAAATACTCTTCTACCTAATATCTTCATCCATATGGTAGCTGTCTCATTGTCAACACGCAAAACTACACACATGCGGACGCCTGACTACTTGCATATGCTGTGGGTCTCATTGCATATGTCAGCAGGTTTCTTGTGTTGAGTCTCATTGCATATGTCAGGAGCTTTCTTGTGGTGGGTCACATTGCATATGTCAGCAGGTCTCATTGCATATGTGTCATTTTGTAGCTCTAAAAATTAAAAAATAAAAATAAAAATAAAAATAAAATAAAATAAAATAAGGCCTGTATGATGAAACCATACAGTACAAAAAATTTTAACCAAAAAAATAGTTTCTAACTAAGAAAATAGTACAAAAAATTTTGTTTGATTCAGTCTTTATAAAACTGATTTTTGAAAACTTTGTTATGAAAATATCTATTTTTAAAAAATTATAAAAGATTATTCTCTACTATTATCCGAAAATAGTTAACTTTTCTCTGAATTTTTCAGAATTAAAAACTAAACAAACTCTAAAGGCTTTGGTTTGGTTTTATAAGAATAGTTTTCCCTGTTATGATTGATGGATTATTCTCTATGGAAAGGAATTAAAAAAGAAGGGCCTAATTTAGAGAATGGTTTTTGAAGGCCATGGAAAACTATTTTTTTTTCAAAATTATTTTCATAAAATTAAGCTAAATAAGCCTTACGTAAATAAACTTTACATAAGGAACTCGGAATCAACAATAGCCTTTGAAAAAATTGCAAATAACCATTTCAATGCCACCACATAGAGAATAAATCAACCAGTAATATAATAAATCCTCCCCTCCAATGGTGTCAAAGCTACACTAGCCACAACCCATCACACTGTCAAGTCTGCTCGGGCACCAAACGTCTAGGTTGTGCCCATCCCATGGGTTTGACGTGGGTGGCTTCGCTCATGCCGGAAATGAGGATATGTACTTGAAGTCATTCAGAGCCAATGGCTCAAGAACTCTATTTGAACTCGTTCAGAAGTACAAAAACTATGGCTTATTTTACTCCATTTTAAATTACGTTTGTCAATAATTTTTAATGATATTCAATTTGTTATGTTAAATACACTTGATTAGATAAATGATTAATCGATTCAAAATTAAGTGTTGAATTGCATCATCAAACAACACCCAATGTTAAACAAGCCTCTTCGAGATATAATTAGTGTCAGAACATTATAAGTACGTTTCATTTTTGTTCAGTAATCCACTTAATCATCATGCATTTGCACTAGACCGGATTTTATATATATATATATATATATATATATATATATATATATATTATTACACCGTAACACGATAATATATACCCAAAGCAAGAAGATTAAGTAAAAAAGTATAAAAGAATTAGTGGTATATTAATTTTTTTCTATATATGAAAATTAAAAGAAAAAAGGAAAACGGAAAATGAAAAACTCACACAATTTGTTAAATTGGAATATGCTCGCATGGGAGGAGATCCTGTCATGATCTTGTAATAAGATCACTTTGGCAAGAAATATACTCGCACCTCCACTTATCTTTATGAGAAATTGAACTCTTAATATTTTACTTTAAAATGCAAAATAGTATGAAAACTTTAAAACTCAATCTCACAAGTTGCATGGGAACAATGAATGCGAATGGTCACGTTATTGATTTGCAATTAAAAAAACTAAAACAACACTGGGCTGCGCTGCCATCCAATCCAAAAGGATTACTTCATTAAGCATGTGACATTTCAAGACCTTCTCCATTCGGATCCTGCGTGTCACAAGAACCTTTAAGACTGACTCTCTTCCTTCTTGGTATTGTTTAGTAGAGTATGTGGGAGTTTCTCACGTATGGAATCACGTATGGAAATTAAATCAAGTCACTTTATGATAATAACTGCGAATAATTTTTAATAGACAATACTTGCCTACTCAGTAAGAACTATCTACAGACTCAATAGGTGACATAATAAAATTATGATAAGTGTTTGAAATTTTATAAAATATAAAATATAACAAATATAGAACGAGAACGTATTTGATCCATTTTAATCGAGTTAACCACATCTTTCTCTCCATATATATCTACACACACACTTGCACATACGTATGTACAAAATTAGCTTTTAAAGTAAAGAGAAATTAGGATCAAGCTTCCTAAAACAATACCTTCTGTGGACATGAGATATGCCACGTCATCAAAAGTCAAATTAAGCTAACACCACCTCAGTGTTGGCTTCAAAAATAAAATAATAAAAGGACAAAAGTGGTCAACACTTGGTCGATATAAGAACTCCATCCAGCTCAACAAAAGCGATAACAACTAGTCGATAAGCCCATAAGCATGGGACCCTCAATCAGTCGATCTATGGGCCCAGAACCTCGATCTAACCAAGCCAAAAACCGTTCATCAATGGCCCAGAACCTCGATCCAACCAAGCCACAAACCGTCGATCGATGGGCCGAGAACCTCAATCCGACCATGCCACAAACCGTCAATCAATGGGTCCAGAACCTCGAACTGACCAAGCCACAAACTGTTAATCGATGGACCCAAAACCTTGATCCGACCAAGCTATAGCCACAGTCGATCAATGGGCCCAATAATGAAGATTAGTGGTAGGACTCTTCGAAGCTATTGGGAATGCCGAAGGGATTTTGGAATGGAGGATTGAGAATCAACTTTGAGCCTTGCTAGGTAGACCTAATTTGAGGAGAAAACACAAAAGACAGGCTAAAATAAGGATAAAGACCCTTAAAGCCACCATTGTTTAGGTAATTTAAGGAAAGTATGTACTCCTAGCAACATATCCGGAAAAAAGTTTTGATTACGGCATCATGAGTCGTAAATGGACATGGGCCATGACTGACTTTATCCATAGGCCCAATGGATACAACCTAGATAACCTAGGGCTATTAAAAGGTGGCTGATGAAAAAGGATGAGAGGAAGAAATTGGGCTCTGTCAGACTTTAGACTTCGTTCTTGTCTACCATTGTTTTCAATTCTTAGATTGGGCTAATTTTCCCTCCCTCAACCCACTCTTCTGTATTACTTATATTGTTTTAGTGATATTCCCGGATACATTCTCTTCTTTAGTTTGACTCGAAAATGAGGTAGTTACACCTTCCAAAAACAAGATTTTCCTAAAACAATACATTGTTTTTGTTCTTCAGAATCGAAAGATCAAAATTTGGGTTCCACCATAGCTGTACAAATATAAATACATATACATACATACATACATACATACATACATACATATATATATATATATATATATATATATATATATAAACAAACAAAAATCATATTATTAATTAAAATACCCATTCACCTCCTCTTCCAAAGTAATCCTCATTCTCACTGCAACAATCCTAAGGTGGACGAGAAAAGAGCAAGAATTTATTATTATTATTATATTTTAAGCACAAACCAGAAGCATTATATGATTCTAGCAATGGTTCTCTATATCAATCACATATATATTCTCCACTTTGAGAAGGTAGAGAGTAAACTAGCCCCTCAAAACACTATTGCTAGATCTCAATTCAATTTTTTTTGGTAATGCCCAGACACATATTCTGATATTTATAGGGATAGCATATAGTATACTAGAGGCCTTTGATTTGTATAAGATCGGATGGTGTACTATCGAAGCTAGAATAGCACAATTAGAAAATCGTGTTATATCATATTAGAAATGAGGTAAAAGATGTTGTTAATCCAATTAAAAATTGGTAAAACCAGTTGTGATTCTATTTTTGTTATACATATATTTTATAAATGTTAGGACACTTGTCATAATTTTATTGTGCCACTTACCTAGTCAGGAGAGATTTTTTACTCATCGAAGAGTAGACAAGTATTGTCCATTTTTAATTGTTGCTATCTTCTACAATAATTCTTTGAAAACAACCCCTCAATCTCTGGTTGTGCAAAGGAGATACGGACCTTTAAATAAAAACACACACACACGCAAAAAGAAAAATGAAAAAAGTTAGTCCACGTTGAAACCTAGCTAGCTCACACAACAGTGACTGCTTGACTATTCTCGGGCACACAGTCTCCGAAACCTTATTATGACTTTCATTATGCCTACCATGTTTCACTTTTAATAAGAATGTTTTCTCATATTAGCTGGAACACAAATATAATTGATGATGAAATCTTTGAACAAATCCTTCACAATTATTTTCATACTGCGCATTCTTGAAATGTCTATTACCATATTAAGAATTGATTCTTAGATTAGTTGGAACACAATTCCCATAATGGAATGTTGAAATCATCGGACAAATCCTTCAATCCTCGCTGTGTTAATTGTTAAGAGGTCCACGAGATACTTCATGCATGAAAGTAAAACGAAACCTCTTTGGCTTAGGAGTTGGGAGTTGGCTAGCTTGGTCAATCCCTAGGTCTAGAGTTTGACGATTGGTGAAGAGAAGAGGGTAGGCTCTGTTTGTTTGGACCATTTTTTTTTTTTTTTAACTTTAAAATATATATATATATATATATTTTATTTTTATTTTTTAGTATTTGACAAAGATCTAAATCGAAGTTGACGTCGACTCTATAAGGTTGGACATATAAATAACTTGTTGAAAGTTGATGTGATAATTATTTGTAGTTATGTTTGAATTAACTATTTTATTTCGTAAACATCTTACTTAAATTTTTGACAACCAACCACCAAAAAAATAAATAAATAAATATATATATATATATATATATATATATATATATATTTTCTATAATATATTTTACATCCAAATAAGTGGGAGTCCAAAGTGAAGCCTTTTTTAAAAAAAATTAGTAAATTAACCTTTATTGATTACTTTATTTTCACCAAAATTTCTTCTTTTCCATAGTATAGTCGATTCATATTAATAATCCCAACTCATCTTTTTCCTTTGTTAATTAACTTTAATGTGTCGTAGCATACTGGATTCATATTTATAATTCATGTTGGCAAACTAAAACTTTTTTTAAGAGCAACTAAATTTTCACACTTTAAAACCTTATTCTATCAACTCTTTAAACCGGAGAACTTTTTTTACTATATCCTAAACACCTTGTTATTTTGTTGGAAATGTCAATTAATATATTAATATTCAGTATCTAGTAATTTAAAAGTTGAGCTAGCTTATTTATCTAAACTCCATTTTAATGATCTAATTTTAACCCAATTTGAGTACAGTGGGCTATTTTTTCTTTTCTTTTTTTTACTAAATAATAAAGATGGCATAACCCATCCTACTTTTGCCCCTCAATTAAACGGAGTATGCTGGCCAAAGACGGTACTTTATCGTTTGCCAGAGTAGGGACATAAATGGTATATAATGGGACAATGGCCGTTCCTTCACGCCAAATTGATGTAGTGAATGTGCTGTTCAAGAAAAGCCTTTGGGATCAAGTTTAAATTTATAAAAACCACTACCAACACTACTACTAAAGTAACAAAGGTGAGTAGGGATCGTCCCAAGGGATTAAAGTCATACTTGATTGTGGAATCACAATTAGGGTTAGTAGGTCGAGTGATCAAACAAATGGTTGGTTGGTTAATTAAACTAGAGAGCAATTAAATTAAACTAAGTAATTAAGTGTAACAAAGTGTAAGTAAGAGAGAGAGAAATCTTGGGGTCTAGAGGTCACCACCAAGCAATGTTTTTCTACACTTCTAACTAGTGACTAATGAGGGTAAAGTATGTTGCAATAATGGTGTGTGTGTGTTTGGTTGATTCAATTAGCAAGGGTGACCAATTAAGCATACATTATCTAATCAACATGTGAAAAGCACAATATATCTAGCAATTAAGTATATATTGTCTAAATAGTATGGGAAAAGCACAACATATCTAGAAAGTCATTAATCCTTTCATTAAGCTCACAAGCCAAATACACCACAAGGTTAGAGACATATGCTACTTGCATTCAAAAGTATGGAACATCAAACAACTAACATGGATTGTCCTCTCATCTAACAATTATGCTATCACTACACTACAATTAAACTAATGACATGAAATTAAACTAACTAAGCTAAAGGAGAGGCATAATCCATCAAGAAATGAGCATGAACCATCTAGAAAATCACAAGAGCATTCTTTTAAGCACAATGCTTTGACAATCTCCAAATCTACAGCATTAATACACACAGACATGCATCAATAACACAAAATCTAGAGACAAGCACATAAACATCTATTATAGCATACATAGACATATGGATAGAATGAAATGATTGATTGGAATCATTAAACCACATAAATCATTAAATAAAGAAGATCTATATGTATAAAAGTGTCAAAACATTAATTACAACACTAATCCCTCAATAATACATAAGATTAAGATATAGAAAGCATGCTTGGGGCTAACTCTAGCCCCAAGAGGATGTCTAGCCACTCATGGTGTTGATGCCCCTCAAGGGCTAATTCCATGGTTGAAATCTGCTCCTTGTTAATGAAGAGTCTCCAATGGTGTCTCTAGCCTCCTCCTCCTCTAAACTTCCTCTTCAAGAGATGATATGAAAATAATGTTGGTTCCCTTTGTAAAAAACAATCCTTATCCTTATATAGGTAGGTCAAAATGATACCCAAAATAAGCTGGGGTCGTGCACACAATATTCCCTAATGATTGGATAATGGATAACTTTCAATGAGATGGAATTTTAATTTTTTCGCACTGGAGGAAGTTCGATCGATCGAACCTTGAACTTAGATCGATTGAACTGGCTGAGATCTATCAAACTTAGGTTGGATCGATCCAACTGGCTGAGCTTTTTGGGAAAAGACAAATCCGAGATATTTTGGGAGATATTTATGGGAAAAGGACAAAAGTGGTTAGTGGGTGGTACAGCTGTGGATAGGATCAATCATTTGAATAAGGACAAAAGTGTTCGATTGATCGAAGGATGGTGTTGGATCGATCGAACTTTTGGACTTTATGCTTTTGGGTCTGGGCTTGGATCTATCTTGAAGTGCTGAGATCAATCATTGTTCGATCGATTGAACCTTGAACTTGGATTGATCGAACTTTGCCACTTCCCACTTTTGGCTTCATTTGCTTCCTTCTTTCTCCATTTTGCTCTTTTCTTGGTTTAATCCCAGAATTGCTTCAATTAAGCTCTTATTTGGCTGAGTTAGCTTATTTTTAAGATAAGTGCCTAAAAATGGAAATAATACAAAATCAATCTAAAACGGTAAAGTAAGATAGAAAAGGTACTAGAATGCCTAACCTTAAGGGGTTTAAATACGCACTTTTCAGTGCTCATCACACCCCCAAACTTAAATATTGCTAGTCCCTAGCAATGAACTAGAAAATAAAGGAATGAAATGAACAACTATACAACTATGAACTAGAAAACAATAAATGGATAACGCCACTTTCATAGGGAACACGATTGCACTTAGCATATGCAACAAGCCTTTTAAACCCCTAGGTTACCCCTAGTGGACGAGTGAAGTCTCGTGAAGGTTTTCAGAAATGGTACCCACAAACATTAAGCTCATTCTTTCAAAAGAGGCACCAATATTGCAAACAAGCATTGGGAGAAAACTACCTCAAGTATACAAATTTTCAACCCTTTCCAAGCAATCTCCCAAAATCTCAACATCTAGCAAGCAAATATGGTTTTCCACACATCAAGAAAATGATCATGCAAATCAAAACAACTCTAGAATCCTTTTGAGTGGACTGGCATCAAATGTGTTGCTATCTTAGCCAACTAAAGAATTAATCACATCCTTACCCTCAAACTAGTACACAAATCTAGTACCAATCATCAAGATAAAAAGTTGACCTTTTATTAAAACTTTATTCATCTAGGTGCGCTTATTCTTTTCACTCGATTTTTTTTTATTATTATTATTGAGGATCATAGATGGAAGTATAGTGCAATGTGTTGATCTATTAAGCTTTCTAGCGATTCATGAGGTCGAGCGTTAGGTCAATGACTCCCAAACTAGATGGCTTTAGGGCATTAGGCATTCAAATACCCCTACGGACTTACAAGCTCAAATCAACTAGGCTACAAATCAAGACAACCTTTATCTAATCATTTCCCACTTCTCATCTTTTGGGAGAAATCCTCACTTTTTATTGCTTTTACAACTTTCTTTTTTTTTATTTTTTTATTTTATTCTTTTTTCAATTATTAACCTAGAGTTTGGGCCTTCCACCTTTCGGCGCGAGAAGTTCAGTGCTTGATGAGGCTAGAATCCCGGCTACTTAGTGAAAAGGGGTTGTTATCCACCTTTATCAAGAATGAAAGCTTTCAATGCACTACTAGCTCAATTGGGATATAACCAATTCAATAATCAACAAAGCATGTACCCCACAAATGAATGCTAGTGTGCGTCTGTGCTAGTGTAGAAGACTAGAGTGAATCTCAAAACAATCACAAAATCAAGATGATGTGGACCACAAGTGCAAGCATGATATCAATTTTTTGAAAAATTTACTCCTAAATGGCATTCCTAAGGCATACAAGGAGTATTGGACTCTCAAGTCAAGCAATTTTTAAATTTTAAGCAATATAGTCCTCAAAAAGATCAAAATCATAGCTAGATATGGACCAATCATAGAAATATCACTCAAATACACAAATCATGCTCAAAATTTGAATTTAAAACTAACACTGTAAAGCACCATTCCCCCCAAACTTAAATTGCACAATGTCCTCAATGTGCAAAGAGAACAAAAGAAAGAGTATACTAGTGCAACAAAGCAAGAATGATCGGGACTGGAGTATCCGAAGTGGATGGCATGGCCTCCCCCAAACTTGGGACGAACTGTGGTCCTGAAAATTGGCACTTGGATTGTAACGACCCGGTCATTTGCCTTCCTTTCCTTTTTTCCTGAAATTTTACGAATGAATTTTTTTCGTTTAATTTTCTTTTCTGAGCTCTATTTCGTGTCGCTTAGTGTCATCTCGAGTGCTCGGAATTGGTTCCTGAGACTCTTTTCCGTGGATTGACAACTTCCTTTGAGGACCGAGTCATTTTCACATTTTTTGTTTTTCGACACTATGCGCTATTTCGTCCTTTTCCCTATTCTGTCTTATCTCCATTTGTCAGCTTTTGGCACAACCTCACTTTTCATGCTCGGAGTTGGTTTTTTACTTCACGTGCCTTCGTCTTGAGTGGTTTCCACGAAATACGTATCTTTACTTTTGCAAGAAAGTACTCTGGTTGCTCCCGGTGTCCATAGGGGCATGGATGCAAAGTTCTTTGAAATTATTTTCTTTTCTTGGGGTGTTTTTCGTAAATATCTTTTGAAGATATTTTATTTCAGGGGTTTTTAAGAAAATATTTTTCGAAGATATTTTTATTTTGGGCCATAAGTGCAGTTTTTACTTTTTGGAGAGGCCATTGTGCAATTAATGAAAGTTATTACAAAATGTCTTGTTTGAGCCTGGATCCTCGTACGGGATTCATTTTCACATTTCATCGAGTTGTGTACTCTTGAAATTTCCTCCTGGTCGATGTTTTCCAGTTTCACGGTTTTTTGCCCCGATTTGCGCCAAACTTGTTTTGGGCATAACTTTCTACTCGGGACTCAGTTTTTGACGCCATTTCTTCCGTTGTTCATATTTTATCATTTTGAATCTTTTTTGTTCACAAATTTTTGCCATTTGAGTGCGTCTGCTCAAATTTTACTTTTTCAGACCCGGCGGGGCCCGTTCGGGGCACTTTTTGAGATTTCTATAAAAGAGGGGGTGAGATATTTCATTTTTGATCTTCTCCCCTCTTCATGCACGACCTGGAGCTCCCATGGCAGCCCAAGGGGTGCTGCCATATTCTCTCTCCTCTTTTGGTTCACTTTTCCTTGATGAAAAGTCTTCGACCTTAACGTTTGTTGTTCCCCTCGCCGTGCTCCACCTTTCCCCCTAATTATAATTCAGTTTTGACCATTTCTGGAGTTTGGTTTTGATGTCAAGTTATGATTTGATGGGGCTTTGATGGGGGTTATGTTCACTGCGTTGTCCCCGACAAAACCTAGTAGTTTCGTCTGATTCGGAGCCGTTCCATTTTGATGGCTTTTGAGATTTTCATCTCAAATTGAGGTAGGGGATGTTCTAAGTTTAAATTCTTGCTATATAGCATGCTTGTGATGCTTATACAACTTGTTGGCATGATTAAATATAGAACCTAGAGATTTTATTATTTATTTTTCTGTTGCGGGATCTGATTTTCCCGGTTGCTCATGACTTGGTTTAAATATGTAGCATGATTTTATATTGCCCCTTGATATGCTCATTGTCGTGTATTAAAATTGGAACATTTGAATAAGTATTAAAGATTTTATTTAATATTTATCTTAGGTGAAAGATTAATTCACATGGCCTTAACTAGCTTAAAATCAATATATGTTAGCATATTAAATTAGGCCTTAGCATGCTCTCCAACATGGTTGAATTTGAAAGTGATTGGAGGTGTTTTGAAAATTAGAAATTATTAATTAATTTGATTAATTAATTTGCCCCAAGTGTACTATTCACCCTATTTAAATTCCGACTTGATATTCTTGATTTACATGCCATATAGCTTCACAGATATTTGATTTAAAATATTCGGTTAAGTTTTGAAACCTTTTATTTAATTAAATTCCATGTTTAAGATTTAATCCTCATGGTGATATACAACTTGGAATTGTATTGTGGCATGCTAGAAAATTAAGTTTTGGTATGGTTATTCACATGTATTAAATTGAGATTTATTGCATGAGAATTGCAACTTTTGTTTTATATTTAACTTTAGTGAAAGTTTAATTCGCATGGTCTTAAATTGAATGAAATAAGCTTGTAATGTGATATTACATTAGTCCTTGGCATGTTCTCTAAGATATGTTACATTGAGAGCATTTGGTTAAGTTTAAAAATCTAGAGATTTTAATTAAAAGAATTAATTAAAATCTATTTTGTGGTCCCATTAGCTTAATTAAGGTTTTAACTTGATATTTGTATTGGCCATGACTTGTTTACTAGTATATATTAATTTGGGACTATTAGAAGTTGTTTTAGAACCTTGGTAATTAAATTAGCATGATTTAATTAAAGTTCTGCTTTGTTGTTCCAACAACCTAATTGAGTTTTAGAATGGATATAGGTGATGACCATACCATGTCCTTTAACATGTATTAAATTGAGGTTATTTGGAATTGAATCGGAATCTAGAGAATTTAATTGTGTTTATCTATTTAAATTCTTTCAATTTGCTCCATGATCTAGTTGTGTTTTAGGAGTGGTTTCTATATTCGAATCATGGACTTAGACTTGTTGTATATTCATTTGGTTATGTTTTGAACATTGGATAACATAGTTGCTATGTTTGTATTCATGAGAATATATTTTCCTTATTGAATATATTGTTGCCTTGTGCAATGATTTGCACACTTCGTGTTTAACATCTTTCATGCATAGCGTGTAACGAATCGCACACTGATGATTCGACATTCATCATATCATATTAATTGTGGATTTAGAGCATGTATTGTATAGGTTTCCAAATTTGGTTGTGCTTTGTAGATAGTTGATTATCTTGCATATTCCTGTTGATATATGCGTTGTTGCACAACTTGTTGATTTTGGAAACTTGGGGATGTCGTTGTTTGACTATGGCTAGGACGTGGTTCTAGTAGGGGGGATTGTCCCTCTATATGGTCTAGTGCGCACATAGGGAGGTTACCCATGGGCTAGTAACCCTAAAGTAACTATCTTGTCGGTCTGACCTGGCGTGACGTCCGAGTATCCACTTTGTTTGATTTCGTATTTCATTTTCAAGTTGATAACTAGATGATGTTGTAACTTGTTGTTTCTTAATTGTCATTCCATTTTAAGTTACAAGATGTTAACTTTGCGAAATTGTGTTTTATGCGTTGTATTGGAAGTTCTAATGTTGGTTAAATTGCATCGATATTGAAAATCGTGTTTTGACGTTCTAATAAGGCTTAGGATTGATCCTATTGATTCATTTATAACTTAGACGTTAGGTGGCATGACCCACTTTTGTTGTTTTCGTGCTTTAGATTTCAAGCTGATAGCTTTAAGATATTGTATTTTGTTGCCTTGTATAATATGCTTTTATGTGGTTAGATTGCATTGAAGTTGTAAATTGCGTTTTGATTGTTCAGCATGGCCTAGGATGATTTCTTAGACTTATTTAGAACATAGACGTTAGGTGACATGATCACTTTAGTTGTTTCTGTATTCGAGATTGCAAGTTAATACCTTTAAGAACCTATATCTTGTTGCTTTGTATAACGTGCTTCCATATTGTTTAAATGGCATAGATGATGTGATTTATGCTAGAAACACTCTAAGGTAGCTTAGGATGCTCCCTGAGTCTCATTTCGATATAGACGTTAGGTGGCATGAACCCCTTTAACATGTTTCACCTTAAGATAATAAATTTGTAAAATACTAGGTCGATGCATGCTCATCTCCTACGAGTAGCTTTATGTTACTCACCCCTACGATACTGGGGCATATTTCAGGTATGAAGACTTGGTTCGTGACGCCTAGCATTCCTTGGATGTCGTGTAGCTTTCAAGTTTCCATTTCATGCGAATGTTATCATGAAATGTCATTTGGTAGACTTATATGTCAAAATATGTATATTTGATTCCATGTATGTAATATGTACTTAAGTACACTTCTTTCAATGTATTTGATATGTATGAGATGAGGCCGGAGGCCAATGAACATTATATTGTATTCTATGTACTTTTTAACTTCATGAAATATTGTGAAAATCTTGAAAAAATCGCAAGTCATTGCTTCACCATGGTTGCATCGGGTGTGGGAATTCCATTTTGATTCTTTCATAGGGTCTTATTAATCTTGTATGAAGTGTGGCCAAGGGCCAAACGGTCATTTGATCCCGTTTTGCATTTTTGGATTCCATGTTTTCCATTCCAAGTCCATTTTTGCCTTTTTGCCCGTTGGGGGGTTGGATTTTGCATCGGCTATATTTTTAAGCCATGGACCATTGTAGCGCGTCTAAATAGGTAAGTTACGTTTGCGTGCATAGTCGTTTCCGGGCAAAACCTCATCGTTTGTGTTTTGAGCCTCTTGTGAATTCATTTCGCATTTTTTTTGCATATTCTGATCTAGGGGCATTATGGATCTTTCATCTCAGTTTTATTTTCTTCTTTCGACATGGTCGATTAGAAAACATGATTTTAGGGGGGGTTTCTTTTTCGTGTTTTTTCAGAAAAGGTCGTCTTAGTATTGGAAATCGCCTACGAAGTTCAGTTCTCAGTTTTCAAAATAGCAGCTTTTTGGACCTCCATGACCAGATTTCATGGAGAGGCATTTCGGGCATTCTACATTGCGTTTTTTTTTAATTCTCTCGGAGTCACATAGGAAACTCATTTTTGAGGGGGGTTTCTTCTTTGTGTTTTTGCAAAAAAGTTCATTTAGGCCTCCAAATTCGGCCGCTGTTCTGTCTTTTTTCTGAGAAAAATCACATAGCAGCTTTTGGGCTGCTGCTGGCAGCCATGTGTGCACCGGCGCGCGCGCGGCGTGCATGGGCGCGCGCATGGGCGTGCGCATGGGGCTGTCGTGGCCCCTCATCGGGCCGCCGCGACGTCAACTCTTCTTTTGGGCTTTTCTCCTTCGTCCGGACTCTGATTCAAGTGAATTTTTTTTTGAACTTGATTAATTTTTTGCTGTCTTTCCAACGGTGTACTCAGTTGCACCCAGTTCTTCCTGGATATTTACCAGTTTACCCTTTTTGTCTTACGTGCTCGTTTTTCTTCTTCATGCCGTTTCTCCTTCGTCCGGACTCCGAATCATGCGATTCTTGAGTCCATCTTGATTAGTTTTTCGTTGTCCTTCCAGCAGTGTGCTCGGTGGCACCCGAATCTATAGTTTTCAGAAATGACTATTTTGCCCCTGGGGGCTTATTTGTCATATTTTTGATCTTTTGCTTCCTCCTCAGTTCTCATTGAGTTCCATGACCTCATGGAAGGTCACTTTGACTTCTTAGAGTCCTGTTTTCTGTTTTCACTTCCGCATATTGGATCCGTTATCGGGTCAAATCTTCAGTTCATCACAGGACACGCTGTCCTAAAAATCAAGGTCGTCACAGGTGGTATCAGAGCGTCCGGGTTCGAATACCTTGGACGATGGGTTTTGGATGCATATCATGCTCATGTTGTTTTGCTTTGATTTGTCATTTGTATCTTGATAACATGTCTTATATGATAACATGTTCACATGTTTAGGTGTTTTGAGACATCTATCATTGGTTGAGCATGCTTTTGTGCATATATGCTTCCTGATAACATGTTCTATGTCACTATCATGTTCTGTTGTGATAACATGTCTGCGTGCTTCTTGATAACATATTTGATTTGATAACATGCCTATTTGCTTATGTGGCAACTTGTTTACTACTTCTGTGAGTAGATAGTTATGCTATGTTGCATGCTACTTGTTTACTTTATGTCAGGTTTTTGCATTGTCTCTTAGGATCTGTCGTATTCCTTGGATGCCTTCTTGTTTCACGAGTTTCTTCCTTGGATAGGAGGAATTCATTCCGTAGGGACCCATGTAGGGAATCTTCTTGTCTGTTCTGTCGGTTGATGCGAGTGAGGCTCATGTGAGCGTAGAATCGCAGCCATTTTCTGATGGGGTGAGACGTGGGCCAGGGAGGTACCGTTTCATTCCCTTTCATCGTGGCTTCTAGATCTAAGGCCTTAAGAATAATGGTGCCAATGTCATTGTTGTCAGAGTTCTGGGATTAGCTACCCCAACTCTCGCAGATGCCTGGTTCCCGCGGTGCTTTTAGTAATGATCATTTTTGACATTGAAGTCATTTGTATCGAAAAGTTCCCTTCCGGGTATGTTACGAACTAGTGCATTATACTGTCATACTACCGTGCTGACGAGTAAGTGTGGGCAGGTTCTGGTTGCTGTTCGTACTGCCTTGTCACTCTCTTCTTTCATCATGATTCAACGTTCCTTTGTCTTGGGATTCTCTCGGTGGTTGACGTTGAGTTAACGTGCCGGTTCGTATGAGGTGTTGTCTCAGTTCATGGTTTCGCGTTCCTTCAGTTGATCTTTAGACTTCAGGATTTGTCCTTCAGTGCGTTGTGAGCTGTCCTTTGATTTGACCTTTTGTTCGGTCATTATTCTGTTCTCTCTGGTATGTTCCTAATTTCGGGGACGAAATTCCTTTAAGGAGGGTAGGTTGTAACGACCCGGTCATTTGCCTTCCTTTCCTTTTTTCCTGAAATTTTACGAATGAATTTTTTTCGTTTAATTTTCTTTTCTGAGCTCTGTTTCGTGTCGCTTAGTGTCATCTCGAGTGCTCGGAATTGGTTCCTGAGACTCTTTTCCGTGGATTGACAACTTCCTTTGAGGACCGAGTCATTTTCACATTTTTCGTTTTTCGACACTATGCGCTATTTCGTCCTTTTCCCTATTCTGTCTTATCTCCGTTTGTCAGCTTTTGGCACAACCTCACTTCTCATGCTCAGAGTTGGTTTTTGACTTCACGTGCCTTCGTCTTGAGTGGTTTCCACGAAATACGTATCTTTACTTTTGCAAGAAAGTACTCTGGTTACTCCCGGTGTCCATAGGGGCATGGATGCAAAGTTCTTTGAAATCATTTTCTTTTCTTGGGGTGTTTTTCATAAATATCTTTAGAAGATATTTTATTTCAGGGGTTTTTAAGAAAATATTTTTGGAAGATATTTTTATTCTGGGCCATAAGTGCAATTTTCACTTTTTGGAAGGGCCATTGTGCAATTAATGAAAGTTATTGCAAAATGTCTTGTTTGAGCCTGGATCCTCGTACGGGATTTATTTTCACATTTCGTCGAGTTGTGTACTCTTGAAATTTCCTCCTGGTCGACGTTTTCCGGTTTCAGGGTTTTTGGCCCCGGTTTGCGCCAAACTTGTTTTGGGCATAACTTTCTACTCGGGACTCAGTTTTTGACGCCGTTTCTTTCGTTATTCATATTTTATCATTTTGAATCTTTTTTGTTCACAAAGTTTTGCCATTTGAGCGTGTCTGCTCAAATTTTACTTTTTCAGACCTGGCGGGGCCCGTTCGGGGCACTTTTTGAGATTTCTATAAAAGGGGGGTGAGATATTTTATTTTTGATCTTCTCCCCTCTTCATGCATGACCTGGAGCTCCCATGGCAGCCCAAGGGGTGCTGCCATCTTCTCTCTCCTCTTTTGGTTCACTTTTCCTTGATGAAAAGTCTTCGACCTTAACGTTTGTTGTTCCCCTCGCCGTGCTCCACCTTTCCCCCTTATTAGAATTCAGTTTTGTCCATTTCTTGAGTTTGGTTTTGAGGTCAAGTTATGATTTGATGGGGCTTTGATGGGGGTTATGTTCACTGCGTTGTCCCCGACAAAACCTAGTAGTTTCGTCTGATTCGGAGCCGTTCCATTTTGATGGCTTTTGAGATTTTCATCTCAAATTGAGGTAGGGGATGTTCTAAGTTTAAATTCTTGCTATATAGCATGCTTGTGATGCTTATACAACTTATTGGCATGATTAAATATAGAACCTAGAGATTTTATTATTTATTTTTCTGTTACGGGATCTGATTTTCCCGGTTGCTCATGACTTGGTTTAAACATGTAGCATGATTTTATATTGCCCCTTGATATGCTCATTATCGTGTATTAAAATTGGAACATTTGAATAAGTATTAAAGATTTTATTTAATATTTATCTTAGGTGAAAGATTAATTCACATGGCCTTAACTAGCTTAAAATCAATATATGTTAGCATATTAAATTAGGCCTTAGCATGCTCTCCAACATGGTTGAATTTGAAAGTGATTGGAGGTGTTTTGAAAATTAGAAATTATTAATTAATTTGATTAATTAATTTGCCCCGAGTGTACTATTCACCCTATTTAAATTCCGACTTGATATTCTTGATTTACATGCCATATAGCTTCACAGATATTTGATTTAGAATATTCGGTTAAGTTTTGAAACCTTTTATTTAATTAAATTCCATGTTTAAGATTTAATCCTCATGGTGATATACAACTTGGAATTGTATTGTGGCATGCTAGAAAATTAAGTTTTGGTATGGTTATTCACATGTATTAAATTGAGATTTATTGCATGAGAATTGCAACTTTTGTTTTATATTTAACTTTAGTGAAAGTTTAATTCACATGGTCTTAAATTGAATGAAATAAGCTTGTAATGTGATATTACATTAGTCCTTGGCATGTTCTCTAAGATATGTTAAATTGAGAGCATTTGGTTAAGTTTAAAAATCTAGAGATTTTAATTAAAAGAATTAATTAAAATCTATTTTGTGTTCCATTAGCTTAATTAAGGTTTTAACTTGATATTTGTATTGGCCATGACTTGTTTACTAGTATATATTAATTTGGGACTATTAGAAGTTGTTTTAGAACCTTGGTAATTAAATTAGCATGATTTAATTAAAGTTCTGCTTTGTTGTTCCAACAACCTAATTGAGTTTTAGAATGGATATAGGTGATGACCATACCATGTCCTTTAACATGTATTAAATTGAGGTTATTTGGAATTGAATCGGAATCTAGAGAATTTAATTGTGTTTATCTATTTAAATTCTTTCAATTTGCTCCATGATCTAGTTGTGTTTTAGGAGTGGTTTCTATATTCGAATCATGGACTTAGACTTGTTGTATATTCATTTGGTTATGTTTTGAACATTGGATAACATAGTTGCTATGTTTGTATTCATGAGAATATATTTTCCTTATTGAATATATTGTTGCCTTGTGTAATGATTTGCACACTTCGTGTTTAACATCTTTCATGCATAGCGTGTAACGAATCGCACACTGATGATTCGACATTCATCATATCATATTAATTGTGGATTTAGAGCATGTATTGTATAGGTTTCCAAATTTGGTTGTGCTTTGTAGATAGTTGATTATCTTGCATATTCCTGTTGATATATGCGTTGTTGCACAACTTGCTGATTTTGGAAACTTGGGGATGTCGTTGTTTGACTATGGCTAGGACGTGGTTCTAGTAGGGGGGATTGTCCCTCTATATGGTCTAGTGCGCACATAGGGAGGTTACCCATGGGCTAGTAACCCTAAAGTAACTATCTTGTCGGTCTGACCCGGCGTGACGTCCGAGTATCCACTTTGTTTGATTTCGTATTTCATTTTCAAGTTGATAACTAGATGATGTTGTAACTTGTTGTTTCTTAATTGTCATTCCATTTTAAGTTACAAGATGTTAACTTTGCGAAATTGTGTTTTATGCGTTGTATTGGAAGTTCCAATGTTGGTTAAATTGCATCGATATTGAAAATCGTGTTTTGACGTTCTAATAAGGCTTAGGATTGATCCTATTGATTCATTTATAACTTAGACGTTAGGTGGCATGACCCACTTCTGTTGTTTTCGTGCTTTAGATTTCAAGCTGATAGCTTTAAGAAATTGTATTTTATTGCCTTGTATAATATGCTTTTATGTGGTTAGATTGCATTGAAGTTGTAAATTGAGTTTTGATTGTTCAGCATGGCCTAGGATGATTCCTTAGACTTATTTAGAACATAGACGTTAGGTGACATGATCACTTTAGTTGTTTCTGTATTCGAGATTGCAAGTTAATACCTTTAAGAACCTATATCTTGTTGCTTTGTATAACGTGCTTCCATATTGTTTAAATGGCATAGATGATGTGATTTATGATAGAAACACTCTAAGGTAGCTTAGGATGCTCCCTGAGTCTCATTTCGATATAGACGTTAGGTGGCATGAACCCCTTTAACATGTTTCACCTTAAGGTGATAAATTTGTAAAATGCTAGGTCGATGCATGCTCATCTCTTACGAGTAGCTTTATGTTGCTCACCCCTACGATACTGGGGCATATATCAGGTACGAAGACTTGGTTCATGACGCCTAGCATTCCTTGGATGTCGTGTAGCTTTCAAGTTTCCATTTCATGCGAATGTTATCATGAAATGTCATTTGGTAGACTTATATGTCAAAATATGTATATTTGATTCCATGTATGTAATGTGTACTTAAGTACACTTCTTTCAATGTATTTGATATTTATGAGATGAGGCCGGAGGCCAATGAACATTATATTGTATTCTATGTACTTTTTAACTTCATGAAATATTGTGAAAATCTTGAAAAAATCGCAAGTCATTGCTTCACCATGGTTGCATCGGGTGTGGGAATTCCATTTTGATTCTTTCATAGGGTCTTATTAATCTTGTATGAAGTGTGGCCAAGGGCCAAACCGTCATTTGATCCCGTTTTGCATTTTTGGATTCCATGTTTTCCCTTCCAAGTCCATTTTTGCCTTTTTGCCCGTTGGGGGGTTGGATTTTGTATCGGCTATATTTTTAAGCCATGGACCATTGAAGCGCGTCTAAATAGGTAAGTTACGTTTGCGTGCATAGTCGTTTCCGGGCAAAACCTCATCGTTTGTGTTTTGAGCCTCTTGTGAATTCATTTCGCATTTTTTTTGCATATTCTGATCTAGGGGCATTATGGACCTTTTACCTTAGTTTTATTTTCTTCTTTTGCCATGGTCGATTAGAAAACGTGATTTTAGGGGGGGTTTCTTTTTCGTGTTTTTCCAGAAAAGGTCGTCTTAGTATCGGAAATCGCCTACGAAGTTCAGTTCTCAGTTTTCAAAATAGCAGCTTTTTGGACCTCCATGACCAGATTTCATGGAGGGGCATTTCGGGCATTCTACATTGCGTTTTTTTTTAATTCTCTCGCGAGTCACATAGGAAACTCATTTTTGAGGGGGGTTTCTTCTTTGTGTTTTTGCAAAAAAGTTCATCTAGGCCTCCAAATTCAGCCTCTGTTCTGTCTTTTTTCTGAAAAAAATCACATAGCAGCTTTTGGGCTGCTGCTGGCAGCCATGTGTGCACTGGCGTGCATGGGCGCGCGCGGCGTGCATGGGCGCGCGCATGGGCGTGCGCATGGGGCTGTCGTGGCCCCTCGTCGGGCCGTTGCGACGTCAACTCTTCTTTTGGGCTTTTCTCCTTCGTCCGGACACCGATTCAATTGAATTTTTTTTTGAACTTGATTAATTTTTCGTTGTCTTTCCAATGGTGTGCTTAGTTGCACCCAGTTCTTCCTGAATAATTACCAGTTTACCCTTTTGCCTTAAGTGTTCGTTTTTCTTCGTCATGCCGTTTCTCCTTCGTCCGGACTCCGAATCATGCGATTCTTGAGTCCATCTTGATTAGTTTTTCGTTGTCCTTCCAGCGGTGTGCTCGGTGGCACCCGAATCTACAGTTTTCAGAAATGACTATTTTGCCCCTGGGGGCTTATTTGTCATATTTTTGATCTTTTGCTTCCGCATCAGTTCTCATTGAGTTCCATGACCTCATGGAAGGTCACTTTGACTTCTTAGAGTCCTGTTTTCTGTTTTCGCTTCCGCATATCGGATCCGTTATCGGGTCAAATCTTCGGTTCATCACAGGACACGCTGGCCTAAAAACCAGGGTCGTCACATGGATAAACTCATCAGATAGCAAAATGGGATAATCAGTGCACAGTGGACATGTAAGTGTAGATGGGATAAATAGATAAAGAAATAAGAGAGGTATAAGGGTGGTCCTGAAAATTGGGTAGCACTCTCTCACTGAAGTCACTGTAATGCACCTGATGGAATAAAAAGGACAGATGTATCAATAAAAACATACGATATCCATTATAGTTAAAAATAACAATAAAGTGCAATACATCCAGTGTCAAAGCCGACAGACCCGGCTGCAAAAATAATAGTAGCACAAGTGTAGCGGACACATAACATAGATAGAGAGCATAAAAAGATAAAGAGATTGGGAGTCTCAGGCAGAGGGAGCTCCGCGGATCTCCCTGGCTAAGTCATCAATTGCAGTCAAGATCTTCGTACGGAGGCAAGAAATGTCAGCTCGAATAGCAGCCATCAATTCAGATGAATGGTACTAATGTTAGCTCTAAGGGCAACCAGCATATCCTCCAAACTCTGAAGGTGCTCCTCTAAGCGACATATCTGATCATGAGCCTCAGGTGTGGCTGAAGTGGAAGAATTATCATTCTTAGTCATGGTCTGCAAAAAGGAAATCTTGCAATGGGATTAAGTGCTAGAATAATGAATTAAAGGCACAATAGAAACATGTTTGTCAGATAGGATAAACAAAACATATATAATATAAATCTATGCAAGTGATAGGATGTGAAGTATGCCAAGCAATATAAGAATGAAATGCATCCAATGTGGAATATCACAGGCATTGGGCATAGATATGATAGCATGAAGTGAATACAAGATGAATGAAGTGTGGGAGTGAGATCTGTGAAATTCGATCGATCAGAAAAAGAAGTGAGATCGATCACAAAAGTTGGATCGATCGAAAATAAGTGAGATCGATCTCACTGATTCGATCGATCCAAGACATAAGTTTGATCGATCGAACTATGTTCTGTGAAAAACGAAAAGTCACAGATCTGTGATTGTGGGAGCACGTGACCCACACGAACATGTTCGAGGGCCCATCAACACAACAAGTATCAATCCCAATCACCTAGAATGGCTCACATTCCCAAAAATCAAAGTAATTCATTACAATGGATATGGCATAAAGATGAATATGGACATATAGACATGAAAAGCTTAAAACTTCATCCATGGCCAATAATCATCATGGATAGTGGAAGTGGATCAAACACTTAAAGCATACTGTTAACAAATCGAGGTGTGAAACAATAATGGGTTCTCGAATCTTACCTTGAAACAAAGAAAGGAGAGATGGAGAGATGAAATGTGAAGAGGAAGAAGATCCGAGAAGAGGGAGAGATCGACACCTGGTTCACTATGGAGATCTCGCCGGAGATGAAGGAGATGGGCGAGGTTAAGGCAATGTAGGAACTAGGGTTTGGAAATGGGGAAGAATGGGATCTTATCCTCTATTTAAAAACTGTCGCACATGAGTTCGATCGATCGAACTAGAATCTCAGATCGATCGAACTTTTTTTTTTTTTGACTAAACAAGAAAATAAAATAATGAAAATATTTTTTGGATTTTTGAAATTTGAAAAGTCAAAACAAAGTCAAACAATGAAATGGAGAATTGAGATCGATTAGAACAAGAGTTCGATCGATCAGACAGAGAGCAAAAATATGCAGGTTTTTGGTTCAAAAATTTGGCTAAGTACTGGAACTTGAAGATTGATCGAACTTGGAAGTTGGATCGATCGAAGAACTTCAGATCGATCTTGGAGTGTTTCAATCGATCAGACAGAGAGCAAAAATATGCAGGTGGATACAGGCTCAAAATTTTTCAAAGTGTTAAATCATGAGATCGATCGAACTTGGAAGTTAGATCGATCGAAGGTCTCTTGATCGATCTGAGAGTTGGTTCGAACGATGGGACAGAGAGGTGATTTGGATGCAGGTTTCTGCAGGTCGAAAATTTTTCTAAGTGTTGGATGCAGAGAGGAGTTCGATCGATCAAACTCAGGTTTGAGATTGATCGAACTATGCAGAATGCTCAATAATGACATGAAAGCTCCTGCAATCCTCACCAAAGTTCCTTTCAATGCATATGAGAACCAAAAACAAGTATCTAGACTTTGCTTGAAATGAAATGAAAGATAGAAATGAGGGAGGAATAGGGTTTTGACGCCCTAAGAATGCCTTTGCTAGTCTTTAACGTCTCTAGCAAGACGTTGGGCTCTTTTAGCCTGGATCAAAGATCTTGTTATGCATTCTCTCCTTATTGGGGTGATGAATGGTTCTTTGAACTTTTCCCAACAAATGGTTCTTTGAAGAACTTGTTGGTTTAAGCTCAAAAGGAGCTCTTGGTTCCTTGTCAATGCAATCTTTTATGTGCTCATACACCGGGTCAACTAGATGTGCAGCTTCAAAATGTCTTTGAAAGACTTGACCCTCTATGTAAGGTTTCAATCTTTAACCATTAACTTTGAAAATGTTGCCCTTCTTCAAGTTTTTTATTTCAACCGCCCCATGAGGTGCAACAGAGATGATTTCATAAGGACCTTCCCATTTGGTTCTCAATTTCCCCGGAAAGAGTTTCAGTCTAGAGTTGAAAAGCCAAGCTTTTTGACCGGGTTCCAAAGACTTTTTCACAATATGCTTATCATGAAAGGCTTTGGTTCATTCTTTGTAGATTTTGGCATTATCATAAGCATTGTGTCTCAACTCTTTTAACTCACTCAATTGGAGTAACCTATTCTCTCCGGCTTTATCAAGGTTAAAATTGAGCTTTTTAACTGCCCATAAGGCTTTATGCTCTAGCTCAACCAGAAGATGGCAAGGCTTTCCATATACAAGTCTAGAAGGAGACATACCAATGGGAGTCTTGTATGCCGTCCGATAAGCCCACAAAGCATCATTTAGCTTTCTTGACCAATCCTTCCGAGTGGTGTTAACCGTTTTCTCAAGAATATGCTTAATTTCCTGGTTAGACACTTTAACTTGCCCCTTGTTTGGGGATGGTAGGGAGTGGCTACCTTATGAGTGACGGAGTACTTAAGAAATAAGTGCCTCAAGAATTGATTGCAAGAATGTTTTCCCCCATCACTTATTATAGCTCTTGGCATACCAAAATGAGCAAAGATATTAGATTTGATGAATTGAATGACCACGGAGTGGTCATTCATTTTGGTAGCACATGCTTCCACCCATTTGGAAACATATTCAACAGCAAGAAGAATGTATTGAAAACCATAGGACATAAGAAATAGACCCATAAAATCAATGCCCCATATATCAAAGATCTTAACAACAAGTATATTAGTCAAAGGCATCATATCTCTTCGAGACATTGTTCCCATCTTTTGACATCTCTCACATGATTTGCAAAAATTGTAGGCATCTCTATGAATAGTGGGCCAAAAGAGCCCACTTTGAAGAACCTTCAAGGCGGTCTTCTTTGCACTAAAATGCCCACCACATGCAAAAGTGTGACAAAACACTAGGACACTTGGAATTTCACTCTCTGGAATGTATCTTCTCACAATTTGATCCAGACAATATCGGTATAAGATAGGGTCTTCCCAATAGTAATTCTGGATGTTGGCAAAGAAACGATTCTTTTCGTTCTTCGACCAAGAAGTTGGTAGCTTGCCTACTGCCAAATAATTCACAATGTCGGCAAACCAAGGCATTTTTCCACTAGAAATTTGAAAGAGTTGTTCATCCAGAAAAGAGTCGCAGATTGGTAGACTGGGAAAAGGCTTTATCGATAACCTAGAAAGATGATCGGCAACCACATTTTCGATGCCTTTTTTGTCCTTGATTTCAAAATCAAATTCCTGAAGAAGCAAAATCCATCTTATTAGCCTAGGTTTTGTTTCCCTTTTTGTCAATAGATGCCTCAAGGTGGCATGATCAGAATAAACGATAACCTTGGACCCTAAGAGATAGGAATGAAATTTATCAAGAGCATATACTACGGTAAGTAATTCTTTCTCGGTAATGGAGTAATTCAATTGAGCTCCAGAGAAAGTTTTACTTGCATAGTATATGGCACAAGGAAGCTTACCCACTCTTTGTCCCAAAACTGCCCCCATGGCATAATCAGAAGCATCACACATGATTTCAAATGGCAATGACCAATTGGGAGGTTGTATGATAGGAGCAGATGATAATAATTCACGCAATTTATGAAAAGCGTCTAGGCATGCTTGATCAAAGACGAAGAGAGTTTCCTTGGCAAGAAGATTGCACAAGGGCCGAGCAATTTTGCTAAAGTCTTTGATAAAACGGCGGTAAAAGCCAGCATGACCTAGGAAGGAGTGAACCTCTCTCATCGTTGAAGGTGGAGGCAATTCAGAAATAAGCTCGACCTTCGCTTTATCTACCTCTATTCCTCTCCTTGAGATAACGTGACCCAAAACAATACCTTCTTGAACCATGAAATGGCTCTTTTCCCAGCTAAGTACAAGGTTGGTTTCACAACATCTCTTAAGCACTAAATCTAAGTTTTTGAGGCATGCATCAAATGAGGACCCAAAAATAGAAAAATCATCCATGAAACTCTTCCACCATATCCGAGAAAATTGACATCATACACCTTTGGAATGTGGCGGGTGCATTTCACAAACCAAAAGGCATCCGTCTATAAGCAAATGTGCCGAATGGACATGTAAAGGTGGTTTTCTCTTGGTCTAGTGCGTCGAGGGCTACTTGATTGTACCTCGAATAGCCATCAAGGAAGCAATAATATTGTTGCCTGGCCAATCACTCTAGAATTTGATCAATGAATGGCAAAGGGAAGTGATCCTTTATAGTGGCGGCATTCAATTTGTGGTAATCAATGCATACACGCCATAAATTGGCGGTACGCTTAGAGATTTCCTCACTCTTTGCATTCTCAACCACCGTAATCCCCGATTTTTTAGGAACTACTTGAGTTGGACTCACCCATTTGCTATTGAAGATTAGGTAAATGATTCCAACATCTAAGAGTTTGACAACTTCCTTCTTAACTACTTCCTTTATGTTTGGATTAAGTCTCCTTTGGGCATCCCTAAAGGGTTTTACATCATCTTCCATAAGTATGCGATGCATACAAATAGAGGGGTTAATTCCCTTGAGATCCGCCACACTCTAACCTATGGGTTCCTTATGTTCTTTAAGCATACTTAAGAGAGCATCTTCTTGGTCTTTTTCAAGATTTGAAGAGATGATAACCGGAAGAGTCTCTTTTGGTCCTAAGAATGCATACTTGAGATTGGAAGGTAGAGTTTTAAGCTCAAAAATTGGTGGAGAGACTAAAGATGAGACCGGTGGAGTGCTAGAGAGTGGGGGAAGAGGTTCTATTGGAGTTTTCCAAGATGAAAAATCTAAGCTTGCAACAGATTCCATGAGATTGCTTACTTCATTCATTGAATTTTCATTATCAAATCCACAACTTCCATACATTTCAAGAAGGCAAGAGGCTAGAGGATCATCAGATAAAAGAGATGAAAGACTATCCTCAATTGGTTGTTTCATTAGTATCATTGGAATCGATTCCTCAACAACCTCATCTAACACATCTACAAGGCAACACTCGTCTTCATCCATGGGATGTCGACTTGCATGGAAAACATTAAGTTTGATCATCATATTGCCAAAAGAGAGGTCCATAATCCCGGATCTACAATTAATTGTTGCATTTGTGGTGGCAAGGAATGGTCTTCCCAAGATGATTGGGATGTGGTTAGAGGGATTAGCAACCGGTTCGGTATCAAGAACTACTAAATCAACCGGAAAGTAGAATTTATCCACTTTGACAAGAATGTCCTCAACCATGCCCCTAGGTGTTTTGACGGATCTATCGGCCATTTGAAGCACCACCGAGGTTAGCTTCAATTCATTCAACCCTAATTGGACATATACGGAGTAAGGAATCAAATTGACACTCGCACTTAAGTCAAGAAGAGCTCTACGAATTTCATGAGTTCCAATTACACAAGAAATAGTCAGAGCACCGGAATCTTTGAACTTAAGTGCAGTGTTTTGTTGAAGAATGGAGCTCACTTGCTCCGTGAGGAACACTTTTTTAGGGCTTGGTCCCTTGCACTTCCTCTTTTGTCTGCAAAGATCTTCCAAAAATTTGCATAAGGTGGAATTTGCTTAATGGCATCCAAAAGAGGAAGATTGATATTGATTTGCTTAAAAACTTCCATCATGTCATGTGTTTTCCCTTCTTGCCTCCCATGAGGTGAAGTTTCTTTTAAAGCATAAGGGAATGGAGCTTTTGGCTCACAAGACTTTGTAATTTGAGAGGATGATGGAGAAGCTTGGGAATTCTGGTTAGGAACATTTTCATTCAAATGAGTAGGAGTAGAATTGGAAATTGGATGGGTGACAACTTTAGGTTGCACCGATTCACTATCTTCCTTTGGTAACTCAACTCTATTGTCCACTATCTTACCACTTCTCAAGGTGGTGATGGCTTGCGCTTGAGCTTGGGAAGAATACCTCGATGTAGGGTTTGCTTCCACGCAAAATTGGGCCTTTGGATTCCTCTCGGGTTGACTAGGTAATTTCCCAATCTCTCTTGCATTCAATGCATTAGGTATGGTCCCAATTTGGGATTCAAGCTTTGATATAGATTGAGAGTGGGAACACAACAAGTTGGTATCCTTTTCTAAGCTACCCAAAGCCATCAAAACCTTGTCTTCAAATGTGGAATTACTAGAAAGTGCTTGAGGATAATGAAAGCCAACTTGGGAATCATACATTTGAGGATGTGAGAAGTCATTCATTCTTTGATGATGGAAAGAAGAAGAAACGAACCCTTGAGAACCTCCATTTCTTTTATGAGGTGGAATGTATTTTCTTTGAAGATTTTTAGCTTGATAAGGGCTTTCATTCCACAATGGAGCATATGCTTTTGAATAAGGGTGAGCAAATGTGGCATTAACTTGTTCAAAGTGTTCATTAACAACATGTCCATGTGGACAATTGAAAGTAGAATGCAAAACACTTGAATATGTCATGCAAGGCTCACAAAGATGAGTAGTATGATGAAAAGGAGATACATTGGTAGCGGTTTTTGATTCAACAAAAATTAATCAAGTTTTTGAGAAAGAGTTTAACCTCGGTTACAATTTCCCTTGAATTTTCAATTTGACACACTATTACACTTTTCTCTTTTTTAGTAAAACCATGGTCAAGCCGAGAAGTGTAATATTTGTACAAAGAATTTTCACTCATTTTTTCAAAGAGGTGCCAAATGTCATCTTTATGTTTTCCAAAATATGAACCCCCACATGAGGTATCAACTATGTCCTTTTGCATATCGGATAGGCTTTCATAGAAGTATTGGACAACTTGCCATTTTTGGAATACCATGGTGTGGACACTTTCTTAGTAAGTCATTCAATCTCTCCCAAGCCTCATGCAACAACTTTCCTTCCCTTTGAGAAAATTCTCTAATTGAAACACACATTACATTGGTCAAACTTACGGGGTAAATTTTTTTTAAAAACTCATTTTGCATTTGTGCCCAAGATGTTATTGAATTCACCCCTAGAGTATTGAACCAATGTTTTGCTTTATTTTTAAGTGTGAAAGGGAAGAGGAGTAATTTAAGAACTTCCTCCGGGACATCCATGTACCTCACGGTGGAACATAGTTCAAGAAATTCATTAAGATGCCTATATGGTTCTTCTTCATCCAAGCCATAAAAGAGTGGACACATTTGAATGGTCTCGGGCTTGATTTCATATTGATTAGTCTCAAAATTAGGCAACACAATGCAAGTGGGTGCATGGTATGCATGAAGATTATAATGATCACGAAGGACCATCGGAGGAATTGGAGCTTGAACTCCGGGGTCATGTTGATTAAGAGGTAGGGTATGCATGAAACGTGGGTCTAAGTAGCCAAGATTACCCTCTAGATTTTCCATGTGAATGTCTAGAATGAATGGTACAACAAGGTCTATACAACGCTACAAATGACACACAAATCACCACAAAACAAGCAAGCACTCCTCCTTCGCAACAAATCAACAATCAATAAACTTTCTCTACATACAATATTCCCATACTCCCATGCTTTGATAACAATGCAAAGAAAAGTAAATTGCCTCCACGCGGGCCGACAATTTATCTAAGAATTTAAAAACAAACCTCCACGCGGGCCAACGATTTAACTAAGGGATTGAGTAAGAAAGTCTCACAAAGGTCCTTTATCACTTCAACTCCAAATTTAAAGCTTAGCTTAGCAAATTTTTTTTATTTATTTTTAGCACTTTTCCTTTCTTGCTTAGCTCCTTTCCTTAATGGCTCCTTTACTTGCCTCCTAACTCAATGCTCATTGTCAAAGATGAACAAACACAATAAGTAATCTAAAGGAAAAACAAAGTAAAGACTCGATCAAAAGAGTACTAATTCCTAATTGATTCCACAAATACGATGTTGCCTATTCCCCGGCAACGGCGTCAAAATTTGACGGGACAATGGCCGTTCCTTCACGCCAAATTGATGTAGTGAATGTGCAGTTCAAGAAAAGTCTTTGGGGTCAAATTTAAATTTATAAAAACCACTACTAACACTACTATTAAAGTAGCAAGGGTGAGTAGGGATCGTCCCAAGGGATTGGAGTCATACTTGATTGTGGAATCATAATTAGGGTTAGTAGGTCGAGTAATCAAACAAATGGTTGGTTGGTTAATTAAACTAGAGAGCAACTAAATTAAACTAAATTAAAGAGTAAGTAAGAGAGAGAGAAATCTTTGGGTCTAGAGGTCACCACCAAGCAATGCTTTTCTACACTTCTAACTAGTGACTAATGAGGGTAAAGTATGTTGCAATAATGGTGTGTGTGTGTTTGGTTGATTCAATTAGCAAGGGTGACCAATTAAGCATACATTGTCTAATCAACATGTGAAAAGCACAATATGTCTAGCAATTAAGTATATATTGTCTAAATAGCATGGGAAAAGCACAACATATCTAGCAAGTCATTAATCCTTTCATTAAGCTCACAAGCCAAATACACCATAAGGTTAGAGACATATGCTACTTGCATTCAAAAGTATGGAACATCAAACAACTAGCATTGATTGTCCTCTCATCTAACAATTATGCTATCACTACACTATAATTAAACAAATGACATGAAATTAAACTAACTAAGCTAAGGGAGAGGCATAATCCATCAAGAAATGAGTATGAACCATTTAGAAAATCACAAGAGCATTCTTTTAAGCACAATGTTTTGACAATCTCCAAATCTATAGCATTAATACACATAAACATGCATCTATAACACAAAATCTAGAGACAAACACATGAACATCTATTCTAGCATAAATAGACATATTGATAGAATGAAATGATTGATTGGAAGCATTAAACCACATAAATCATTGAATAAACAAGATCTATATGTATAAGAGTGTCAAAACATTAATTACAACACTAATCCATCAATAATACACAAGATTAAGATATAGAAAGCATGCTTGGGGCTAACTCTAGCCCCAAGAGGATGTCTAACCACTCATGGTGATGATGCTCCAACCCTCAAGGGCTAATTCCATGGTTGAAATCTGCTCCTTGTTGACGAAGAGTCTCTAATGGTGTTTCTAGCCTCCTCCTCCTCCTCTAAACTTCCTCTCCAAGAGATGATATGAAAATAATGTTGGCTCCCTTTGTAAAAAGCAATCCTTATCCTTATATAGGTAGGTCAAAATGATATCCAAAATGAGCTGGGGTCGTGTACACAATATTCCCTAATGATTGGATAAAGGACAACTTTCAATGAGATGGAATTTTAATTTTTTCGCACTGGAAGAAGTTTGATCGATCGAACCTTGAACTTGGATCGATCGAATTGGCTGAGATCTATCGAACTTAGGCTGGATCGATCCAACTAGCTGAGCTTTTTGGGAAAAGACAAATCCGAGATATTTTGGGAGATATTTATGGGAAAAGGACAAAAGTGGTTAGTGGGTGGTACAGCTGTGTATAAGATCAATCATTTGAATAAGGACAAAAATGTTCGATTGATCGAAGGATGGTGTTGGATCGATCGAACTTTTGGACTTTATGCTTTTTGGTCTGGGCTTGGATCTATCTTGAAGTGCTAATATCGATCATTGTTCGATCGATCGAACCTTGAACTTGGATCGATTGAACTTTGCTGCTTCCCACTTTTGGCTTCATTTGCTTCATTCTTTTTCCACTTTGCTCTTTTCTTTGTTTAATTCCAGAATTGCTTCAATTAACCTCTTATTTGGCTGAGTTAGCTTATTTTCGGGATAAGTGCCTCAAAATGGAAATAATACGAAATCAATCTAAAATGGTAAAGTAAAATAGATAAAGGTACTAAAATACCTAAGCTTAAGGGGTTTAAATACACCCTTTTCAGCGCTTATCTGTATATCAATTATAAACCCATCCCAAAGTAGGGGTTGAGTTGGAATGACATAATTTATAACAAGGCAGAGTAGGATTTAGCTAACTCCGCCTTGTTGCCATCCCTAAGCAGAGTTTGAAAAATGATAAAAATAAATAAAAATAAAATATATATAAATAAATAATTAGAAGCCTAATTGGTTTAGTTTTATAAAGGTTAGTTTACCTTTCTCATGATTGAAAGATCTTTAAAATTCTCTATGAAAAGGAGTTCAAAAGGGGTCTAATTCAGATAGTGGTTTTTGTAGTTCATTGAAAACTATTTATTTTTATTTTTATTTTTATTTTTCAAAAATTACTTTAAGAAGACTAAACCAAATAAGCTACAGATCTAAATCACATATAGCGGGATCGAGAGCGGGAGCGGGAGCAAAAACGCAAGAGTGGGAAATCCCAAAAAATCTTAGAGCGGGAGTGGCGCGTTATAAACTTATAAAATATTCATTTATTATAATAAATATATGTTTTAAATAAATTTCATGCAAATAAAAAGATAGAATAATGAATCAAATATAAGTCCATTTCAATCAAAATAACGTGCTTTATAAAAATGCATAAATTAATCAAACATGACAATCAAACAAGCTGTTTATAAAAACAAAAACATATAGTGAATAGGGGTATAACAAAAAAAAAAAAATTACTTCCAAACATAACTGCATAACAACAAATAATAATAATAATAATAATAATAATATATAATGAATTTCATTAATTTTTATACATTTAACCTACTTTAAGCTCTCAAGATGACAATCATTGTCTTTGAAATAACAATGTTCAAAATCAAAAGAAAAAGATAACAATACTTCAGTTTGCAAATTCTACTACTAAACTTTAAAACAGACATGAAATATCCAAACTGCCAAACCCAAAAGCATGTTAGAGACTATTTTGCTGCAATCTAGTTGATCCGTGGCCTCTTGCCTCAGGAAATTTCCTCTCTATGGCTTGTTTGAGACATGTTAACCCCTTAAGTGGATGGCAAAGAAGTACTAGATGTTGCATTATCTAAAGAAGTATTATTTTGTTGCTCCCTTTTATCGATACTTTCTAAATCATTATCCAAATCACCTACATAAGCAAAATCATCCAAGAATATGAAAAGTTAATATTCCTTCCTTTATTTCATTACTAATAAATATTTGAAGGAAAGTATTATTAAATTTAAACTCTATTATTATATTATTTGACCTATAAAGGATAGAGTTTATTTAATTAAATTAAATTGGTTACTTTTTGACATAATTAACCTTATTTGGTATGTTTCAGTTGGGGGTAAAATTGAAATTTCTTAAGATTTACATTAAATCCATAAATTTATTTTCCAAAGTCGTCGAATTCTTGAATAGAATACGCGTTTTTTCCTTACACAATTTGTCAAATTGAATATTAAAAACGGGCAAATTCTTAAATTAAATTCGCGAATTCAAAATTATGAATTCACAAATTTAAAAACATAAGAGTGTGAATTTTTAGCAAATTCACTCTCAAAACGCCAATTTGTGTGCGGAGCAACGGAACACCAGTGGTTTGAGCGAATTATGTGAGTTAGCTCTAGATAATGTGGAACTAGCAATAGACAAAAGCCTTGGGAAAAAAATTGTTAATAACCAATTCAACACCACCACAATAAGAATAAAAAACCACTAACATAGTAAGAATCAAATTTGTCATCCTCTACTTCTTACTTAACCATCTTGGTTACTCTAACTGGTCTATAAATAAGGATCTCATAGACCAAATATATCAAAAAACAACAATCAGTAAAAATGGGGGAGTTTCTTAATGAAACAAACCTATGGAAATTAAATCAAGTCACTTTATGATAATAACTGTCAATAAAAATGTCTCTACTCATTCAATAGGTGGCATAATAAAATTATGACAAGTGTTTCAAATTTTATAAAATATAAAATATAACAATAATAGAACCAGAACGTATTTGATCCATTTTAATCGAGTTAATCACATCTTTCTCTTCATATATATCTATGCACACACTTGCACATACATATGTACAAAATTAGATTTTAAAGTGGAGAAAAATAAGAATAAAGCTTCCTACAACAATACCTTCTGTGGACATGAGATATGCCACATCATTAAAAGTCAAATCAAGCTGAAACCACCTCAGTGTTGGCTTCAAAAATAAAATAATTAAAGGACAAAAGTGGTCAACACTTGGTCGATAAAAGAACTTCAGCCAACTCAGCAAAAGTGATAACAAGTAGTCGATAAGCCTATAAGCATGGGACCCTTAATTAGTTGATCGATGGGCTAGAACCTCAATCCAACCAGGCCATCACTGTCGAGCGATGGGCCCAAAACCTCAATCCGACCAGGCCATATACCGTCGATCGATCGGCTCAGAACCTCGATTCGGCTAAGCCACAAATCGTCGATCGATTGGCCTAGAACCTCGATCTGACCAAGCCACAAACTATAGATCGATGGCCCATAACCTCAATCTGACCAAGCCAAAGTCGATCGATGGGCCTTGAACCTCAATCCGACCAAGCCACAAACCTTCGATCGATAAACCCAGAACTTTGATTTGATCAAGACACAAGTTGTTGACCAACGAGCCTAGGACCTCGATAGGCCACATCCATTCGATGAAACCAACAATGAAGAGTAGTGGTAGGACTTTTCGAAGCCATTGGGAATGCCGAAGGGATTTTGGAATGGAGGCCTAGAGAATCAGCTTTGAGTCTTGCTAGGGCAGACCCAATTTGAGGAGAAAAAACGAAAGACAGGCTGGAGTAAGGACAGAGACCCTTACAACCACCATAAGTTTAGGTCATTCAAGGAAGGTACGTACACCTGGCAACAGATCTGGAAATGTCGAGATTAGGGCATCATGAGCCATAAATGGACATAGGCCCTGACTAACTTTATCCATAGGCACAATGGATATGTACAACCTAGATGACCTAGGGCTATAAAGAGGTGGCTGACGAAAAAGGATGAAGAGGAAGAAATCGGGCTCTGTCAGACTCCAGACTTTGTTCTTCTCTACCATCATTTTCAATTCTTAGATTGGGCCGATTTTCCCTCCCTCAATCCGCTCTTCGGTCTGTATTCCTCATATTGTTTTAGTGATATTCCCGGATACATTCTCTTCTTTAGTTTGACTCGAAAATCAAGTATGTACACCTTCCAAAAACAAGATCTTCCAAAAACAATACATTATTTTTGTTCTTTGGAAATAAAAGATCAAAATTTGGGTTCTAACATAGCTATACAAATATAAATATATATACACGATGTATAAACAAACAAAAATTATGCTATTAAAATACCCATTCACCTCCACTTCCAAAGTAATCCTCATTCTCACTACAACAATCTTAAGTTGGACGAGAGAAGCGGACTTCGGGAATATTATCTTGTGAATGCATCTCCACCAAATCAAAATACTCATCTACCTAATATCTTCATCCACATGGTGGCTGTCTCATTGTCAACACGCAAAACTACACACATGCGGACGCCTGACTACTTGCATATGCTGTGGGTCTCATTGCATATGTCAGCAGGTTTCTTGTGTTGAGTCTCATTGCATATGTCAGGAGCTTTCTTGTGGTGGGTCACATTGCATATGTCAGCAGGTCTCATTGCATATGTGTCGTTTTGTAGCTCGAAAAAAAAAAAAAAAAATAGGGCCTGTATGGTTTCTAACTAAGAAAATAATACAAAAATTTCTGTTTGATTCAGTCTTTATAAAACTGTTTTTTGAAAACTCTGTTATGAAAATATCTATTTTTAAAAAATTATAAAAGATTATTCCCTACTATTCTCTGAGAACAGTTAACTTTTCTCTGAATTTTCCAGAATTAAAAACTAAACAAGCTCTAAAGGCTCTGGTTTGGTTTTATAAGAATAGTTTTTCCTGTCATGATTGATGGATTATTCTCTACGGAAAGGAATTAAAAAAGAAGGGGCCTAATTTAGAGAAAGATTTTTGAAGGTCATGGAAAACTATTTTTTTTTCAAAATTATTTTCATAAAAATAAGCTAAATAAGCTTTACGTAAATAAATTTTACGTAAGGAACTCGGAATCAACAATAGCCTTTGAAAAAATTGCAAATAACCATTTCAATACCACCACATAGAGAATAAATCAACCAGTAATATAATAAATCCTCCCCTCCAATGGTGTCAAAGCTACACTAGCCACAACCCATCACACTGTCAAGTCTATTCGGGCACCAAACGTCTAGGTTATGCCCATCCCATAGGTTTGACGTGGGTGGCTTCGCTCATGCCGGAAATGAGGATATGTACTTGAAGTCATTCAGAGCCAATGGCTCAAGAACTCTATTTGAACTCGTTCAGAAGTACAAAAACTATGGCTTATTTTACTCCATGTTAAATTACGTTTGTCATTAGTTTTTAATGATATTCAATTTGTGCTGTTAAATACACTTAATTAGATAAATGATTAATCGATTCAAAATTAAGTGTTGAATTGCATCATCAAATAACACCCAATGTTAAACAAGCCTCTTCGAGATATAATTAGTGTCCGAACATTATAAGTACGTTTCATTTTTGTTCAGTAATCCACTTAATCATCATGCATTTGCACTAGACCGGATTTTATATATATATATATATATATATATATATGTTATTACACCGTAACACGATAATATATACCCAAAGCAAGAAGATTAAGTGAAAAAGTATAAAAGAATTAATGGCAAATTAATTTTTTTTCTATATATGAAAATTAAAAGAAAAAAGGAAAATGGAAAATGAAAAACTCACGAAATTTGTTAAATTGGAATATGCTCGCATGGGAGGAGATCCTGTCATGATCTTGTAATAAGATCACTTTGGCAAGAAATATACTCGCACCTCCACTTATCTTTATGAGAAATTGAACTCTTAATATTTTACTTTGAAATGCAAAATAGTATCAAAACTTTAAAACTCAGTCTCACAAGTTGCATGGGAACAATGAATGCGAATGGTCACGTTATTGATTTGCAATTAAAAAAAAACAATGACACTGGGCTACGCTGCCATCCAATCCAAAAGGATTACTTCATTAAGCATGTGACATTTCAAGACCTTCTCCATTCGGATCCTGCGTGTGACAAGAACCTTTAAGGCTGACTCTCCTCCTCCTTCTTGGTATTGTTTAGTAGAGTATGTGGGAGTTTTTCACGTATGGAAATTAAATCAAGTCACTTTATGATAATAACTGCCAATAATTTTTGATAGACAATACTTGCCTACTCAAGAAGAAGTATCTACAGGCTCAATAGGTGGCATAATAAAATTATGATAAGTTTTTGAAATTTTATAAAATATAAAATATAACAAATATAGAACGAGAACGTATTTGATCCATTTTAATTGAGTTAACCACATCTTTCTCTCCATATATACCTACACACACCTTTGCACATACATATGTACAAAATTTGCTTTTAAAGTAAAGAGAAATTAGGATCAAGCTTCCTAAAACAATACCTTCTGTGGACATGAGATATGCCACGTCATCAAAAGTCAAATTAAGCTAACGCCACCTCAGTGTTGGCTTCAAAAATAAAATAATAAAAGGACAAAAGTGGTCAACACTTGGTCGATATAAGAACTCCATCCAGCTCAACAAAAGCGATAATAGCTAGTCGATATGCCCATAAGCATGGCACCCTCAATCAGTTGATCGATGGGCCCAGAACCTCGATCCAACCAAGCCAAAAACCGTCTATCAATGGCCCAGAACCTCGATCCAAACAAGCCATAAACCGTCGATCGATGGGCCGAGAACCTCGATCCGACCATGTCACAAACCGTCAATTAGTGGGTCCAGAACCTCAATCTGACCAAGCCACAAACTATTGATCGATGGACCCAAAACCTCGATCCGACCAAGCTATAGCCACAGTCGATCAATGGGCCCAATAATGAAGAGTAGTGGTAGGACTCTTCGAAGCTATTGGGAATGCCGAAGGGATTTTGGAATGGAGGATTGAGAATCAACTTTGAGCCTTGCTAGGTAGACCTAATTTGAGGAGAAAACACAAAAGACAGGCTAGAGTAAGGATAGAGACCCTTAAAGCCACCATTGTTTAGGTAATTTAAGGAAGGTGTGTACACCTAGCAACAGATTCGGAAAAAGTTTGGATTACGGCATCATGAGTCGTAAATGGACGTGGGCCCTGACTGACTTTATCCATAGGCCCAATGGATACAACCTAGATGACCTAGGGTTATAAAAAGGTGGCTGACGAAAAAGGATGAGAGGAAGAAATTAGGCTTTGTCAAACTTTAGACTTCGTTCTTATCTACCATTGTTTTCAATTCTTAGATTGGGCTAATTTTCCCTCCCCCAACCCACTCTTCTGTATTACTCATATTGTTTTAGTGATATTCCCAGATACATTCTCTTCTTTAGTTTGACTCGAAAATCAGGTACTTACACCTTCCAAAAACAAGATTTTCTTAAAATAATACATTGTTTTTGTTCTTCAAAATCGAAAGATCAAAATTTGGGTTCCACCATAACTGTACAAATATAAATACATATACATACATACATACATATATATATATATTTATAAACATACAAAAATCATGTTATTAATTAAAATACCGATTCACCTCCACTTCCAAAGTAATCCTCATTCTCACTGCAACAATCCTAAGGTGGACGAGAAAAGAGCAAGAATTTATTATTATTATTATATTTTAAGCACAAACCAGAAGCATTATATGATTCTAGCAATGGTTCTCTATATCAATCACATATATATTCTCCACTTTGAGAAGGTAGAGAGTAAACTAGCCCCTCAAAACACTATTGCTAGATCTCGATCAATTCAATTTTTTTTTTGGTAATGCCCAGACACATATTCTGATATTTATAGGGATTGCATATAGTATACTAGAGGCCTTTGATTTGTATAAGATCGGATGGTGTACTATCGAAGCTAGAATAGCACAATCAGAAAATTTTGTTATATCATATTAGAAATGAGGTAAAATTGTGATTCTATTTTTGTTATACATATATTTTATAAATTTTAGGACACTTGTCATAATTTTATTGTGCCACTTACCTAGTCAGGAGAGATTCTTTACTCATCAGAGAGTAGACAAGTATTGTCCATTTTTAATTGCTGCTATCTTCTACAATAATTCTTTAAAAACAACCCCTCAATCTCTGGTTATGCAAAGGAGATACGGACCTTTAAATAAAAACACACACACACACGCAAAAAGAAAAATGAAAAAAGCCAGTCCACGCTGAACCTAGCTAGCTCACACAATAGTGACTGCTCGATTATTCTCTGGCACACAGTCTCCAAAACTTTATTATGACTTTCATTATGTCTACCATGTTTCACTTTTAATAAGAATGTTTTCTCATGTTAGCTGGAACACAAATATAATTGAAGGATGAAATCTTCGAACAAATCCTTCACAATTATTTTCATACCGCGCATTCTTGAAATGTCTATTACCATATTAAGAATCGATTCTTAGATTAGTTGGAACACAATTCCCATAATGGAATGTTGAAATCATCGGACAAATCCTTCAATCCTCGCTGTGTTAATTGTTAAGAGGTCCACGAGATACTTCATGCATGAAAGTAAAACGAAACCTCTTTGGCTTAGGAGTTAGGAGTTGGCTAGCTTGGTCAATCCCTAAGTCTATAGTTTGACGATTGGTGAAGAGAAGAGGGTAGGCTCTGTTTGTTTGGACCATTTTTTTTTTTCAACTTAAATATATATATATATATATTATTTTTATTTTTTAGTATTTGACAGAGATCTAGATCGAAGTTGAGGTCGACTCTGTCAGGTTGGACATATAAATAACTTGTTGAAAGTTGATGTGATAATTATTTGTAGTTATATTTCAATAAAAAAAATTTATTTTGTAAACATCTTACTTAAATTTTTGACAACCAACCAGGGGCGGAGCCAGGATTGCAAAGTAGGGAGGGCTAAAAATAACTAGACCCATGATTGCTTAGTGTGTCATCCATACTTTAAATATATAATTATCATGTATCAGTTATTCAATTAAACCTAATAATCTACAACCTTCTAACACATTTACACTTCCAAACTCTAATGTATTTTCACAGTTAAGAATCCATTGAAGTTTGCTTCATACAAGTATTAAAACAAACAATTACAAGAATGTAAGATATATATGTTTCTTATCAATAAATTCACATTAGAAAGTAAGACCTATGTGCTCCGCCCCTGACTAGTTATTAATCAATTATATAATAAATTACCCAATTTAACAAGAAATTATCAAGTCAGCGCCCCCCCCCCCCCCCCCCTTTTTTTTTTGCAAAAATAAAATTCAATATTTCACTAGATTAACAATAATAATCCATGATATCCATACACCTATGGCTTAGTACCTTACGCACGAAGAGTTTAGGTCTTCTTCAATAGACTAACAATGTGTTATTATATTTTATTATGATTTATTTTGTGATCGGACATGTCCATGGTTCGTGGGCTTGCTCATATTTAAGGCTTGACCTTTGTAAATTTTATAACTCTTTTTATTTATAGAAATACTATGGATTGGGCCGGGCTGATAGGAAGAGGAATAGTAGTATATAGACTTATAGGAACAATAGTACTAATTTTTTTTTTTCAATTGGACCTAGGCTATAGCCCAGGTTAGTCCATTACTAGTTCCTCCCTTGCAACCAACCACCAAAAAATAAATAAATAAATATATATATATATATATATATATATATATATATATATATATTCTATAACATATTTTACATCCAAACAAATGGGAGTCCAAAGTGAAGCCTTTTTTTAAAAATTTAGTAAATTAACCTTTATTGATTACTTTATTTTCACCAAAATTTCTTCTTTTCCATAGATTAGTCGATTCATATTAATAATCCCAACTCATCTTTTTCCTTCGTTAATTAACTTTAACGTGTTGTAGCATACTGGATTCATATTTATAATTCATGTTGGCAAACTAAAACTTTTTTTATGAGCAACTAAATTTTCACACTTTAAAACCTCATTCTATCAACTCTTTAAACCGGAGAACTTTTTTTACTATATCCTAAAGACCTTGTTATTTTGTTGGAAGTGTCAATTAATATATTAATATTCAGTATCTAGTAATTTAAAAGTTGAGCCAGCTTATTTATCTAAACTCCATTTTAATGATCTAATTTTAACCCAATTTGAGTACAGTGGGCTATTTTTTCTTTTCTTTTTTTACTAAATAATAAAGATGGCATAACCCATCCTGCTTTTGCCCCTCAATTAAACGGAGTATGCTGGCCAAAGTTGGTACTTTTTCGTTTGCCGGAGTAGGGACATAGATGGTATATCAATTATAAACCCACCCAAAAGTAGGGATAGAGTTGGAATGACATAATTTATAATAGGGCGGAGTAGGATTTAGCTAACTCCGCCTTGTTGCCATCCCTAAGCAAAGTTTGAAAAATGATAAAAATAAATAAAAAATAATATATATATATATATATATATATAAATAAATAATTAGAAGCTTAATTGGTTTAGTTTTATAAAGGTTAGTTTACCTTTCTCATGATTGAAAGATCTTTAAAATTCTCTATGAAAGGAGTTCAAAAGGGGTCTAATTCAGATAGTGGTTTTTGTAGTTCATTGAAAACTATTTCTTTTTATTTTTAATTTTATTTTTCAAAAATTACTTTAAGAAGACTAAACCAAATAAGCTCCAGATCTAAATCACATATAGCTGGAGCGAGAGCGGGAGCAAAAACGCGAGAGTGGGAAATCCCAAAAAATCTTAAAGCGGGAGTGGCGCGTTTTAAACTTATAAAATATTCATTTATTATAATAAATGTATGTTTTAAATAAATTTCATGCAAATAAAATGATAGAATAATGAATCAAATATAAGTCCATTATAATCAAAATAATGTGCTTTATAAAAATGCATAATTTAATCAAACATGACAATCAAACAAGCTGTTTATAAAAACAGAAACATAATAGTGAATAAGGCATAACACAAGGAAAAATAATAATAATAAAATAAAATAAAATAAAAATAAATTTACTTCCAAACATAACTGTATAACAAATAATAATAATAATAATATATAATGAATTTCATTCATTTTTATACATTTAACCTATTTTAAGCTCTCAAAATGACAATCATTGTCTTTGAAATAACAATGTTCAAAAGCAAAAGGAAAAGATAACAATACTTCAATTTGCAAATTCTACTACTAAACTTTAAAACAGACATGAAATATCCAAACTTCCAAACCCAAAAGCAAAATGAGACTACAAAAACAAAATGTTAGAGACTATTTTGCAGCAATCTGGTTGATCCAAGGCCTCTTGCCTCAGGAAATTTCCTCTCTATGGCTTGTTTGAGACATGTTAACCCCTTGAGTGGATGGCAAAGAAGTACTAGATGTTGCATTATCTAAAGAAGCATTATTTTGTTGCTCCCTTTTATCGATACTTTCTAAATCATTATCCAAATCATCTACATAAGCAAAATCATCCAAGAATATGAAAAGTTAATATTCCTTCCTTTATTTCATTACTAATAAATATTTGAAGGAAAGTTAATATTCCTTCCTTTATTGATCTTTGTAATTGATCTCACAACTCTCGGTTTTATTTTTAAAAACATTTCCTTATTCGTTCAATCGATCGAACTGAGATTTCAGATCGATCAAACTTTGATGAACTCTCCTCAAAGTATTTTTTTGAAATTTTTGAAAAATGAAAAACTAAAATTAAAAATTAGAATTAAAATTAAAAATTGTAAAATAAAATAAAATAAAATAGAATAAAATATTTTTGGATTTTTTTTTTTTTGAATTTTTGAAAAATAAAATAAAATTAAAAATTAAAAATAAAAATAAAATTGAAAAATAGAAAATATTTTTGAATTGTTGAAAAATAAAAATATTTTTGGATTTTTGAAAATTAAAAGTCAAATAAAGTCAAATAATGAAATGGAGAACTGAGATCGATCAGAACAAGAGTTCGATCGATCAGAAAGAGGGCAAAAATATGCAAGTTTTTGGTTCAAAAATTTGGCTAAGTGTTGGAACTTGAAGATCGATCGAACTTTGAAGTTGGATCGATCGAAGAACTTCAGATCGATCTTGGAATGTTTTCGATTGATGAGACAGAGAGCTGAAATATGTAGGTTGATGCAGGCTCAAAATTTTTCTAAGTGTTAGATCATGAGATCGATCAAACTTTAAAGTTGGATCGATCGAAGGTCTCCTGATTGATCTAAGAATAAGTTCGAACGATGGGATAGAGAGGTGATTTGGATGCAGGTGGAAAATTTTTCTAAGTGTTGGATGCAGGTGTTTTCTAAGTGTTGGATGTAGGTGGAAGTTCGATTGATCGAACTCTCATTTGAGATCAATCGAACTTATGCAAAATGCTCAATCACAACATAAAAATTCATGCAATCCTAATTACAGTTCCTATCAATGCATATGAACCAAAAACAAGTATCTAGACTTCGCAAGAAACGAAATTTAAGATAAAAATGAGGGAGGAATAGGGTTTTGACACCCTACAAAATGTCATTGCTAATCTTTAACGTCTCTAGCAAGACATTGGGCTTTTTTAGCCCGGATCAAAGATCTTATAATGCATCCCCTCCTTGTTGGGGTGATAGATGCTTTGAACTCCACCCAACAAATGGTTCTTCGAAGAACTTATTGGATTAAGCTCAAACGAAACTTTTGTTCCCTTGTCAATGCAAGAACAATCTTTGGGCTTCCATGCCCTTTCAAAGCAAGAATTTGAAACAACACTTTTAGAATGGAAGATTGAAGATGATTCCTTTGAAGTTTTGGTCTTACACAAAAGCTCACTTCATTGACATTAAAGATTATGACATTTGTCTACAACATTAACCTCTCCTTCATATTTGTCAAATGAATTGGGTGTGGGATTAAAGATATTCAACTTCACCTTTATGTGGCCAAATGAGATCTTCATTATTCCTGTCCTACAATTGATGTTGGCATTAGTGGTTGCCAAGAAAGGACGGCCCAGGATAATGGGAATTTGGCTTTTAGGATTGGGGACCGGTTCCGTGTCAATGACAACGAAATCAACGGGAAAGAAGAATTTGTCATTCTTTATCAAAACATCCTCAATTATACCCCTAGGCTTCTTAATGTATCGGTCGGCAAGTTGTAAAACTACCGACGTCGGTTTCAATTCACCTATGCCCCATTTGATATAAACCGAGTATGGAAGAAGGTTAACACTTGCTCCTAAGTTAAGAAGCGCCCGATTAATGATATGATCACCAATAATGCATGAAGTGGTAGGTGAACTGGGGTCCTTAAACTTTGGCAAAGTGTTATGTTGTAAAATTGAGCTTACTTACTCGGTCAAAACCACTTTTCTTGGTACTTGGCTCTTGTTCTTTCACTTTTGGGTGCACAAGTCTTTCAAGAATTTGGCATAAGCCGGAATTTGCTTGATTGCATACAAAAGTGGAAGACTGACTTTCACTTGCCTAAACATTTCTATGATTTCATTGGTTTTTGCCTTTTGCTTGTCTTTTGAAATGGATCCTTTTAAGGCATCTGAAAATGGAACTTTTGGTTCAAAAATTTTTATCAGAATTTTTCTTTGAAGTCTCTTCAACACAAGAAGTTTTTAAATCATTTTGTTCAAATCATTTTTCAACAAAACATTTTCAAATTCATTTTTTTGCAAATCTTTCTTTAAATCATTTTCAAAATCATTTTTCAAATCACATTTTGAAGTTTTCTCATTCACAAGATCATGTATATGCAATGAATGAGGAATGGGATATGAAACGGGACGAGTGACAACTTGAGGTTGCACCGACTCACTCTCTTCATTCGATATTTCAACTTGATTGTCCACAATCCTACCACTCCGCAAGGTAGTCACCGCATTAACATGTTCAATGGTGTGGCCTTCCGATGAGGAATGGGTTTCCACAACACATTGTTGCTTAGGTGGGACATTAATAGACATCTTTCCCTTCTCTCTTGCATTAAGAGTGCTTGTTATTTTCCCTACTTGGGTTTCTAGCTTCGCAATAGATTGAGAATGAGAATGAAGCAATTGTGTGTTAGCCTCAAGAGTGTCGAAAACATTCAAAACTTTTTCTTCAAAGTATTTCCTTAGGAATAAGATTGGTTGGGAAAATGAGAATTAGTAAATTGATTCCCTTGTGATTAATAAGGTCTATAACCTTGGGATCCTTGGTTTTGAAATGGAGGTGGAATGTACTTCCCTTGAAAACCGTCTTGGGAAGGGTTTGAGCCCTCTCCTTGGTTTTTCCAAGAGAAATTCGGATGATTTCTCCAATTTGGATTATAATGAGTACCATAAGGATTGTTTCATTGGTTCATAAAAGCATAATTGACTTGTTCATTAGGTTCATTTTGCATTTGTTCGTGAGGACAATGAGAAGTAGAATGAAGAACACTAGAACAAGTCATACATGTTTCATTTGATGCATGATGAGAATGGTTAGGGAAGGAAGATACTTGGTTCGCCGAGTTTTGGTTAATCAAGAATTGATCAAACCTTTGAGATAAGGACTTCATTTCGGCGGCTATTTCATTTGAATGGTCGACTTGATGTAAGCCAACACTTTTCCTACCTTGTGAATTTCTACCATTCTTGGATGATAATGTTCTATGCATAGAATTTTCACTCATACTCTCATAAAGACGCCACACGTCATCCTCATGCCTATCAATGTATGAGCCACCCATGGAAGCATCAACCATGCCTTTGTAATTGTCCGATAAGCTCTCAAAGAAATATTAAACTAATTGCCATTTGGACATGTCATGATGTGGACACTTCCTAAGCAATTCATTAAAGCGTTCCCATGCCCCATGAAACGTTTCTCCATTCCCATGTGAAATTCTCGAATTGAGGTTCTCATGGCGTTGGTCTTAGAAACTGAATAGTACTTTTTCAAAAACCCTTGTTGCATTTCTGCCCAAGAAGTGATCGAAAAAGGCCTAAGATTGTTAAACCAATACTTTGCCTTATCTTTTAAGGTGAATGGAAAAAGTTTGAGTCTTAAAACCTCTTCTGGCATGTCCGTATATTTTACGGTGGAACATACTTCAAGAACCTCATCCAAATGCTTGTAAGGTTCTTCACTTGGAAGTCCATGATAGTTGGGAAGCATTTGAATGGTTTGTGGCTTAATTTCATAGTGATGTGCTCTAAATGGTGGCAATTGAATGCATGTGGGTGCATTATATTCATTAAGCACATAGTGATCTCTTAAAGCAAGTGGAGGATTAGTAATTTGAGGTGCAACATGGGCACCTTGATTTTGATATCCTTGAATGATGGGAGGTTGTGGAGCATACATTGGCCTTGGCATTCCAAATGGAATTTGGCCTTGTTGTTATTGTGGTTGGTGAATGAATGGCCTAGGTGTAATTCCCCTAATTTTAAAAAGGATATTCCTGGTAATTAATGGTATTTAATTTATTATTTAAGTGCATTTTATTTGATTATGTGTCATTATTATTATTTTTTTTTATTAGGTGCTTAATTGTTTTCTTTTGTGATGATTTCATTTATTTAAATGATATTTATTTTTTAGTTATTTGATTGGAATTACTTGTTAGTGTTTTAATTATTTAATTGGCATTAATGGTTTAAGTGTAATTGGTTTAGTTATTTGATTGGAATTACTTGTTAGTGTTTTAATTATTTAATTGGCATTAATGGTTTAAGTGTAATTGGTTTAATTATTCTATGTGTGTCTTATTTTATGTGTGTCTTATTTGATTTAATTGGGTAGACTAATTATTATTTTGTTCAATTAGATTATTTGTTAAGTATTTAATGGTGAATAGGATAATTAGGTAAATACATCTAACTAGGGTTTTAATTACATTTTAAATTAGGGTTTTATATTATAGCCGTCGTAGGTTTCTACGTTAATTGGATGGGCCGGTTAGGATTGTGAGTTGGACTTAAATGAATCTAGGGTTTAGGAAAACTCTATAAGTATAAGGTAGACATCTGTGTAGGGTTTTTTTTAAACAAAGCACACGTTTTGTGGAAGTGGAGAAGGAAAAATGCAGTTTTTCACATTCTGCCAAGGTCTGATCAAAGCTCCGATCCCGCTTCGTCCGTGGTCCGATCGAGCTGAATTTTGGAGAAGAGGTTCATAACTTAGTGACACACAATCTGAACGGTGAAGATCAGAGTTTGATCTCGGGAACAGTGATTCGTACTCGTGAACAGTAACTGGGTCGCACAGGTTTTTTCCATTCTGCCCAGATTTCATCAAACATCCGATCCTGCTTCGTCCGTGGTCCGATCGAGCTGAATTTTGGAGGAGAGGTTCATGACTCAGTGATACACAATCTGAACGGTGAAGATCAGAGTTTAACCTCAGGAACAGTGATTCGTACTCGTAAACAGTAACTGGGTCGCACAGGTTTTTTCCATTCTGCCCAAATTTCATCAAACATCCGATCCCGCTTTGTCCGTGGTCCGATCGAGTTGAAATTTGGAGGATAGGTTTATGACTCAGTGTCGCACAATTTGAACGGTGCAGATTAGATTTTGAGTTCAGGAATAGGTTTTTCATACCCATCAATAGTAACCGGGTTTTGGAACTCGCCGAGATTTTTTTTAGGAAAACGACGTTGAAACTTTGAACAAAAGTTTCTGAGGCAAGATTCTATCCTTACTCTTTCCCTTAGGCTTCATACTCTTTGCACTCTTAAATGATTCCAGGATTAATGAAGATTAAACCAAACGAAAATGATATCTGTTTTGCTATGAAACTGGTAGTTACAGTAGTGTTGTATGCTTGTTCAACCTAGACTAAGCATGTTTGTGGATGCATTGTGGTTTTGTGGTTCACGTTTTTCCTTACCACTGCTAGTATAAAATATTGGAAGGATGGGTCTAGATGATAGCTATCTTAACTTCTGTAATAGCAACTGTTGGAACTTAAATACTAGGAGGATTTGAGTTTAACACTAGATCGGTTTTGTGGAACACTATAATTTGAGCATGTCTACATACATATTGTGAATATTGTTTTGATGCTTACATTATCACAGTTAGTATCAACTGTGGAGGTTAGGATTTTGTGATACATACCCTACATATCTGTATGTCATTTGTAAGGTGTTAAATGGAAGTTTTAATTAATTCTGTCTTTATATCAGACTAAAGGGAACAACTTAAATTGGGCATGTATATGTTGTTGTTGTGACCCTGTTTATCAATGCTTATTTTATCACTGCTAACATTGAATGTTGGATGTTGAAATTTAGTTGATATATACTTGATTTATTGGTATTACTGACTACTGGAGGATTGGAAAGTAGGCACCGGTATGGGACGGTGGCATACTAAGGATGTGTTTGGTTTTTAAAACAATACCATTACCCACCTACTTGGAATAAGGATGGGATTAACTAAAAGTTAAGTCCCGTGGATTTGTATTGTCATGGCAACTACTTGTTGAGCGGCAATACCAGGGATTTTGGATGGATTTTATATATGTACTGTTATGGTGCCTCGGTATGAGCTTGAGCCTCAGGACCGATGGCTAAGGAGCGTATATGCATCGGGATGTGTAGCTGGCTACAATGGTTGGAGGTGTACCCTGTTTAGGTATAGGTACATATGCCCACTTCGTGTGCGTTTTAGCATGTTACCTCGATTCAGGTTGAGACCGGTCTGTATTCCAGTGAGAGTCCTTTAGTGTGACTATATATATATTTACGGACTATTAGCTATTGCTGAATTGTTTAGGATGTACATGCGTATCAGGCCTCTGTTTGGATTGTAGTAGTAGAGAACTTGCGCGTGGGCCTGACCCACTTCTATTTTTCAGGTACACGACAGTTCCAGGCTTAGACGTGTTCGAGCTGAGCAGAGGTCTCTATTCACTCTTCCGACGATGTAGGGCTCTCTCTATAGTTTTATTTCTGGACGTTTATTACAGTTGTTCTATCTTCCGTTTGGATGTTTAATAGGGGTCCACTAGAGATGGATTCCCAAGTTGTAAATTGATGGAGTTTTGGAGTTTGGGTTTGATGGATTTTAATAATTATAATATTTTGTGGATTCTATTTTTAGTTCCTTCCAGCTTTAATTTCATTTCTTAATTTATTTTGTATTCCGTGTTCATTATAAAATATTAATTGTTTGATATTCCCTCGGGTTTGGGCCTGGGCCTGATCAACCCGTGTCTCGGATCCGAGGGGTATCACAGTTGGTATTAGAGCACTCCAGGTTCAAGTGTCTCTAGGATGTTTTCGTATTAAGTCTTCCGCGTAGCGTTTTCTCTTGAATAGAGCTTAAGTTAGGATTCATTGTATTCCTTATGGTTCGTATAGAAAGGGTACTGACGTCTGTCTTTTCGTGTTAACAGATGGTTAAAGCTAGAAATGGACAGAACATGCAAGGAACTAGGAAGGAAAGGAGAACAGCACGCAGGCAACAATATCTCCTACGGCGTCAGCAAATGGAGGAAGAGCAACAAATGCTTGGGTTTCAAGATGACATGGATCAGTTTCAGGAGGAACAGGAGAATGTTCAACAGACTCTGGACCAGGTCAGAGATCCAGAGATTCCTCCTCACCTCAATGACCTCGTTGCTCGGGCTATAGAGGCTGGGGTAACAGCTGCACTTCGGAATCAGCCTCAGGTACAGCCGGCACCTGTACCAGCACCAGTGGTTCAGACGGATTCTTGGGGAAAGGCTAAGAGTTCTTTCACAAAGGGGAGTCCACCTGTGTTCTCAAGCTCAACCGATGTGAGAGCAGCTCACCAGTGGAAACAGGACATTGAGCGTCATCTTCGTTTGGTTCAGTGCACGGAGGTTCAGAAGCAGATTCTTGCTACTTTCAAGCTAATTGGGGATGCACTACAGTGGTGGGAGTCAGTTACCACCTCAGAGGAGAGGATGACATTGTCTTATGATTTCAGTGCTCGCTTTGATGAGAAATATTTTCCCTATGCAGTCAGGGCAGCTATGAAAACCGAGTTTCTAAGTCTGCAGCAGGGAAACATGACAGTGGCGGAGTATGAGCAGCAGTTCACACGCTTGTCTCTCTTTGCACCGGAGGAGGTGGATACAGAGGAAGAGAAGCGCAACAGTTTTGTCAAGGGACTGATGTGGTCTATTAAGAGAGCTATTACAGGTAGTCCCGCCTATACTACCTATGCTCAGGTGGTAGACGCCGCTCTACAACAGTATCAGTTGACTGTGGACATCAGACAGGCTCGTGGTGAGAAGCGGGGAGATAAAGACTCTACTAATCAGTCAGCTGAAAAGGGGAATGGCAATGGTCACCGACAGAATGACATAGGCAAGTTCCAAGGACAACAGCCTTGGAAGAAGCACAAGGTTGGTTCAGATGCTCACCGGAATGGGGCACCTATTCAGAGGCAACAGAATGGGGGACCACAGGCAGGACAGGGTCAGCCACAGGCTAACCGACAGAAGAGGCCATTTGGTACTTTCCAGGGTAGTTGTTACACTTGTGGAGAGTATGGTCATACCACCAGGTAGTGTCCTAAAGCAGGACAAGGACAGGGACAGAGACAGTATGTGCAGCAGGGACAGAGGGCGCCAGTGCCTCTACCAGTTCTACAGGTTCCACGGATTCAGGGACAGACACATCTGGCTTTACCGGCACCGCCGCAGACTCAGGGACAGGCACCACAGCAGTTGCACTATGGCAGGGTGTATAACTCCATGCCACAGGATGTTCAGGCACCTCAGACTATTGAGGGTAAGTTTCTTATTCATGGTTTGCATGGACATGTTTTATTTGATACGGGTGCTACACACTCATTTGTAGCTAGGACTTTTGTTGCTTTGTCTGGGATGAGGACCAGGGTATGCACTAGACCTCAGGGTATTTCTACACCATTGGGTGATACAGCTATTATACATGAGAGTGATGGGCCTGTGACACTAGATATTGGCAGACTCAGATTTTTAACCAATCTATTGGTCCTGGACATGCACACTTATGATGTGATACTTAGGATGGATTGGTTGTCTCACTACCATGCCCAAGTTGTTTGTTTTGATAGATCTATTATTTTTACCATACCTGGTCAGGATATATATGTAGTGGCTATGCCACGTTCTAAAGGGGGCGGTAGCACCTATTTGTTCCATGTGGAGGAGGAAAATAAGGAGGGGATTATTATGTCATTGGATAACATACCGATTGTATAGGATTTCCCGGATGTATTTCAGGAGATTCCAGGGTTGCCACCTAGTCGCGAGATCGATTTTGTGATAGACTTAGCTCCAGGAACTGCGCCTATTGCTAGGGCACCCTATAGGATGGCACCGGTAGAGATGAGAGAGCTGAGGGATCAGATTTAGCAGTTACTCAGCCAGGGTTTTATTCGTAAGAGTACATCACCTTGGGGAGCACCGGTTCTGTTTGTAAAGAAGAATGATGGTTCGCTTCGTCTGTGTATAGATTACAGGGAGTTGAACAAGGTTACGATTCGTAACAAGTATCCTTTGCCCAAGATTGATGACTTGTTTGATCAGTTAAGGGGAGCCATATATTTCTCCAAGATTGATCTGCGTTCTGGGTATCATCAGCTGAGGGTCAAGGAGCAGGATGTTCCTAAGACAGTATTTCTTACGCGATATGGTTCTTATGAGTTTCGAGTTATGCCGTTTGGGACGACTAATGCACCTGCAGTATTCATGGAGTTAATGAATAGAGTCTTCCGGGCTTATTTGGATCAATTTGTTATTGTCTTTATTGATGACATCTTGATCTATTCTCGGTCGGAGGACGATCATGCTAGACATCTTCGCATTATCTTGCAGACGCTTTGTGAGCACCAGTTATATGCCAAGTTCGAGAAGTGTGAATTTTGGCAGCGGGAGGTGAAATTTCTGGGTCACGTGGTGTCAGAAAAGGGGATAGCAGTGGATCCGGCCAAGGTTTCAGCAGTGGTTGAGTGGGGACAGCCTACATCACCTACTGAGATTCGGAGTTTTCTCGGTCTGGTAGGATATTACAGGAGATTCATCTTGGGGTTCTCCAAGATAGCAGGACCACTCACTCATCTAACCAAGAAGGGTGTACAGTTCGTGTGGGATGAACATTGTCAGCGAACTTTTGATGAGCTGAAAAGGAAGCTGACTTCTGCACCGGTTCTGGCTACTCCGCAAAGCGGGATAGAGTATCTTGTTTACACGGATGCTTCGTTGCAGGGTCTTGGATGTGTATTGATGCAGGAGGAGCGACCGATTTCTTATGGATCTCGGAAACTTAAGCCTCATGAGCTTAATTATCCAACACATGATTTGGAGTTGGCAGCAGTGGTCTTTGCCTTGCGTATTTGGAGGCATTATCTGTTAGGTGAGTCCTTCAGATTATTCAGTGATCACAAGAGTCTGCAGTACTTGTTCACTCAGCGGGAGCTAAATATGAGACAGCGCAGGTGGTTGGAGTTTGTAAAAGACTATCATTTTTCTATACAGTACCATCCAAGGAAAGCGAATGTAGTGGCGGATGCACTCAGTCGCCGACCTGTTGGTAGTCTTTCTGCTCTATTCACTACTGAGTGGAATGCTTTAAAGAGTGTGGATGAGTTATCGGATGCTTTTATGGCTTACATGGTGGTTACACCTTCCATCATTCGCAAGGTTTTACAAGCACAACTCACCGATCAGTAGTGTGTCGACAAGGTCGCAGAGATAGCTTCCGGAGAGGTTCCATTCTACTATGTTGGGGCCGATGGAGGTTTAAGGTACAAGGGACGGTTAGTGGTACCTTCTGCTGATAATTTGAGGAAGGATGTGATGACTGAGACTCATCACTCTGAGTTCTCTGTTCATCCAGGAGGCGATAAGATGTATCAAGATATGAAGCGGCAGTTTTGGTGGGCGGGTATGAAGAGGGACATTGCTTTTTTTGTTTCTCAATGTAGTACTTGTCAGATGGTTAAGATTGATCTTCAGAGGCCGTCAGGAGCTCTACAGCCACTACTAATTTCGGAGTGGAAATGGGAGAGCATATCTATGGATTTTGTGGAAGGGTTGCCAAATTCTTTCAAGGGGCATAATTTCATATGGGTCATTGTGGATAGGTTGACCAAGTCAGCTCATTTCTTGCCTATTTGCACTGACTACACTTCGGAGCAGTTGGCGAGGCTTTACATTTCAGAGATTGTGAAGCTACATGGCATTCCATTGTCTATTATATCGGACAGGGATTCGAGCTTTGTATCTGGATTTTGGAAGAGTTTTCAGCAGGCTTTAGGTACGGAGTTACACCTTAGTACTGCTTATCATCCTCAAACTGACGGACAGACTGAGAGGGTGAATCAGATTATGGAAGATATGCTTCGGTCGTGTGTTCTGGATTTCAAGGGCCACTGGGAGGAATATTTGCCACTTGTGGAGTTTGTTTATAACAATAGTTTCCAGAAGACTATTGGTATGGCACCATTTGAGGCATTGTACGGTCGACCGTGTCGGTCACCTGTTTGTTGGATAGAGGTTGGAAAGAATCGATTCTTAGGTCCTGAGTTCATCAAGGATATCTCTGAAAAGATTGCTCTTATTCGAGATCGCATGCGTACTGCCCAAAGTAGGCAGAAGAGCTATGCTGATCGTCGTACTTGGGCTTTGAAGTTTCAGGTTGGGGATCAGGTTCTACTCAAAGTGTCTCCTATGAAGGGTGTTATGCGCTTTGGGAAGAAAGGGAAGTTGTCACCGCGATTTGTTGGTCCATTCATGATTACGGATCGCATTGGAGCTGTTGCTTATCGGTTGGCACTTCCGGATACTTTGGATCACGTCCACAACGTGTTTCATGTTTCCATGTTGCGAAAATTTCTTCGAGATGAGGATCGGTATCAGCATATCGATGTTGGGGAGATTGAGTTGCAGCCGGATGCAACTTATTTAGAGCCACCGTGTCGTATTGTCGACCGACGAGATCAGATTCTTCGTAATAAGGTTATTCCTTTGGTTCGTGTTCAGTGGAGTTATCACAATGGGTCTGAGTCCACTTGGGAACGAGAGGATGTCATTCGCTCACGGTTTCCTGAAATTTTGGAAGAAGGTAAGAGTGAATTCCGAGGACGGAATTCCTTTTGTTAGGGGAGAAGAATGTAATACCCCTAATTTTAAAAAGGATATTCCTGGTATTTAATGGTATTTAATTTATTATTTAAGTGCATTTTATTTGATTATGTGTCATTTTTTTTTTTTTTATTAGGTGCTTAATTGTTTTCTTTTGTAGTGATTTCATTTATTTAAATGATATTTATTTTTTAGTTATTTGATTGGAATTACTTGTTAGTGTTTTAATTATTTAATTGGCACTAATGGTTTAAGTGTAATTGGTTTAGTTATTTGATTGGAATTACTTGTTAGTATTTTAATTATTTAATTGGCATTAATGGTTTAAGTGTAATTGGTTTAATTATTCTATGTGTGTCTTATTTTATGTATGTCTTATTTGGTTTAATTGGGTTTACTAATTATTATTTTGTTCAATTAGATTATTTGTTAAGTATTTAATGGTGAATAGGGTAATTAGGTAAATACATCTAACTAGGGTTTTAATTACAGTTTAAATTAGGGTTTTATATTATAGCCGTCGTAGGTTTCTACGTTAATTGGATGGGCCGGTTAGGATTGTGAGTTGGACTTAAACGAACCTAGGGTTTAGGAAAACTCTATAAGTATAAGGTAGACGTCTGTGTAGGGTTTTTTTTAAACAAAGCACACGTTTTGTAGAAGTGGAGAAGGAAAAACGCAGTTTTTCACATTTTGCCAAGGTTTGATCAAAGCTCCGATTCCGCTTCGTCCGTGGTCCGATCGAGCTGAATTTTGGAGGAGAGGTTCACGACTCAGTGATGCACAATCTGAATGGTAGAGATTAGAGTTTGATCTCGGGAACAGTGATTCGTACTCGTGAACAGTAACTGGGTCACACAGGTTTTTTCCATTCTGCCCAGATTTCATTAAACATCCGATCCTACTTCGTCCGTGGTCCGATCGAGCTGAATTTTGGAGAAGAGGTTCACGACTCAGTGACGCACAATCTGAATGGTGGAGTTCAGAGTTTGACCTCGGGAACAGTGATTCGTATTCGTGAACAATAACTGGGTCGCACAGGTTTTTTCCATTCTGCCCAGATTTCATCAAACATCCGATTCTGCTTCGTCCGTAGTCTGATCGAGTTGAAATTTAGAGGATAGGTTCATGACTCAGTGTTGCACAATCTGAACGGTGCAGATCAGATTTTGAGTTCGGGAATAGTGTTTCGTACCCGTGAACAGTAACCAGGTTTTGGAACTCGCCGGGATTTTTTTTTAAGAAAACGACGTTGAAACTTTGAACAAAAGTTTCTGAGGCAAGATTCTATCCTTACTCTTTCCCTTAGGCTTCATACTCTTTGCACTCTTAAATGATTCCAGGATTAATGAAGATTAAACCAAACGAAAATGATATCTGTTTTGTTATGAAACTGGTAGTTACAGTAGTGTTGTATACTTGTTCAACCTAGACTAAGCATGTTTGTGGATGCATTGTGGTTCTGTGGTTCACGTTTTTCCTTACCACTGCTAGTATAAATTATTGGAAGGATGGGTCTAGATGATAGCTATCTTAACTTCTGTAATAGCAACTGTTGGAACTTAAATACTAGGAGGATTTGAGTTTAACACTAGATCGGTTTTGTGGAACACTATAATTTGAGCATGTCTACATACATACTGTGAATATTGTTTTGATGCTTACATTATCACAGTTAGTATCAACTGTGGAGGTTAGGATTTTGTGATACATACCCTACATATCTGTATGTTATTTGTAAGGTGTTAAATGGAAGTTTTAATTAATTCTGTCTTTATATCAGACCAAAGGGAACAACTTAAATTGGGCATGTATATGTTGTTGTTGTGACCCTGTTTATCAATGCTTATTTTATCACTGCTAACATTGAATGTTGGATGTTGGAATTTAGTTGATATATACTTTATTTATTGGTATTATTGACTACTGGTGGATTGGAAAGTAGGCACCAGTATGGGACGGTGGCATACTAAGGATGGGTTTGGTTTTTAAAACAATACCATTACCTACCTACTTGGAATAAGGATGGGATTAACTAAAAGTTAAGTCCCGTGGATTTGTATTGTTATGGCAACTACTTGTTGAGCGGCAATACCAGGGATTTTGGATGGATTTTATATATGTACTGTTATGGTGCCTCGGTATGAGCTTGAGCCTCAGGACCGATGGCTAGGGAGCGTATATGCATCGGGATGTGTAGCTGGCTACGATGGTTGGAGGTGTACCCTGTTTAGGTATAGGTACATATGCCCACTTCGTGTGCATTTTAGCATGTAACCTCTATTCAGGTTGAGACCGGCCTGTAGTCCAGTGAGAGTCCTTTAGTGTGACTATATATATATTTACGGACTATTAGCTATTGTTGAATTGTTTAGGATGTACATGCGTATCAGGCCTCTGTTTGGATTGTAGTGGTATAGAACTTGCGTGTGGGCCTGACCCACTTCTATTTTTCAGGTACACGACAGTTCCAGGCTTAGACGTGTTCGTGCTGAGCAGAGGTCTCTATTCACTCTTCCGACGATGTAGGGCTCTCTCTATAGTTTTATTTCTGGACGTTTATTACAGTTGTTCTATCTTCCGTTTGGATGTTTAATAGGGGTCCACTAGAGATGGATTCCCAAGTTGTAAACTAATGGAGTTTTGGAGTTTGGGTTTGATGGATTTTAATAATTATAATATTTTGCGGATTCTATTTTTAGTTCCTTCCAGCTTTAATTTCATTTCTTAATTTATTTTGTATTCCGTGTTCATTATAAAATATTAATTGTTTGATATTCCCTCGGGTTTGGGCCTGGGCCTGATCAACCCGTGTCTCGGATCCGAGGGGTATCACACTAGGCATGCCTAATGGTGCTGGAATGTTCTCATGATGCACATTTGGATGAAGGATACCTTGTTGGTCTTTGTGACCAAGGTCCTCTACATTCTCTTCATTATGGCCTTCCATTGATGTAATGGATCGGGTAGAACTAGAACTTCCTCTTCCCCTAGGATTTCTAACTACGGATTCAAGATGCAAATCAAGAAGGACAAGAGTTGGTCGTAGTGATCTACGACCATGCATGCACAATGTAAAAACACATAAACACAATGAATGAACAAACACTTCAATTTCACAACAATTTCAATGAAACTTCCTCCACAAACACTTAACCCATACTCCTATGCTTTAACAACAATGATGCAAAGAACAATTAAGATTGCCTCCACGCGGGCTTACGATTTATCTAAGAAATTAAAAATAAGCCTCCACGCGGGCCGACGATTTAACTAATGGATTGAGTAAGAAAAAGCTCACAAAGGTCCTTTAGCACTTCAACTCCAAATTTAAAGCTTAGTTTAGCAATTTTTTAAATTTTTAGCATTTTTCCTTGCTTACTTAGCTTCTTTGCTTGAATGCTCCTTTGCTTGGATCCTAGCTCAATGCTTCTTGTTAAAGATGAACAAACACAATAAGTAATCTAAAGAAAAATAAAAACAAAGTAAAGACACGATCAAAAGAGTACTAATTCCTAATGAATTCCATAAATACGACGTTGCCTAATCCCCGGCAATGGGGCCAAAAACTTGATGAGGTGTGTCGCCGCACCATAAGCTTAAGAGTGTGCAATTAAGGCGAGGGCCAAGTTTTACATTTATAAAAGCCACTACTACCTTCACTAAAAATATAGTTAGGGTGAGTAGGGATCGTCCCAAGGGATTGGAGTCGTACTTGGTTGTGGAATCGCTATTAGGGTTAGTAGGTCGAGTGATCAAACAAATGGTTGGTTGGTTGATTAAACTAAAGAGCAAATTAAACTAAATAATTGAATGCAATAAGGAGTAAGAAAGGGAGAGAGATCTTGGGGTTTAGAGATCACCACCAAGCAATGTTTTTCTACACCCATAACTAGTGAGTAATGAGGGAAATGTGTGTTGCAATATTGATGTGTGTGTGTGTTTGGTTGATTCAATTAGCAAGGGTGACCAATTAAGCATACATTGTCTAATCAACATGTGAAAAGTATAATATATCTAGCAATTAAGTATATATTGTCTAAATAGCATGTGAAAAGCACAACATATCTAGCAAGTCATTAATCCTTTCATTAAGCTCACAAGCCAAATACACCACAAGGTTAGAGATATATGCTTCTTGCATTTAAAAGTATGGAACATAAAGCAACAAGTATGGATTGTCCTCCCATCTAACAACTATGCTACCACTACACTACAATTAAGCTAATGACATGAAATTAAACAAATTAAGCTAAGGGAGAGACACAATCCACCAAGAAATGAGCATGGATCATCTGGAAAATGACAAGAGCATTCTTTTAAGCACAATGTTTTGACAATCTCTAGATCTATAGTATTAATACACATAGACATGCATCAATAACACAAGAAATAGAGACAAACACATGAACATCTATTCTAGCATACATAGACATATGGATAGAATGAAATGATCAATTGGAAGCATTAAACTACATAAATCATTGAATAAATACGATCTATATATATAAAAGTGCAAAAACATGTATTTCAACACTAATCCCTCGATAATATATAAAATCAAGATGTAGAAAGTATGTTTGGGGCTAACTCTAACCCCAAGAGGATGTCTAGCCACTCATGGTAGTGCTTCTCCAACCCTCAAGGGCTAACACCATGGTAGAGATTTGCTCCTTGGATGATGAAGAGTCTCCAATGGTGTCTCTAACCTCCTCTTCCTCTAAGCTTGCTCTCCAATAGATGATATGATATTAGCTCTTCCTTGTAAAAAACAATCCTTATCCTTATATAGGTAGGTCAAATGACACCCAAAATGAGCTGGGGTTATGCACACAATATTCCCCAATGTTTGGATAAAGGACAACTTTCAATGAGCTGGAAATTTAACTTTTTCGCACTAGAGAAAGTTCGATCGATCGAACCTTGGACTTGGATCGATTGAACATGGTTGAGATCCATCGAACTTAAGCTGGATCGATATTCATTGGTGGCGCTTTTTGGATAAAGACAAATCTGAGATATTTTGAAGATATTTTTGGGAAACGGACAAAAGTGGTTGGTAGGGTGGTACAACTAGATAAGATCAATTATTTGGATAAGGACAAAACAATTCGATCGATCAAAGAATGATGTTGGATCGATCGAACTTTTGAGATCTCTGAAAATGTCATTATGGCTCTGATCCATCTTGAAGTGCTGAGATCGATCATGTTAGATTGATCGAACTTTGATCTGAGATCGATCGAAGATGTTGATTTCCATCTTTTTCTTCCTTTTGCTTCCACTTGGCTTCTTTCTTTAATTTATCCCAGAATTGCTTCATTTCTGCTCTTATTTGGCTGAGTTAGCTTATTTTCGGGATAAGTGCCTGAAAATGGAAATAATACGAAATCAATCTAAAACAATAAAGTAAGATAGATAAAGGTACTAGAATGTTTAAGCTTAAGGGGTTTAAATATGTACTTTTCAGCGCTTATCAACATACATATGTACAAAATTAGCTTTTAAAGTGGAGAAAAATAAGAATAAAGCTTCCTACAACAATACCTTCTGTGGACATGAGATATGCCACATCATCAAAAGTCAAATCAAGTTGACATCACCTCAGTGCTGGCTTCAAAAATAAAATAATTAAAGGACAAAAGTGGTCAACACTTGTCGATAAAAGAACTTTAGCCAATTCAGTAAAAGTGATAACAAATAGTAAATAAGCCCAAAAGCGTGGGACCCTTAATCAGTCGATCGATGGGCAAGAACTTCAATCCAACGAGGCCATCACTGTCGAACAATGGGCCCAGAACCTCAATCCAACCAGGCCACAAACAGTCGATCAATTGGCTCAGAACCTCGATTCGGTCAAGCCATAAACCGTCGATCGATGGGTCAAAACCTCGATTTGACCAAACCACAAACTGTTGATAGGTGGACCTAGAACCTCTATCTGACCAAGCCACAAACTATCAATCAATAGCCAGAATCTCGATCCGACCAAGCCAGAAACTATAGATCGGTGAGCCTAGAACCTCGATCCGACCAAGCCACAAACTGTAGATCGATGGGCCCAGAACCTTGATCTGACCAAGCCACAAACTATAGATCGATGGGCCCATAACCTCAATCTGACCAAGCCAAAGTCGATCGATGGGCCTTAAACCTCAATCCGACCAGGCCACAAACCTTCGATCGATAGACCCAGAACTTCGATCTGATCAAGACACAAGCTGTTGACTAACGGGCCTAGGACCTCGGTAGGCCACATCCATTCGATGAAACCAACAATGAAGAGTAGTGGTAGGACTCTTCGAAGCCATTGGGAATGCCGAAGGGATTTTGGAATAGAGGCCTGGAGAATCAGCTTTGAGTCTTGCTAGGGCAGACCGAATTTGAAGAGAAAAAACGAAAGACAGGCTGGAGTAAGGACAGAAACCCTTACAACCACCATATGTTTAGGTCATTCAAGGAAGGTACGTACACCTTGCAACAGATCTGGAAATGTTGGGATTAGGGCATCATGAGCCATAAGTGGACGTGGGCCCTGACCTAGGCACATTGGATACAACCTAGATGACCTAGGGCTATAAAGAGGTGGCTGATGAAAAAGGATGAAGAGGAAGAAATCGGGCTCTGTCAGACTCCAAACTTTGTTCTTCTCTACCATCATTTTCAGTTCTTAGATTGGGCCGATTTTCCCTCCCTCAATCTGTTCTTCGATCTATATTCCTCATATTGTTTTAGTGATATTCCCGGATACATTCTCTTCTTTAGTTTGACTCAAAAATCAAGTATGTACACCTTCCAAAAACAATATCTTCCTAAAATGATACATTATTTTTGTTCTTTGGAATTAAAAGATCAAAATTTGGGTTCTAACATAGCTATACAAATATAAATACATATACACACAAATATATATATACACAAACAAAAATTATGTTATTAAAATATCCATTCACCTCCACTTCCAAAGTAATCTTCATTCTCACTACAACAATCCTAAGTTGGACGAGAGAAGCGGACTCTTTTTTTTTTTTTTTTTTTAAGTACAAACTGGAAACATTTTATGATTCTAGCAATGGTTCTTTGTATCATTCACATATTCTCCACTTTGAAAAGATAGAGAGTAAACCAACCCCTCAAAACACTATTGCTGGATCTCAATTCATTTTTTTTTTTTGTAATGCCCAAGTACATATTCTGATATTTATACGGATAGTATATAGTGTACTAGAGGCTTTTGATTTATATAAGATCAAATGGTATACTATCGAATAATGGCACAATCAGATTGTGTACTATTGATCATATGCTGCTAATCTAATTAAAAATGGGTCAAACCAATTCTGATTCTATTTTTGTTATATTTATATTTTATAAATCTTATGACATTTGTCATAATTTTATTGTACCACCTATCTAATTAGTAAACATTCTTTACACACAGATGAATAGACAAATATTATCCATTTTTAATTGGCGCTATCATCTACAATAATTCTTTGAAAACAACCCCTCAATCTCTGGTTGTGCAAAGGAGATGCCGACCTTTAAATAAAAACACACGCGCACGCAAAAAGAAAATTGAAAAAAGTCAGTGCACGCTAACCTCAAACCTAGCTAGCTCACACAACAATGGCTGCCTGACTATTCACGGGCACACAGACTCCGAAACTTTATTATGACTTTCATTAATCTCTGGTTGTGTAAAGGAGATGCCGACCTTTAAATAAAAACACATGCGCACGCAAAAAGAAAATTGAAAAAAGTCAGTGCACGCTAACCTCAAACCTAGCTAGCTCACACAACAATGGCTGCCCGACTATTCACGGGCACACAGACTCCGAAACTTTATTATGACTTTCATTAATCTCTGGTTGTGCAAAGGAGATGCCGACCTTTAAATAAAAACACACGCGCACGCAAAAAGAAAATTGAAAAAAGTCAGTGCACGCTAACCTCAAACCTAGCTAGCTCACACAACAATGACTGCCCGACTATTCACGGGCACACAGACTCCGAAACTTTATTATGACTTTCATTATGCCTACCGTGTTTCTCGCCACAAATTGTGGAATTTATATGTCGGCGCTGAAGACTTTGTATGACATCATAGACATGACGTCGTAGACATGACATCAACAGAAATTTAGTACGTACAGCAAATTTGTAATCCTCTCCTTCTTACTTAACCATCTTGGTTACTCTAACTGGTCTATAAATAAGGATCTCGCAGACCAAATATATCAAAAAACAACAATCAGTAAAAATGGGGGAGAAACAATATGAAGGCCATGTAGTAGTGCTCCCTTATCCAGGGCAAGGCCACATAAATCCTCTCCTTCAATTTGCAAAACGCTTAGCATCCAAAGGTGTCAAATCTACACTAGCCACAACCCATTACACTGTCAAGTCCATATCGGCACCGAACGTCGAGGTTGCGCCCATCTCTGATGGGTTCGACGAGGGTGGCTTTGCTCAGGCCGGAAATGAGGATGTGTACTTGAAGTCATTCAGAGCCAATGGCTCAAGAACTCTATCCGAACTCATTCAGAAGTACAAAAACTCTAGCTCTCCAATCAATTGTGTTGTGTATGATTCATTTTTTCCCTGGGCTCTAGATGTTGCTAGGCAACATGGCATATACGGGGCACCATTCTTCACTAACTCAGCCACAGTATGTGCCATATTTTGTGCATACACAATGGCACACTTACTCTCCCGGTGAAGATGGAGGACACACCTCTGCTGCTACCTGGCCTGCCTCCACTCAACCTTCCTGACTTGCCCGGTTTTGTCAAGGCGCCTGAGAGCAACCCTGCTTACTTAGCAATGAATTTGAGTCAGTACTCCAACTTGGAAAAGGTTGATTGGATATTTAGCAACACCTTCCAGGAATTAGAAGGCGATGTAAGTACATGATCACAATTATCTCATTCAATTCTAAGTCCGACCCACAAAAATTTAGAGCCATATATGTTTGATTAGCTTCTGAACTTTGTGACATAAATTGTATTAATATATTATTCTTGATAGTTCTAATGTTTTGGTTTTTATGCTCATGAAGGCTGCAAAAGGTGCATCAGAGCTCTGGCCAGCAAAGCTGATTGGTCCAATGGTGCCATCAGCCTACTTAGATGGCCAAATTGAGGGGGACAAAGGATATGGAGCAAGCCTGTGGAAGCCACTAGGCGGTGAGTGCATCGAATGGCTAAAAACAAAGCCATTAGAATCAGTAGTCTACATTTCGTTTGGAAGCATGGTTTCATTGTCAGCAAAACAAATGGAAGAGATCGCGTGGGGCTTGAACGGAAGCAATTTCCATTTCCTGTGGGTGGTGAAAGAGACCGAGCACCATAAGTTGCCGGATGAGTTCATAAACTCAACAAAAGAAAAAGGTCTGATTGTGACATGGTGCAACCAACTAGAAATGTTGGCTCATAAATCCATTGGCTGCTTTGTGACGCATTGTGGTTGGAACTCAACACTTGAAGGGCTGAGCCTAGGCGTGCCGATGGTAGGAGTGCCACGATGGGCAGACCAAATGACTGATGCTAAGTTTATAGAGGAGATATGGGATGTGGGGGTCAGAGCTAAGGAAGATGAGAAGGGAATTGTGAGAAGAGAAGAGCTTGTGTGGTGTTTGAAGGAAGTTATGGAAGGGGAGAGAAGTGATGAGATTAGGAGGAATGCCAGTAAATGGAGAGAGTTGGCTAAGGAAGCAGTTAGTGAAGGAGGGAGTTCAGACAAGTGTATTAGTGAATTTGTGGAGCATTTGAAGGGTTCAAATAAGAAAGCAGAGGGAAGGTACCTAAATGGTCACACTTAGTTGTGGAAATACACAAATTTTTATACATTTAAGAATTTGTCCTTTGTGTGACAAGCAAGCAATCTTTCTAGTAAAGGGACTTTTGATGACTTGGTTATGCCTTTTGGACTCACCAATGTCCTTGTTCTGGGGTTTTTATATCCTTTCTCTTTTATTTTTGTTTCTTCTTTTTTGTCTTCCTTTTTTATTTTATTTTAGTTGTAGGGTGGGGGCCGGGGAACTGTGTTTTTTCGTTGTATGTTGTTCTGTATGGACTCTCAAGTCTCATTGTAGTGTGCATTTGTGTAACCGCAGATTGTTGACAAAATATAATAAAATATTATTTAGAATCTTTTTCTTTCCTATGCTATTTTTATGACAAAATATAAGGGTTTCAAGGAGCAATTGTTACATAATCCTGAACAATGTGGTCCAGCCCAATCAAGAACATGGATTTTGAAACCTCTTTCATAGTCTATGTTGTGAAAATTCCATCATATTTATAGAAATAATATAAAGACAATTTTCATACTCAATGATTTTAAAATAATGAACAATAACACCAATGAATAATTAAAGAATAATTCTCCATTAAACTGAATAATACGTCATTTGAACAATATGAATATAACAATGAAAATGAATTTAACAAAATAAATAATTCATCAATATAATATTAATATTAGCTCAATAATATAAATTAAGAAGTAAAACAATAATAATAAAATATGTAAGAAAGTGTTGGGCTGATTGTTGAGGCATGTGTAAACATTGACCCAAAGCTAATAGTCCTTCCCTTAGTGTGGGTATTAGTGAAACTAGTGAGCTCTAAGATACAACCCAATCAGCTCGCAGCGACGTCTTCTCCATGTGGTCGACCACAGTAAGACTAGGTCCAAGTCTAGTTGCTTATAAACTCAAGAAGTAAAATACTTTCAAATACAGTATACACATATACATATATGAAAAAGTATAATAGAGAGATGAAAAACTATTCTTTTAGACTCTCACTCACACTAGATATATGTATCCATACTTCCCTTTTTAGAATGATAAACATGTAACCTTTTTATATTGTAAAAGAGTGTAACGGTTGTAGCAACATAAATAGAGAATTTAAATATAATTATTTCATCAATATAAATATAATAAACCATTCTATTAAATAGTATTTAATATAATGTAACTTAATATATAATTTAATATATTTATTAATTTTATTAAAATATTACTCAACAGTCTATACCCAAATACATACCCTTGAAAAGGACAAGCGACAGACAACTGTAGCTTTTTCTGTTGACCCTTTAAATTGGCAAGCTCAGTCAATTTAGAAATTGACTAGTGCTGGCGTGCCAGAACCAATGACTTGGTTCAAATAAAAAGATCTATTCTCTTTTACAGAAAGTTGTTGATCAAGTGACGAATGAGAGAAAGAACAGAAAACTCTCAGTTGGGTTCCTAATTGCGTTGAACGAAAACAGACCTTTAAAGGAAAAGCTAATTGCAACAAAATTGAATAAAATTGAAATGGAATTAAACTAGAATAGAAAGCTATGATAACTGCTGAAATTGAATCAACGTGAAAGGAAGTTACAAGGAATAAGAATTCAATTCACAGAAAAGAATATAAATAATAAAGGAAACTAAACTAGAATTTAATTTACTAAGAAATTTGAATTAAACTAAAGAAATCAAGTTAAACTAAAAAACCATGATTGAAGAATAAAATTGTATAGATTACATGGGTTATCTCCAATAATATTTATAAGCCAAATAAAAAGAGTCCTAAAACAAAGAATATGATAAAAACTATCTTACAAACACCTAAAGTTATCCAACAACTCATCTTGATAACCCAACAACTATCGCCATCCCTGCATATCAAATTGCCGGTACCCCAATATTTACTCATTCCAACAAAACCACCTTATGTAATGCCCTGGAGTTTTTTGAATTTTTTATTTATTTATTTTTCATACTTGTTTTATGTGCCACGCGGGCCCCGATGGTCGTTTAGGTCATTTTCTTGAGCTGAGAGTTTTAGAAATGTATATTAATTAATTTAAGTCAATTAGAGGTGATGGAGCCATTTTTAGAATTTTTTAAAAGTCAGGACGACTTTCGGATACGGGAACTTCCCCATTTTTCTCATTTTAAACGAGGGGCATTATGAGCATTTCACGCACATATACATATGTATGTAAGTATACATTGAGATAGATATTTTGGGGATGAGTTTGGTATTGCAATGAAAAGAGAAAGGCAAATGAGTAACTTAGCTAAGAATTAGTAACCATCTTAAGCTTGACAAGTGGTACCACATGGACCATGTGTGCTATTGCAAAACAAGCAAACACCCCCATTTCCACTTCATTTCGGCCAAGTCTCTTCTCTATCTAACCTTTCTCCTTTTCTCTTTATATCTATGCACATATATGTCTTCCATACTACAAATTTTATTTTGAAAAGGTTAGAGTAGGATTTTGATAAAGAGCAAGAAGGGAAATTGGAGAGCATGGCAAGGGCTTCATTTTGACACCAATTGTAATGACCCAAACCTGGGGGTCCGAATTGCTAACCGGGTCCCTACCCGTACCTGAAGGCACATAAGGGCAAAATGGTAATTTCAAGGCAAGTATTAAAGATATGTTGAGTATGATTAGTCAAATGGGTCATTCTAACCTCACATTAACCAAGTAAGTCAATTCCATAAGTTTCTAATAGCCAACAATTTTCAACATTTACCTACTCTCGGTTTGAAGGATTCTCCAACAACTCTTTAGTTATAATTCTCAGTGTGGTTGAAATTTCAGGATAATATTGATATTATTGGAAAACTGACTTCAAGCCAGTCAGTTTAGGCTAAACAACGACCCAATTTGGGTTTGAAATGAGGGAGTTATAGCCATCCGAATTAAGTTTGGATTAACAACCATTGGACAAACAAGAGTGCTTTATCAATCAAGCCTAACTCGATCGATTGAGTCCAAGCTCGATCGATCGAGTCTAAGCTCGTGCAGTGGAACCAAGAGCATGAAATTTAAGGTTTTTCTCAATTTTTTTAAGTATGGAAGGCATCAATCGATCGAGTGGAAGCTTGATTGATCGAGTAAACCTAGAAAATGGTCAATTTGGCCTCTTAGGAAGCTTTAGCTGGTTCCTATATTGAATTTATGAAAATGGACACTTCCATACAACTCAAAACCTGTTCCGAAACAACCACAAACAAAGATACATTATCAAATTAATGACAAGTTTCATAATATACATAACCAAATGAATAAATTTACATTGACATTGCCACGGTTGTAAAATAATACAAGTTTATGCCTAAACTTTACAAATAGTTTCGACTACAAGGAATGATGAAATTTAACATCCTAACTACGCTAAAGCGTATGAAGGTGCGTCATCCATTCCGTCACTTCTAAGTCCTAAGAAATGTTTAAGATAAAGGATGAGCACCACCGCTCAGTAGAGGATGTCTAAATGGCATTTCCTTAAGTTAAGTAAGCAGAATAACAACCATGTAGGAGAATAGTAAGATGGAGAGGGATCATGCAAGGGACTTTAATCACCAATAAACCATCAAGCAGATAACCTAAGATCCAAATATCTGATAAATGCCATGTATTATGCGTTTACACCACACACACACAATCAACTCACACGCATTCACACCAGAAGTGTACTAAGAAGTAGGACTTCGGATACCTCCTTCTGTCCTTATGGCCAATTAGTACCGCTGTTAAAGGGGTACCTCCCTAATACCAATTTTTAGAGAACCTTTACTCCACAAACTTTGCAAAAACTCATTTCCACCCATAACTTCCCACACACCACTCTATCCATACCAACACCATGGTAATGTCATAAAGATGCATCATAACAAATTTAGGACAACCATACATTCCACCATCAACACAGAACTACAATTAGAACAATATGCATGCTCTTGCTTATAAATGAACAAGAAGTTCATATTGGCAACAAAACCACATAGCATTTATCATCAATTTTAAAAATAGTCTCATATAAGCAAGTTGTCATATAATAAGCATGCTAGACATAGTTTACCCCAAAATCACAAGCATTCACTTTAACTAGTCATATACAACACGAGATAAACAACATAACACCTATAGTCTTCCATTTTAGCATTCCTATTAACATAATCATCATACTTTGCCACATTTAATGGAACAGATTTCAATTCAAACAACAATTAAACAAGTAATGATCATGATTGAAACCCTAAAACCTAAATCCAACCAAATTACACCCAATTTAGCATGCTTTCAAGGGGAAAATAAAGATTTGATTATCACAACCTAGGACTACACAATTTAAGTAAACCCTTACCTCAAAGATGCAAAATCCTAGTTTGCTCCAAGCTTGAAACTCCACCAATTTGAAGTCCACCACCATCAAAGTGAAGAGGAAGGTAAGGAGGACAAAATTTCCTCTTGAAACAACCTCAAAAGCTCAAGCTCAAGCCTTGGTCAAAATCTCAAAGTGCCCTAATGGCTTCCGAAATCACCTAATCTTGTAGATCAAGAGATGCTCGAGAATATCTCTAACTAGCCCCTATTCCAAATCCAACCTCTAAGAATTTCAAAAATCTCAATACGGTCAAATCTCTAATTTCTTATCATGGTTATGTAGAAGAGAATGAGGAGAATAACTTTCTCTCTTTGGGTACACTCAAAATCAAAGGCTATGACCTCCAAATCGAAGCTTTTCAAAGCTTATTCATGGAGGATGATATATGTATAGATATAGAGTGAGAAAGTGTGGGGAGGAAGAAGGTGAATAGTGGGAAAAGTTGGCAAACTCCTCCTATTTATACTTTCCTCACAACTTTCCTTTAATCACATCACTTAACCCCAAATATCTATAGCTAATTATTCCATTCCTCCAAGCAACTTCAATGAAATTACCCTAAGGCAACAATCCACTGAAAATATAATAATAATGCCCTCCAATGATCTTTCACTTAGGCCCTCGACATTCTCATGCACTTAAGCCACCTCGAACCCACACGGGATCCTCTGGTCTAAAACTCGAAAATATCCGAAATGAATTGGAATGCATTTTTAAATTTTGGTTTTTTTTGGGGCTTTTCTCTTCTTCTTGAGGTAAAGGTCTCCAAAGCCTACATCTTTTGGTTTTTGTAAGTTAATTCGATTGTATTTGTGTTACAGGATGGGTAATTTGTGATTATATAGCAAGAAATGTTAATGTTGTAATTGTGATTAATGAAATACATGTTTTATGTGCCTATGAAGTGTTAGATTGCATGCTTATGTGGATTATGTGATAGTTATCTTGTTACATGATTTTCATATTTAAAATGCCATGATTCACAAGTTGATTATATGAGAATTGTTTGTGTTAAAATCACTTCCAAAGTATACAAATATTATTGTGGTTTAATGCAAGAATTTCATGTTGGCAGGATGTAGAAATCCTAGAACGTTTATGTATTGGCATTATGGGACAAAAAGGGGAAAGTTATTTTTCTTAAAAAGAGGCATTGATTTTTAAATTGGGATTTTCAAAAGAAAGTTTGCAAAAAAAAAAAAAAAACGGACGGCAATGAGTCGCCTTATGTCTGTGGGGTTAATGGAACCTATAGGGAATGTAGGTAGATTGTCTTACGCATAGTTGGGCTACTTAAGCCCCAAATGACGCTAAGGAGTTGCCTTAGGCCAAGAATAGTTAGCCAATCCTTCTTTCCTAACGCCTTGGAGTTACCCTGGGTCGGGTTACATTAACGGTTTGACGGTTATTATGATTGGTAAAGATTTTAGAAATGGGGAGTGGACGTTGCATTGCATTGGCATTGCATTAATTTTACCTGGATTTGTGTGATGATGATTGTATTGATTATTCCTCCCCAAATTCAGCATGACCCATTTCTTTTATTCCATTCTTTGCGTCTAATTCATGAGATCATTAATGAGTGCATTTTAGGCACGTTATACTGAGTCGTTGCGCTCACCCATTTGTGACTATTTTTCAAGTCACGGAAAGGAGATGGTAGATGATATTCCCCTACAAGGTTAGACGGATTAGAGAAACCTTTGATTTCTTTTGTAACCAATGTAATATTTGATGTTTTGAAAAAATGTTATATACATATATCTACTCTGCCACGAGTTTGTAATTAATGGTCATTGTATGTATATTGCAAATATAAATAATTTTGAGACCATCTCTGTAACTTTGTGGTCTCATTAGGATTTCTAATCCTGTTTATGGCCTTAGGAGCATATTATGATGTAACCAGATTCATTTTGACTATATATAACGTATCAAGCTCGTTTAATGATTATATAGATCTATGGATGTTTAATTGTGTTGTATACAATCAAATGTATGTTTTTGGGACAGGTTTACATCATATTTAGGCTTACAAATGAGCCAAAGGAAGACACCAATGGTTTAGAGCACCAAATAAGCCTTAAAGACCAACCCAGCATAAACTGGTCGACATATGGAACCCCATATATCGACCAGTATCTAAAAAATGGAGGTAGTGTAGGGCTTCACTAACATGAATCGATCGACGTGTGAGCTACACACTTCGACCGAAAGGCCTGAACTGGTCGACGTGTAACCTGAACACATCGATGGATTCCTATAGCTTCCCCATTTGTTATTCTTCTCCTATTTTGTCCAATCCCGACCTATTTCATGACACTAAGGTGCACTACAAATACATGAAATACGTACTAATTATATTTTAACCTTAGAAATGACCGTATTACCCTTAGATGACCTCGGGTTCGGTTAAGACTCGGATAATGATTCATACCCCCAGGTTTGGGTTGTTACACTGCCGATAATTAGTTGTTGGCACCTGCCAATAATCTGTTATTCTCACCTGTCGATAATTTACTACTGGCGGCTGATATGATTGATTATAATATTTGTACATCGACTAAGAAGCTGATTGCACATTGTTAAAATCAGGATTCATCTTACTAAATCATTGTAATTCTTCTTGACCTAGGGTCACACCGGGTGTGCCAAAATGTTGACCCTTAAATCAGCAAGCTTTGTCGATTCAGAAACTGGCTAGTTGCGGGCGTGCCAGAATCGATGACTTGGAGCCCATTTGGGATTGCTTCTCTACTGCTTAAAAGCGTTTTTATTTTGAAAAATTGCCTTTAGATATCGTTGGTAATCATTATAAGAGCTTTAAATGATTATCAAATAGTTCAGTAGTGCGTTTGGATGAAGTTAGAATTTAGAGCTTATAAAACTGCGTTACGAGTAAAGGTTGAATATTTTTGGTAACTCTTTTTCATTAGACAATTTTATCCATTTTACTTTTTATAATGACAATTACACCTTTTCCTTATAAAGTTACTATTATCAAATATAGTAGCGTCATATTAAAGGATATATTATTGTAAAATTAACAAGAAAAATGATTAAAAAAAATTGTCTCCAAATAAATAAAAATAATAATTTAAGTGTTAAAAATACTTATTATAATATGTCACCAAACACCAAACATGTTTTTTACTGACGCAATTTTTTAGTCAAACTGAGTCTTTTTTTTGAATTGATTTTAAACTTCAATTTCTCCCTCATTTGGGAGAATTTTTTGGTGCCGTTTGCGACAAAACGAAGAGCTCGATGAGATCTTCACATTGATATAAGCAATTTCAGCTTTGGTACATCATAGAATCCCTTTGGGCTTATTATTTTTTTGGTTTCAATGAATTAATAATTGGTCAGTGTCAGACACGTGTCCGACAGGGACACGCATGTACTAGCCTTGGACATGTGTCCAACACCGGAATTATTGCATTCAGGAATTTTGTTTTGGAATATGAAACTTCTTAATAGGTTCTAATTGCCTTAATTAAAATAGGACTTTAAAATAAGGGAAACCATATTCGCACTCCACTTTTCTTCAATTTCACTCCATTTATTATTTATTTTTAAAGAAAATGACAAGAAAGTCATTGAATTCATTAATGCACAATCTCCTAATTTATAATCTCATAACTACCCTATACTTTATTTTATTTTTTATTATTTTTTTTAACCTTCTATACTATTTTTTTTATCCTTTCTTTTTGTGTTTTCCTCTCAAAGAAAATAATTTACTCCATACTAATAGTTTTATTTTTGGCAGTCAAAAGGGATAATTTATTCCTTAATAACTTCTTTTTATATATATATATATATACAATTGAAAGGGATCGATATTTATTCAACAAAATTAACTTTTCTCACTAGGTCACTTTATTTTTTGGTAAGTCAATAGAGATAATTTTTTTTTTTTAATCATCTTCTGTAGGTGCAAAATTTCGCTCAACCAGTAATGATTGAGAAAAATAGAACAACACACTCAAAAAACAATAAGAATAAATAAGAACAGTGTATAGAGAAGCGTAGAATTGCTTCATCCTTTTATTGGAGGTCTGAGCCCCTATTTATACATAAAAGGGTGGTCGAATTAAGGTAGGACTCGCATTGCTTGTCCTCCAATTCTTCCTATACAGAGTTTCTTTACAAATAGAGCTTTTCCCTTGTATAACTTTCTATACGTATTACTTGCCTTATACAGAACTTCCTATCTCAGAATTTTCCTTCTATAGTAAATCTTTCAACTGGTAGGACTTGTGCATTCTTGAATAACTGGGCTGAACATATTTTGATCCGGCTGGGCTTGAGTAACGGACCGGATGTTAAATATTAACAAGTTGGGCTGATGACTTCTTGATTCGGCCTTGATGGAGGTTGGAGGACAAATAACAATGGTCTTGGGCTGTAAATATCCTCAATTTGGGCTTGAGCATGATGGGCCTTATATGTCCTTGGAATGTAGATATGGGTAGTGATGACGTGTGCGCTTTTTATTGGAGGGAGTTTTTTTCCCTCCACACTTTGCCCCAAATGTCATTTTTAATTGAGTGACGGCTCCTATTAAAGAGGGAATTGAAACCGGTTTTTTACTTTGCTTCAGAAACGGTTTGAGGTCTTTCGTTATTACTCCGTCATACAAGATTTTGCAAGAGTTACATTCGCCCTTGCTGCACTTCTGCGTTCTTCATTCCATCGCTTTGTCAGGTTAGTTTCGCATCTTTCTCTTCAATCTTTCATTATGAGTACTTCATCTACTCCCGAACGTAAAGACATTGGGGATTCTGAATCCACACCTTCGTCTTCCCCCGTTCGCATTAGGGCTCCCCCTCCTAGGGTTTCTACAGATCGTCTTTCGTTGAATCCATTAGGTACTTCCCCCCTTCCAGCCGAGTCATCCACCTTAGGCTCTGATTATGTTCTTACTCATGAAGAGAGAAAAGCAATCATCTCTATTCGCCGCATCAAGTTCTCTATTGCTTCGGTAATGGAAGAATTTGATATTCCTGAGGGAGTAGAAATTACAGAATATCCCGAGGGTGCCGATTTTACCTCCGGCGAGGGAATTGAGGAGAATGAATTGCTTCTTTCGGTAGGGCATCTTAACGCCCTCCGATTCCCTCTTCATCCCTTCTATCATTTAGTTTTCAACAAGTTAGGTCTTGCCCCCCTTCAGGTAAATCCTAATTTCTTTCGCATCCTTTCGGCACTGTTGGTGCGCCGGAAATTAGAGGCTCTGGATTTGACCCTTGCCGACCTTCTGCTTACTTACAATATATCTAAGCATGGGACCGAGCCTGGTCGCTTCTTTTTTACTTCTCCCCTTCATCAGAGGATATGCACGAACCATCCTTCATCCGAAAAGAAATGGAAAGAAAGGATGGTTATAGTTAAAGGAAAATGGTTCGTGTCCCAATCAATTACGCTCCCCATCCCGCGCAAGTTCGGAAAATTAGGTATAGAATATTTAACCTCCCTTCATACCAAGTGTTCTGGCTGTTTTCCTTGCCAAGTCTTAATGTTTCGCCGTATTTATGAGTTTCTTGGTATTTTTTCAGCTACATTCCCATCCTCTGCAGCAAGGAACAGACTTTCTTTTCTTGAGGAACGAGTCTGGAGTGACCCCTCGCCTATCGAGGACCTGCTAACTTCTTCATTTTTTTTTTAATCATCTTCCTTTTGATTTTTATTGTTTTTGAGATCTTGACAACAGAGATAATTTCTTCAATAAATATATATTTTTGATGGTTTTTTTTTTTTTTTCATGTCAAAAGAGACAATTTTTTTAATGGTTACTTTTTATTTTTTGGTCCGGTAAAAGTGACAATTTATTCAACTTAACAAAAAAAAAAATAAAAAATAAAAAAATTTATCCCTTAAAAAAAAATTTTTATTCCATTTTTATTTTATTTGTGTTGTCAAAAGATACTTTAAATATTAAAGATTAAAGATAAAGAGAGAAAATCTGAAAGAGCAATGGTGTCATTTAAAAAGTAATAATTATTTAATTGTAAAGTTAAGGTTAGAAATGTCATTTTATTTAAGATTGTAGTGTAAATATTAAAAAGTGAATTGCAATGAAATAAAATAGAATTGAAATGGAATTAAACTAGAATGGAATGGAAAACTGTGGTAGCTACCATAATTGAGTCAACGGGAAAGGAAATAACAAAGAATAAGAATTCAATTACTTGACAAAAGAAACTAAACTATAATTTAATTAAAGTAAGTAAAAAAAAAAAAAAAAAAAAAAAAAAGAAGGTTGAATTAAATTAGGAAAGTTGAATTAAATTAAGGAAATCAAGTTTAACATAGAATCAGGATTCAAAAAAGATAATTGTATTGATACGATTGTATGAGAGGTGTTGGATGATTTACAAAAACTACCTTCACAAATATTTATAAAAATAAATAAATAAATAAAAAGTCCTAGAACAACTAACTTCCTAAAAGAATGCAAAGAGATTACAACTGCTTCCCCAACCTACAGCCAATATAAAACTCGCGGTAATTGCCTCCTTGATATTTTCATCATTTATATTTCACAAATTATGGATAATGAAGATAAATTATATCACAGAGATAATATTGTCCGGACTCCGGGAATATTATCTTGTGAATGCATCTCCACCAAATCAAAATACTCATCTACCTAATACCTTCATCCACATGGTGGCTGTCTCATTGTCAACACGCAAAACTACACACATGCGGACGCCTGACTACTTGCATATGCTGTGGGTCTCATTGCATATGTCAGCAGGTTTCTTATGTTGAGTCTCATTGCATATGTCAGGAGCTTTCTTGTGGTGGGTCACATTGCATATGTCAGCAGGTCTCATTGCATATGTGTCGTTTTGTAGCTCGAAAAATAAAAAAAAAAATAGGGCCTGTATGGTTTCTAACTAAGAAAATAATACAAAAATTTCTGTTTGATTCAATCTTTATAAAACTGTTTTTTGAAAACTCTGTTATGAAAATATCTATTTTTAAAAAATTATAAAAGATTATTCCCTACTATTCTCTGAGAACAGTTAACTTTTCTCTGAATTTTCCAGAATTAAAAACTAAACAAACTCTAAAGGCTCTGGTTTGGTTTTATAAGAATAGTTTTTCCTGTCATGATTGATGGATTATTCTCTACAGAAAGGAATTAAAAAAGAAGGGGCCTAATTTAGAGAAAGGTTTTTGAAGGTCATGGAAAACTATTTTTTTTTCAAAATTATTTTCATAAAAATAAGCTAAATAAGCTTTACGTAAATAAACTTTACGTAAGGAACTCGGAATCAACAATAGCCTTTGAAAAAATTGCAAATAACCATTTCAATACCACCACATAGAGAATAAATCAACCAGTAATATAATAAATCCTCCCCTCCAATGGTGTCAAAGCTACACTAGCCACAACCCATCACACTGTCAAGTCTATTCGGGCACCAAACGTCTAGGTTGTGCCCATCCCATAGGTTTGACGTGGGTGGATTCGCTCATGCCGGAAATGAGGATATGTACTTGAAGTCATTCAGAGCCAATGGCTCAAGAACTCTATTTGAACTCGTTCAGAAGTACAAAAACTATGGCTTATTTTACTCCATGTTAAATTACGCTTGTCATTAATTTTTAATGATATTCAATTTGTGCTGTTAAATACACTTAATTAGATAAATGATTAATCGATTCAAAGTTAAGTGTTGAATTGCATCATCAAATAACACCCAATGTTAAACAAGCCTCTTCGAGATATAATTAGTGTCCGAACATTATAAGTACGTTTCATTTTTGTTCAGTAATCCACTTAATCATCATGCATTTGCACTAGACCGGATTTTATATATATATATATATATGTTATTACACCGTAACACGATAATATATACCCAAAGCAAGAAGATTAAGTGAAAAAGTATAAAAGAATTAATGGCAAATTAATTTTTTTTTTTATATATGAAAATTAAAAGAAAAAAGGAAAATGGAAAATGAAAAACTCACGAAATTTGTTAAATTGGAATATGCTCGCATGGGAGGAGATCCTGTCATGATCTTGTAATAAGATCACTTTGGCAAGAAATATACTCGCACCTCCACTTATCTTTATGAGAAATTGAACTCTTAATATTTTACTTTGAAATGCAAAATAGTATCAAAACTTTAAAACTCAGTCTCACAAGTTGCATGGGAACAATGAATGCGAATGGTCACGTTATTGATTTGCAATTAAAAAAAAACAACGACACTGGGCTACGCTGCCATCCAATCCAAAAGGATTACTTCATTAAGCATGTGACATTTCAAGACCTTCTCCATTCGGATCCTGCGTGTGACAAGAACCTTTAAGGCTGACTCTCCTCCTCCTTCTTGGTATTGTTTAGTAGAGTATGTGGGAGTTTTTCACATATGGAAATTAAATCAAGTCACTTTATGATAATAACTGCCAATAATTTTTGATAGACAATACTTGCCTACTCAGGAAGAAGTATCTACAGGCTCAATAGGTGGCATAATAAAATTATGATAAGTTTTTGAAATTTTATAAAATATAAAATATAACAAATATAGAACGAGAACGTATTTGATCCATTTTAATTGAGTTAACCACATCTTTCTCTCCATATATATCTACACACACCTTTGCACATACATATGTACAAAATTTGCTTTTAAAGTAAAGAGAAATTAGGATCAAGCTTCCTAAAACAATACCTTCTGTGGACATGAGATATGCCACGTCATCAAAAGTCAAATTAAGCTAACGCCACCTCAGTGTTGGCTTCAAAAATAAAATAATAAAAGGACAAAAGTGGTCAACACTTGGTCGATATAAGAACTCCATCCAGCTCAACAAAAGCGATAATAGCTAGTCAAAAAGCCCATAAGCATGGCACCCTCTATCAGTTGATCGATGGGCCCAGAACCTCGATCCAACCAAGCCAAAAACCGTCTATCAATGGCCCAGAACCTCGATCCAACCAAGCCACAAACCGTCGATCGATGGGCCGAGAACCTCGATCCGACCATGTCACAAACCGTCAATTAGTGGGTCTAGAACCTCAATCTGACCAAGCCACAAACTATTGATCGATGGACCCAAAACCTCGATCCGACCAAGCTATAGCCACAGTCGATCAATGGGCCCAATAATGAAGAGTAGTGGTAGGACTCTTCGAAGCTATTGGGAATGCCGAAGGGATTTTGGAATGGAGGATTGAGAATCAACTTTGAGCCTTGCTAGGTAGACCTAATTTGAGGAGAAAATACAAAAGATAGGCTAGAGTAAGGATAGAGACCCTTAAAGCCACCATTGTTTAGGTAATTTAAGGAAGGTATGTACACCTAGCAACAGATCCGGAAAAAGTTTGGATTACGGCATCATGAGTCGTAAATGGACGTGGGCCCTGACTGACTTTATCCATAGGCCCAATGGATACAACCTAGATGACCTAGGGCTATAAAGAGGTGGCTGACGAAAAAGGATGAGAGGAAGAAATTAGGCTTTGTCAGACTTTAGACTTCGTTCTTATCTACCATTGTTTTCAATTCTTAGATTGGGCTAATTTTCCCTCCCCCAACCCACTCTTCTGTATTACTCATATTGTTTTAGTGATATTCCCGGATACATTCTCTTCTTTAGTTTGACTCGAAAATCAGGTACTTACACCTTCCAAAAACAAGATTTTCTTAAAACAATACATTGTTTTTGTTCTTCAAAATCGAAAGATCAAAATTTGGGTTCCACCATAACTGTACAAATATAAATACATATACATACATACATACATACATATATATATATAAACATACAAAAATCATGTTATTAATTAAAATACCCATTCACCTCCACTTCCAAAGTAATCCTCATTCTCACTGCAACAATCCTAAGGTAGACGAGAAAAGAGCAAGAATTTATTATTATTGTTATATTTTAAGCACAAACCAGAAGCATTATATGATTCTAGCAATGGTTCTCTATATCAATCACATATATATTCTCCACTTTGAGAAGGTAGAGAGTAAACTAGCCCCTCAAAACACTATTGCTAGATCTCGATCAATTCAATTTTTTTTTGGTAATGCCCAGACACATATTCTGATATTTATAGGGATTGCATATAGTATACTAGAGGCCTTTGATTTGTATAAGATCGGATGGTGTACTATCGAAGCTAGAATAGCACAATCAGAAAATTTTGTTATATCATATTAGAAATGAGGTAAAATTGTGATTCTATTTTTGTTATACATATATTTTATAAAATTTAGGACACTTGTCATAATTTTATTGTGCCACTTACCTAGTCAGGAGAGATTCTTTACTCATCAGAGAGTAGACAAGTATTGTCCATTTTTAATTGCTGCTATCTTCTACAATAATTCTTTAAAAACAACCCCTCAATCTCTGGTTATGCAAAGGAGAAACGGACCTTTAAATAAAAACACACACACACGCAAAAAGAAAAATGAAAAAAGCTAGTCCACGCTGAACCTAGCTAGCTCACACAATAGTGACTGCTTGACTATTCTCTGGCACACAGTCTCCAAAACTTTATTATGACTTTCATTATGTCTACCATGTTTCACTTTTAATAAGAATGTTTTCTCATGTTAGCTGGAACACAAATATAATTAAAGGATGAAATCTTCGAACAAATCCTTCACAATTATTTTCATACCGCGCATTCTTGAAATGTCTATTACCATATTAAGAATTGATTCTTAGATTAGTTGGAACACAATTCCCATAATGGAATGTTGAAATCATCGGACAAATCCTTCAATCCTCGCTGTGTTAATTGTTAAGAGGTCCACGAGATACTTCATGCATGAAAGTAAAACGAAACCTCTTTGGCTTAGGAGTTGGGAGTTGGCTAGCTTGGTCAATCCCTAAGTCTATAGTTTGACGATTGGTGAAGAGAAGAGGGTAGGCTCTGTTTGTTTGGACCATTTTTTTTTTTTTTTCAACTTAAATATATATATATATATATATATTATTTTTATTTTTTAGTATTTGACAGAGATCTAGATCGAAGTTGAGGTCGACTCTATCAGGTTGGACATATAAATAACTTGTTGAAAGTTGATGTGATAATTATTTGTAGTTATATTTCAATAAAAAAAATTATTTTGTAAACATCTTACTTAAATTTTTGACAACCAACCCAGGGCGGAGCCAGGATTGCAAAGTAGGGAGGGCTAAAAATAACTAGACCCATGATTGCTTAGTGTGTCATCCATACTTTAAATATATAATTATCATGTATCAGTTATTCAATTAAACCTAATAATCTACAACCTTCTAACACATTTACACTTCCAAACTCTAATGTATTTTCACAGTTAAGAATCCATTGAAGTTTGCTTCATACAAGTATTAAAACAAATAATTACAAGAATGTAAGATATATATGTTTCTTATCAATAAATTCACATTAGAAAGTAAGACCTATGTGCTCCGCCCCTGACTAGTTATTAATCAATTATATAATAAATTACCCAATTTAACAAGAAATTATCAAGTCAGCGCCCCCCCCCCCCCCCCCTCTTTTTTTTTGCAAAAATAAAATTCAATATTTCACTAGATTAACAATAATAATCCATGATATCCATACACCTATGGCTTAGTACCTTACGCACGAAGAGTTTAGGTCTTCTTCAATAGACTAACAATGTGTTATTATATTTTATTATGGTTTATTTTGTGATCGGACATGTCCATGGTTCGTGGGCTTGCTCATATTTAAGGCTTGACCTTTGTAAATTTTATAACTCTTTTTATTTATAGAAATACTATGGATTGGGCCGGGCTGATAGGAAGAGGAATAGTAGTATATAGACTTATAGGAACAATAGTATTAATTTTTTTTTTTCAATTGGACCTAGGCTATAGCCCAGGTTAGTCCATTACTAGTTCCTCCCTTGCAACCAACCACCAAAAAATAAATAAATAAATAAATATATATATATATATATTTTCTATTTTACATCCAAACAAATGGGAGTCCAAAGTGAAGCCTTTTTTTAAAAATTTAGTAAATTAACCTTTATTGATTACTTTATTTTCACCAAAATTTCTTCTTTTCCATAGATTAGTCGATTCATATTAATAATCCCAACTCATCTTTTTCCTTCGTTAATTAACTTTAACGTGTTGTAGCATACTGGATTCATATTTATAATTCATGTTGGCAAACTAAAACTTTTTTAATGAGCAACTAAATTTTCACACTTTAAAACCTCATTCTATCAACTCTTTAAACCGGAGAACTTTTTTTACTATATCCTAAAGACCTTGTTATTTTGTTGGAAGTGTCAATTAATATATTAATATTCAGTATCTAGTAATTTAAAAGTTGAGCCAGCTTATTTATCTAAACTCCATTTTAATGATCTAATTTTAACCCAATTTGAGTACAGTGGGCTATTTTTTCTTTTCTTTTTTTACTAAATAATAAAGATGGCATAACCCATCCTGCTTTTGCCCCTCAATTAAACGGAGTATGCTGGCCAAAGTTGGTACTTTTTCGTTTGCCAGAGTAGGGACATAGATGGTATATCAATTATAAACCCACCCAAAAGTAGGGATAGAGTTGGAATGACATAATTTATAATAGGGCGGAGTAGGATTTAGCTAACTCTGCCTTGTTGCCATCCCTAAGCAAAGTTTGAAAAATGATAAAAATAAATAAAAAATAATATATATATATATATATATATATATATATATAAAAATAATTAGAAGCTTAATTGGTTTAGTTTTATAAAGGTTAGTTTACCTTTCTCATGATTGAAAGATCTTTAAAATTCTCTATGAAAGGAGTTCAAAAGGGGTCTAATTCAGATAGTGGTTTTTGTAGTTCATTGAAAACTATTTCTTTTTATTTTTAATTTTATTTTTCAAAAATTACTTTAAGAAGACTAAACCAAATAAGCTCCAGATCTAAATCACATATAGCGGGAGCGAGAGCGGGAGCAAAAACGCGAGAGTGGGAAATCCCAAAAAATCTTAAAGCGGGAGTGGCGCGTTTTAAACTTATAAAATATTCATTTATTATAATAAATATATGTTTTAAATAAATTTCATGCAAATAAAATGATATAATAATGAATCAAATATAAGTCCATTATAATCAAAATAATGTGCTTTATAAAAATGCATAATTTAATCAAACATGACAATCAAACAAGCTGTTTATAAAAACAGAAACATAATAGTGAATAAGGCATAACAGAAGGAAAAAAAATAATAATAAAATAAAATAAAATAAAAATAAATTTACTTCCAAACATAACTGTATAACAAATAATAATAATAATAATATATAATGAATTTCATTCATTTTTATACATTTAACCTATTTTAAGCTCTCAAAATGACAATCATTGTCTTTGAAATAACAATGTTCAAAAGCAAAAGGAAAAGATAACAATACTTCAATTTGCAAATTCTACTACTAAACTTTAAAACAGACATGAAATATCCAAACTTCCAAACCCAAAAGCAAAATGAGACTACAAAAACAAAATGTTAGAGACTATTTTGCTGCAATCTGGTTGATCCGAGGTCTCTTGCCTCGGGAAATTTCCTCTCTATGGCTTGTTTGAGACATGTTAACCCCTTGAGTGGATGGCAAAGAAGTACTAGATGTTGCATTATCTAAAGAAGCATTATTTTGTTGCTCCCTTTTATCGATACTTTCTAAATCATTATCCAAATCATCTACATAAGCAAAATCATCCAAGAATATGAAAAGTTAATATTCCTTCCTTTATTTCATTACTAATAAATATTTGAAGGAAAGTATTACTTTTTGACATAATTAACCTTATTTAGTATGTTTTAGTTGGGGGTAAAATTGAAATTTCTTAAGATTCACATTAAATCCGTAAATTTATTTTCCAAAGTCGTTGAATTCTTGAACAGAATATGCGCTTTTTCCTTACACAATTTGTCAAATTGAATATTAAAAACGGACGAATTCTTAAATTAAATTCGTGAATTCAAAATTATAAATTCGCAAATTTAAAAACATGAGAGAGTGAATTTTTGGCAAATTCACTCTCAAAACGCCGATTCGTGCGCGGAGCGACAGAACGCCAGTGGTTTGAGTGAATTATGTGACTTAGCTCTAGATAGTGTGGAACTAGCAATAGACAAAAGCCTTGGGAAAAAAAATTGTTAATAACCAATTCGACACCACCACAATAAGAATAAAAAACCACTAACATAGTAAGAATCAAATTTGTCATCCTCTCCTTCTTACTTAACCATCTTGGTTACTCTAACTGGTCTATAAATAAGGATCTCACAGACCAAATACATCAAAAAACAACAATCAGTAAAAATGGGGGAGTTTCTTAACGAAACGAACCTATGGAAATTAAATCAAGTCACTTTATGATAATAACTGTCAATAAAAATGTCTCTACTCATTCAATAGGTGGCATAATAAAATTATGACAAGTGTTTCAAATTTTATAAAATATAAAATATAACAATAATAGAACCAGAACGTATTTGATCCATTTTAATCGAGTTAATCACATCTTTCTCTTCATATATATCTATGCACACACTTGCACATATGATGGGGTGTGTCGCCGCACCACAAGCTTAAGAGTGTGCAATTAAGGCGAGGGCCAATTTTTACATTTATAAAAGCCACTACTACCTTCACTAAAAATATAGTTAGGGTGAGTAGGGATCGTCCCAATGGATTGGAGTCGTACTTGGTTGTGGAATCGCTTTTAGGATTAGTAGGTCGAGTGATCAAACAAATGGTTGGTTGGTTGATTAAACTAAAGAGCAAATTAAACTAAATAATTAAATGCAATAAGGAGTAAGAAAGAGAGAGAGATCTTAGGGTTTAGAGGTCACCACCAAATAATGCTTTTCTACACCTTTAACTAGTGACTAATGAGGAAAATGTGTGTTGCAATATTGATGTGTGTGTGTGTATTTGGTTGATTCAATTAGCAAGAGTGACCAATTAAGCATACATTATCTAATCAAATGTGAAAAGCACAATATATCTAGCAATTAAGTATATATTGTCTAAATAGCATGTGAAAAACTTAACATATCTAGCAAGTCATTAATCCTTTCATTAAGCTCACAAGCTAAATACACCACAAGGTTAGAGACATATGCTTCTTGCATTCAAAAGTATGGAACATCAAACAACGAGCATGAATTGTCCTCCCATCTAACAACTATGCTACCACTACACTACAATTAAGCTAATGACATGAAATTAAACTAATTAAGCTAAGGGAGAGGTATAATCCATCAAGAAATGAGCATGGACCATCTAGAAAATGACAAGAGCATTCTTTTAAGCACAATGTTTTGACAATCTCTAGATCTATAGTATTAATACACATAGATATGCATCAATAACACAAGAAATAGAGACAAACACATGAACATCTATTCTAGTATACATAGACATATGGATAGAATGAAATGATCAATTGGAAGCATTAAACCACATAAATCATTAAATAAACAAGATATATATATATATATATATATATATATATATATATATAAGTGCCAAAACATGTATTACAACACTAATCCCTCGATAATACACAAAATCAAGATATAGAAAGCATGCTTGGGGCTAACTCTAGCCCCAAGAGGATGTCTAGCCACTCATGGTAGTGCTTCTCCAACCCTCAAGGGCTAACTCCATGGTAGAGATTTGCTCCTTGGATGATGAAGAGTCTCCAATGGTGTCTCTAGCCTCCTCCTCCTCTAAGCTTGCTCTCCAAGAGATGATATGATATTAGCTCTTCCTTGTAAAAAGCAATCCTTATCCTTATATAGGTAGGTCAAATGACACCCAAAATGAGCTAGGGTCGTGCTCACAATGTTTTGACATGAATCTATACAAGTGACAAGTTATGAAACATGCTAAACAGTGTAAGTATGAAATGCATCCAATGTGGAATATCACAGGCATTGGGCATATATAAGATAGCATGAACATAAGGCATGATGAATGAAGTGTGTGTGTGTGATCTGTGAAGTTCGATCGATCATAAAAAGGTTTGAGATCGATCTCAAAACGTCGATCGATCTAAGGTATGAGTTCGATCGATCGAACTGTGCTAAGGTGAAAACTCAAAGGTCACAGATCTGTGACTTTGGAAGCACGGGGGCCCAGTTCGATCGATCGAACTGTGCAAAGGTGAAAACTCAAAGGTCACAGATCTGTGACTTTGGAAGCACGGAGGCCACACGAACAAGTTCGTGGGCCCATCAATACAACAAATCAGCAACTACCATCACCTAAATAAGGCCTATACTCCTAAATCGAAATCAACATCATCAAAATATACAAAATAAACACACAAAGCAACACATATATATGGATATGGAGATACAGTGCTTCGAAAGTCAACAATGGAGATTTGATCATAAAAATAACATGGATTCAACATATAAAGCATGTAAACATGAGATCTAAGCCGAAATCAAGCATGGTGCCTCGGATCTTACCTCAACCGAAGGAGAGAAGTGGATGCGAAGAGGGAAAGATGAAATCCGAGTTGCGATGAAGAGAGAGAGTGATTCAGGGTGAGCTAAATGATGCCGGAGGTTCGCCAGAAATGGAAAGGGTGATTGGGGTTCACGGTGACGATGAGGGAAGCAAGGGGTAGGGTAGGGAGTTGCAGGATTGATCTTTGTAATTGATCTCACAACTCTCGGTTTTATTTTTAAAAACATTTCCTTATTAGTTCGATCGATCGAACTGAGATTTCAGATCGATCGAACTTTGATGAACTCTCCTCAAAGTATTTTTTTGAAATTTTTGAAAAATGAAAAACTAAAATTAAAAATTAGAATTAAAATTAAAAATTGTAAAATAAAATAAAATAAAACAGAATAAAATATTTTTGGATTTTTTTTTTTTGAATTTTTGAAAAATAAAATAAAATTAAAAATAAAAATAAAAATAAAATTGAAAAATAGAAAATATTTTTGAATTGTTGAAAAATAAAAATATTTTTGGATTTTTGAAAATTAAAAGTCAAATAAAGTCAAATAATGAAATGGAGAACTGAGATCGATCGGAACAAGAGTTCGATCGATCAGACAGAGGGCAAAAATATGCAAGTTTTTGGTTCAAAAATTTGGCTAAGTGTTGGAACTTGAAGATCGATCGAACTTTGAAGTTGGATCGATCGAAGAACTTCAGATCGATCTTGGAATGTTTTCGATCGATGAGACAGAGAGCTGAAATATGTAGGTTGATGCAGGCTCAAAATTTTTCTAAGTGTTAGATCATGAGATCGATCAAACTTTAAAGTTGTATCGATCGAAGGTCTCCTGATTGATCTAAGAATAAGTTCAAACGATGGGACAGAGAGGTGATTTGGATGCAGGTGGAAAATTTTTCTAAGTGTTGGATGCAGGTGGAAAATTTTTCTAAGTGTTGGATGCAGGTGGAAGTTCGATTGATCGAACTCTCATTTGAGATCAATCGAACTTATGCAAAATGCTCAATCACAACATAAAAATTCATGCAATCCTAATTACAGTTCCTATCAATGCATATGAATCAAAAACAAGTATCTAGGCTTCGCAAGAAACGAAATTTAAGATAGAAATGAGGGAGGAATAGGGTTTTGACACCCTACAAAATGTCATTACTAACCTTTAACGTCTCTAGCAAGACATTGGGCTTTTTTAGCCCGGATCAAAGATCTTATAATGCATCCCCTCCTTGTTGGGGCGATAGATGCTTTGAACTCCACCCAACAAATGGTTCTTCGAAGAACTTATTGGATTAAGCTCAAACGAAACTTTTGTTCCCTTGTCAATGCAAGAACAATCTTTGGGCTTCCATGCCCTTTCAAAGCAAGAATTTGAAACAACACTTTTAGAATGCAAGATTGAAGATGATTCCTTTGAAGTTTTGGTCTTACACAAAAGCTCACTTCATTGACATTGAAGATCATGACATTTGTCTACAACATTAACCTCTCCTTCATATTTGTCAAATGAATTGGGTGTGGGATTAAAGATATTCAACTTCACCTTTATGTGGCCAAATGAGATCTTCATTATTCCCGTCCTACAATTGATGTTGGCATTAGCGATTGCCAAGAAAGGACGGCCCAGGATAACGGGAATTTGGCTTTTAGGATTGGGGACAGGTTCCGTGTCAATGACAACGAAATCAACGGGAAAGAAGAATTTGTCAATCTTTATCAAAACATCCTCAATTATACCCCTAGGCTTCTTAATGGATCGGTCTGCAAGTTGTAAAACTACCGACGTCGGTTTCAATTCACCTATGCCCCATTTGATATAAACCGAGTATGGAAGAAGGTTAACACTTGCTCCTAAGTTAAGAAGCGCCCGATTAATGATATGATCACCAATAATGCATGAAGTGGTAGGTGAACTGGGGTCCTTAAACTTTGGCAAAGTGTTATGTTGTAAAATTGAGCTTACTTACTCGGTCAAAACCACTTTTCTTGGTGCTTGGCTCTTGTTCTTCCACTTTTGGGTGCACAAGTCTTTCAAGAATTTGGCATAAGCCGGAATTTGCTTGATTGCATACAAAAGTGGAAGACTGACTTTCACTTGCCTAAACATTTCTATGATTTCATTGGTTTTTGCCTTTTGCTTGTCTTTTGAAATGGATCCTTTTAAGGCATCTGAAAATGGAACTTTTGGTTCAAAAATTTTTATCAGAATTTTTCTTTGAAGTCTCTTCAACACAAGAAGTTTTTAAATCATTTTGTTCAAATCATTTTTCAACAAAACATTTTCAAATTCATTTTTTTGCAAATCTTTCTTTAAATCATTTTCAAAATCATTTTTCAAATCACATTTTGAAGTTTTCTCATTCACAAGATCATGTATATGCAATGAATGAGGAATGGGATATGAAACGGGACGAGTGACAACTTGAGGTTGCACCGGCCCACTCTCTTCATTCGACATTTCAACTTGATTGTCCACAATCCTACCACTCCGCAAGGTAGTCACCGCATTAACATGTTCAATGGTGTGGCCTTCCGATGAGGAATGGGTTTCCACAACACATTGTTGCTTAGGTGGGACATTAATAGACATCTTTCCCTTCTCTCTTGCATTAAGAGTGCTTGTTATTTTCCCTACTTGGGTTTCTAGCTTCGCAATAGATTGAGAATGAGAATGAAGCAATTGTGTGTTAGCCTCAAGAGTGTCGAAAACATTCAAAACTTTTTCTTCAAAGTATTTCCTTAGGAATAAGATTGGTTGGGAAAATGAGAATTAGTAAATTGATTCCCTTGTGATTAATAAGGTCTATAACCTTGGGATCCTTGGTTTTGAAATGGAGGTGGAATGTACTTCTCTTGAAAACCGTCTTGGGAAGGGTTTGAGCCCTCTTCTTGGTTTTTCCAAGAGAAATTTGGATGATTTCTCCAATTTGGATTATAATGAGTACCACAAGGATTGTTTCCTTGGTTCATAAAAGCATAATTGACTTGTTCATTAGGTTCATTTTGCATTTGTCCGTGAGGACAATGAGAAGTAGAATGAAGAACACTAGAACAAGTCATACATGTTTCATTTGATGCATGATGAGAATGGTTAGGGAAGGAAGATACTTGGTTCGCCGAGTTTTGGTTAATCAAGAATTGATCAAACTTTTGAGATAAGGACTTCATTTCGGCGGCTATTTCATTTGAATGGTCGACTTGATGTAAGCCAACACTTTTCCTACCTTGTGAATTTCTACCATTCTTGGATGATAATGTTCTATGTAAAGAATTTTCACTCATGCTCTCATAAAGACGCCACACATCATCCTCATGCCTATCAATGTATGAGCCACCCATGGAAGCATCAACCATGCCTTTGTAATTGTCCGATAAGCTCTCAAAGAAATATTAAACTAATTGCCATTTGGACATGTCATGATGTGGACACTTCCTAAGCAATTCATTAAAGCGTTCCCATGCCTCATGAAACGTTTCTCCATTCCCATGTGAAAATTCTCGAATTGAGGTTCTCATGGAGTTGGTCTTAGAAACCGAATAGTACTTTTTCAAAAACCCTTGTTGCATTTCTGCCCAAGAAGTGATCGAAAAAGGCCTAAGATTGTTAAACCAATACTTTGCCTTATCTTTTAAGGTGAATGGAAAAAGTTTGAGTCTTAAAACCTCTTCCGGCATGTCCGTATATTTTACGGTGGAACATACTTCAAGAACCTCATCCAAATGCTTGTAAGGTTCTTCACTTGGAAGTCCATGATAGTTGGGAAGCATTTGAATGGTTTGTGGCTTAATTTCATAGTGATGTGCTCTAAATGGTGGCAATTGAATGCATGTGGGTGCATTATATTCATTAGGCACATAGTGATCTCTTAAAGCAAGTGGAGGATTAGTAATTTGAGGTGCAACATGGGCACCTTGATTTTGATATCCTTGAATGATGGGAGGTTGTGGAGCATACATTGGCCTTGGCATTCTAAATGGAATTTGGCCTTGTTGTTATTGTGGTTGGTGAATGAACGGCCTAGGTGTAATACCCCTAATTTTAAAAAGGATATTCCTGGTATTTAATGGTATTTACTTTATTATTTAAGTGCATTTGATTTGATTATGTGTCATTATTATTATTTTTTTATTAGGTGCTTAAGTGTTTTCTTTTGTGGTGATTTCATTTATTTAAATGATATTTATTTTTTAGTTATTTGATTGGAATTACTTGTTAGTGTTTTAATTATTTAATTGGCATTAATGGTTTAAGTGTAATTGGTTTAGTTATTTGATTGGAATTACTTGTTAGTGTTTTAATTATTTAATTGGCATTAATGGTTTAAGTGTAATTGGTTTAATTATTCTATGTGTGTCTTATTTTATGTGTGTCTTATTTGGTTTAATTGGGTAGACTAATTATTATTTTGTTCAATTAGATTATTTGTTAAGTATTTAATGGTGAATAGGGTAATTAGGTAAATACATCTAACTAGGGTTTTAATTACATTTTAAATTAGGGTTTTATATTATAGCCGTCGTAGGTTTCTACGTTAATTGGATGGGCCGGTTAGGATTGTGAGTTGGACTTAAATGAACTTAGGGTTTAGGAAAACTCTATAAGTATAAGGTAGACATCTGTGTAGGGTTTTTTTTAAACAAAGCACACGTTTTGTGGAAGTGGAGAAGGAAAAACGCAGTTTTTCACATTCTGCCAGGGTTTGATCAAAGCTCCGATCCTGCTTCGTCCGTGGTGCGATCGAGCTGAATTTTGGAGGAGAGGTTCATGACTCAGTGACGCACAATCTGAACGGTGAAGATTAGAGTTTGATCTCGGGAACAGTGATTCGTACTCGTGAACAGTAACTGGGTCGCACAAGTTTTTTCCATTCTGCCCAGATTTCATCAAACATCCGATCCTGCTTCGTCCGTGGTCCGATCGAGCTAAATTTTGGAGGAGAGGTTCACGACTTAGTGATGCACAATCTGAATGGTGAAGATCAGAGTTTAACCTCGGGAACAGTGATTCGTACTCATAAACAGTAACTGGGTCGCACAGGTTTTTTCCATTCTGCCCAAATTTCATCAAACATCCGATCCCACTTCGTCCGTGGTCCAATCGAGCTGAAATTTGGAGGATAGGTTCATGACTCAATGTTGCACAATTTGAACGGTGAAGATTAGATTTTGAGCTCAGGAATAGGTTTTTCGTACCCGTGAACAATAACCGGGTTTTGGAACTCGCCGTGATTTTTTTTAAGAAAACGACGTTGAAACTTTGAACAAAAGTTTCTGAGAAAAGATTCTATCCTTACTCTTTCCCTTAGGCTTCATACTCTTTGCACTCTTAAATGATTCCAGGATTAATGAAGATTAAACCAAACGAAAATGATATCTGTTTTGCTATGAAACTGGTAGTTACAGTAGTGTTGTATGCTTGTTCAACCTAGACTAAGCATGTTTGTGGATGCATTGTGGTTCTGTGGTTCATGTTTTTCCTTACCACCGCTAGTATAAAATATTGGAAGGATGGGTCTAGATGATAGCTATCTTAACTTCTGTAATAGCAACTGTTGGAACTTAAATACTAGGAGGATTTGAGTTTAACACTAGATCGGTTTTGTGGAACACTATAATTTGAGCATGTCTACATACATATTGTGAATATTGTTTTGATGCTTACATTATCACAGTTAGTATCAACTGTGGAGGTTAGGATTTTGTGATACATACCCTACATATCTGTATGTCATTTGTAAGGTGTTAAATGAAAGTTTTAATTAATTCTGTCTTTATATCAGACTAAAGGGAACAACTTAAATTGGGCATGTATATGTTGTTGTTGTGACCCTGTTTATCAATGCTTATTTTATCACTGCTAACATTGAATGTTGGATGTTGAAATTTAGTTGATATACTTGATTTATTGGTATTATTGACTACTGGAGGATTAAAAAGTAGGCACCGGTATGGGACGGTGGCATACTAAGGATGGGTTTCGTTTTTAAAACAATACCATTACCCACCTACTTGGAATAAGGATGGGATTAACTAAAAGTTAAGTCCCGTGGATTTGTATTGTCATGGCAACTACTTGTTGAGCGGCAATACCAGGGATTTTGGATGGATTTTATATATGTACTGTTATGGTGCCTCGGTATGAGCTTAAGCCTCAGGACCGATGGCTAAGGAGCGTATATGCATCGGGATGTGTAGCTGGCTACGATGGTTGGAGGTGTACCCTGTTTAGGTATAGGTACATATGCCCACTTCGTGTGCGTTTTAGCATGTTACCTCTATTCAGGTTGAGACCGGCCTGTAGTCCAGTGAGAGTCCTTTAGTGTGACTATATATATATTTACGGACTATTAGCTATTGCTGAATTGTTTAGGATGTACATGCGTATCAGGCCTCTGTTTGGATTGTAGTAGTATAGAACTTGTGCGTGGGCCTGACCCACTTCTATTTTTCAGGTACACGACAGTTCCAGGCTTAGACGTGTTCGAGCTGAGCAGAGGTCTCTATTCACTCTTCCGACGATGTAGGGCTCTTTCTATTGTTTTATTTCTGGACGTTTATTACAGTTGTTCTATCTTCCGTTTGGATGTTTAATAGGGGTCCACTAGAGATGGATTCCCAAGTTGTAAACTGATGGAGTTTTGGAGTTTGGGTTTGATGGATTTTAATAATTATAATATTTTACGGATTCTATTTTTAGTTCCTTCCAGCTTTAATTTCATTTCTTAATTTATTTTGTATTCCGTGTTCATTATAAAATATTAATTGTTTGATATTCCCTCGGGTTTGGGCCTGGGCCTGATCAACCCGTGTCTCGGATCCGAGGGGTATCACAGTTGGTATTAGAGCACTCCAGGTTCAAGTGTCTCTAGGATGTTTTCGTATTAAGTCTTCCGCGTAGCTTTTTCTCTTGAATAGAGCTTAAGTTAGGATTCATTGTATTCTTTATGGTTCGTATAGAAAGGGTACTGACGTCTGTCTTTTCGTGTTAACAGATGGTTAAAGCTAGAAATGGACAGAACATGCAAGGAACTAGGAAGGAAAGGAGAACGGCACGTAGGCAACAATATCTCCTACGGCGTCAGCAAATGGAGGAAGAGCAGCAAAGGCTTGGGTTTCAAGATGACATGGATCAGTTTCAGGAGGAACAGGAGAATGTTCAACAGACTCTGGACCAGGTCAGAGATCCAGAGATTCCTCCTCACCTCAATGACCTCATTGCTCGGGCTATAGAGGCTGGGGTAACAGCTGCACTTCGGATCAGCCTCAGGTACAGCCGGCACCTGTACCAGCACCAGTGGTTCAGACGGATTCTTGGGGAAAGGCTAAAAGTTCTTTCACAAAGGGGAGTCCACCTGTGTTCTCAAGCTCAACCGATGTGAGAGCAGCTCACCAGTGGAAACAGGACATTGAGCGTCATCTTTGTTTGGTTCAGTGCACGTAGGTTCAGAAGCAGATGCTTGCTACTTTCAAGCTAATTGGGGATGCACTACAGTGGTGGGAGTCAGTTACCACCTCAGAGGAGAGGATGACATTGTCTTATGATGAGTTCAGTGCTCGCTTTGATGAGAAATATTTTTCCTATGCAGTCAGGGCAGCTATGAAGACCGAGTTTCTACGTCTGCAGCAGGGAAACATGACAGTGGCGGAGTATGAGCAGCAGTTCACACGCTTGTCTCTCTTTGCACCGGAGGAGGTGGATACAGAGGAGAAGAAACGCAACAGTTTTGTCAAGGGACTGATGTGGTCTATTAAGAGAGCTATTACAGGTAGTCTAGCCTATACTACCTATGCTCAGGTGGTAGACGCCGCTCTACAACAGTATCAGTTGACTGTGGACATCAGACAGGCTCGTGGTGAGAAGCGGGGAGATAAAGACTCTACTAATCAGTCAGCTGAAAAGGGGAATGGCAATGGTCACCGGCAGAATGACATAGGCAAGTTCCAAGGACAACAGCCTTGGAAGAAGCACAAGGGTGGTTCAGATGCTCACCGGAATGGGGCACCTATTCAGAGGCAACAGAATGGGGGACCACAGGCAGGACACGGTCAGCCACAGGCTAACCGACAGAAGAGGCCATTTGGTACTTTCCAGGGTAGTTGTTACACTTGTGGAGAGTATGGTCATACCACCAGGTAGTGTCCTAAAGCAGGACAAGGACAGGGACAGAGACAGTATGTGCAGCAGGGACAGAGGGCGCCAGTGCCTCTACCAGTTCTACAGGTTCCACGGATTCAGGGACAGACACATCTGGCTTTACCGGCATCGCCGCAGACTCAGGGACAGGCACCACAGCAGTTGCACTATGGCAGGGTGTATAACCCCATGCCACAGGATGTTCAGGCACCTCAGACTATTGAGGGTAAGTTTCTTATTCATGGTTTGCATGGACGTGTTTTATTTGATACGGGTGCTACACACTCATTTGTAGCTAGGACTTTTGTTGCTTTGTCTGGGATGAGGACCAGGGTATGCACTAGACCTCAGGGTATTTCTACACCATTGGGTGATACAGCTATTATACATGAGAGTGATGGGCCTGTGATACTAGATATTGGCAGACTCAGATTTTTAACCAATCTATTGGTCCTGGACACGCACACTTATGATGTGATACTTAGGATGGATTGGTTGTCTCACTACCATGCCCAAGTTGTTTGTTTTGATAGATCTATTATTTTTACCATACCTGGTCAGGATATGTATGTAGTGGCTATGCCACATTCTAAAGGGGGCGGTAGCACCTATTTGTTCCATGTGGAGGAGGAAAATGAGGAGGGGATTATTGTGTCATTGGATAACATACCGATTGTATAGGATTTCCCGGATGTATTTCAGGAGATTCCAGGGTTGCCACCTAGTCGCGAGATCGATTTTGTGATAAACTTAGCTCCAGGCACTGCGCCTATTGCTAGGGCACCCTATAGGATGGCACCGGTAGAGATGAGAGAGCTGAGGGATCAGATTCAGCAGTTATTCAGCCAGGGTTTTATTCATAGCAGTACATCACCTAGGGGAGCACCGGTTCTGTTTGTAAAGAAGAATGATGGTTCGCTTCGTCTGTGTATAGATTACAGGGAGTTGAACAAGGTTACGATTCGTAACAAGTATCCTTTGCCCAGGATTGATGACTTGTTTGATCAGTTAAGGGGAGCCATATATTTCTCTAAGATTGATCTGCGTTCTGGGTATCATCAGCTGAGGGTCAAGGAGCAGGATGTTCCTAAGACAGTATTTCTTACGCGATATAGTTCTTATGAGTTTCGAGTTATACCGTTTGGGACGACTAATGCACCTGCAGTATTCATGGACTTAATGAATAGAGTCTTCCGGGCTTATTTGGATCAGTTTGTTATTGTCTTTATTAATGACATCTTGATCTATTCTCGGTCGGAGGACGATCATGCTAGACATCTTCGCATAATCTTGCAGACGCTTTGTGAGCACCAGTTATATGCCAAGTTCGAGAAGTGTGAATTTTGGCAGCGGGAGGTGAAATTTCTGGGTCACGTGGTGTCAGAAAAGGGGATAGCAGTGGATCCGGTCAAGGTTTCAGCAGTGGTTGAGTGGGGACAGCCTACATCACCTACTGAGATTCGGAGTTTTCTCGGTCTGGCAGGATATTACAAGAGATTCATCTTGGGGTTCTCCAAGATAGCAGGACCACTCACTCATCTGACCAAGAAGGGTGTACAGTTCGTGTGGGATGAACATTGTCAGCGAGCTTTTGATGAGCTGAAAAGGAAGCTGACTTCTGCACCGGTTCTGGCTACTCCGCAAAGTGGGATAGAGTATCTTGTTTACACGGATGCTTCGTTGCAGGGTCTTGGATGTGTATTGATGCAGGAGGAGCGACCGATTTCTTATGGATCTCGGAAACTTAAGCCTCATGAGCTTAATTATCCAACACATGATTTGGAGTTGGCAGCAGTGGTCTTTGCTTTGCGTATTTGGAGGCATTATCTGTTAGGTGAGTCCTTCAGATTATTCAGTGATCACAAGAGTCTGCAGTACTTGTTCACTCAGCGGGAGCTAAATATGAGACAGCGCAGGTGGTTGGAGTTTGTAAAAGACTATCATTTTTCTATACAGTACCATCCAGGGAAAGCGAATGTAGTGGCGGATGCACTCAGTCGCCGACCTGTTGGTAGTCTTTCTGCTCTATTCACTACTGAGTGGAATGCTTTAAAGAGTGTGGATGAGTTATCGGATGCTTTTATGGCTTGCATGGTGGTTACACCTTCCATCATTCGCAAGGTTTTACAAGCACAACTCACCATTCAGTAATGTGTCGACAAGGTCGCAGAGATAGCTTCCGGAGAGGTTCCATTCTACTATGTTGGGGCTGATGGAGGTTTAAGGTACAAGGGACGGTTAGTGGTACCTTCTGCTGATAATTTGAGGAAGGATGTGATGACTGAGACTCATCACTCTGAGTTTTCTGTTCATCCAGGAGGCGATAAGATGTATCAAGATATGAAGCGGCAGTTTTGGTGGGCAGGTATGAAGAGGGACATTGCTTTTTTTTGTTTCTCAATGTAGTACTTGTCAGATGGTTAAGATTGATCATCAGAGGCCGTCAGGAGCTCTACAGCCACTACCAATTTCGGAGTGGAAATGGGAGAGCATATCTATGGATTTTGTGGAAGGGTTGCCAAATTCTTTCAAGGGGCATAATTTCATATGGGTCATTGTGGATAGGTTGACCAAGTCAGCTCATTTCTTGCCTATTTGCACTGACTACACTTCGGAGCAGTTGGCGAGGCTTTACATTTCAGAGATTGTGAAGCTACATGGCATTCCATTGTCTATTATATCGGACAGGGATTCGAGCTTTGTATCTGGATTTTGGAAGAGTTTTCAGCAGGCTTTAGGTACGGAGTTACACCTTAGTAATGCTTATCATCCTCAGACTGACGGACAGACTGAGAGGGTGAATTAGATTATGGAAGATATGCATCGGTCGTGTGTTCTGGATTTCAAGGGCCACTGGGAGGAATATTTGCCACTTGTGGAGTTTGCTTATAACAATAGTTTCCAGAAGACTATTGGTATGGCACCATTTGAGGCATTGTACGGTCGACCGTGTCGGTCACCTGTTTGTTGGATGGAGGTTGGAGAGAATCGATTCTTAGGTCCTGAGTTCATCAAGGATATCTCTGAAAACATTGCTCTTATTCGAGATCGCATGCGTACTGCCCAAAGTAGGCAGAAGAGCTATGCTGATCGTCGTACTTGGGCTTTGAAGTTTCAGGTTGGGGATCAGGTTCTACTCAAAGTGTCTCCTATGAAGGGTGTTATGCGCTTTGGGAAGAAAAGGAAGTTGTCACCGCGATTTGTTGGTCCATTCATGATTACGGATCGCATTGGAGCTGTTGCTTATCGGTTGGCACTTCCGGATACTTTGGATCACGTCCACAACGTGTTTCATGTTTCCATGTTGCGGAAATTTCTTCGAGATGAGGATCGGTATCAGCATATCGATGTTGGGGAGATTGAGTTGCAGCCGGATGCAACTTATTTAGAGCCACCGTGTCGCATTGTCGACCGACGAGATCAGATTCTTCGTAATAAGGTTATTCCTTTGGTTCGTGTTCAGTGGAGTTATCACAATGGGTCTGAGTCCACTTGGGAACGAGAGGATGTCATTCGCTCACGGTTTCCTGAAATTTTGGAAGAAGGTAAGAGTGAATTCCGAGGACGGAATTCCTTTTGTTAGGGGGGAAGAATGTAATACCCCTAATTTTAAAAAGGATATTCCTGGTATTTAATTTATTATTTAAGTGCATTTTATTTGATTATGTGTCATTTTTTTTTTTTTTTTTTATTAGGTGCTTAATTGTTTTCTTTTGTAGTGATTTCATTTATTTAAATGATATTTATTTTTTAGTTATTTGATTGGAATTACTTGTGAGTGTTTTAATTATTTAATTGGCATTAATGGTTTAAGTGTAATTGGTTTAGTTATTTGATTGGAATTACTTGTTAGTGTTTTAATTATTTAATTGGCATTAATGGTTTAAGTGTAATTGGTTTAATTATTCTATGTGTGTCTTATTTTATGTATGTCTTATTTGGTTTAATTGGGTTTACTAATTATTATTTTGTTCAATTAGATTATTTGTTAAGTATTTAATGGTGAATAGGGTAATTAGGTAAATACATCTAACTAGGATTTTAATTACAGTTTAAATTAGAGTTTTATATTATAGCCGTCGTAGGTTTCTACGTTAATTGAATGGGCCGGTTAGGATTGTGAGTTGGACTTAAATGAACCTAGGATTTAGGAAAACTCTATAAGTATAAGGTAGACGTCTGTGTAGGGTTTTTTTTTAAACAAAGCACACGTTTTGTAGAAGTGGAGAAGGAAAAACGCAGTTTTTCACATTCTGCCAAGGTTTGATCAAAGCTACGATTCTGCTTCGTCCGTGGTCCGATCGAGCTGAATTTTGGAGGAGAGGTTCACGACTCAGTGACGCACAATATGAATGGTAGAGATCAGAGTTTGATCTCGGGAACAGTGATTCGTACTCGTGAACAGTAACTGGGTCACACAGGTTTTTTCCATTCTGCCCAGATTTCATTAAACATCCGATCCTACTTCGTCCGTGGTCCGATCGAGCTGAATTTTGGAGGAGAGGTTCACGACTCAGTGATGCACAATCTGAACGGTGGAGATCAGAGTTTGACCTCGGGAACAGCGATTCGTATTCGTGAACAGTAACTGGGTCGCACAGGTTTTTTCCATTCTGCCCAGATTTCATCAAACATCCGATTCTGCTTCGTCCGTAGTCCGATCGAGCTGAAATTTAGAGGATAGGTTCATGACTCAGTGTTGCACAATCTGAACGGTGCAGATCAGATTTTGAGTTCGGGAATAGTGTTTCGTACACGTGAACAGTAACCGGGTTTTGGAACTCGCCGGGATTTTTTTTAAGAAAACGACGTTGAAACTTTGAACAAAAGTTTCTGAGGCAAGATTCTATCCTTACTCTTTCCCTTAGGCTTCATACTCTTTGCACTCTTAAATGATTCCAGGATTAATGAAGATTAAACCAAACGAAAATGATATTCATTTTGCTATGAAACTGGTAGTTACAGTAGTGTTGTATACTTGTTCAACCTAGACTAAGCATGTTTGTGGATGCATTGTGGTTCTGTGGTTCACGTTTTTCCTTACCACTGCTAGTATAAATTATTGGAAGGATGGGTCTAGATGATAGCTATCTTAACTTCTGTAATAGCAACTGTTGGAACTTAAATACTAGGAGGATTTGAGTTTAACACTAGATCGGTTTTGTGGAACACTATAATTTGAGCATGTCTACATACATACTGTGAATATTGTTTTGATGCTTACATTATCACAGTTAGTATTAACTGTGGAGGTTAGGATTTTGTGATACATACCCTACATATCTGTATGTTATTTGTAAGGTGTTAAATGGAAGTTTTAATTAATTCTGTCTTTATATCAAACTAAAGGGAACAACTTAAATTGGGCATGTATATGTTGTTGTTGTGACCCTGTTTATCAATGCTTATTTTATCACTGCTAACATTGAATGTTGGATGTTTGAATTTAGTTGATATATACTTGATTTATTGGTATTATTGACTACTGGAGGATTGGAAAGTAGGCACCGGTATGGGACGGTGGCATACTAAGGATGGGTTTGGTTTTTAAAACAATACCATTACCCACCTACTTGGAATAAGGATGGTAATAACTAAAAGTTAAGTCCCGTGGATTTGTATTGTTATGGCAACTACTTGTTGAGCGGCAATACCAGGGATTTTGGATGGATTTTATATATGTACTGTTATGGTGCCTCGGTATGAGCTTGAGCCTATGGCTAGGGAGCGTATATGCATCGGGATGTGTAGCTGGCTACGATGGTTGGAGGTGTACCCTGTTTAGGTATAGGTACATATGCCCACTTCGTGTGCATTTTAGCATGTTACCTCTATTCAGGTTGAGACCGGCCTGTAGTCCAGTGATAGTCCTTTAGTGTGACTATATATATATTTACGGACTATTAGCTATTGTTGAATTGTTTAGGATGTACATGCGTATCAGGCCTCTGTTTGGATTGTAGTAGTATAGAACTTGCGTGTGGGCCTGACCCACTTCTATTTTTCAGGTACACGACAGTTCCAGGCTTAGACGTGTTCGTGCTGAGCAGAGGTCTCTATTCACTCTTCCGACGATGTAGGGCTCTCTCTGTAGTTTTATTTCTGGACATTTATTACAGTTGTTCCATCTTCCGTTTGGATGTTTAATAGGGGTCCACTAGAGATGGATTCCCAAGTTGTAAACTAATGGAGTTTTGGAGTTTGGGTTTGATGGATTTTAATAATTATAATATTTTGCGGATTCTATTTTTAGTTCCTTCCAGCTTTAATTTCATTTTTTAATTTATTTTGTATTCCGTGTTCATTATAAAATATTAATTGTTTGATATTCCCTCGGGTTTGGGCCTGGGCCTGATCAACCCGTGTCTCGGATCCGAGGGGTATCACACTCGGCATGTCTAATGGTGCTGGAATGTTCTCATGATGCATATTTTGATGAAGGATACCTTGTTGGTCTATGTGACCAAGGTCCTCTACATTCTCTTCATTATGGCCTTCCATTGATGTAATGGATCGGGTAGAACTAGAACTTCCTCTTCCCCTATGATTTCTAACTACGGATTCAAGATGCAAATCAAGAAGGACAATAGTTGGTCGTAGTGATCTACGACCATGCATGCACAATGTAAAAACACATAAACACAATGAATGAACAAACACTTCAATTTCACAACAATTTCAATGAAACTTCCTCCACAAACACTTAACCCATACTCCTATGCTTTAACAACAATGATGCAAAGAACAATTAAGATTGCCTCCACGCGGGCTTACAATTTATCTAAGAAATTAAAAACAAGCCTCCACGCGGGTCGACGATTTAACTAATGGATTGAGTAAGAAAAAGCTCACAAAGGTCCTTTAGCACTTCAACTCCAAATTGAAAGCTTAGCTTAGCAATTTTTTAAATTTTTAGCATTTTTCCTTGCTTACTTAGCTTCTTTGCTTGAATGCTCCTTTGCTTGGATCCTAGCTCAATGCTTCTTGTTAAAGATGAACAAACACAATAAGTAATCTAAAGAAAAATAAAAACAAAGTAAAGACACGATCAAAAGAGTACTAATTCCTAATGAATTCCATAAATACGACGTTGCCTAATCCTCGGCAATGGGGCCAAAAACTTGATGGGGTGTGTCGCCGCACCACAAGCTTAAGAGTGTGCAATTAAGGCGAGGGCCAAGTTTTACATTTATAAAAGCCACTACTACCTTCACTAAAAATATAGTTAGGGTGAGTAGGGATCGTCCCAAGGGATTGGAGTCGTACTTGGTTGTGGAATCGCTATTAGGGTTAGTAGGTCGAGTGATCAAACAAATGGTTGGTTGGTTGATTAAACTAAAGAGCAAATTAAACTAAATAATTAAATGCAATAAGGAGTAAGAAAGGGAGAGAGATCTTGGGGTTTAGAGGTCACCACCAAGCAATGTTTTTCTACACCCTTAACTAGTGAGTAATGAGGGAAATGTGTGTTGCAATATTGATGTGTGTGTGTGTTTGGTTGATTCAATTAGCAAGGGTGACCAATTAAGCATACATTGTCTAATCAACATGTGAAAAGTATAATATATCTAGCAATTAAGTATATATTGTCTAAATAGCATGTGAAAAGCACAACATATCTAGCAAGTCATTAATCCTTCCATTAAGCTCACAAGCCAAATACACCACAAGGTTAGAGACATATGCTTCTTGCATTCAAAAGTATGGAACATAAAGCAACAAGTATGGATTGTCCTCCCATCTAACAACTATGCTACCACTACACTACAATTAAGCTAATGACATGAAATTAAACTAATTAAGCTAAGGGAGAGACACAATCCACCAAGAAATGAGCATGGATCATCTGGAAAATGACAAGAGCATTCTTTTAAGCACAATGTTTTGACAATCTCTAGATCTATAGCATTAATACACATAGACATGCATCAATAACACAAGATATAGAGACAAACACATGAACATCTATTCTAGCATACATAGACATGTGGATAGAATGAAATGATCAATTGGAAGCATTAAACCACATAAATCATTGAATAAATAAGATCTATATATATAAAAGTGCAAAAACATGTATTTCAACACTAATCCCTCGATAATATATAAAATCAAGATGTAGAAAGCATGTTTGGGGCTAACTCTAGCCCCAAGAGGATGTCTAGCCACTCATGGTAGTGCTTCTCCAACCCTCAAGGGCTAACACCATGGTAGAGATTTGCTCCTTGGATGATGAAGAGTCTCCAATGGTGTCTCTAGCCTCCTCTTCCTCTAAGCTTGCTCTCCAATAGATGATATGATATTAGCTCTTCCTTGTAAAAAACAATCCTTATCCTTATATAGGTAGGTCAAATGACACCCAAAATGAGCTGGGGTTATGCACACAATATTCCCCAATGATTGGATAAAGGACAACTTTCAATGAGCTGGAAATTTAACTTTTTCGCACTAGAGAAAGTTCGATCGATCGAACCTTGGACTTGGATTGATTGAACATGGTTGAGATCCATCGAACTTAGGCTGGATCGATATTCATTGGTGGCGCTTTTTGGATAAAGACAAATCTGAGATATTTTGAAGATATTTTTGGGAAACGGACAAAAGTGTTTGGTAGGGTGGTACAACTAGATAAGATCAATTATTTGGATAAGGACAAAACAATTCGATCGATCGAAGAATGATGTTGGATCGATCGAACTTTTGAGATCTCTGAAAATGTCATTATGGCTCTGATCCATCTTAAAGTGCTGAGATCGATCATGTTAGATTGATCGAACTTTGATCTAAGATCGATCGAAGGTGTTGATTTCCACCTTTTTCTTCCTTTTGCTTCCACTTGGCTTCTTTCTTTAATTTATCCCAGAATTGCTTCATTTCTGCTCTTATTTGGCTGAGTTAGCTTATTTTCGGGATAAGTGCCTGAAAATGGAAATAATACGAAATCAATCTAAAACAATAAAGTAAGATAGATAAAGGTACTAGAATGTTTAAGCTTAAGGGGTTTAAATACGTACTTTTCAGCGCTTATCAACATACATATGTACAAAATTAGCTTTTAAAGTGGAGAAAAATAAGAATAAAGCTTCCTACAACAATACCTTCTGTGGACATGAGATATGCCACATCATCAAAAGTCAAATCAAGTTGACATCACCTCAGTGCTGGCTTCAAAAATAAAATAATTAAAGGACAAAAGTGGTCAACACTTGTCGATAAAAGAACTTTAGCCAATTCAGTAAAAGTGATAACAAATAGTAAATAAGCCCATAAGCGTGGGACCCTCAATCAGTCGATCGATGGGCAAGAACTTCAATCCAACGAGGCCATCACTGTCGAACAATGGGTCCAGAACCTCAATCCGACCAGGCCACAAACAGTCGATCAATTGGCTCAGAACCTCGATTCGGTCAAGCCACAAACCGTCGATCGATGGGTCAAAACCTCAATTTGACCAAACCACAAACTGTCGATAGGTGGACCTAGAACCTCTATCTGACCAAGCCACAAACTATCAATCAATAGCCAGAATCTCGATCCGACCAAGTCAGAAACTATAGATCGGTGAGCCTAGAATCTCGATCCGACCAAGCCACAAACTGTAGATCGATGGGCCCAGAACCTCAATCTGACCAAGCCACAAACTATAGATCGATGGGCCCATAACCTCAATCTGACTAAGCCAAAGTCAATCGATGGGCCTTAAACCACAATCCGACCAGGCCACAAACCTTCGATCGATAGACCCAGAACTTCGATCTGATCAAGACACAAGCTGTTGACTAACGGGCCTAGGACCTCGGTAGGCCACATCCATTCGATGAAACCAACAATGAAGAGTAGTGGTAGGACTCTTCGAAGCCATTGGGAATGCCGAAGGGATTTTGGAATAGAGGCCTGGAGAATCAGCTTTGAGTCTTGCTAGGGCAGACCGAATTTGAAGAGAAAAAACGAAAGACAGGCTGGAGTAAGGAAAGAAACCCTTACAACCACCATATGTTTAGGTCATTCAAGGAAGGTACGTACACCTTGCAACAGATCTGGAAATGTTGGGATTAGGGCATCATGAGCCATAAATGGACGTGGGCCCTGACCTAGGCACATTAGATACAACCTGGATGACCTAGGGCTATAAAGAGGTGGCTGATGAAAAAGGATGAAGAGGAAGAAATCGGGCTCTGTCAGACTCCAAACTTTGTTCTTCTCTACCATCATTTTCAGTTCTTAGATTGGGCCGATTTTCCCTCCCTCAATCCGTTCTTCGATCTATATTCCTCATATTGTTTTAGTGATATTCCCGGATACATTCTCTTCTTTAGTTTGACTCAAAAATCAAGTATGTACACCTTCCAAAAACAATATCTTCCTAAAATGATACATTATTTTTGTTCTTTGGAATTAAAAGATCAAAATTTGGGTTCTAACATAGCTATACAAATATAAATACATATACACACAAATATATATATACACAAACAAAAATTATGTTATTAAAATATCCATTCACCTCCACTTCCAAAGTAATCTTCATTCTCACTACAACAATCCTAAGTTGGACGAGAGAAGCGGACTCTTTTTTTTTTTTTTTTTTTTTAAGTACAAACTGGAAACATTTTATGATTCTAGCAATGGTTCTTTGTATCATTCACATATTCTCCACTTTGAAAAGATAGAGAGTAAACCAACCCCTCAAAACACTATTGCTGGATCTCAATTCATTTTTTTTTTTTGTAATGCCCAAGTACATATTCTGATATTTATACGGATAGTATATAGTGTACTAGAGGCTTTTGATTTATATAAGATCAAATGGTATACTATCGAATAATGGCACAATCAGATTCTGTACTATTGATCATATGCTGTTAATCTAATTAAAAATGGGTCAAACCAATTCTGATTTTATTTTTATTATATTTATATTTTATAAATCTGATGACATTTGTCATAATTTTATTGTACCACCTATCTAGTCAGTAAACATTCCTTACACATAGATGAATAGACAAATATTATCCATTTTTAATTGGCGCTATCATCTACAATAATTCTTTGAAAACAACCCCTCAATCTCTGGTTGTGCAAAGGAGATGCCGACCTTTAAATAAAAACACACGCGCACGCAAAAAGAAAATTGAAAAAAGTCAGTGCACGCTAACCTCAAACCTAGCTAGCTCACACAACAATGACTGCCCGACTATTCACGGGCACACAGACTCCAAAACTTTATTATGACTTTCATTATGCCTACCGTGTTTCTCGCCACAAATTGTGGAATTTATATGTCGGCGCTGAAGACTTTGTATGACATCATAGACATGACGTCGTAGACAAGACATCAACAGAAAGTTAGTACGTACAGCAAATTTGTAATCCTCTCCTTCTTACTTAACCATCTTGGTTACTCTAACTGGTCTATAAATAAGGATCTCGCAGACCAAATATATCAAAAAACAACAATCAGTAAAAATGGGGGAGAAACAATATGAAGGCCATGTAGTAGTGCTCCCTTATCCAGGCCAAGGCCACATAAATCCTCTCCTACAATTTGCAAAACGCTTAGCATCCAAAGGTGTCAAATCTACACTAGCCACAACCCATTACACTGTCAAGTCCATATCGGCACCGAACGTCGAGGTTGCGCCCATCTCTGATGGGTTCGACGAGGGTGGCTTTGCTCAGGCCGGAAATGAGGATGTGTACTTGAAGTCATTCAGAGCCAATGGCTCAAGAACTCTATCCGAACTCATTCAGAAGTACAAAAACTCTAGCTCTCCAATCAATTGTGTTGTGTATGATTCATTTTTTCCCTGGGCTCTAGATGTTGCTAGGCAACATGGCATATACGGGGCACCATTCTTCACTAACTCAGCCACAGTATGTGCCATATTTTGTCGCATACACAATGGCACACTTACTCTCCCGGTGAAGATGGAGGACACACCTCTGCTGCTACCTGGCCTGCCTCCACTCAACCTTCCTGACTTGCCCGGTTTTGTCAAGGCGCCTGAGAGCAACCCTGCTTACTTAGCAATGAATTTGAGTCAGTACTCCAACTTGGAAAAGGTTGATTGGATATTTAGCAACACCTTCCAGGAATTAGAAGGCGATGTAAGTACATGATCACAATTATCTCATTCAATTCTAAGTCCGACCCACAAAAATTTAGAGCCATATATGTTTGATTAGCTTCTGAACTTTGTGACATAAATTGTATTAATATATTATTCTTGATAGTTCTAATGTTTTGGTTTTTATGCTCATGAAGGCTGCAAAAGGTGCATCAGAGCTCTGGCCAGCAAAGCTGATTGGTCCAATGGTGCCATCAGCCTACTTAGATGGCCAAATTGAGGGGGACAAAGGATATGGAGCAAGCCTGTGGAAGCCACTAGGCGGTGAGTGCATCGAATGGCTAAAAACAAAGCCATTAGAATCAGTAGTCTACATTTCGTTTGGAAGCATGGTTTCATTGTCAGCAAAACAAATGGAAGAGATCGCGTGGGGCTTGAACGGAAGCAATTTCCATTTCCTGTGGGTGGTGAAAGAGACCGAGCACCATAAGTTGCCGGATGAGTTCATAAACTCAACAAAAGAAAAAGGTCTGATTGTGACATGGTGCAACCAACTAGAAATGTTGGCTCATAAATCCATTGGCTGCTTTGTGACGCATTGTGGTTGGAACTCAACACTTGAAGGGCTGAGCCTAGGCGTGCCGATGGTAGGAGTGCCACGATGGGCAGACCAAATGACTGATGCTAAGTTTATAGAGGAGATATGGGATGTGGGGGTCAGAGCTAAGGAAGATGAGAAGGGAATTGTGAGAAGAGAAGAGCTTGTGTGGTGTTTGAAGGAAGTTATGGAAGGGGAGAGAAGTGATGAGATTAGGAGGAATGCCAGTAAATGGAGAGAGTTGGCTAAGGAAGCAGTTAGTGAAGGAGGGAGTTCAGACAAGTGTATTAGTGAATTTGTGGAGCATTTGAAGGGTTCAAATAAGAAAGCAGAGGGAAGGTACCTAAATGGTCACACTTAGTTGTGGAAATACACAAATTTTTATACATTTAAGAATTTGTCCTTTGTGTGACAAGCAAGCAATCTTACTAGTAAAGGGACTTTTGATGACTTGGTTATGCCTTTTGGACTCACCAATGTCCTTGTTCTGGGGTTTTTATATCCTTTCTCTTTTATTTTTATTTCTTCTTTTTTTGTCTTCCTTTTTAATTTTATTTTAGTTGTAGGGTGGGGGCTGGGGAACTGTGTATTTTCGTTGTATGCTGTTTTGTATGAACTCTCAAGTCTCATTGTAGTGTGCATTTGTGTAACCGCAGATTGTTGACAAAATATAATAAAATATTATTTAGAATCTTTTTCTTTCCTATGCTATTTTTATGACAAAATATAAGGGTTTCAAGGAGCAATTGTTACATAATCCTGAACAATGTGGTCCAGCCCAATCAAGAACATGGATTTTGAAACCTCGTTTATAGTCTATGTTGTGAAAATTCCATCATATTTATAGAAATAATATAAAGACAATTTTCATACACAATGATTTTAAAATAATGAACAATAACACCAATGAAATATTAAAGAATAATTCTCCATTAAACTGAATAATACGTCATTTGAACAATATGAATATAACAATGAAAAAGAATTTAACAAAATAAATAATTATATCTATATAATATTAATATTAGCTCAATAATATAAATTAAGAAGTAAAACAATAATAATAAAATAGGTAAGAAAGTGTTAGGTTGATTGTTGAGGCATGTGTAAACATTGACCCAAAGCTGATAGTCCTTCCCTTAGTGTAGGTATTAGTGAAACTAGTGAGCTTCAGGATACAACTCAATCAGCTCGCAGCGACGTCTTCTCCATGTGGTCGACCACAATAAGACTAGGTCCAAGTCTAGTTGCTTTTAAACTCAAGAAGTAAATTACTTTCAAATACAGTATACACATATACATATATGAAAAAGTATAACAGAGAGACGAAAAACTATTCTTTTAGACTCTCACTCACACTAAATATATGTATCCATACTTCCCTTTTTAGAATGATAAACATGTAACATTTTTATAGTGTAAAAGAGTGTAACGGTTGTAGTAACATAAATAGAGAATTTAAATATAATTATTTCATTAATATAAATATAATAAACCATTCTATTAAATAGTATTTAATATAATGTAACTTAATATATAATTTAATATATTTATTAATTTTATTAAAATATTACTCAATAGTCCATACCCAAATACATACCCTTGAAAAGGACAAGCGACAGACAACTGTAGCTTTTTCTGTTGACCCTTTAAATTGGCAAGCTCAGTCAATTTAGAAATTGACTAGTGCTGGCGTGCCAGAACCAATGACTTGGTTCAAATAAAAAGATCTATTCTCTTTTACAGAAAGTTGTAGATCAAGCGACGAATGAGAGAAAGAACAGAAAACTCTTAGTTGGGTTCCTAATTGCCTTGAACAAAAACAGAACTTTAAAGGAAAAGCTAATTGCAACAAAATAGAATAAAATTGAAATGGAATTAAACTATAATAGAAGGCTATGATAATTGCTGAAATTGAATTAACGTGAAAGGAAGCTACAAGAAATAAGAATTCAATTCACGGAAAAGAATATAAATAATAAAGGAAACTAAACTAGAATTTAATTAACTAAGAAATTTGAATTAAACTAAAGAAATCAAGTTAAACTAAAAAACCATGATTGAAGAATAAAAATTGTATAAATACAAATGTTCGAGAGGTGTTGGACCCTTTACATGGGCTATCTCCAATAATATTTATAAGCCAAATAGAAAGAGTCCTAAAACAAAGAATAGGATAAAAACTATCTTACAAACACCTAAAGTTATCCAATAACTCATCTTGATAACCCAACAACTATCGCCATCCCTGCATATCAAATTGTTGCTACCCCAATGTTTACTCATTCCAACAGAACCACCTTATGTAATGCCCTGGATTTTTTTGATTTTTTTATTTATTTATTTTTCATACTTGTTTTACGTGCCAATCGGGCCTCGATAGTCGTTTAGGTTATTTTCTTGAGCTGAGAGTTTTAGAAATGCATATTAATTAATTTAAGTCAATTAGAGGTGACGGAGCCATTTTTAGAATTTTTCGAAAGTCAGGACGACTTTCGGATTCAGGAACTTCCCTATTTTTCTCATTTTAAGCGAGGGGCATTATGGGCATTTCACACACATATACATATGTATGTAAGTATACATTGAGGCAGATATTTTGGGGATGAGTTTGGTATTGCAATGAATGGAGAAAGGCAAATGAGTAACTTAGCTAAGAATTAGTAACCATCTTAAGCTTAACAAGTGGCACCACATGGACCATGTGTGCTATTGCAAGACAAGCAAACACCCCCATTTCCACTTCATTTCGGCCAAGTCTCTTATCTCTCTAACCTTTTTCCTTTTCTCTTTATATCTATGCACATATATGTCTACCATACTGCAAATTTTATTTTGAAAAGGTTAGAGTAGGATTTTGATAAAGAGCAAGACGGGAAATTGGAGAGCATGGCAAGGGCTTCATTTTGACACCAATTGTAATGACCCGAACGTGGAGGTCCAAATTGCTAACCGAGTCCCTACCCGTACTTGAAGGCACACAAGGGCAAAATGGTAATTTCAAGGCAAGTATTAAAGATATGTTGAGTATGATCAGTCAAATGGGTCATTCTAACCTCACATTAACCAAGTAAGTCAATTCCATAAGTTTCTAATGGCCAACAATTTTCAACATTTACCTACTATCGGTTTGAAGGATTCTCCAACAACTCTTTAGTTATAATTCTCAGTGTGGTTGAAATTTCAGGATAATATTAATATTATTGGAAAACTGACTTCGAGCCAGTCAGTTTAGGCTAAACAATGACCCAATTTGGGTTTGAAATGAGGGAGTTATAGCCATTCAAAGTTTGGATTAACAACCATTGGACAAGCAAGAATGCTTTATCAATCGAGCCTAACTCGATCGATCGAGTCCAAGCTCGATCGATCGAGTCTAAGCTCGTGCAGTGGAACCAAGAGCATGAAATTTAAGGTTCTTCTCAATTTTTCTAAGTATGGAAGGCATCAATCGATCGAGTGGAAGCTTGATTGATCGAGTGAACCTAAAAAATGGTCAATTTGGCCTCTTTGGAAGCTTTAGCTGGTTCCTATATTGAATTTATGATAATGGACACTTCCATACAACTCAAAACCTATTTCGAAACAACCACAAACATAGATACATTATCAAATTAATGACAAGTTTCATAATATACATAACCAAATGAATAACTTTACATTGACATTGCCACGGTTGTAAAATAATACAAGTTTATGCCTAAACTTTACAAATAGTTTCGACTACAAGGAGTGATGAAATTTAACATCCTAACTATGCCAAAGCGTATGAAGGTGCGTCAACCATTCCATCACTTCCAAGTCCTAAGAAATGTTTAAGATAAAGGATGAGCATCACCGCTCAGTAGAGGATGTCTAAATGGCATTTCCTTAAGTCAAGTAAGCAGAATAACAACCACGTAGGAGCATAGTAAAATGGAGAGGGATCATGCAAGGGACTTTAATCACCAATCAACCATCAAGCAGATAAACTAGATCCAAATATCTGATGAATGCCATGTATTATGCGTTTACACCACACACACATAATCGACTCATACGCATTCACACCAGAAGTGTACTAAGAAGTAGAACTTCGGGTACCTCCTTCTATCCTTATGGCCAATTAGTATCGCTGTTAAAGGGGTACCTCCCTAATACTGGTTTTAAGAGAACTTTTACTCCATAAACTCTGCAAAAACTCGTTTCCACCCATAACTACCCACACACCACTCTATCCGTACCAAAACCATGGCAATATCATAAAGATGCATCACAACAAATTTAGGACAACCATACATTCCACCATCAGCACAGAACTATAATTAGAACAATATGCATGCTTTTGCTTATAAATGAACAAGAAGTTCATATTGGTAACAAAACCACATAGCATTTATTATCAATTTAAAAAATAGTCTCATATAAGCAAGTTGTCATATAATAAGGATGCTAGACATAGTTTACCCCAAAATCACAAGCATTCACTTTAACTAGTCATATACTACAAGAGATAGAAAAACATAACACCTATAGTCTTTCATTTTAGCATTCCTATTAACATAATCATCATACTTTGCAACATTTAATGGAACTGATTCCAATTCGAACAACAATTAAACAAGTAATGATCATGATTGAAACCTTAAAACCTAAATCCAACCAAATTACACCCAATTTAGCATGCTTTCAAGGGGAAAATAAAGATTTGATTATCATAACCTAGGACTACACAATTTAAGCAAACCCTTACCTCAAAGATACAAAACCCTAGTTTGCTCCAAGCTTGAAACTCCACCAATTTGAAGTCCATCACCATCAATGTGAAGAGGAAGGTAAGGAGGACAAAATTTCCTCTTGAAATAACCCCAAAAGCTCAAGCTCAAGCCTTGGTCAAAATCTCAAAGTGCCCCAATGGCTTCCAAAATCACCTAATCTTGTAGATCAAAAGATGCTCCACAACATCTCTAACTAGCCCCTATTCCAAATCCAACCTCTAAGAATTTCAAAAATCTCAATGCGGTCAAATCTCTAATTTCTTATCATGGTTATGTAGAAGAGAATGAGGAAAATAACTCTCTCTTTGGGTACACTCAAAATCAAAGGCTATGACCTCCAAATCGAAGCTTTTCAAAGCTTATTCATGGAGGATGATATATGTATAGATATAGAGAGAGAAAATGTAGGGAGGAAGAAGGTGAATAGTGGGAAAATTTGGCAAACTTCTTCTATTTATAATCCCCTCACAACTTTCCTTTAATCACATTACTTAACCCCAAATATCTATAGCTAATTATTCCATTCCTTCAAGCAACTTCTATGAAATTACCTTGAGGCTACAATCCACTAAAAATATAATAATAATGCCCTCCAATGATCTTTCACTTAGGCCTTCGACATTCCCATGCACTTAAGCCACCTCGGACCCACACGGGATCCTCCGGTCTAAAACTCGAAAATATCCGAAATGAATTGGAATGCATTTTTAAATTTGGGGCTTTTTTTTGGGCTTTTCTGTTCTTTTTGAGGTAAAGGTCTCTAAAGCCTACATCTTTTGGTTTTTGTAAGTTAATTCGATTGTATTTGTGTTATAGCATGGGTAATTTGTGATTATATAGCATGAAATGTTAATGTGTTAATTGTGATTAATGAAATACATGTTTTATATGCCTATTGAGTGTTGGATTGCATGCTTATGTGGATTATGTGATAGTTATCTTGTTACATGATTTTCATGTTTAAAATGCCATGATTCACAAGTTGATTATATGAGAATTGTTTGTGTTAAAATCATTTCCAAAGTATACAAATATGATTGTGATTTAATGCATGAATTTCATGTTGGCAGGATGTAGAAATCCTAGAACGTTTATGCATTGGCATTGTGGGACAAAAAGGGGAAAATTACTTTTCTTGAAAAGAGGCATTGATTTTTAAATTGGGATTTTCAAAAGAAAGTTTGCCCAAAAAAAAAATAAAAATGGACGGTAATGAGTCGCCTTGTGTCTGTGGGGTCAATGGAACCTAAAGGGAATGTAAGGAAATTGTCCTACGCATGGTTGGGCTACTTAAGCCCCAAATGATGCTAAGGAGTTGCCTTAGGCCAGGAATAGTTAGCCAATCCTTCTTTCCTAACACCGTGGAGTTACCCCGGGTCGGGTTACATTAACGATTTGACGGTTATTGTGATTAGTAAAGATTTTAGAAATGGGGAGTGGACGTTGCATTGCGTTGGCATTGCATTAATTTTACTTGGATTTATGTGATGATGATTGTATTAATTATTCCTCCCCAAATTCAGCATGACCCATTTCTTTTATTCCATTCTTTTCGTCTAATTCACGAGATCATTAAGGGGTGCATTTTAGGCACCTCATACTGAGCCGTTGTGCTCACCCATTTATGACTCTTTTTCAAGTCACGGAAAGGAAATGGTAGATGATATTCCCCCACAAGGTTAGACGGATTAGAGAAACCTTTGATTTCTTTTGTAACCAATGTAATATTTGATGTTTTGAGAAAATGTTATATACATATATCTACTCTGCCACGAGTTTGTAATTTTGAGATCATCTCTGTAACTTTGTGGTCTCATTAGGATTTCTAAACCTATTTATGGCCTTAGGAGCATATTATGATGTAACCACATTCATTTTGACTATATATAACGTATCAAGCTCGTTTAATGATTATATAGATCCATGGATGTTTAATTATGTTGTACACAATCAAATGTATGTTTTTGGGACAGGTTTACATCATATTTAGGCTTACAAATGAGCTAAAGGAAGACACCAATGGTTTAGAACACCAAATAGGCCTTAAAGGCCAACCCAGCATAAACCGATCGACTTGTGGAACCCCATACATCGACCAGTATCTAAAAAATGGAGGTAGTGTAGGGCTTCACTGACATGAATCGATCGACGTGTGAGCTACATACTTCGACCGAAAGGCCTGAACCGGTCGACGTGTAACCTGGACACATCAATGGAACCCTGTAGCTTCCCCATTTGTTATACTTCTCCTATTTTGTCCGATCCCGACCTATTTCATGACACTATGGTGCACTAGAAAGATGGGGAATACGTACTAATTATATTTTAACCTTAGAAATGACCGCATTACCCTTAGATGACCTCGAGTTTGGTTAAGACCCAGATAATGATTCGTACCCCCGAGTTCGGGTCGTTACACTGCCAATAATCTGTTATTCGCACCTGTCAATAATCTACTGCTGGCGGCTGATATGACTGATTATAATATTTGTACATCGGCTAAGAAGCTGATTGTATATTGTTAAAATCTGGATTCATCTTACTAAATCATTGCAATTCTTCATGACCGAGGGTTCCACCGGGCGTGCCAAAATGTTGACCTTTAAATTAGCAGGCTCTGTCGATTCAGAAATTGGCTAGTTGCGGGCGTGCCAGAATCGATGACTTAGAGCCCATTTGGGATTGCTTCTCTAATGCTTAAAAACACTTTTATTTTGAAAAATTACGTTTATATATGTTTGGTAACCATTAAAAGAGCTTTAAATGATTATCAAATTTAGTTCAGTAATGCGTTTGGATGAAGTTAAAATTTAGAGCTTGTAAGAGTAGAGGTTGAATATTTTTGGTAACTCTTTTTTATTAGACAATTTTATCCATTTTACTTTTTATAATGACAATTACACATTTTCCTTAATAAAGTTGCTATTATCAAATATGGTAGCGTCATATTAAAGGATATATTATTGTAAAATTAACAATAAAAGTGATTAAAAAAAATTGTTTCCAAATAAATAAAAAAATAATTTAATTGTTAAAAATACTTATTATAATATGTCACCAAACACCTAACACGTTTTTTATTGAGTATGAGTCTCTTTTGTGAATTGATCTGATCGGAATATGAAACTCCTTAATAGGTTCTAATTGCCTTAATTAAAATAGGACTTTAAAAGAAGGGAACGATATTCGCACTCCACTTTTCTCTGATCGCACCCCATTTATTATTTATTTTTAAAGAAAATGATAAGAAAGTCATTGAATTCATTAATACACAATCTCTTAATTTATAATCTCATAACTACCTTATATACAACTTTAATTTTTATTTTATTTATTTATTTATTTTTTATACTTTGTTTTTGTTTTTGTTTTTTACTCTCAAAGAAAATAATTTATTCCATACTAATAGTTTTATTTTTGGCGGTCAAAAGGGATAATTTATTCAATAATAACCCTTTTTTTTTTTTTTTTTTTTACACAATTGAAAGGGATCAATATTTATTCAACAAAATTAACTTTTTTTTCACTAGGTCACTTTATTTTTTTGGTAAGTCAAAAGAAATAATTTATTCAATAAAAATAACCTTTTCTTTTGGTCTTATCAAAAGAGATAATTTATTCAATAGAGATAATTTTTTTTTTTTAATCATCTTCCTTTTGTTTTTTTTTTTTTTATTGTTTTTGGGATCTTGATAACGGAGATAATTTCTTTAATAAATATATATTTTTGATGGTTTTTTTTTTCATGTCAAAAGAGACAATTTTTTTAATGGTTTTTTTTTTCTTCAATAAATATATATTGTTTGTGTTAAAATCATGCAAATTAATATGATTGTGGTTTAATGCATGAATTTCATGTTGGCTAGATGTAGAAATCCTAGAACGTTCATGCATTGGCATTGTGGGACAAAAAGGGGAAAGTTGTTTTTCTTGGAAAGAGGCATTGATTTTTAAATTGGGATTTTCAAATGAAAGTTTGCAAAAAAAACCGGACAATAAGGAGTCGCCTTGTGTCCGTGGGGTTAATGGAACCTAGAGGGAATGTAGGAAGACTGCCCTACGCGTGGTTGAGGTACTTAAGCCCCAAATAACGCTAAGGAGTTGCTTTATGTCAAGAATAGTTAACCAATCCATCTCTCTTGACACGGGGGAGTTGCCCTGGGCCGGGTTAGATTAACGGTTTGACGGTTGTTGTGATTGGTAAAGATTTTGAAAATGGGGAGTGGATGTTACATTGCATTGACATTACATATCATTGCATTGATTTTACTTGGATTTGTGTGATGATGATTATATTGATTATTCCTCCCCAAATTGAGCATGACCCATTTTCTTTATTCCATTCTTTGCGTGTAATTCACGGGATCATTAAAGAGTGTGTTTTAGGCATATCATACTAAGCCGTTGTGCTCACCCATTTATTACTATTTTTCAGGTCATGGAAATGAGATGGTGGATGATATTCCATCACAAGCTTATACGGATTAGAGGAACTTTTGATTTCTTTTGTAACCAATGTAATAGTTGATATTTTGAGAAAATGTTATGTATATGTATCTACTCTGCCATGAGCTTGTAATTAATGGTCATTGTATGTATTTTGCGGATATAAATAGTTTTGAGACCATCTTTGTAACTTTTGTTGTCTCATTAGGATTTGTAATCCTGTTTATGGCCTTAGGAGCATATTATGATGTAATCGGATTCATTTTGACTATATATGACATATCAAACTCGTTTAATCATTATATAGATCCATGGTTGTTTAATTGTGTTGTATACAATCAAATGTATGTTCTTGGGACAGGTTTACATCATTTAGGCTTATAAATGAGCCAAAGGAGGACACCAAGGGTTTAGAACACCAAATAGGCCTTAAAGGCCAACCCAGTATAAACCAGTCGACGTGTGGAAACCCATGATTGGCTAGACTTCTCCTTGGGGCTTAGATGAGCCACAAGTTTGTAATCTAAACCTTGATCTCTTTCATACTTTTTGGGGAATTTATCTTGTGACTAGTGCTTTAGCCTTGTGAATAAAATAAATCTTGATATATTTCTATGATTTCTATGGTTTAATTCTTCCTATTAATTCTCTGGTTTATTTACATGTCTATGTGTGAGTAAATTGGGAATTATGTCTCACATGATTCATATGGTTTAATTTTTCCTATTGATTCTCTTTGTGATTACATATTGTCCTATGTGTGATTATTTGGGAATTGATCTCTACATTAGTTTCTCTATGTTAGTTGCATGTCTACATTAGTGATGGCTAGACTGGTTTTTATTAGATGGGTTTGTCAATTAATTTGAAGGATTATACTTATGCTTGATGGGTTGTTCTACAATTTAATTCATGCTTATAGGTAGGTAGATAATCTTTACTTGATTTGATATTCCATGGCTTATTGTTGCAAATTTCATGATTCTCTAGATTGATGTGTACTATAATTGTGACTAGTTTGATGGGTTATGCTTAGAATTGATGGGTTGTTCTATACTTAGTTTATTTGTTGGTTAGGTGGGTAATACATTATTGAATTTGATGGTCCATTCTTAATATTGCAATTGGTAGTCGCATTTTGTTCACAAAAAGGTTTTTCCCAAATTAGTTGAAAGTGTGTGGTTTGGTGAATAAGCTTGGTGGCAATTCCAATGCACCCCAAGACCTCACTTCTTATCTCTTAAATTCTTAACTCAACTTAGTTTATTTTAATTGTATTTTAATTTCCTTGCATCTTAGTTTAATCAACCAATCTATCTCTTTGCAATCATTTGGTACATTAGAGTTGAAATGAAATTCCAACACGTACTCATACTACATAGTATAGGTGTTAAGCGGTTTATAAATTTAAAGCATGATGCCCACTTGACACTAATTTCCAAACTCAAAGTGTTGTGCATTATTTTGTGCATATGCTTGGGTCGCATCAGCCGCTGCTGCCGCCGCCACCGCCACAGCCTCCGTCCTTCTCCTTCAACCGCTGATCCATCGCCACCGCTGTCCTTTCGCCTCTGCTGCTGTCGCCGCCGCCGTCATTTCGATCAAAAAATTAAAACAAAACCCGTACATACAAGTTAGCAGTTGCAAAGAGAGAGAGGGGGGCAAGCTTGAGAGTTGAGAGATAGCGGCTGAAGCTTGCGACGGCGAACCCGAACTAGAATAGTGGGCGATGGAAACTGAAAGATATGGGTTTTGATATAGGTAATAGGTTTTGAACTTTTGATTCTTGCAGAAAGATAGATAAACTAAAATATATGGTTTTGAACTTCTGATTCTTGTAGATTTTGTAGTTTGTAGTTGTAGAGAGAGAGAGAGAGGGTAAGTTCAGAGTCTAGAATGAGAATAGAGATGCAGGCGATTCGGAATGATTTGCCCTAAAAATATTTTGTTTTTTTTAATAATAATATAATAATATAATATAATCAAATATATATATATATATATATATATATAATATAATATAATATATATAAATTTCCAAAAAAAAAACTTAAAAAAAAAAAAAAAACTCAACCTGTCAACCTGACTCAACCTGCCCAAAAATATTTAGTCCGAGTTATGACCATAACCCATGTTAAGTACAATTCGAGCCGGCCTAATCCAACCCGATTTCGGGTTGAGGTTGGGTTGGGACTGGGCTGGTTGGGCCAGCCCAACTTGCAGCCCTAGTCATGATTGATGGATTCTTAAAATTCTCTATGGAAAGGATTTTAAAAAGAAAAGGGCTTAACTTAGAGAATGGTTTTCGTAGGTCATTGAAAACTATTTATTTTTCAAAATTATTTTCACAAAAATAAACCAAATAAGCTTTACGTAAGCAACTAGGAATTAACAATAGCGTTTGAAAAAATTGCAAATAACCGTTTCAACGCCACCACATAGAGAATAAACCAACCACTAATATAATAAAAATGGAAAGAAACAAGGCCACATAAATCCTCTCCTCCAATTTGCAAAACTCTTAGCGTCCAAAGGTGTCAAAGCTACACTAGCCACAATCTATTACACTGTGAAGTCTATTCGGGCACCAAACGTCGAGGTTGTGCCCATCCCATGGGTTCGACGTGGGTGACTTCGCCCATGCCGGAAATGTAGATGTGTACTTGAAGTCATTCGAGCCAATGGCTCAAGAACTCTATCTGAACTCGTTCAGAATTACAAAAACCCTGGCTCATTTTGCTCCATTTAAAATTACGCTTGTCATTAATTTTTAGTGATATTCAATTTGCACTATCAAATACAGTTAATTAGATAAATGATTAATCGATTCAAAATTAAGCGTTGAATTACATTATCAAACAACACCCAGTGTTAAACAAGCCTATTTGAAATATAATTAGTGTCAGAACATTATAAGTATGTTTCATTTTTGTTCAGTAATCCACTCGATCATCATGCATTTGCACTAGACTGGATTATATATATGTGTGTGTATATATATATATATATATATATATATATATATCTATATGATTACACCATAACACGATAATATATACCCAAAGTAAGAAGATTATGTGAAAAAGTATAAAAGAATTAATGGCAAATTAATTTTTTTTTTCTATATATATGAAAATTAAAAGAAAAAAGGAAAATAGAAAATGAAAAACTCACCAAATTTGTTAAACTGGAATATGCTCGCATGGGAGGAGAGCCGGTCCTGATCTTGTAATAAGATCACTTTGGCAAGAAATAAACTCCACTTATCTTTACGAGAACTTGAACTATTAATATTTTACTTTGAAATGCAAAAAAAGTATCAAAACTTTAAAACTCAATCTCACAAGTTGCATGGGAACAATGAATGCAAATAGTCACGTTATTGATTTGCAATAAAAAAAACAACATTGGGCCGGGCTGCCATCCAACTGAAAAGGATTACTTCATTAAGCATGTGACATTTCAAGACCTTCTCCTTCCGGATCCCGCGTGTGACAAAAACTTTTAAGACCGACTATCCTTTTTCTTCTTGGTATTGTTTAGTTGAGTATGTGGGAGTTTCTTCATCAAACACACATATGGAAATTAAATCAAGTCACTTTATGATAATAATTGCCAATAATTTTTAATGGACAATATTTGTCTACTCACCGGTGAGTAAGAAGTATCTACACACTCAATAGGTGGCAAAATAAAATTATGACAAGTGTTTGAAATTTTATAAAATATAAAATATAACAAATATAGAACGAGAACGTATTTGATCCATTTTAATTGAGTGAACCACATCTTTCTCTCCATATATATTTACACACACTTGCACATACATATGTACAAAATTAGATTTTAAAGTAGAGACAAATTAGGATCAAGCTTCGAATATATTTTATTCTCTAACCCTTTTCTCTATTGATTCCTCAGGATACATAAATATATCACTTTACAATACTTGGTGAGGAGGGTTTTCATCTCGTTATATCTGGCGTCACCATCGTTGCCATTGCCATTAGGTCGCCTTGAGAGACCACTCGTTCCTCTTCCATGGTGGCATTCTCTTTCTCTCCTCTTCAAGTTGATGAACCCGGTTCTCTAGATCCGTCACTCGATCGTCGAACCCGTTCAATCTGTTATTGATTTCGTGTAGAATAATGTTGATCACACCAAATAGCTCGCATACGACACACACCACTTTTCTTTTTTCTTTTTTTTGGACTTATGATTAAAATTTTAATTATTATTTATTTATTTTATGTTTTGCGAAAGTTTGCATATTCTTATATATATATATATATATATATATATATATATATATATGTGTGTGTGTATATAAAGTAAAGGAGAGGGAAAGTGTTTTGATAAGATTTTAAAAACAAAATTATGAGGATTGAATTGCAGTATACTTCTTAATCTATATATATTATGATAATTATTTAAGGGATTTTTAATTATAGTTGTTTTTTAAACGATTATTTCAGTTAAGTTAAGTGACCCTAAAAATAAGGCAATATAAGGGTAATTTTTTCTTTGAAAATTCATATTGTTTGAATGAGCATGCTAGTGGGACCATTTGATTGCCATATTAATTTTTCTTTTTGTGCCACGTAGATTCTGTCTAACAAATCAATTTAATTTTTCTGTCTGAATATCATGACTCTTGAATAAATTATTTTAATAAATATATGAGTAATTCAAACGTATGACACATCTATTTGTCGCACTTTGTGTCACAATCCATTATTATATGATCATCATTGTGGTATTAGAAGGATAAGTTTTTATTAGGACAAAAAATCATATATGCTTTTAGGTATGGTTTGGAGTAGTCATCAAAATGGGAAAATTGAAATTTTGGAAGTACTACCTCCGTAATAATTGTCAATTTGAAAATTTTTGACTCATTATCACTTTTTATTTTTGAATCATTTGATATTATTTTTAGTCATATTACTTTAATATACTTATATAGCAGAGGTCTACTTCTTTACTTTGACTCATAAAAATTGGGAGTCAAAATTTTTGGAGGTTACAACTAACAGGTGGGAGTAATAGAAGTAGGCAAATCTTTTCTTTTTATTATAATTCCCCAATTGAATAGATCAAAGTGTGAGTAACGTAACCACCCCACCCCACCCCACCTATATATTTATTTCAAAATTTTAGTTATTGGGTGAACAATTATTTTATGTAAAATTAAAATTGGGGGTGAAGATGACGGTGTTGGTTCTGTCGCCGGAATGCAGTGGTGGCAGTGATGTAGATGGTTATGGCAGCGCCAGTCCAAAATTTCAACTCCCCCACTATTCTCATTGAGCGCTCTACTCCACTTCACCTGGGATCCCAAGACACGAGTTTTGCTCATACCAGTTTAGGGTACTCTTCACCGAGCAATGTTGAAGATCCAAGTCTAATTAGACTTAGAAAAAAAGTCCAAGAGAAGTCACAAGTTAATAAGAATGGAAAGAAGAAGAAAAGGAAAAATCATTCTCCAACAAGGAAACTTTCTCCAAAGTTGGTAACTTGAACCCGTTTTTGGTAATCTGTCTGTATCTCTCTTCTCAAGTGTCAAAATAGCTAAATTCTCACCTATGTTGAAAGGAAATTTGAAGAGTTACAATTTTGTATTTCATGAGGATTTTATAAAACAACTGTTTACCTTGATAAAATTGGGCTGAAATTCTGTACGAATTTTGGAGTTCTTGTTTGGCATAATTTCCATATATGTCTTCTATGTGAAAAAAGGGAACTTTAGGGTAGTTTATAAATTTAAAATTGATTTCCAAACACTAAAACACCGATCACAAAGTAAACCAAAGATATCGGTGCACAAATAGGGATGGTAATGGGCAGTTTGGGAGAGGATCTCATTCCCCATTCCCATTCCAGCTCGTGATTAATTTTGTTACCCCCCAAAATTGCCACCATACCGATTAAAATTTCACCTCCCACCCTTATAACTATCCCTACCCCATCCACACTGACCCACCCCCGCCCTATAACCGAATAAAGTAAGAAAGTACTGAAGTAGATAGGTAAAATAAGTGGATGTCTCTCATACAAGGCCCGGGGTAATGGATCTAAGATGAATAATTAATGGTGGTCGTTGGCAAGGTAAAGTAGACCAAAGGTAAGTGGGAGATATGTCATAATAATGTGAAATGGCAGCATCATGGCCATTGAAAAATCTGATGATGCCATGTGTTAAATATCAATAACATGAAAAGCCACTCTTTTGTTAGTAAAAAAGGTATTGGAAGCCAACAAGTGCAAACCCTAACATCTTCAACTTCTAAAAATCTCCATTTTAAAACCCATTAAGTTCTTTTTACATAGTGAAGATCAGAACACCAAGAGAACGGATTGCTCTTACCCATGCCTGATATATCGTAGAGACCAGGTGAAGATGTGAAAAGTTAGATTAGTTGATGGGTTTTACTCAAGGAACTGCTACCTCATATTATCCTTTTTGCTTTCTTAATTTTTGAAGAAAGTAGGTTGAACAAATGATGTATCATATAAGAAATATAATTAGAGTTTAGGAAATGTACCGATTTTTTAAGTCTAAGCCAAAAGGCGAAACAACAAAATCTCTGGACAAAGAGTCATACAGATGAGAAACAAAATCTCGGGAGGTTGTCTGGGAGATCAAGAGGGGCTAGAGTTTTTTAAAGCGTGCATTTTAAGCTAGTTTGGTAAATAATATAACATGTCAATGGTAAATTAGTAATTTAATAATATAATCAATGTATATTTTAGTGTATTTGTAGTCTGTTTTAAAATTCATTGACTAATCCAGATAGGGCAACGGTTTAGTAGATTATTAAAGTATGGGTATGCAAAAAAAAAAAAAAAATAAAACACAATTGTTTTTTGCCCTTTTATAGATTTTATTTCTAGGCTTTACAATTTGGACTTTTGAGGATTGGGTTAGATGATATAAATGTGGACTACTAGGCTAAGACCCACAATAAAGGATAAAATGAAAGAGGAAGAAAAGATTGGGCCAGGCCAGTACAATAATATGAAAAAGAGTTGGGTTGGTGAGGAGCCCATGACGATAATTTCCAATCCAGTAATTCTCCACCTCCAACTTATTCGGTTTGCCCACCGACAAAGAGAAATACCGAGAAATTTTATTATCTCAGAAAAAGGACGAAGCGAAGCGAAGGCAAGCAAAGCAAAGCGAAGCGAAGTCCTCTTCTTCTCCTTCTATGTGTTAATTTTTACTAAACTTTTTACATTACTGTGGAAAATTTCAAACTATTTATTCTGTTCCGTGCTAGGGTTTTCTGAAGAATTGGTTTTCAAAGTTTTTGCTTTTTTCCTGGGTTTTCAAAGTTTGTTACTTTACTTCTTTCATTTATCGATTTAATATAATACCCCTTGCTTTTGTTTTAGCAAATAATTTGCCTTTTTTTTATTTTTGAATTTTGATGATAAAAGTCTCTCTCTTGTTATTTCATTTGTATAAATAAAATGTTTCTTTCAGATGGACATCGTCGAGATGCATAAACAGTTCTGTAAACTGCCGTATCTTGTTCGAATTTGTAATTCTCTCTCCACCTTACCTTACCTTCCCTCTTTTAATTAATTGTGTTTCAATTTTCACTACTAATATATGCAAATAATTTTGTTTTCCTATATCAGCTTTCCTTCCGGTGTTTGTAGTTACTACGACGGGTATTGGCGCTCTGTTTGCTTATGAGAATGTTTCACTCTGATGTTCAGATCTCAATTGACTAGTCATTGCTCTATATACTGAATGAAGTTTTTATATCATTTTTTTTTTCTCAAAAAAGCCTTTGGATGATTTAAGTGTCAGTTCTGTAGAGTTTTCACTAATGCATCATTGTTGCAGCTTGTATTAATATTTGTACTCATATGATGTTCAAAATTTTGTATATGGCTATATCTAAGAGTTGTGTTGGAAGAATTGTATTATTTGGTATAATGCCTCTTACGTCTTAATTTGTTTGTTTGTTTCAATTACAGGAAAATGCAATTAGATAAATATCTCGAAAAACGGTTTGTCTTCTTCTCTTAAAACTTTAATAGATTCTTTTCTCTTTATCTATTGATCTCACCTTGTATCAGGTGGATAGTTAAATATCTCACCTTGACGTGTGTTCTTCATAATGCTCTATATATTCCAATACTATGTCTTTGTGATGTGTTGTTTCTCTGGAGGATCTTCACTTCACACTGCACTACTTAAAAGATTGTCTCATGCATTCTCACTCACGCATCTTTATGCTTGCGGAGTTCTGCGACTTCTAGGGTTTTGTTATTTAGTGAGACTTGGGATACCTTGAGGTCTCTCTTTTTGGTCAACCCCAGAGCACTATAAAGAGAGACAAGATGTAAATTTCTTTACAGTATCTCTATTACAAATTCCCCACACACCATTATCTTGTGGGCTTATGGAATTTATCACCAACAAATGCACCTGCCATCCTCAAATTCCTCCTTTACATATCTCTTTCCCTTGGAAATTTGCGTTGGTTTCTACCTACTCTTATCTTGGTACACAGATGATAAGCCTGTGAGAATTGTAACCAGTGGCCTTGGGTTTCCGAGGGTTTGTTGTTTGTCATGGTTGTTGCCACTCTCTCTCTTATAAGGCCGTCTTGGTGTCCAATCTGGCCTAATCTACTTGAATCTCCACTATCTTAGATGTCGTATCTCCATCTCTAAGTGCTTACTAGTTATTTGTGACTCCATGAGTGAGTATTCCCCATATAATGGTAGGCAAGAGTACCATGACTTTTGTGTTTGACGTCACATTGACATGTTGGTGGTGTATGTTGCGCTGCTAACAATTCCTTTTAGGTCCAAGGTATGTCCCTTTTAATCGTCTCCTGCTTTTCATGCATTAATTGTTACCATTTCATCACAATGAATGCTTTACAATCAAGATTATGACAATATCAACTAAAAGTTCTAATATTCTATTGAATTTTTTTAATTACAATGCCTTCATAATTTTGTATTTAATCCACCTAATTTTGTACAAAGTAGCACTTATGTGCCCCAAAGGTAAAGGAAGATTATTTTGGTGATTCGACGTGGCAACTCACTTTCACTTCACTTAATGTCTTTCGGGGTTAAAGACATGCAATTATAATGTTACTCTGGTAATGTCATTGTTGATTTAGGAGATTTTGCTGTTGAACTTGTGGTCAAGTCAAGCTAAGTGGAGAACCATGCATGATGGCTAGTTCATGCATTGCTCGTGTTCTTTTAAGGTCTCTAAAGCAATGGTCAAGTGCTTCTCATGTTCATCTTTAAACTTTGAGATTTCACGAAAAAATTGCAAATGATCTGAATTTACATGTCCTAATCACTTTGTCATGTTTTTATTTGGCTTGAAGCAAATTCACGACCAGTATCCCATATGATCTGAATGTTTGGGATACAATAGGAGTTCGTGAGCTTCAATCCTCAGTAGTGCCTTTCAGGGTAAGGGTGTGATTGGGAGGTGGTCAGAATCAATTTCTTCTATAGGCGTGGTAGTTTCTAGATATCTTTGAATGCCACTTTTATAGCTCTCATCCAGAAGAAAAGGGACTGTAGAAGTCTAGGATCTTAGGCGTATTAGTTTGGTGGGCAGTATATTCAAACTAATAGCTGAAATAATAGTTGAAATCCTTTCATTGAGATTGAAGGAAGCAATGGATGGAGTGATCTCGAAAGTACAGAATACCTTTGTTGGTTGGCAACAACAAATTCTAGATTCAATTTTGATAACCAGCGAATGTGTTGATTTGATTCTAGACTGAGTAGTGGGGTATCGGGTGTGACTAATAAGCTTGACATAGAGAAGTCTAACTAATATGTTAACTTGGGGATTTTTGCTATACATTCTAGAGAGGATGGGTTTTGCGGGAAATGGAGGACTTGAATCAGATTTTACATCTCTACGGTATGATTCTCAATGTTGGTGAATTAGGCACCTTCTGGATTCTTCGGTATCTCAAGGAGTCCAAGCCAGGGGGATCCTATGTCCCCTTTGTTGTTCATTTTTCGTGATGGAGGCATTCAACATACTGATGAGGCGAGCCGTGGCTGTGGTTTATAGCAGTGGCTTCAGGGTGGATAGAGGTCCTTCTAGTTAAATGGAGATTTCTCAAATCTCCTCTTTGTCGATGATACGATTATGTTTTGTGAGGCAAACAACGCTCACATGAGGCATCTTCAATGTGTTGTGGCTTGTTTTCAGACCATGTTGGCTCGTGTTCGTTCGGTTAGTAAATAATCCTAGATTGAATACATTTTTAAAGCTTCAGATGCGAGATAGGGAATCAGTAGGCGTAGGTATATTAGTGTGGGCTGGGATTTCTTTCCCAAATTCCATAGTAATTGGAGTAAAATGGGCTTTAAATATGTACTAAATCTTACGAATATACAATATAATGGGCTTTAAATGAAATTTGGGAACTTCATAAATCAGCATATCATAAATGGATTGGTTGGAGTATCGATCCTTCTTTTTCTGCTAGAAAGGATGGGGTTTGGGGAAGATGGACGAAGTGGATCGAGTTTTGTATTTTCTCAGTGAGATTCTCGGTCCTCATGAATGATTCTTCAACGGGTTCTTCAGCAGTTAGCGGGGTTTGAGGCAGGGTGAGGCACTCTCTCCTTTTTTGTTCATCATTGTAATAAAGGAGCTCAGACTGAACAATGCCGAGCTCAGCTCGTTAAGCTTGTGAAAAAGCTTGTATAAGACTTATATAGGTTTAGTACGTATTTAAAGCCCAATATATTGTATACTTTGTGATCAAATATAATGTTGGGCTTTCCAACTATGTGCTTTTAATTTTCCTGATTCTTATCCACAATGATGAAAACTCCTGTTGATGACTACTGCAAGCACCCCCTAAACTTGTGTCATGCCTTTCCATCAATTGCATAGATAGCCTATAAACACTTTAAACACTGAGCATTCCTTTTTATGTAAGTCTCCAGTGCTTAGAATCTGAGCCACCATTCTCTGATTAAATCAACATGTCTATTATTGGAAACACTAGTGACCAACTCTTTTCTCCATTTTTTAGTTGAAGTATCAATCAAATCTGCAACTTCATGAATTTCACTCCTATTATATGAAGTTGTGACAGCAATATTAGAAGGATCCTCCACTCGTTACCTTTAGAAACAATATCCTTCAAGATGTCTTAGATCCACTGGATGAGTCCATACAATCCACCATGCTTAAGCCTCCATAGCCACATACAGCCTTGTTCTCACATAGTTGATCGCTGGACCAAAACTTTATAAGCTTGCGAATCTTCTGACACAGATGCAAAGGAATCTGAAACTTTATAAACAATGCAAAGCTCCTCTCCAGCTGTTTTTATTTTATCTCAAATTTCCTCTTCTTTTGGGTACTTAAATTCTTCAGTATTAGTTCCTTATTCTTTTGGGTTAATGGTTTTATTCTACTTATCAAAAAAAAAAAAAAAATGCTTTTATTATAAATATACTAGGGATTATAGAGTCTACTTTTTGTGTTTTTTTGGCTTTCGTATATAGGCTGCACTCCCTGCACGAGTGCTCTTTTGAATGAACTTAACTCATTGAAACATTAAAAATAATAATAATAATCCATATTGGGATGATTGTCCATTAAAATTGGTATTAAAATTGGTATGAGAGTTTTGAAATTGGTAGAAGTCCGCTAGATATATTCTATTAATACTTCCGTTGTGAAATTGATATTATAATTTGACGCCATAAACTATGATCAACTCATTTTTTTCCTTGAAAAGCGTTATCATCCTACCCAACCTAATTAAGATGAGAAATTGAATGCTATGGTTTAACTTGGGCATGGAGCACTAACTTTCGGAATTGATCCATATGTGTGGTTTGGTGTGTTATACTTATTTTGCCCGAAGGCATCATCCTTCAAGTAGCCCAATAGCGATACCACTTGGACACCTAGGTCGTGAAGTACTTCGGTAACATTTAATATTAATTTTGAAACAACCCCCCCCCCCCCCCCCCCCCCCCTCCCCCCTTTTCAAAAAAGCTTGTGCATCTTAAGGATTTGGGATATTACACAAGTTTCATTTAATAGTAAGTGGAGAGGGTTCCATCCCTTCGTAAACTTCTCGTGCTTCATTTCCGAACATATTTCTCCTTCTCCAGATATCACTATTTGAATTTCACGGTGTTTTAGTATAAAAAAAAATTTTAATTTAGGAATTGTTCTTAGGTAGTATAGTTAGTTGCTGTTTTTTTTTTTTTTTTATTTTTTGTTTTGGAATTTCACACTAGCCTTTAGTGGTTTCTTGAGATTATTTTGTTGTTGCATTATTATTTTTTAATTTTGTATATCTAACAAAAATTACTTTCTTTGCAATTAATTTTTTTTTTCCTAAATGATAGAAAATTTTATAGATATATATATATATATAAAATACAATTACAATCGAGGAAGAACCTCAAATAAAACACTTCCAACCTTAAGACAAGGAAGGAAATCACAGAGTCAAAACCCTCAAGAAACTATCAAACATATGATATCCTGCAGTTCCTCTCATTCCAGATATAATATAATGCAGCTGAGAACACAATCCTTAGTAGTTTGTTTCTGACATTTTCATTGTCTAATTAATGCACCAAAGTTGTTGGATGCCACTTTAGAAGATCCTCCAAACCATTCCAAACTTGCTTAGCATATGAGCATTGACAGAAAACATGATCTGTATGTTCTTCTTTGCAATTGTTTTTGTTTCTTTGATATTACTATTTTTTTATTGCATTATGTTTGCCTTTTTTTAATAGAATAAATTCAAAAAGGTATTGGGCGCACGTGTTATGTTATATCCTAGTTTTCTAAAAATTATGCTTTATGTTGCTGTTATGGTCGTTTTGTGTAATTGGTGTACAGTGCATGGTAATTATTGTTACTTGATGTGATTTTTGTAGTATTACTTTACCTAAAAGACAAAACATTTCTTTTCAGGAATCGTGGTTTATGAGCAAGAGAAGATGATGACAATGGAATAGTCCTTTTCTAGGGGCAGAATAATAATGAGCACTACTAAGCTGTGCACGCCTTCTATGAATTTGTGTTGAAAGATTGTTGGAAATTATTCTTTATGGATATCTTTTAACTTAATAGCATTTTTATCTCAACTTTGTCATGTTTCATGTCTTCTTGACTCCGTAACTTATGAAGAAATGAGGAGTGAGCCTGAACCCCAAGGGATTAGTCTAGTTGCAAAAGAGTTGGGCCTATAACATCGTGAAGCTCAAGTCTTAAATTCAATTCTTTTGGGACCATAATCATGGACATAGTCCGCTCATTTCAAAGCAATACAAGGTTTTACAAGAAAACAGATTTTCATATAAGTAACCTATTACTATTAGTTTATTTAAACCAAAATTATTATTATAGTCACTATTTTTTGCCAACCGACCATTGTCGTGATGCATGTGACTTCTGAAGACATTTCTTTTGCAGCTATTATCATTATCTTTAAAACACCAACCATTCTCTTGCATGTGTCATGTTATGCAGGAGTTATTCCTCCCTAGCTTGAACTCTCCTTCATGGTTGCTTTGTTTCACATACAAAATAATAATAATAATAATAAATAAATAAATAAATAAAGGTTGATTCTTTTGCCAATTTATGTGTGTTTTAACCAAAGCGACGTAATATAATTTGAATTTTTTCTTGCAAGTTGGTATGCAATATTTTATTTTTTAAAATAAAAAAACACGATTGTTCATTCTTTCAAGAGTCAAATCATATTTTCAAAGCCATATTTGGAATATAACAAAAATGCAATGCATTCAAGTAGAAAGTATTCATGTACTGGCATGCATTCAAGTAGAGGGCTTTAGAGAGACGAAAAGATACGCAAAGCGATGTCCAAGAAACGTGTCTTCTGCGGCGACAGGGGCGATGCAACTCCAATTAAATGATCTAATTCGACAGCGATTGGGTTGGATAAGCCAAAATTGGCTAATTTTGATACAAGAAGAAGACAGGGAATGTGGTTTGAATGATGAAGAGTTTTGGCAGAGATGATAATGGTCATATGTGGAGCAGTGAAATTGGACACTGTAAAATCATTGTATGTACTTGGTTGGGAAATTGAAATGAAGATGAAGAAGGTTATGCTGGGAAGTAAATTTTGATTTTATGCGTTGACATTATTAAAAAATATATGTTTCATATGACATTTAAGATATAATTAATCTCATAGTAATATATCATGAGATAATTAATAATATGCTAAAAATAATTAATTAAATATGCAACTCACTATTTAATTAAACATTTAAATTAAAGCAATAAAATAACAGTTACTAAATAAAGAATCTGAACCGAGACTAGTATTGGATACTATGTCCTTAAGACAATTTAAGCTCCGTATGGTGCTGGAGGACTCTATGGCATTTGTCTCCTAGGATACAACGGTTTACTTCCACTAGTAGTAACACTACAAACTTGTGGATATGGCGAACTTCCTCCCTGTAATACTCTCTCTGACTCAAAAATGTATCTATATTATATAAATAATGAATTGGGTGTAATCCAAACCAAATGACTTGGACCAAATTTAATATGGTCCATTCATTTTGTTCTTAGGTTTAAGTGGCTCGAACCATTTGACCTATGGCTTGAACCCACTTGGGTTGGGTTCAAGTCTAGATAGGAAGAGAGAAGAAAAATGAATGAACGCTTGAATTATGGCAGCCCAGTGGGGTATCTATAGACTTAGAGGTGCCTTTTGGTGTATGGGTGTGTCTATTTGGAAACAATGCAATTGTTTGTTTGAATAGACATGATTATTCATCCTATCATCGTTTATTCATCAACAATTCAACCGATAATTCAACCAATTGCCAACAGTCAACAACGTTATGTTCTGTCAACGTTTATAACCCAAACTCACAAATATGGTCATGATTCAACATGACTTTTCAGTCTCAATCATCCTATCCTTACTTTCTGTAATACCCCTAATTTTAAAAGGATAGTCTCGTTATTTATTTATTTGTTTTAATTGAATTTTTAATTATTTAATTGATTATTTGGCTATTTGTTTATGTGTTAGTTGAATTATTTGTTTATGTTTATGTGTTAATTGAATTATTTGTGTAAATTAATTTGTATGTGATGATTTGTATTTGTTTATATTTTTATTTGTTAGATTGTTTATGTTTATGTGTTAATTGAATTATTTGTGTAGATTAATTTGTATGTGATGATTTGTATTTGTTTATATTTTTATTTGTTAGGATTAAATGAATTTGTTGTTTATATTTTTATTTTTATTGTTTAAAAAGGATGGATAAGGATAGTAGTAATAGATCGCCCCAATGGGTCGCATGGATTACTTAGATAGGAGATGTAATGCGTACGGATAATTACCTATGGATGGGTGCACATACATATATGGGTATATATGTATAGTGGGATATTATATTTATTAGTATTTGTAAATAATTAATATTAATAAATATAGTTAGTTTATATATATATAGGTATAAGTTGATTATATATATATATATATATATATATATATATAACTATACACGTACAAACTAGAGATTATATATATGTATTATTATTTTCCTTATTATTTATTTTCCTTTTATCAGACTTGGAATGGAATTAGGATTAAGTTTCTTATTCATGGTTTGCATGGACGTGTTTTATTTGATACGGGTGCTACACACTCATTTGTAGCTAGGACTTTTGTTGCTTTGTCTGGGATGAGGACCAGGGTATGCACTAGACCTCAGGGTATTTCTACACCATTGGGTGATACAGCTATTATACATGAGAGTGATGGGCCTGTGACACTAGATATTGGCAGACTCAGATTTTTAACCAATCTATTGGTCCTGGACATGCACACTTATGATGTGATATTTAGGATGGATTGGTTGTCTCACTACGATGCCCAAGTTGTTTGTTTTGATAGATCTATTATTTTTACCATACCTGGTCAGGATATGTATGTAGTGGCTATGCCACGTTCTAAAGGGGGCGGTAGCACCTATTTGTTCCATGTGGAGGAGGAAAATGAGGAGGGGATTATTGTGTCATTGGATAACATACCGATTGTATAGGATTTCCCGGATGTATTTCAGGAGATTCCAGGGTTGCCACCTAGTCGCGAGATCGATTTTGTGATAGACTTAGCTCCAGGCACTGCGCCTATTGCTAGGGCACCCTATAGGATGGCACCGGTAGAGATGAGAGAGCTGAGGGATCAGATTCAGCAGTTACTCAGCCAGGGTTTTATTCGTAGGAGTACATCACCTTGGGGAGCACCGGTTCTGTTTGTAAAGAAGAATGATGGTTCGCTTCGTCTGTGTATAGATTACAGGGAGTTGAACAAGGTTACGATTCGTAACAAGTATCCTTTGCCCAGGATTGATGACTTGTTTGATCAGTTAAGGGGAGCCATATATTTCTCTAAGATTGATCTGCGTTCTGGGTATCATCAGCTGAGGGTCAAGGAGCAGGATGTTCCTAAGACAGTATTTCTTACGCGATATGGTTCTTATGAGTTTCGAGTTATGCCGTTTGGGACGACTAATGCACCTGCAGTATTCATGGACTTAATGAATAGAGTCTTCCGGGCTTATTTGGATCAGTTTGTTATTGTCTTTATTGATGACATCTTGATCTATTCTCGGTCGGAGGACGATCATGCTAGACATCTTCGCATAATCTTGCAGACGCTTTGTGAGCACCAGTTATATGCCAAGTTCGAGAAGTGTGAATTTTGGCAGCGGGAGGTGAAATTTCTGGGTCACGTGGTGTCAGAAAAGGGGATAGCAGTGGATCCGGTCAAGGTTTCAGCAGTGGTTGAGTGGGGACAGCCTACATCACCTACTGAGATTCGGAGTTTTCTCGGTCTGGCAGGATATTACAAGAGATTCATCTTGGGGTTCTCCAAGATAGCAGGACCACTCACTCATCTGACCAAGAAGGGTGTACAGTTCGTGTGGGATGAACATTGTCAGCGAGCTTTTGATGAGCTGAAAAGGAAGCTGACTTCTGCACCGGTTCTGGCTACTCCGCAAAGTGGGATAGAGTATCTTGTTTACACGGATGCTTCGTTGCAGGGTCTTGGATGTGTATTGATGTAGGAGGAGCGACCGATTTCTTATGGATCTCGGAAACTTAAGCCTCATGAGCTTAATTATCCAACACATGATTTGGAGTTGGCAGCAGTGGTCTTTGCTTTGCGTATTTGGAGGCATTATCTGTTAGGTGAGTCCTTCAGATTATTCAGTGATCACAAGAGTCTGCAGTACTTGTTCACTCAGCGGGAGCTAAATATGAGGCAGCGCAGGTGGTTGGAGTTTGTAAAAGACTATCATTTTTCTATACAGTACCATCCAGGGAAAGCGAATGTAGTGGCGGATGCACTCAGTCGCCGACCTGTTGGTAGTCTTTCTGCTCTATTCACTACTGAGTGGAATGCTTTAAAGAGTGTGGATGAGTTATCGGATGCTTTTATGGCTTGCATGGTGGTTACACCTTCCATCATTCGCAAGGTTTTACAAGCACAACTCACCGATCAGTAATATGTCGACAAGATCGCAGAGATAGCTTCCGGAGAGGTTCCATTCTACTATGTTGGGGCTGATGGAGGTTTAAGGTACAAGGGACGGTTAGTGGTACCTTCTGCTGATAATTTGAGGAAGGATGTGATGACTGAGACTCATCACTTTGAGTTCTCTGTTCATCCAGGAGGCGATAAGATGTATCAAGATATGAAGCGGCAGTTTTGGTGGGCAGGTATGAAGAGGGACATTGCTTTTTTTGTTTCTCAATGTAGTACTTGTCAGATGGTTAAGATTGATCATCAGAGGCCGTCAGGAGCTCTACAGCCACTACCAATTTCGGAGTGGAAATGGGAGAGCATATCTATGGATTTTGTGGAAGGGTTGCCAAATTCTTTCAAGGGGTATAATTTCATATGGGTCATTGTGGATAGGTTGACCAAGTCAGCTCATTTCTTGCCTATTTGCACTGACTACACTTCGGAGCAGTTGGCGAGGCTTTACATTTCAGAGATTGTGAAGCTACATGGCATTCCATTGTCTATTATATCAGACAGGGATTCGAGCTTTGTATCTGGATTTTGGAAGAGTTTTCAGTAGGCTTTAGGTACGGAGTTACACTTTAGTACTGCTTATCATCCTCAGACTGACGGACAGACTGAGAGGGTGAATCAGATTATGGAAGATATGCTTCGGTCGTGTGTTCTGGATTTCAAGGGCCATTGGGAGGAATATTTGCCACTTGTGGAGTTTGCTTATAACAATAGTTTCCAGAAGACTATTGGTATGGCACCATTTGAGGCATTGTACGGTCGACCGTGTCGGTCACCTATTTGTTGGATGGAGGTTGGAGAGAATCGATTCTTAGGTCCTGAGTTCATCAAGGATATCTCTGAAAAGATTGCTCTTATTCGAGATCGCATGCGTACTGCCCAAAGTAGGCAGAAGAGCTATACTGATCGTCGTACTTGGGCTTTGAAGTTTCAGGTTGGGGATCAGGTTCTACTCAAAGTGTCTCCTATGAAGGGTGTTATGCGCTTTGGGAAGAAAGGGAAGTTGTCACCGCGATTTGTTGGTCCATTCATGATTACGGATCGCATTGGAGCTGTTGCTTATCGGTTGGCACTTCCGGATACTTTGGATCACATCCACAACGTGTTTCATGTTTCTATGTTGTGGAAATTTCTTCGAGATGAGGATCGGTATCAGCATATCGATGTTGGGGAGATTGAGTTGCAGCCGGATGCAACTTATTTAGAGCCACCGTGTCGTATTGTCGACCGACGAGATCAGATTCTTCGTAATAAGGTTATTCCTTTGGTTCGTATTCAGTGGAGTTATCACAATGGGTCTGAGTCCACTTGGGAACGAGAGGATGTCATTCGCTCACGGTTTCCTGAAATTTTGGAAGAAGGTAAGAGTGAATTCCGAGGACGGAATTCCTTTTGTTAGGGGGGAAGAATGTAATACTCCTAATTTTAAAAAGGATATTCCTGGTATTTAATGGTATTTAATTTATTATTTAAGTGCATTTTATTTGATTATGTGTCATGTTTTTTTTTTTTTATTAGGTGGTTAATTGTTTTCTTTTGTAGTGATTTCATTTATTTAAATGATATTTATTTTTTAGTTATTTGATTGGAATTACTTGTTAGTGTTTTAATTATTTAATTGGCATTAATGGTTTAAGTGTAATTGGTTTAGTTATTTGATTGGAATTACTTGTTAGTGTTTTAAATATTTAATTGGTATTAATGGTTTAAGTGTAATTGGTTTAATTATTCTATGTGTGTCTTATTTTATGTATGTCTTATTTGGTTTAATTGGGTTTACTAATTATTATTTTGTTCAATTAGATTATTTGTTAAGTATTTAATGGTGAATAGGGTAATTAGGTAAATACATCTAACTAGGATTTTAATTACAGTTTAAATTAGGGTTTTATATTATAGCCGTCGTAGGTTTCTACGTTAATTGGATGGGCCGGTTAGGATTGTGAGTTGGACTTAAATGAACCTAGGGTTTAGGAAAACTCTATAAGTATAAGGTAGACGTCTGTGTAGGGTTTTTTTTAAACAAAGCACACGTTTTGTAGAAGTGGAGAAGGAAAAACGCAGTTTTTCACATTCTGCCAAGGTTTGATCAAAGCTCCGAGTCCGCTTCGTCCGTGGTCCGATCGAGCTGAATTTTGGAGGAGAGGTTCACGACTCAGTGACGCACAATCTGAATGGTAGAGATCAGAGTTTGATCTCAGGAACAGTGATTCGTACTCGTGAACAGTAACTGGGTCACACAGGTTTTTTCCATTCTGCCCAGATTTCATTAAACATCCGATCCTACTTCGTCCGTGGTCCGATCGAGCTGAATTTTGGAGGAGAGGTTCACGACTCAGTGATGCACAATCTGAACGGTGGAGATCAGAGTTTGACCTCGGGAACAGCGATTCGTATTCATGAACAGTAACTGGGTCGCACAGGTTTTTTCCATTCTGCCCAAATTTCATCAAACATCCGATTCTGCTTCGTCCATAGTCCGATCGAGCTGAAATTTAGAGAATAGGTTCATGACTCAGTGTTGCACAATCTGAACGGTGCAGATCAGATTTTGAGTTCGGGAATAGTGTTTCGTACACGTGAACAGTAACCAGGTTTTGGAACTCGCCGGGATTTTTTTTAAGAAAACGACGTTGAAACTTTGAACAAAAGTTTCTGAGGCAAGATTCTATCCTTACTCTTTCCCTTAGGCTTCATACTCTTTGCACTCTTAAATGATTCCAGGATTAATGAAGATTAAACCAAACGAAAATGATATTCGTTTTGCTATGAAACTGGTAGTTACAGTAGTGTTGTATACTTGTTCAACCTAGACTAAGCATGTTTGTGGATGCATTGTGGCTCTGTGGTTCACGTTTTTCCTTACCACTGCTAGTATAAATTATTGGAAGGATGGGTCTAGATGATAGCTATCTTAACTTCTGTAATAGCAACTGTTGGAACTTAAATACTAGGAGGATTTGAGTTTAACACTAGATCGGTTTTGTGGAACACTATAATTTGAGCATGTCTACATACATACTGTGAATATTGTTTTGATGCTTACATTATCACAGTTAGTATCAACTGTGGAGGTTAGGATTTTGTGATATATACCCTACATATCTGTATGTTATTTGTAAGGTGTTAAATGGAAGTTTTAATTAATTCTGTCTTTATATCAGACTAAAGGGAACAACTTAAATTGGGCATGTATATGTTGTTGTTGTGACCCTGTTTATCAATGCTTATTTTATCACTGCTAACATTGAATGTTGGATGTTGGAATTTAGTTGATATATACTTGATTTATTGGTATTATTGACTACTGGAGGATTGGAAAGTAGGCACCGGTATGGGACGGTGGCATACTAAGGATGGGTTTGGTTTTTAAAACAATACCATTACCCACCTACTTGGAATAAGGATGGTAATAACTAAAAGTTAAGTCCCGTGGATTTGTATTGTTATGGCAACTACTTGTTGAGCGGCAATACCAGGGATTTTGGATGGATTTTATATATGTACTGTTATGGTGCCTCGGTATGAGCTTGAGCCTATGGCTAGGGAGCGTATATGCATCGGGATGTGTAGCTGGCTACGATGGTTGGAGGTGTACCCTGTTTAGGTATAGGTACATATGCCCACTTCGTGTGCATTTTAGCATGTTACCTCTATTCAGGTTGAGACCGGCCTGTAGTCCAGTGAGAGTCCTTTAGTGTGACTATATATATATTTACGGACTATTAGCTATTGTTGAATTGTTTAGGATGTACATGCGTATCAGGCCTCTGTTTAGATTGTAGTAGTATAGAACTTGCGTGTGGGCCTGACCCACTTCTATTTTTCAGGTACACGACAGTTCCAGGCTTAGACGTGTTCGTGCTGAGCAGAGGTCTCTATTCACTCTTCCGACGATGTAGGGCTCTCTCTGTAGTTTTATTTTTGGACGTTTATTACAGTTGTTCCATCTTCCGTTTGGATATTTAATAAGGGTCCACTAGAGATGGATTCCCAAGTTGTAAACTAATGGAGTTTTGGAGTTTGGGTTTGATGGATTTTAATAATTATAATATTTTTCGGATTCTATTTTTAGTTCCTTCCAGCTTTAATTTCATTTTTTAATTTATTTTGTATTCCGTGTTCATTATAAAATATTAATTGTTTGATATTCCCTCGGGTTTGGGCCTGGGCCTGATCAACCCGTGTCTCGGATCCGAGGGGTATCACACTAGGCATGCCTAATGGTGCTGGAATGTTCTCATGATGCACATTTTGATGAAGGATACCTTGTTGGTCAATGTGACCAAGGTCCTCTACATTCTCTTCATTATGGCCTTCCATTGATGTAATGGATCGGGTAGAACTAGAACTTCCTCTTCCCCTAGGATTTCTAACTACGGATTCAAGATGCAAATCAAGAAGGACAATAGTTGGTCGTAGTGATCTACGACCATGCATGCACAATGTAAAAACACATAAACACAATGAATGAACAAACACTTCAATTTCACAACAATTTCAATGAAACTTCCTCCACAAACACTTAACCCATACTCCTATACTTTAACAACAATGATGCAAAGAACAATTAAGATTGCCTCTACGCGGGCTTACGATTTATCTAAGAAATTAAAAACAAGCCTCCACGCGGGTCGACGATTTAACTAATGGATTGAGTAAGAAAAAGCTCACAAAGGTCCTTTAGCACTTCAACTCCAAATTTAAAGCTTAGCTTAGCAATTTTTTAAATTTTTAGCATTTTTCCTTGCTTACTTAGCTTCTTTGCTTGAATGCTCCTTTGCTTGGATCCTAGCTCAATGCTTCTTGTTAAAGATGAACAAACACAATAAGTAATCTAAAGAAAAATAAAAACAAAGTAAAGACACGATCAAAAGAGTACTAATTCCTAATGAATTCCATAAATACGACGTTGCCTAATCCCCGGCAATGGGGCCAAAAACTTGATGGGGTGTGTCGCCGCACCACAAGCTTAAGAGTGTGCAATTAAGGCGAGGGCCAAGTTTTACATTTATAAAAGCCACTACTACCTTCACTAAAAATATAGTTAGGGTGAGTAGGGATCGTCCCAAGGGATTGGAGTCGTACTTGGTTGTGGAATTGCTATTAGGGTTAGTAGGTCGAGTGATCAAACAAATGGTTGGTTGGTTGATTAAACTAAAGAGCAAATTAAACTAAATAATTGAATGCAATAAGGAGTAAGAAAGGGAGAGAGATCTTGGGGTTTAGAGGTCACCACCAAGCAATGTTTTTCTACACCCTTAACTAGTGAGTAATGAGGGAAATGTGTGTTGCAATATTGATGTGTGTGTGTGTTTGGTTGATTCAATTAGCAAGGGTGAACAATTAAGCATACATTGTCTAATCAACATGTGAAAAGTATAATATATCTAGCAATTAAGTATATATTGTCTAAATAGCATGTGAAAAGCACAACATATCTAGCAAGTCATTAATCCTTTCATTAAGCTCACAAGCCAAATACACCACAAGGTTAGAGACATATGCTTCTTGCATTCAAAAGTATGGAACATAAAGCAACAAGTATGGATTGTCCTCCCATCTAACAACTATGCTACCACTACACTAAAAAAAGCTAATGACATGAAATTAAACTAATTAAGCTAAGGGAGAGACATAATCCACCAAGAAATGAGCATGGATCATCTGGAAAATGACAAGAGCATTCTTTTAAGCACAATGTTTTGACAATCTCTAGATCTATAGCATTAATACACATAGACATGCATCAATAACACAAGATATAGAGACAAACACATGAACATCTATTCTAGCATACATAGACATGTGGATAGAATGAAATGATCAATTGGAAGCATTAAACCACATAAATCATTGAATAAATAAGATCTATATATATAAAAGTGCAAAAACATGTATTTCAACACTAATCCCTCGATAATATATAAAATCAAGATGTAGAAAGCATGTTTGGGGCTAACTCTAGCCCCAAGAGGATGTCTAGCCACTCATGGTAGTGCTTCTCCAACCCTCAAGGGCTAACACCATGGTAGAGATTTGCTCCTTGGATGATGAAGAGTCTCCAATGGTGTCTCTAGCCTCCTCTTCCTCTAAGCTTGCTCTCCAATAGATGATATGATATTAGCTCTTCCTTGTAAAAAGCAATCCTTATCCTTATATAGGTAGGTCAAATGACACCCAAAATGAGCTGGGGTTATGCACACAATATTCCCCAATGATTGGATAAAGGACAACTTTCAATGAGCTGGAAATTTAACTTTTTCGCACTAGAGAAAGTTCGATCGATTGAACCTTGGACTTGGATCGATTGAACATGGTTGAGATCCATCGAACTTAGGCTGGATCGATATTCATTGGTGGCGCTTTTTGGATAAAGACAAATCTGAGATATTTTGAAGATATTTTTAGGAAACGGACAAAAGTGGTTGGTAGGGTGGTACAACTAGATAAGATCAATTATTTGGATAAGGACAAAACAATTCGATCGATCGAAGAATGATGTTGGATCGATAGAACTTTTGAGATCTCTGAAAATGTCATTATGGCTCTGATCCATCTTGAAGTGCTGAGATCGATCATGTTAGATTGATCGAACTTTGATCTGAGATCGATCGAAGATGTTGATTTTCACCTTTTTCTTCCTTTTGCTTCCACTTGGCTTCTTTCTTTAATTTATCCCAGAATTGCTTCATTTCTGCTCTTATTTGACTGAGTTAGCTTATTTTCGGGATAAGTGCCTGAAAATGGAAATAATACGAAATCAATCTAAAACAATAAAGTAAGATAGATAAAGGTACTAGAATGTTTAAGCTTAAGGGGTTTAAATACGTACTTTTCAGCGCTTATCAACATACATATGTACAAAATTAGCTTTTAAAGTGGAGAAAAATAAGAATAAAGCTTCCTACAACAATACCTTCTGTGGACATGAGATATGCCACATCATCAAAAGTCAAATCAAGTTGACATCACCTCAGTGCTGGCTTCAAAAATAAAATAATTAAAGGACAAAAGTGGTCAACACTTGTTGATAAAAGAACTTTAGCCAATTCAGTAAAAGTGATAACAAATAGTAAATAAGCCCATAAGCGTGGGACCCTCAATCAGTCGATCGATGGGCAAGAACTTCAATCCAACGAGGCCATCACTGTCGAATAATGGGCCCAGAACCTCAATCCGACCAGGCCACAAACAGTCGATCAATTGGCTCAGAACCTCGATTCGGTCAAGCCACAAACCGTCGATCGATGGGTCAAAACCTCGATTTGACCAAACCACAAACTGTCGATAGGTGGACCTAGAACCTCTATCTGACCAAGCCACAAACTATCAATCAATAGCCAGAATCTCGATCCGACCAAGCCAGAAACTATAGATCGGTGAGCCTAGAACCTCGATCCAACCAAGCCACAAACTGTAGATCGATGGGCCCAGAACCTCGATCTGACCAAGCCACAAACTATAGATCGATGGGCCCATAACCTCAATCTGACCAAGCCAAAGTTGATCAATGGGCCTTAAACCTCAATCCGACCAGGCCACAAACCTTCGATCGATAGACCCAGAACTTCGATCTGATCAAGACACAAGCTGTTGACTAACGGGCCTAGGACCTCGGTAGGCCACATCCATTCGATGAAACCAACAATGAAGAGTAGTGGTAGGACTCTTCGAAGCCATTGGGAATGCCGAAGGGATTTTGGAGTAGAGGCCTGGAGAATCCGCTTTGAGTCTTGCTAGGGCAGACCGAATTTGAAGAGAAAAAACGAAAGACAGGCTGGAGTAAGGACAGAAACCCTTACAACCACCATATGTTTAGGTCATTCAAGGAAGGTACGTACACCTTGCAACAGATCTGGAAATGTTGGGATTAGGGCATCATGAGCCATAAATGGACGTGGGCCCTGACCTAGGCACATTGGATACAACCTGGATGACCTAGGGCTATAAAGAGGTGGCTGATGAAAAAGGATGAAGAGGAAGAAATCGGGCTCTGTCAGACTCCAAACTTTATTCTTCTCTACCATCATTTTCAGTTCTTAGATTGGGCCGATTTTCCCTCCCTCAATCCGTTCTTCGATCTATATTCATCATATTGTTTTAGTGATATTCCCAGATACATTCTCTTCTTTAGTTTGACTCAAAAATCAAGTATGTACACCTTCCAAAAACAATATCTTCCTAAAATGATACATTATTTTTGTTCTTTGGAATTAAAAGATCAAAATTTGGGTTCTAACATAGCTATACAAATATAAATACATATACACACAAATATATATATACACAAACAAAAATTATGTTATTAAAATATCCATTCACCTCCACTTCCAAAGTAATCTTCATTCTCACTACAACAATCCTAAGTTGGACGAGAGAAGCGGACTCTTTTTTTTTTTTTTTTTTTTTTTTTAAGTACAAACTGGAAACATTTTATGATTCTAGCAATGGTTCTTTGTATCATTCACATATTCTCCACTTTGAAAAGATAGAGAGTAAACCAACCCCTCAAAACACTATTGTTGGATCTCAATTCATTTTTTTTTTTTGTAATGCCCAAGTACATATTCTGATATTTATACGGATAGTATATAGTGTACTAGAGGGTTTTGACTTATATAAGATCAAATGGTATACTATCGAATAATGGCACAATCAGATTGTGTACTATTGATCATATGCTGCTAATCTAATTAAAAATGGATCAAACCAATTCTGATTCTATTTTTATTATATTTATATTTTATAAATCTTATGACATGTGTCATAATTTTATTGTACCACCTATCTAGTCAGTAAACATTCCTTACACATAGATAAATAGACAAATATTATCCATTTTTAATTGGCGCTATCATCTACAATAATTCTTTGAAAACAACCCCTCAACCTCTGGTTGTGCAAAGGAGATGCCGACCTTTAAATAAAAACACACGCGCACGCAAAAAGAAAATTGAAAAAAGTCAGTGCACGCTAACCTCAAACCTAGCTAGCTCACACAACAATGACTGCCCGACTATTCACGGGCACACAGACTCCGAAACTTTATTATGACTTTCATTATGCCTACCGTGTTTCTCGCCACAAATTGTGGAATTTATATGTCGGCGCTGAAGACTTTGTATGACATCATAGACATGACGTCGAAGACATGACATCAACAGAAAGTTAGTACGTACAGCAAATTTGTAATCCTCTCCTTCTTACTTAACCATCTTGGTTACTCTAACTGGTCTATAAATAAGGATCTCGCAGACCAAATATATCAAAAAACAACAATCAGTAAAAATGGGGGAGAAACAATATGAAGGCCATGTAGTAGTGCTCCCTTATCCAGGCCAAGGCCACATAAATCCTCTCCTTCAATTTGCAAAACGCTTAGCATCCAAAGGTGTCAAATCTACACTAGCCACAACCCATTACACTGTCAAGTCCATATCGGCACCGAACGTCGAGGTTGCGCCCATCTCTGATGGGTTCGACGAGGGTGGCTTTGCTCAGGCCGGAAATGAGGATGTGTACTTGAAGTCATTCAGAGCCAATGGCTGAAGAACTCTATCCGAACTCATTCAGAAGTACAAAAACTCTAGCTCTCCAATCAATTGTGTTGTGTATGATTCATTTTTTCCCTGGGCTCTAGATGTTGCTAGGCAACATGGCATATACGGGGCACCATTCTTCACTAACTCAGCCACAGTATGTGCCATATTTTGTCGCATACACAATGGCACACTTACTCTCCCGGTGAAGATGGAGGACACACCTCTGCTGCTACCTGGCCTGCCTCCACTCAACCTTCCTGACTTGCCCGGTTTTGTCAAGGCGCCTGAGAGCAACCCTGCTTACTTAGCAATGAATTTGAGTCAGTACTCCAACTTGGAAAAGGTTGATTGGATATTTAGCAACACCTACCAGGAATTAGAAGGCGATGTAAGTACATGATCACAATTATCTCATTCAATTCTAAGTCCGACCCACAAAAATTTAGAGCCATATATGTTTGATTAGCTTCTGAACTTTGTGACATAAATTGTATTAATATATTATTCTTGATAGTTCTAATGTTTTGGTTTTTATGCTCATGAAGGCTGCAAAAGGTGCATCAGAGCTCTGGCCAGCAAAGCTGATTGGTCCAATGGTGCCATCAGCCTACTTAGATGGCCAAATTGAGGGGGACAAAGGATATGGAGCAAGCCTGTGGAAGCCACTAGGCGGTGAGTGCATCGAATGGCTAAAAACAAAGCCATTAGAATCAGTAGTCTACATTTCGTTTGGAAGCATGGTTTCATTGTCAGCAAAACAAATGGAAGAGATCGCGTGGGGCTTGAACGGAAGCAATTTCCATTTCCTGTGGGTGGTGAAAGAGACCGAGCACCATAAGTTGCCGGATGAGTTCATAAACTCAACAAAAGAAAAAGGTCTGATTGTGACATGGTGCAACCAACTAGAAATGTTGGCTCATAAATCCATTGGCTGCTTTGTGACGCATTGTGGTTGGAACTCAACACTTGAAGGGCTGAGCCTAGGCGTGCCGATGGTAGGAGTGCCACGATGGGCAGACCAAATGACTGATGCTAAGTTTATAGAGGAGATATGGGATGTGGGGGTCAGAGCTAAGGAAGATGAGAAGGGAATTGTGAGAAGAGAAGAGCTTGTGTGGTGTTTGAAGGAAGTTATGGAAGGGGAGAGAAGTGATGAGATTAGGAGGAATGCCAGTAAATGGAGAGAGTTGGCTAAGGAAGCAGTTAGTGAAGGAGGGAGTTCAGACAAGTGTATTAGTGAATTTGTGGAGCATTTGAAGGGTTCAAATAAGAAAGCAGAGGGAAGGTACCTAAATGGTCACACTTAGTTGTGGAAATACACAAATTTTTATACATTTAAGAATTTGTCCTTTGTGTGACAAGCAAGCAATCTTACTAGTAAAGGGACTTTTGATGACTTGGTTATGCCTTTTGGACTCACCAATGTCCTTGTTCTGGGGTTTTTATATCCTTTCTCTTTTATTTTTATTTCTTCTTTTTTTGTCTTCCTTTTTAATTTTATTTTAGTTGTAGGGTGGGGGCTGGGGAACTGTGTATTTTCGTTGTATGCTGTTTTGTATGAACTCTCAAGTCTCATTGTAGTGTGCATTTGTGTAACCGCAGATTGTTGACAAAATATAATAAAATATTATTTAGAATCTTTTTCTTTCCTATGCTATTTTTATGACAAAATATAAGGGTTTCAAGGAGCAATTGTTACATAATCCTGAACAATGTGGTCCAGCCCAATCAAGGACATGGATTTTGAAACCTCGTTTATAGTCTATGTTGTGAAAATTCAATCATATTTATAGAAATAATATAAAGACAATTTTCATACACAATGATTTTAAAATAATGAACAATAACACCAATGAAATATTAAAGAATAATTCTCCATTAAACTGAATAATACGTCATTTGAACAATATGAATATAACAATGAAAAAGAATTTAACAAAATAAATAATTATATCTATATAATATTAATATTAGCTCAATAATATAAATTAAGAAGTAAAACAATAATAATAAAATAGGTAAGAAAGTGTTAGGTTGATTGTTGAGGCATGTGTAAACATTGACCCAAAGCTGATAGTCCTTCCCTTAGTGTAGGTATTAGTGAAACTAGTGAGCTTCAGGATACAACTCAATCAGCTCGCAGCGACGTCTTCTCCATGTGGTCGACCACAATAAGACTAGGTCCAAGTCTAGTTGCTTTTAAACTCAAGAAGTAAATTACTTTCAAATACAGTATACACATATACATATATGAAAAAGTATAACAGAGAGACGAAAAACTATTCTTTTAGACTCTCACTCACACTAAATATATGTATCCATACTTCCCTTTTTAGAATGATAAACATGTAACATTTTTATAGTGTAAAAGAGTGTAACGGTTGTAGTAACATAAATAGAGAATTTAAATATAATTATTTCATTAATATAAATATAATAAACCATTCTATTAAATAGTATTTAATATAATGTAACTTAATATATAATTTAATATATTTATTAATTTTATTAAAATATTACTCAATAGTCCATACCCAAATACATACCCTTGAAAAGGACAAGCGACAGACAACTGTAGCTTTTTCTGTTGACCCTTTAAATTGGCAAGCTCAGTCAATTTAGAAATTGACTAGTGCTGGCGTGCCAGAACCAATGACTTGGTTCAAATAAAAAGATCTATTCTCTTTTACAGAAAGTTGTAGATCAAGCGACGAATGAGAGAAAGAACAGAAAACTCTTAGTTGGGTTCCTAATTGCCTTGAACGAAAACAGAACTTTAAAGGAAAAGCTAATTGCAACAAAATAGAATAAAATTGAAATGGAATTAAACTATAATAGAAAGCTATGATAATTGCTGAAATTGAATTAACGTGAAAGGAAGCTACAAGAAATAAGAATTCAATTCACGGAAAAGAATATAAATAATAAAGGAAACTAAACTAGAATTTAATTAACTAAGAAATTTGAATTAAACTAAAGAAATCAAGTTAAACTAAAAAACCATGATTGAAGAATAAAAATTGTATAAATACAAATGTTCGAGAGGTGTTGGACCCTTTACATGGGCTATCTCCAATAATATTTATAAGCCAAATAGGAAGAGTCCTAAAACAAAGAATAGGATAAAAACTATCTTACAAACACCTAAAGTTATCCAATAACTCATCTTGATAACCCAACAACTATCGCCATCCCTGCATATCAAATTGTTGCTACCCCAATGTTTACTCATTCCAACAGAACCACCTTATGTAATGCCCTGGATTTTTTTGAATTTTTTATTTATTTATTTTTCATACTTGTTTTACGTGCCAATCGGGCCTCGATAGTCGTTTAGGTTATTTTCTTGAGCTGAGAGTTTTAGAAATGCATATTAATTAATTTAAGTCAATTAGAGGTGACGGAGCCATTTTTAGAATTTTTCGAAAGTCGGGACGACTTTCGGATTCAGGAACTTCCCTATTTTTCTCATTTTAAGCGAGGGGCATTATGGGCATTTCACACACATATACATATGTATGTAAGTATACATTGAGGCAGATATTTTGGGGATGAGTTTGGTATTGCAATGAATGGAGAAAGGCAAATGAGTAACTTAGCTAAGAATTAGTAACCATCTTAAGCTTAACAAGTGGCACCACATGGACCATGTGTGCTATTGCAAGACAAGCAAACACCCCCATTTCCACTTCATTTCGGCCAAGTCTCTTATCTCTCTAACCTTTTTCCTTTTCTCTTTATATCTATGCACATATATGTCTTCCATACTGCAAATTTTATTTTGAAAAGGTTAGAGTAGGATTTTGATAAAGAGCAAGACGGGAAATTGGAGAGCATGGCAAGGGCTTCATTTTGACACCAATTGTAATGACCCGAACCTGGAGGTCCAAATTGCTAACCGAGTCCCTACCCGTACTTGAAGGCACACAAGGGCAAAATGGTAATTTCAAGGCAAGTATTAAAGATATGTTGAGTATGATCAGTCAAATGGGTCATTCTAACCTCACATTAACCAAGTAAGTCAATTCCATAAGTTTCTAATGGCCAACAATTTTCAACATTTACCTACTATCGGTTTGAAGGATTCTCCAACAACTCTTTAGTTATAATTCTCAGTGTGGTTGAAATTTCAGGATAATATTGATATTATTGGAAAACTGACTTCGAGCCAATCAGTTTAGGCTAAACAATGACCCAATTTGGGTTTGAAATGAGGGAGTTATAGCCATTCAAAGTTTGGATTAACAACCATTGGACAAGCAAGAATGCTTTATCAATCGAGCCTAACTCGATCGATCGAGTCCAAGCTCGATCGATCGAGTCCAAGCTCGTGTAGTGGAACCAAGAGCATGAAATTTAAGGTTCTTCTCAATTTTTCTAAGTATGGAAGGCATCAATCGATCGAGTGGAAGCTTGATTGATCGAGTAAACCTAGAAAATGGTCAATTTGGCCTCTTTGGAAGCTTTAGCTGGTTCCTATATTGAATTTATGATAATGGACACTTCCATACAACTCAAAACCTATTTCGAAACAACCACAAACATAGATACATTATCAAATTAATGACAAGTTTCATAATATACATAACCAAATGAATAACTTTACATTGACATTGCCACGGTTGTAAAATAATACAAGTTTATGCCTAAACTTTACAAATAGTTTCGACTACAAGGAGTGATGAAATTTAACATCCTAACTATGCCAAAGCGTATGAAGTGCGTCAACCATTCCATCACTTCCAAGTCCTAAGAAATGTTTAAGATAAAGGATGAGCATCACCGCTCAGTAGAGGATGTCTAAATGACATTTCCTTAAGTCAAGTAAGCAGAATAACAACCACGTAGGAGCATAGTAAAATGGAGAGGGATCATGCAAGGGACTTTAATCACCAATCAACCATCAAGCAGATAAACTAGATCCAAATATCTGATGAATGCCATGTATTATGCGTTTACACCACACACACATAATCGACTCATACGCATTCACACCAGAAGTGTACTAAGAAGTAGGACTTCGGGTACCTCCTTCTATCCTTATGGCCAATTAGTATCGCTGTTAAAGGGGTACCTCCCTAATACTGGTTTTAAGAGAACTTTTACTCCATAAACTCTGCAAAAACTCGTTTCCACCCATAACTACCCACACACCACTCTATCCGTACCAAAACCATGGCAATATCATAAAGATGCATCATAACAAATTTAGGACAATCATACATTCCACCATCAGCACAGAACTACAATTAGAACAATATGCATGCTTTTGCTTATAAATGAACAAGAAGTTCATATTGGTAACAAAACCACATAGCATTTATTATCAATTTAAAAAATAGTCTCATATAAGCAAGTTGTCATATAATAAGGATGCTAGACATAGTTTACCCCAAAATCACAAGCATTCACTTTAACTAGTCATATACTACAAGAGATAAAAAAACATAACACCTATAGTCTTTCATTTTAGCATTCCTATTAACATAATCATCATACTTTGCAACATTTAATGGAACTGATTCCAATTCGAACAACAATTAAACAAGTAATGATCATGATTGAAACCTTAAAACCTAAATCCAACCAAATTACACCCAATTTAGCATGCTTTCAAGGGGAAAATAAAGATTTGATTATCATAACCTAGGACTACACAATTTAAGCAAACCCTTACCTCAAAGATACAAAACCCTAGTTTGCTCCAAGCTTGAAACTCCACCAATTTGAAGTCCATCACCATCAATGTGAAGAGGAAGGTAAGGAGGACAAAATTTCCTCTTGAAATAACCCCAAAAGCTCAAGCTCAAGCCTTGGTCAAAATCTCAAAGTGCCCCAATGGCTTCCAAAATCACCTAATCTTGTAGATCAAAAGATACTCCACAACATCTCTAACTAGCCCCTATTCCAAATCCAACCTCTAAGAATTTCAAAAATCTAAATGCGGTCAAATCTCTAATTTCTTATCATGGTTATGTAGAAGAGAATGAGGAAAATAACTCTCTCTTTGGGTACACTCAAAATCAAAGGCTATGACCTCCAAATCGAAGCTTTTCAAAGCTTATTCATGGAGGATGATATATGTATAGATATAGAGAGAGAAAGTGTAGGGAGGAAGAAGGTGAATAGTGGGAAAATTTGGCAAACTCCTTCTATTTATAATCCCCTCACAACTTTCCTTTAATCACATTACTTAACCCCAAATATCTATAGCTAATTTTTCCATTCCTTCAAGCAACTTCCATGAAATTACCTTGAGGCTACAATCCACTGAAAATATAATAATAATGCCCTCCAATGATCTTTCACTTAGGCCCTCGACATTCCCATGCACTTAAGCCACCTCGGACCCACACGGGATCCTCCGGTCTAAAACTCGAAAATATCCGAAATGAATTGGAATGCATTTTTAAATTTGGGGCTTTTTTTTGGGCTTTTCTGTTCTTTTTGAGGTAAAGGTCTCTAAAGCCTACATCTTTTGGTTTTTGTAAGTTAATTCGATTGTATTTGTGTTATAGCATGGGTAATTTGTGATTATATAGCATGAAATGTTAATGTGTTAATTGTGATTAATGAAATACATGTTTTATATGTCTATTGAGTGTTGGATTGCATGCTTATGTGGATTATGTGATAGTTACTTGTTACATGATTTTCATGTTTAAAATGCCATGATTCACAAGTTGATTATATGAGAATTGTTTGTGTTAAAATCATTTCCAAAGTATGCAAATATGATTGTGATTTAATGCATGAATTTCATGTTGGCAGGATGTAGAAATCCTAGAACGTTTATGCATTGGCATTGTGGGACAAAAAGGAGAAAATTACTTTTCTTGAAAAGAGGCATTGATTTTTAAATTGGGATTTTCAAAAGAAAGTTTGCCCCAAAAAAAAAAAAAAAAAAATGGACGGTAATGAGTCGCCTTGTGTCTGTGGGGTCAATGGAACCTAAAGGGAATGTAAGGAAATTGTCCTACGCATGGTTGGGCTACTTAAGCCCCAAATGATGCTAAGGAGTTGCCTTAGGCCAGGAATAGTTAGCCAATCCTTCTTTCCTAACACCGTGGAGTTACCCCGGGTCGGGTTACATTAACGATTTGACGGTTATTGTGATTAGTAAAGATTTTAGAAATGGGGAGTGGACGTTGCATTGCATTGGCATTGCATTAATTTTACTTGGATTTATGTGATGATGATTGTATTGATTATTCCTCCCCAAATTCAGCATGACCCATTTCTTTTATTCCATTCTTTTCGTCTAATTCACGAGATCATTAAGGGGTGCATTTTAGGCACCTCATACTGAGCCGTTTTGCTCACCCATTTATGACTCTTTTTCAAGTCACGGAAAGGAAATGGTAGATGATATTCCCCCACAAGGTTAGACGGATTAGAGAAACCTTTGATTTCTTTTGTAACCAATGTAATATTTGATGTTTTGAGAAAATGTTATATACATATATCTACTCTGCCACGAGTTTGTAATTAATGGTCATTGTATGTATATTGCGAATATAAATAATTTTGAGACCATCTCTGTAACTTTGTGGTCTCATTAGGATTTCTAAACCTATTTATGGCCTTAGGAGCATATTATGATGTAACCACATTCATTTTGACTATATATAACGTATCAAGCTCGTTTAATGATTATATAGATCCATGGATGTTTAATTATGTTGTACACAATCAAATGTATGTTTTTGGGACAGGTTTACATCATATTTAGGCTTACAAATGAGCTAAAGAAAGACACCAATGGTTTAGAACACCAAATAGGCCTTAAAGGCCAACCCAGCATAAACCGATCGACTTGTGGAACCCCATACATCGACCAGTATCTAAAAAATAGAGGTAGTGTAGGGCTTCACTCACATGAATCGATCGACGTGTAAGCTACATACTTCGACCGAAAGGCCTGAACCGGTCGACGTGTAACCTGGACACATCAATGGATTCCTATAGCTTCCCCATTTGTTACACTTCTCCTATTTTGTCCAATCCCGACCTATTTCATGACACTATGGTGCACTAGAAAGATGGGGAATACGTACTAATTATATTTTAACCTTAGAAATGACCGCATTACCCTTAGATGACCTCGGGTTTGGTTAAGACCTAGATAATGATTCGTACCCCCGAGTTCGGGTCGTTACACTGCCAATAATCTGTTATTCGCACCTGTCAATAATCTACTGCTGGCGGCTGATATGACTGATTATAATATTTGTACATCGGCTAAGAAGCTGATTGTATATTGTTAAAATCTGGATTCATCTTACTAAATCATTGCAATTCTTCATGACCGAGGGTTCCACCGGGCATGCCAAAATGTTGACCTTTAAATTAGCAGGCTCTGTCGATTCAGAAATTGGCTAGTTGCGGGCGTGCCAGAATCGATGACTTAGAGCCCATTTGGGATTGCTTCTCTAATGCTTAAAAACACTTTTATTTTGAAAAATTATGTTTATATATGTTTGGTAACCATTAAAAGAGCTTTAAATGATTATCAAATTTAGTTCAGTAATGCGTTTGGATGAAGTTAAAATTTAGAGCTTGTAAGAGTAGAGGTTGAATATTTTTGGTAACTCTTTTTTATTAGACAATTTTATTCATTTTACTTTTTATAATGACAATTACACATTTTCCTTTTTAAAGTTGCTATTATCAAATATGGTAGCGTCATATTAAAGGATATATTATTGTAAAATTAACAATAAAAGTGATTAAAAAAAATTGTTTCCAAATAAATAAAAAAATAATTTAATTGTTAAAAATACTTATTATAATATGTCACCAAACACCTAACACGTTTTTTATTGAGTATGAGTCTCTTTTGTGAATTGATCTGATTGGAATATGAAACTCCTTAATAGGTTCTAATTGCCTTAATTAAAATAGGACTTTAAAAGAAGGGAACGATATTCGCACTCCACTTTTCTCTGATCGCACCCCATTTATTATTTATTTTTAAAGAAAATGATAAGAAAGTCATTGAATTCATTAATACACAATCTCTTAATTTATAATCTCATAACTACCTTATATACAACTTTAATTTTTATTTTATTTATTTATTTATTTTTTATACTTTGTTTTTGTTTTTGTTTTTTACTCTCAAAGAAAATAATTTATTCCATACTAATAGTTTTATTTTTGGCGGTCAAAAGGGATAATTTATTCAATAATAACCTTTTTTTTTTTTTTTTTTTTACACAATTGAAAGGGATCAATATTTATTCAACAAAATTAACTTTTTTTCACTAGGTCACTTTATTTTTTTGGTAAGTCAAAAGAAATAATTTATTCAATAAAAATAACCTTTTCTTTTGGTCTTATCAAAAGAGATAATTTATTCAATAGAGATTTTTTTTTTTTTTTTTTTAATCATCTTCCTTTTGTTTTTTTTTTTTATTGTTTTTGGGATCTTGATAACGGAGATAATTTCTTTAATAAATATATATTTTTGATGGTTTTTTTTTTCATGTCAAAAGAGACAATTTTTTTAATGGTTTTTTTTTTCTTCAATAAATATATATTGTTTGTGTTAAAATCATGCAAATTAATATGATTGTGGTTTAATGCATGAATTTCATGTTGGCTAGATGTAGAAATCCTAGAACGTTCATGCATTGGCATTGTGGGACAAAAAGGGGAAAGTTGTTTTTCTTGGAAAGAGGCATTGATTTTTAAATTGGGATTTTCAAATGAAAGTTTGCAAAAAAAACCGGACAATAAGGAGTCGCCTTGTGTCCGTGGGGTTAATGGAACCTAGAGGGAATGTAGGAAGACTGCCCTACGCGTGGTTGAGGTACTTAAGCCCCAAATAACACTAAGGAGTTGCTTTATGTCAAGAATAGTTAACCAATCCATCTCTCTTGACACGGGGGAGTTGCCCTGGGCCGGGTTACATTAACGGTTTGACGGTTGTTGTGATTGGTAAAGATTTTGAAAATGGGGAGTGGATGTTACATTGCATTGACATTACATATCATTGCATTGATTTTACTTGGATTTGTGTGATGATGATTATATTGATTATTCCTCCCCAAATTGAGCATGACCCATTTTCTTTATTCCATTCTTTGCGTGTAATTCACGGGATCATTAAAGAGTGTGTTTTAGGCATATCATACTAAGCCGTTGTGCTCACCCATTTATTACTATTTTTCAGGTCATGGAAATGAGATGGTGGATGATATTCCATCACAAGCTTATACGGATTAGAGGAACTTTTGATTTCTTTTGTAACCAATGTAATAGTTGATATTTTGAGAAAATGTTATGTATATGTATCTACTCTGCCATGAGCTTGTAATTAATGGTCATTGTATGTATTTTGCGGATATAAATAGTTTTGAGACCATCTTTGTAACTTTTGTTGTCTCATTAGGATTTGTAATCCTGTTTATGGCCTTAGGAGCATATTATGATGTAATCGGATTCATTTTGACTATATATGACATATCAAACTCGTTTAATCATTATATAGATCCATGGTTGTTTAATTGTGTTGTATACAATCAAATGTATGTTCTTGGGACAGGTTTACATCATTTAGGCTTATAAATGAGCCAAAGGAGGACACCAAGGGTTTAGAACACCAAATAGGCCTTAAAGGCCAACCCAGTATAAACCAGTCGACGTGTGGAAACCCATACGTCGACAGGTATCTCAAAAATGGAGGCAGTATAAGGCTTCACTATACATAGGGACAAACCGGTTGACGTAAAGGGTTACATGTCGACCGAATGACATGAACCGATTGACGTGTGACCTACACACTTTGACCGAAAGGCATGAACTAGTCGACGTGTAACCTGCACACATCGACGGATTCCTATAGCTTCCCTATTTGTTGTTCTTCTCCTATTTTGCCCAATCCCGACCTATTTCGCGACACTAAGGTGCACTACAAAGACGAGGAATGCGTACTAATTATATTTTAACCTTTGAAATGACCATATTACCCTTAGATGGCCTCGAGTTCAGTTAAGGACCCAAATAATGATTCGGACCCCCAGGTTCGGGTCGTTACACTGCCAATAATTAGCTGTTGGCACCTGCCAATAATCTGTTGTTCGCACCTGGCGATAATCTATAACTGGCGGCTGATATGACTGATTATAATATTTGTACATTGGTTGAGAAGCTGATTGCACATTGTTAAAATTAGGATTCATCTTGCTTAAGCATTGCAATTCTTCTTGACCTAGGGTCCCATCGAGCATGCCAAAATTTTGACCCTTAAATCGACAGGCTCTGTCGATTTAGAATTTGGTTAGTTGCGAGCGTACCAAAACTGATGACTTGGAGCTCATTTGGGATTACTTTTCTACTGCTTAAAAGTGCTTTTATTTTGAAAAATTACGTTTAGATATGTTTGGTAACCATTATAAGAGCTTTAAATGATTACCAAATTTAGTTCAGAGCGTTTAAATGAAGCTAGAATTTAGAGCTTATAAAAGTGCGTTTTGAGGTTGAATATTTTTTGTAATTCCTTTTTCATTAGATAATTTTATCCATTTTATTTTTTATAATGACAATTACACCCCTTCCTTTATAAAGTTGCTATTATCAAATATGATAACATCATAATAAATGATATTATTGTAAAATTCACAATAAAAGTGCTTTAAAAAAATTGTTACAAAATAAATAAAAAATAATTTAATTGTTAAAAGTACTTATTATAATATGTCACCAAACACCTAACATGTTTTTTACTGACAAATTTTTTAAATCAAACTAAGTCTCTTTTGTGAATCTTTTGTGAATTGATCTGAATAAGCGATTGGAATGAGAGAGAACATGAAACTCCTTAATAGGTTCTAACTGCAAAGAACTTTTAAAGAAAAATGAATTGCAATGAAATAAAATAGAATTGAAATGGAATTCAACTAGAATGGAATGGAAAGCTACGGTAGATACTAGAATTGAATCAACGTGAAAGGAAATAACAAGGGATAAGAATTCAATTGCAGACAAGAATAAGGAAATAACAAGGGATGAGGATTCAATTGCAGACAAGAATTTAATTAACAAAGGAAACTAAACTAGAAAAGTTGAATTAGACTAAGAAAATCAAGTTTAACCTAGAAAGCATGATTGAAAAAAGATAATTGTATTGATACGATTGTATGAGAGGTGCTGGACGTTTTACAAAAACTACCTTCACAAATATTTATAAATGAAAAAAAAAGTCCTAAAACAACTAACTTCCTAAAAGAATGCTAAGAGATTACAACTGCTTCCCCAAGCTACTACCAATATAAAAATGTATTTACACTTGAAAAATTAAAACAGGAAATAATTTGGGACATCCTAATAGAAAATTTATCATTTAAAAAAAAAAAAAAAAATTGTGCATATTTTAAAGCTAGGATGTAATTTAAGCCACTTCAAACAAGAATTGAAAAACTTTAAAGCACCAGACACGCAAGACTACACACATGCGGACGCCTGATTACTTGCATATGCAGTGTGGCTCATTGCATCTGTCGGCAGGTTTCTTGTGTTGGGTCTCATTGCATATGTCAGCAGGTTTCTTGTGGTGAGGCTTCTTGTGGTGCGTCTAATTGCATATGTGTCGTTTTGTAGCTCAAAAAATAACAAAAAATTGAAGGCTTTGGTTTAGTTTTATAAGAGTAGATTTCCCTTGTCATGATTAGGACTGCAATTTGGACGGGCTAACCCAGCTCAATCCAATCCCAACCCAAAAATTTTGAAATTTGGTCTTTAAATTCACAAATCAGGCTCATGTTCGGGTTAGTTTTGTCAAAACTCAGACATGTTCGGGTTGGGCTCGGGCTCAACTTGAACCCGAACCCCACCCAAAACCCAAAATAAAAAAAATAATTTTTTTTTTCTCCTTTCTCTTTCCTCTCTCCTTTCTCTTTCTCTCTCTTCTTTCTCTTTCTCTATTTGCCGCCGTCCCCTCTGTCACCGCCATCCCCTCTGCCGCTGATGAGTGCTCAAATGTGATGCATTTTAGCACATAAGTGAGGGTATTTTAGTAAATTCATCTATCTTTATTTTTCCGTTTTAGTACTTATTTGTGTTTTTATCTATTTCAGGTCAATAAGGTTCAAATGAGCTAAAACTAATCTATTCCAGCCTTTTTGGAGTTAAGCAAAAGTTCCAGGAAGATTCCAGAAAAATCCGAAAAAAGGTCAAAAATGCTAAATTTTTGGATGGATCGAAGATTTCTTCGATCGATCGATCTTTGATCCATCGAAGATATTTTGAATCGATCAAAAATATGCTGGCAGTGAGCTGTTTCATTCCCGCGTGCAAGAACTCTACCTACCACATAGTTGCTGAATTAGATATTTTAAGGGCTTATTTTCTAACTTGTTCACTACTCCAAGGACCTTGTATTTAAAGGGAATTGAACCATCTTGTAATATATCTTTTCATCTTATAAAAATCTTTTGTTTTCAATTTTATCTCATTGTAATATTATTTTTTCTCTCTAGAAAAGTTAGAGATTAGGGTTAGAAGGAAAGAGAAGAGTGGAGGCATCAAGAACACATCTCAAGATCTACACACATTCTCTTTCTAGAATTTAACAAAGAAGAAGAGGAAGAAGATTGAGCCATGTTTGGGGATTACCCTTGAGGGTTCCAAGATCACACCCACCTCCTCCATGATTGGCTAGACTTCTCCTTGGGGCTTAGATGAGCCACAAGTTTGTAATCTAAACCTTGATCTCTTTCATACTTTTTGGGGAATTTATCTTGTGATTAGTGCTTTAGCCTTGTGAATAAAATAAATCTTGATATATTTCTATGATTTCTATGGTTTAATTCTTCCTATTAATTCTCTGGTTTATTTACATGTCTATGTGTGAGTAAATTGGGAATTATGTCTCACATGATTCATATGGTTTAATTTTTCCTATTGATTCTCTTTGTGATTACATATTGTCCTATGTGTGATTATTTGGGAATTGATCTTTACATTAGTTTCTCTATGTTAGTTGCATGTCTACATTAGTGATGGCTAGACTGGTTTTTATTAGATGGGTTTGTCAATTAATTTGAAGGATTATACTTATGCTTGATGGGTTGTTCTACAATTTAATTCATGCTTATAGGTAGGTAGATAATCTTTACTTGATTTGATATTCCATGGCTTATTGTTGCAAATTTCATGATTCTCTAGATTGATGTGTGCTATAATTGTGACTAGTTTGATGGGTTATGCTTAGAATTGATGGGTTGTTCTATACTTAGTTTATTTGTTGGTTAGGTGGGTAATACATTATTGAATTTGATGGTCCATTCTTAATATTGCAATTGGTAGTCGCATTTTGTTCACAAGAAGGTTTTCCCTAAATTAGTTGAAAGTGTGTGGTTTGGTGAATAAGCTTGGTGGCAATTCCAATGCACCCCAAGACCTCACTTCTTATCTCTTAAATTCTTAACTCAACTTAGTTTATTTTAATTGTATTTTAATTTCCTTGCATCTTAGTTTAATCAACCAATCTATCTCTTTGCAATCATTTGGTACATTAGAGTTGAAATGAAATTCCAACACGTACTCATACTACATAGTATAGGTGTTAAGCGGTTTATAAATTTAAAGCATGATGCCCACTTGACACTAATTTACAAACTCAAAGTGTTGTGCATTATTTTGTGCATACGCTTGGGTCGCATCAGCCGCTGCTGCCGCCGCCACCGCCACAGCCTCCGTCCCTCTCCTTCAACCGCTGATCCATCGCCACCGCTGTCCTTTCGCCTCTGCTGCTGTCGCCGCCGCCGTCATTTCGATCAAAAAATTAAAACAAAACCCGTACATACAAGTTAGCAGTTGCAAAAAGAGAGAGGGGGGCAAGCTTGAGAGTTGAGAGATAGCGGCTGAAGCTTGCGACGGCGAACCCGAACTAGAACAGTGGGCGATGGAAACTGAAAGATATGGGTTTTGATATAGGTAATAGGTTTTGAACTTTTGATTCTTGCAGAAAGATAGATAAACTAAAATATATGGTTTTGAACTTCTGATTCTTGTAGATTTTGTAGTTTGTAGTTGTAGAGAGAGAGAGAGAGGGTAAGTTCAGAGTCTAGAATGAGAATAGAGATGGAGGCGATTCGGAAAGATTTGCCCTAAAAATATTTTGTTTTTTTTAATAGTAATATAATAATATAATATAATCAAATATATATATATATATATATATAATATAATATAATATATATAAATTTCCAAAAAAAAAACTCAACCTGTCAACCTGACTCAACCCGCCCAAAAATATTTAGTCCGAGTTATGACCATAACCCATGTTAAGTACAATTCGAGCCGGCCTAATCCAACCCGATTTCGGGTTGAGGTTGGGTTGGGACTGGGCTGGTTGGGCCAGCCCAACTTGCTTTACGTAAGCAACTAGGAATAAGCTTTATGGGTATGCAAAAAAAATAGAAGCTTTACGTAAGCAACTAGGAATAAGCTTTACGTAAGCAACTTATTTTTCAAAATTATTTTCACAAAAATAAACCAAATAAGCTTTACGTAAGCAACTAGGAATTAACAATAGCGTTTGAAAAAATTGCAAATAACCGTTTCAACGCCACCACATAGAGAATAAACCAACCACTAATATAATAAAAATGGAAAGAAACAAGGCCACATAAATCCTCTCCTCCAATTTGCAAAACTCTTAGCGTCCAAAGGTGTCAAAGCTACACTAGCCACAATCTATTACACTGTGAAGTCTATTCGGGCACCAAACGTCGAGGTTGTGCCCATCCCATGGGTTCGACGTGGGTGACTTCGCCCATGCCGGAAATGTAGATGTGTACTTGAAGTCATTCGAGCCAATGGCTCAAGAACTCTATCTGAACTCGTTCAGAATTACAAAAACCTTGGCTCATTTTGCTCCATTTAAAATTACGCTTGTCATTAATTTTTAGTGATATTCAATTTGCACTATCAAATACAGTTAATTAGATAAATGATTAATCGATTCAAAATTAAGCGTTGAATTACATTATCAAACAACACCCAGTGTTAAACAAGCCTATTTGAAATATAATTAGTGTCAGAACATTATAAGTATGTTTCATTTTTGTTCAGTAATCCACTCGATCATCATGCATTTGCACTAGACTGGATTATATATATGTGTGTATATATATATATATATATATATATATCTATATGATTACACCATAACACGATAATATATACCCAAAGTAAGAAGATTATGTGAAAAAGTATAAAAGAATTAATGGCAAATTAATTTTTTTTTCTATATATATGAAAATTAAAAGAAAAAAGGAAAATAGAAAATGAAAAGCTCACCAAATTTGTTAAACTGGAATATGCTCGCATGGGAGGAGAGCCGGTCCTGATCTTGTAATAAGATCACTTTGGCAAGAAATAAACTCCACTTATCTTTACGAGAACTTGAACTATTAATATTTTACTTTGAAATGCAAAAAAAGTATCAAAACTTTAAAACTCAATCTCACAAGTTGCATGGGAACAATGAATGCAAATAGTCATGTTATTGATTTGCAATAAAAAAAACAACATTGGGCCGGGCTGCCATCCAACTGAAAAGGATTACTTCATTAAGCATGTGACATTTCAAGACCTTTTCCTTCCGGATCCCGCGTGTGACAAAAACTTTTAAGACCGACTATCCTTTTTCTTCTTGGTATTGTTTAGTTGAGTATGTGGGAGTTTCTTCATCAAACACACATATGGAAATTAAATCAAGTCACTTTATGATAATAATTGCCAATAATTTTTAATGGACAATATTTGTCTACTCACCGGTGAATAAGAAGTATTTACACACTCAATAGGTGGCAAAATAAAATTATGACAAGTGTTTGAAATTTTATAAAATATAAAATATAACAAATATAGAACGAGAACGTATTTGATCCATTTTAATTGAGTGAACCACATCTTTCTCTCCATATATATTTACACACACTTGCACATACATATGTACAAAATTAGATTTTAAAGTAGAGACAAATTAGGATCAAGCTTCGAATATATTTTATTCTCTAACCCTTTTCTCTATTGATTCCTCAGGATACATAAATATATCACTTTACAATACTTGGTGAGGAGGGTTTTCATCTCGTTATATCTGGCGTCACCATCGTTGCCATTGCCATTAGGTCGCCTTGAGAGACCACTCGTTCCTCTTCCATGGTGGCATTCTCTTTCTCTCCTCTTCAAGTTGATGAACCCGGTTCTCTAGATCCGTCACTCGATCGTCGAACCCGTTCAATCTGTTATTGATTTCGTGTAGAATAATGTTGATCACACCAAATAGCTCGCATACGACACACACCACTTTTCTTTTTTCTTTTTTTTGGACTTATGATTAAAATTTTAATTATTATTTATTTATTTTATGTTTTGCGAAAGTTTGCATATTCTTATATATATATATATATATATATATATATATATATGTATATATATATATATGTATATATATATATATATGTATATAAAGTAAAGGAGAGGGAAAGTGTTTTGATAAGATTTTAAAAACAAAATTATGAGGATTGAATTGCAGTATACTTCTTAATCTATATATATTATGATAATTATTTAAGGGATTTTTAATTATAGTTGTTTTTTAAACGATTATTTTAGTTAAGTTAAGTGACCCTAAAAATAAGGCAATATAAGGGTAATTTTTTCTTTGAAAATTCATATTGTTTGAATGAGCATGCTAGTGGGACCATTTGATTGCCATATTAATTTTTCTTTTTGTGCCACGTAGATTCTGTCTAACAAATCAATTTAATTTTTCTGTCTGAATATCATGACTCTTGAATAAATTATTTTAATAAATATATGAGTAATTCAAACGTATGACACATCTATTTGTCGCACTTTGTGTCACAATCCATTATTATATGATCATCATTGTGGTATTAGAAGGATAACTTTTTATTAGGACAAAAAATCATATATGCTTTTAGGAATGGTTTGGAGTAGTCATCAAAATGGGAAAATTGAAATTTTGGAAGTACTACCTCCGTAATAATTGTCAATTTGAAAAATTTTGACTCATTATCACTTTTTATTTTTGAATCATTTGATATTATTTTTAGTCATATTACTTTAATATACTTATATAGCAGAGGTCTACTTCTTTACTTTGACTCATAAAAATTGGGAGTCAAAATTTTTGGAGGTTACAACTAACAGGTGGGAGTAATAGAAGTAGGCAAATCTTTTCTTTTTATTATAATTCCCCAATTGAATAGATCAAAGTGTGAGTAACGTAACCACCCCACCCCACCCCACCTATATATTTATTTCAAAATTTTAGTTATTGGGTGAACAATTATTTTATGTAAAATTAAAATTGGGGGTGAAGATGACGGTGTTGGTTCTGTCGCCGGAATGCAGTGGTGGCAGTGATGTAGATGGTTATGGCAGCGCCAGTCCAAAATTTCAACTCCCCCACTATTCTCATTGAGCGCTCTACTCCACTTCACCTGGGATCCCAAGACACGAGTTTTGCTCATACCAGTTCAGGGTACTCTTCACCGAGCAATGTTGAAGATCCAAGTCTAATTAGACTTAGAAAAAAGTCAAGAGAAGTCACAAGTTAATAAGAATGGAAAGAAGAAGAAAAGGAAAAATCATTCTCCAACAAGGAAACTTTCTCCAAAGTTGGTAACTTGAACCCGTTTTTGGTAATCTGTCTGTATCTCTCTTCTCAAGTGTCAAAATAGCTAAATTCTCACCTATGTTGAAAGGAAATTTGAAGAGTTACAATTTTGTATTTCATGAGGATTTTATAAAACAACTGTTTACCTTGATAAAATTGGGCTGAAATTCTGTACGAATTTTGGAGTTCTTGTTTGGCATAATTTCCATATATGTATTCTATGTGAAAAAAGGGAACTTTAGGGTAGTTTATAAATTTAAAATTGATTTCCAAACACTAAACCACCGATCACAAAGTAAACCAAAGATATCGGTGCACAAATAGGGATGGTAATGGGCAGTTTGGGAGGGGATCTCATTCCCCATTCCCATTCCAGCTCGTGATTAATTTTGTTACCCCCCAAAATTGCCACCATACCGATTAAAATTTCACCTCCCACCCTTATAACTATCCCTACCCCATCCACACTGATCCACCCCCGCCCTATAACCGAATAAAGTAAGAAAGTACTGAAGTAGATAGGTAAAATAAGTGGATGTCTCTCATACAAGGCCCGGGGTAATGGATCTAAGATGAATAATTAATGGTGGTCGTTGGCAAGGTAAAGTAGACCAAAGGTAAGTGGGAGATATGTCATAATAATGTGAAATGGCAGCATCATGGCCATTGAAAAATCTTATGATGCCATGTGTTGAATATCAATAACGTGAAAAGCCACTCTTTTGTTAGTAAAAAAGGTCTTGGAAGCCAACAAGTGCTAACCCTAACATCTTCAACTTCTAAAAATCTCCATTTTAAAACCCATTAAGTTCTTTTTACATAGTGAAGATCAGAACACCAAGAGAACGGATTGCTCTTACCCATGCCTGATATATCGTAGAGACCAGGTGAAGATGTGAAAAGTTAGATTAGTTGATGGGTTTTACTCAAGGAACTGCTACCTCATATTATCCTTTTTGCTTTCTTAATTTTTGAAGAAAGTAGGTTGAACAAATGATGTATCATATAAGAAATATGATTAGAGTTTAGGAAATGTACCGATTTTTTAAGTCTAAGCTAAAAGGCGAAACAACAAAATCTCTGGACAAAGAGTCATACAGATGAGAAACAAAATCTCGGGAGGTTGTCTGGGAGATCAAGAGGGGCTAGAGTTTTTTAAAGCGTGCATTTTAAGCTAGTTTGGTAAATAATATAACATGTCAATGGTAAATTAGTAATTTAATAATATAATCAATGTATATTTCAGTGTATTTGTAGTCTGTTTTAAAATTCATTGACTAATCCAGATAGGGCAACGGTTTAGTAGATTATTAAAGTATGGGTATGCAAAAAAAAAATAAATAAAACACAATTGTTTTTTGCCCTTTTATAGATTTTATTTCTAGGCTTTACAATTTGGACTTTTGAGGATTGGGTTAGATGATATAAATGTGGACTACTAGGCTAAGACCCACAATAAAGGATAAAATGAAAGAGGAAGAAAAGATTGGGCCAGGCCAGTACAATAATATGAAAAAGAGTTGGGTTGGTGAGGAGCCCATGACGATAATTTCCAATCCAGTAATTCTCCACCTCCAACTTATTCGGTTTGCCCACCGACAAAGAGAAATACCGAGAAATTTTATTATCTCAGAAAAAGGACGAAGCGAAGCGAAGGCAAGCAAAGCAAAGCGAAGCGAAGTCCTCTTCTTCTCCTTCTATGTGTTGATTTTTACTAAACTTTTTACATTACTGTGGAAAATTTCGAACTATTTATTCTGTTCCGTGCTAGGGTTTTCTGAAGAATTGGTTTTCAAAGTTTTTGCTTTTTTCCTGGGTTTTCAAAGTTTGTTACTTTACTTCTTTCATTTATCGATTTAATATAATACCCCCTGCTTTTGTTTTAGCAAATAATTTGCCTTTTTTTTATTTTTGAATTTTGATGATAAAAGTCTCTCTCTTGTTATTTCATTTGTATAAATAAAATGTTTCTTTCAGATGGACATCGTCGAGATGCATAAACAGTTCTGTAAACTGCCGTATCTTGTTCGAATTTGTAATTCTCTCTCCACCTTACCTTACCTTCCCTCTTTTAATTAATTGTGTTTCAATTTTCACTACTAATATATGCAAATAATTTTGTTTTCCTATATCAGCTTTCCTTCCGGTGTTTGTAGTTACTACGACGGGTATTGGCGCTCTGTTTGCTTATGAGAATGTTTCACTCTGATGTTCAGATCTCAATTGACTAGTCATTGCTCTATATACTGAATGAAGTTTTTATATCATTTTTTTTTTCTCAAAAAAGCCTTTGGATGATTTAAGTGTCAGTTCTGTAGAGTTTTCACTAATGCATCATTGTTGCAGCTTGTATTAATATTTGTACTCATATGATGTTCAAAATTTTGTATATGGCTATATCTAAGAGTTGTGTTGGAAGAATTGTATTATTTGGTATAATGCCTCTTACGTCTTAATTTGTTTGTTTGTTTCAATTACAGGAAAATGCAATTAGATAAATATCTCGAAAAACGATTTGTCTTCTTCTCTTAAAACTTTAATAGATTCTTTTCTCTTTATCTATTGATCTCACCTTGTATCAGGTGGATAGTTAAATATCTCACCTTGACGTGTGCTCTTCATAATGCTCTATATATTCCAATACTATGTCTTTGTGATGTGTTGTTTCTCTGGAGGATCTTCACTTCACACTGCACTACTTAAAAGATTGTCTCATGCATTCTCACTCACGCATCTTTATGCTTGCGGAGTTCTGCGACTTCTAGGGTTTTGTTGTTTAGTGAGACTTGGGATACCTTGGGGTCTCTCTTTTTGGTCAACCCCAGAGCACTATAAAGAGAGACAAGATGTAAATTTCTTTACAGTATCTCTATTACAAATTCCCCACACACCATTATCTTGTGGGCTTATGGAATTTATCACCAACAAATGCACCTGCCATCCTCAAATTCCTCCTTTACATATCTCTTTCCCTTGGAAATTTGCGTTGGTTTCTACCTACTCTTATCTTGGTACACAGATGATAAGCCTGTGAGAATTGTAACCAGTGGCCTTGGGTTTCCGAGGGTTTGTTGTTTGTCATGGTTGTTGCCACTCTCTCTCTTATAAGGCCGTCTTGGTGTCCAATCTGGCCTAATCTACTTGATTCTCCACTATCTTAGATGTCGTATCTCCATCTCTAAGTGCTTACTAGTTATTTGTGACTCCATGAGTGAGTATTCCCCATATAATGGTAGGCAAGAGTACCATGACTTTTGTGTTTGACGTCACACTGACATGTTGGTGGTGTATGTTGCGCTGCTAACAATTCCTTTTAGGTCCAAGGTATGTCCCTTTTAATCGTCTCCTGCTTTTCATGCATTAATTGTTACCATTTCATCACAATGAATGCTTTACAATCAAGATTATGACAATATCAACTAAAAGTTCTAATATTCTATTGAATTTTTTTAATTACAATGCCTTCATAATTTTGTATTTAATCCACCTAATTTTGTACAAAGTAGCACTTATGTGCCCCAAAGGTAAAGGAAGATTATTTTGGTGATTCGACGTGGCAACTCACTTTCACTTCACTTAATGTCTTTCGGGGTTAAAGACATGCAATTATAATGTTACTCTGGCAATGTCATTGTTGATTTAGGAGATTTTGCTGTTGAACTTGTGGTCAAGTCAAGCTAAGTGGAGAACCATGCATGATGGCTAGTTCATGCATTGCTCGTGTTCTTTTAAGGTCTCTAAAGCAATGGTCAAGTGCTTCTCATGTTCATCTTTAAACTTTGAGATTTCACGAAAAAATTGCAAATGATCTGAATTTACATGTCCTAATCACTTTGTCATGTTTTTATTTGACTTGGAGCAAATTCACGACCAGTATCCCATATGATCTGAATGTTTGGGATACAATAGGAGTTCGTGAGCTTCAGTCCTCAGTAGTGCCTTTCAGGGTAAGGGTGTGATTGGGAGGTGGTCAGAATCAATTTCTTCTATAGGCGTGGTAGTTTCTAGATATCTTTGAATGCCACTTTTATAGCTCTCATCCAGAAGAAAAGGGACTGTAGAAGTCTAGGATCTTAGGCGTATTAGTTTGGTGGGCAGTCTATTCAAACTAATAGCTGAAATAATAGTTGAAATCCTTTCATTGAGATTGAAGGAAGCAATGGATGGAGTGATCTCGAAAGTACAGAATACCTTTGTTGGTTGGCAACAACAAATTCTAGATTCAATTTTGATAACCAGCGAATGTGTTGATTTGATTCTAGACTGAGTAGTGGGGTTTCGGGTGTGACTAATAAGCTTGACATAGAGAAGTCTAACTACTATGTTAACTTGGGGATTTTTGCTATACATTCTAGAGAGGATGGGTTTTGCGGGAAATGGAGGACTTGAATCAGATTTTACATCTCTACGGTATGATTCTCAATGTTGGTGAATTAGGCACCTTCTGGATTCTTCGGTATCTCAAGGAGTCCAAGCCAGGGGGATCCTATGTCCCCTTTGTTGTTCATTTTTCGTGATGGAGGCATTCAACATACTGATGAGGCGAGCCATGGCTGTGGTTTATAGCAGTGGCTTCAGGGTGGATAGAGGTCCTTCTAGTTAAATGGAGATTTCTCAAATCTCCTCTTTGTCGATGATACGATTATGTTTTGTGAGGCAAACAACGCTCACATGAGGCATCTTCAATGTGTTGTGGTTTGTTTTCAGACCATGTTGGCTCGTGTTCGTTCGGTTAGTAAATAATCCTAGATTGAATACATTTTTAAAGCTTCAGATGCGAGATAGGGAATCAGTAGGCGTAGGTATATTAGTGTGGGTTGGGATTTCTTTCCCAAATTCCATAGTAATTGGAGTAAAATGGGCTTTAAATATGTACTAAATCTTACGAATATACAATATAATGGGCTTTAAATGAAATTTGGGAACTTCATAAATCAGCATATCAAAAAGCAAATCCGAAATGGATTGGTTGGAGTATCGATCCTTCTTTTTCTGCTAGAAAGGATGGGGTTTGGGGAAGATGGACGAAGTGGATCGAGTTTTGTATTTTCTCAGTGAGATTCTCGGTCCTCATGAATGATTCTTCAATGGGTTCTTCAGCAGTTAGCGGGGTTTGAGGCAGGGTGAGGCACTCTCTCCTTTTTTGTTCATCATTGTAATAAAGGAGCTCAGACTGAACAATGCCGAGCTCAGCTCGTTAAGCTTGTGAAAAAGCTTGTATAAGACTTATATAGGTTTAGTACGTATTTAAAGCCCAATATATTGTATACTTTGTGATCAAATATAATGTTGGGCTTTCCAACTATGTGCTTTTAATTTTCCTGATTCTTATCCACAATGATGAAAACTCCTGTTGATGACTACTGCAAGCACCCCCTAAACTTGGGTCATGCCTTTCCATCAATTGCATTGATAGCCTATAAACACTTTAAACACTGAGCATTCCTTTTTATGTAAGTCTCCAGTGCTTAGAATCTGAGCCACCATTCTCTAATAGAGAGTTGGAGGATTAAATCAACATGTCTATTATTGGAAACACTAGTGACCAACTCTTTTCTCCATTTTTTAGTTGAAGTATCAATCAAATCTGCAACTTCATGAATTTCACTCCTATTATATGAAGTTGTGACAGCAATATTAGAAGGATCCTCCACTCGTTACCTTTAGAAACAATATCCTTCAAGATGTCTTAGATCCACTGGATGAGTCCATACAATCCACCATGCTTAAGCCTCCATACCCACATACAGCCTTGTTCTCACATAGTTGATCGCTGGACCAAAACTTTATAAGCTTGCGAATCTTCTGACACAGATGCAAAGGAATCTGAAACTTTATAAACAATGCAAAGCTCCTCTCCAGCTGTTTTTATTTTATCTCAAATTTCCTCTTCTTTTGGGTACTTAAATTCTTCAGTATTAGTTCCTTATTCTTTTGGGTTAATGGTTTTATTCTACTTATCAAAAAAAAAAAAAAAATGCTTTTATTATAAATATACTAGGGATTATAGAGTCTACTTTTTGTGTTTTTTTGGCTTTCGTATATAGGCTGCACTCCCTGCACGAGTGCTCTTTTGAATGAACTTAACTCATTGAAACATTAAAAATAATAATAATAATCCATATTGGGATGATTGTCCATTAAAATTGGTATTAAAATTGGTATGAGAGTTTTGAAATTGGTAGAAGTCCGCTAGATATATTCTATTAATACTTCCGTTGTGAAATTGATATTATAATTTGACGCCATAAACTATGATCAACTCATTTTTTTCCTTGAAAAGCGTTATCATCCTACCCAACCTAATTAAGATGAGAAATTGAATGCTATGGTTTAACTTGGGCATGGAGCACTAACTTTCGGAATTGATCCATATGTGTGGTTTGGTGTGTTATACTTATTTTGCCCGAAGGCATCATCCTTCAAGTAGCCCAATAGCGATACCACTTGGACACCTAGGTCGTGAAGTACTTCGGTAACATTTAATATTAATTTTGAAACAACCCCCCCCCCCCCCCCCCTCCCCCCTTTTCAAAAAAGCTTGTGCATCTTAAGGATTTGGGATATTACACAAGTTTCATTTAATAGTAAGTGGAGAGGGTTCCATCCCTTCGTAAACTTCTCGTGCTTCATTTCTGAACATATTTCTCCTTCTCCAGATATCACTATTTGAATTTCACGGTGTTTTAGTATAAAAAAAAATTTTAATTTAGGAATTGTTCTTAGGTAGTATAGTTAGTAGCTGTTTTTTTTTTTTTTTTTTTTTTTTAATTTTTTGTTTTGGAATTTCACACTAGCCTTTAGTGGTTTCTTGAGATTATTTTGTTGTTTCATTATTATTTTTTAATTTTGTATATCTAACAAAAATTACTTTCTTTGCAATTAATTTTTTTTTCCCTAAATGATAGAAAATTTTATAGATATATATATATATAAAATACAATTACAATCGAGGAAGAACCTTAAATAAAACACTTCCAACCTTAAGACAAGGAAGGAAATCACAGAGTCAAAACCCCTAAGAAACTATCAAACATATGATATCCTGCAATTCCTCTCATTCCAGATATAATATAATGCAGCTGAAAACACAATCCTTAGTAGTTTGTTTCTGACATTTTCATTGTCTAATTAATGCACCAAAGTTGTTGGATGCCACTTTAGAAGATCCTCCAAACCATTCCAAACTTGCTTAGCATATGAGCATTGACAGAAAACATGATCTGTATGTTCTTCTTTGCAATTGTTTTTGTTTCTTTGATATTACTATTTTTTTATTGCATTATGTTTGCCTTTTTTTAATAGAATAAATTCAAAAAGGTATTGGGCGCACGTGTTATTTTATATCCTAGTTTTCTAAAAATTATGCTTTATGTTGCTGTTATGGTCGTTTTGTCTAATTGGTGTACAGTGCATGGTAATTATTGTTACTTGATGTGATTTTTGCAGTATTACTTTACCTAAAAGACAAAATATTTCTTTTCAGGAATCGTGGTTTATGAGCAAGAGAAGATGATGACAATGGAATAGTCCTTTTCTAGGGGCAGAATAATAATGAGCACTACTAAGCTGTGCACGCCTTCTATGAATTTGTGTTGAAAGATTGTTGGAAATTATTCTTTATGGATATCTTTTAACTTAATAGCATTTTTATCTCAACTTTGTCATGTTTCATGTCTTCTTGACTCCGTAACTTATGAAGAAATGAGGAGTGAGCCTGAACCCCAAGGGATTAGTCTAGTTGCAAAAGAGTTGGGCCTATAACATCGTGAAGCTCAAGTCTTAAATTCAATTCTTTTGGGACCATAATCATGGACATAGTCCGCTCATTTCAAAGCAATACAAGGTTTTACAAGAAAACAGATTTTCATATAAGTAACCTATTACTATTAGTTTATTTAAACCAAAATTATTATTATAGTCACTATTTTTTGCCAACCGACCATTGTCGTGATGCATGTGACTTCTGAAGACATTTCTTTTGCAGCTATTATCATTATCTTTAAAAAACCAACCATTCTCTTGCATGTGTCATGTTATGCAGGAGTTATTCCTCCCTAGCTTGAACTCTCCTTCATGGTTGCTTTGTTTCACATACAAAATAATAATAATAATAATAATAAATAAATAAATAAAGGTTAATTCTTTTGCCAATTTATGTGTGTTTTAACCAAAGCGACGTAATATAATTTGAATTTTTTCTTGCAAGTTGGTATGCAATATTTTATTTTTTAAAATAAAAAAACACGATTGTTCATTCTTTCAAGAGTCAAATCATATTTTCAAAGCCATATTTGGAATATAACAAAAATGCAATGTATTCAAGTAGAAAGTATTCATGTACTGGCATGCATTCAAGTAGAGGGCTTTAGAGAGACGAAAAGATACGCAAAGCGATGTCCAAGAAACGTGTCTTCTGCGGCGACAGGGGCGATGCAGCTCCAATTAAATGATCTAATTCGACAGCGATTGGGTTGGATAAGCCAAAATTGGCTAATTTTGATACAAGAAGAAGACAGGGAATGTGGTTTGAATGATGAAGAGTTTTGGCAGAGATGATAATGGTCATATGTGGAGCAGTGAAACTGGACACTGTAAAATCATTGTATGTACTTGGTTGGGAAATTGAAATGAAGATGAAGAAGGTTATGCTGGGAAGTAAATTTTGATTTTATGCGTTGACATTATTAAAAAATATATGTTTCATATGACATTTAAGATATAATTAATCTCATAGTAATATATCATGAGATAATTAATAATATGCTAAAAATAATTAATTAAATATGCAACTCACTATTTAATTAAACATTTAAATTAAAGCAATAAAATAACAGTTACTAAATAAAGAATCTGAACCGAGACTAGTATTGGATACTATGTCCTTAAGACAATTTAAGCTCCGTATGGTGCTGGAGGACTCTATGGCATTTGTCTCCTAGGATACAACGGTTTACTTCCACTAGTAGTAACACTACAAACTTGTGGATATGGCGAACCTCCTCCCTGTAATACTCTCTCTGACTCAAAAATGTATCTATATTATATAAATAATGAATTGGGTGTAATCCAAACCAAATGACTTGGACCAAATTTAATATGGCCCATTCATTTTGTTCTTAGGTTTAAGTGGCTCGAACCATTTGACCTATGGCTTGAACCCACTTGGGTTGGGTTCAAGTCTAGATAGGAAGAGAGAAGAAAAATGAATGAACGCTTGAATTATGGCAGCCCAGTGGGGTATCTATAGACTTAGAGGTGCCTTTTGGTGTACGGGTGTGTCTATTTGGAAACAATGCAATTGTTTGTTTGAATAGACATGATTATTCATCCTATCATTGTTTATTCATCAACAATTCAATCGATAATTCAACCAATTGCCAACAGTCAACAACGTTATGTTCTGTCAACGTTTATAACCCAAACTCACAAATATGGTCATGATTCAAAGTGACTTTTCAGTCTCAATCATCCTATCCTTACTTTCTGTAATACCCCTAATTTTAAAAGGATAGTCTCGTTATTTATTTATTTGTTTTAATTGAATTTTTAATTATTTAATTGATTATTTGGCTATTTGTTTATGTGTTAGTTGAATTATTTGTTTATGTTTATGTGTTAATTGAATTATTTGTGTAAATTAATTTGTATGTGATGATTTGTATTTGTTTATATTTTTATTTGTTAGATTGTTTATGTTTATGTGTTAATTGAATTATTTGTGTAGATTAATTTGTATGTGATGATTTGTATTTGTTTATATTTTTATTTGTTAGGATTAAATGAATTTGTTGTTTATATTTTTATTTTTATTGTTTAAAAAGGATGGATAAGGATAGTAGTAATAGATCGCCCCAATGGGTCGCATGGATTACTTGGATAGGAGATGTAATGGGTACGGATAATTACCTATGGATGGGTGCACATACATATATGGGTATATATGTATAGTGGGATATTATATTTATTAGTATTTGTAAATAATTAATATTAATAAATATAGTTAGTTTATATATATATAGGTATAAGTTGATTATATATATATATATATATATATATATATATATATATATATATATATATAACTATACACGTACAAACTAGAGATTATATATATATATTATTATTTTCCTTATTATTTATTTTCCTTTTATCAGACTTGGAATGGAATTAGGATTAGAGTTTATTTTCTTTAGCCTATACATAAGTGTAAGTTTGTAGGAGGCTTCAAAATTATATTATATGATTTTATTTTAGAGAAAGAAAGTTATAGAGAGAGTTAGAGAGAAGGAGGAGAGGAATCTTTAGAGAAGAAGATCAAGAAAGAAAAAGTTTAACTTTCGATTCGAAAGTTTAAAGCAAGTTATTCTTCTATTTCTTTCCCTTTGATTCGTGTTTCTATACATGCCTAGGAAATTCTAGGATTTCTTAAACACATAAAATTAAATAATTATGCATGTTTAATTGGATTAGAATATAGGTTTTATGAAATTGGTTAATATTTGTTCTTTGAATTGATAAATTCATGATTTTGATTTGATTCCTTTATGAATTTTTACATGTTTAAATGATGTTTTTCATATCTGAGGATTGATGGAACATAGAAACATGCCTAGGATTCCTTAAACAATAAAGATTGAGTTCACATTAGAAATTTTGGACAGATTCGCGTGACAGTGCTCGACCCTTGGAGGCAAAGCTCGGGTTATAGATGTAAAAGCTCAAGCCTAAAAGGAAAAGCTCGAGCTAGAAAGGAAAAACTCGAGCCATAGGTGAGAAGTTTGAGCAATGGACAGGAAGCTCGAGCTTTGGATGTAAAGCTCGAGCCTTAGGTTGTAAAGCTCGACCCAGAGACAGGATGCTCAAGCCTTACCTGGAAAATTTTCAGAAACAACGTTAAATATATCTTAATTGATTTTGAAGGGTCCTGAACATTAAATAGGGACTAGGTATGAGTTTAAATAAATTTTAAATAGACTTGATCATAATGATGCTTGCTATTTGAAGGTTTTAAACAAACAAATGGATTTAATCTTTTAAATTGTTCTAGCAATTGAGATTAAATGTGTAGGATGAATTGGATATGGAGAATGCTTATTCGACTGTATAATAAAATATCAGCATGTGTAAGATTCAGTTTGTGTAGGATATGTGATATAGGAAGCTTAAATAAATTTATAAGTCATTCATATTTTGTGATAACATGAGGTTATATTATTTTGTTTATCTATGGATGGTTTGATATATTTAGTTTATTGCATCAACTGTGAATTTATTTGATGTATTACTTTGGATGGTGCATCATTTATGGATCATATACATTATATGTACCGGTATAGGATGGTGGTATATTAGGGACGGATTAACTAAAAACGTTAAGTCCTACATATTCATGTAACGGAATGGATTAACAAACAAATGTTAAATCCTACATATACTCATGTCAGGTCAGCTGAATCAGTTGGATGACATACTGGATGTTTATTTTATATTCTGGATTAGGATGGATAATATAAATATAAATATAAATATATATATATATATATATATATATATATATATATATATATTTATGGTGCCATGATATGAGCTTGAGTCTCAGGATCATGGTTAGGGTGCGTATATCGCCTAGGATGGATAACTGGACATAGTAGACACTTGGTCCCTGGTAGGTCTAGGCATACATGCCCGCTTCAGGTGCGATTTGCATGTTGAGACAGACCTATGGACTAGTGAGCGTCCTATAGTGTGTATTTATACATATATGGACTATTTAGCTATTGTAGGATTGACTAGGATGTATACTTGTATCGGATCTCTGCTTGAACTGTAGTAGAGTAGAACTTATTTGTGGGTTTGACCTACCATTATTTTTCAGGTGTTCGTCAAGAGTAGAGGTTGTTCGTGCTGAGCATGGATCAATCTACTTCATTCTTCCGATTCTACTCAGGAGATTCGTTTATGTTTCAGCTTTCAGTTTGGATTTTCTAGGGGTCCACATAGTTTGGATTCCCGAGTTGTTTTTATTTAGAGGATCAGTTGTATCAGAAGGGTTTATTAATTAATGAAAATTTATTATGAGGTTTTATTATTGGATTATCATTTTAATTTCTTTTCAGCATTTTACTTATTCTTATTTATTCTTTTGTACTATGTGTTCATTTATTGCCGATTTGTTTTTGATATCCCCGGGTGTTCGGGCTCGGGCCTGGCCAACCTGCATTCAGAAATCCGGGGTATCACAGTTGATTTTAGAGTACTCCAAGTTCAAGTGTCGTTAGGAGTGTCTTTCGTTATATGACTCCCGCATCGTGTCTCTTAAAACTTAGAGCCCATATTAGGATTCATTGTACTTTATTTACGGTTTGTTAGGGGGAGTTGATATCAATTATATTCTATAGTTACAGAACGGTTGGCACTAGGAGGATGATTGGGTTTAAGGCGAAAGTAATAAAGACCCAAAGAAGTAAAGGAGTACGTTATCGATTTCTGTGCCAGAAGGCAGAAATTGAGATCCGATGTTTAGTTTCGGGTTAGCGTTATTTTAAAAGTATAAGCCAAGGAAGGATTTAGGTGTACGTGATAGGTCACCGCATATCATGGCCAACACGACTTCAGTTGATCTCAAAAAGGAGACAAGCGAGGAGTAGGAGCCCGAAAAGGATCCTAATGGAGGAGATTTCGGCGCATCCAAGAAAGAGGGTACTAAATCTTGAAGATGGATGATTGCGCAAGGGTGATCTTATTTGCTGGTAGTATAGCAAATGATATTAGTAGAATTGGGGTTGAGCAATCTACAAATAGTTAAACTTTCTTATCATTTCTAAAAAGAGATATATAAGAAGTACTCTTCAAGAGATTGGGGATTTGATGGAGTTCTTATTAAAACGAAACGTCTGATTTTGTATCACATTCAGGAGAGTATGTGGATTATGTTGTGACATTCTAATTCATTTTATAAAGCCAAGTTAGATAGTTTACATTCTGCGTATAGGGAGGATGAGGGTTAAGCCCTTGGTATTTGCTTAGGCAAACATATGTTGCTTTTAAGCTATATTTAAAGGATATGTTTCGAGGTTGAATGATTATCTACAAAACTATAAAAGGAAATTTTGAAAAAATATGGTAAAGTTAATTTCAAAGGAGGTTTTCTTTTCTTGAAAGAATAATGTCTTAAGTAGGAGTATATTTTATGCTATTGTGTTTGTCATACGTGTTTTATTTTTCATTGTTTTTTCTGGTTTTTTGTAGGTGGTTTAGTTGAGGACACAAGTAGGTAATCAGCCAACTATTGTTTTTAATAACATGGAGTAATTGCATTATTTACGCTAGATTTGTGAGCATGCAGTCGTGGGATTTGGTAGATACACATAAATCTAGCCAATCTATTGGACCTGAACATGCATCATTATGGTATGTTATTTGGGATGGGATAGTTAAACCATCACTACGAGTTAAATAATCTAGTATGATTAGTTTGACATACTATGGATTCGTATCATATTATAACGCCATGATAATGGTGGTTGTTAATATTTCGGTATGCATGAGGTGGTGGTAAATAAAGATCACTATAACGCCACGATGATTTATCAAAGGTGCTAGATTTGCTGAACATCTTCTTGAAAATTTCAGAAGTTGTTACCAAGTCGGAAGGAGGATTTAGTACAGGATTAAGTACTTATTGAAATGATGCCAAGTGAGGATAGTAGGCTGAATAAATCTTCATCAGTTTATTCTTAATCAAGAATTTATTCACGAGGTTGTGTTATTAGGAAGAGTTGCCAATGTTGCACATGGAGGAGGAAACTAAGTCTTATTCACTTGCATAAATAATATGATTTTTTTTTTTAGATCATAATTTGCAACAATTAGTTGTTGCTAGGAAATTGATGACTTATTTGGAGGATGAAAAGGTTTCATATTCATTTGATGTTAAATAAGAAGTCTGATAGACACTAACTTTCGTTAAAGAAATAGAGTGTGTCAAAGGCAAGATAACGAGACCGCTCACCTATAAATAAAGAAGAGGTGTACAGTGTGTATGGAAAGGTCGTAGTTTTTGACTTTTGTTGAGTTAAAGTAATAGTTGACTATTGATAAATGGAATTACCGTTTGACTTTCAATATTGGTAAGTTTATCACGGATCAGTGGTAGATAGATTTAGTTGCAGAATTCACTTTTGACGATGCTCCAATTTAAACAATGGGTACAAACGAAAGCTAGTGGTACCGAACTAACGGTATTTTCTGCAGACAAATTGGATGGAGGATGCAAGGACTGAGTTTCACAACTCCTAGTTCTTTATTCATCCTAGTGGAAACATGGTGTTTCACAATATGAAGCAGCTGTTTGGAGGATAAGCAGGAGGAGGGACATAGTGATTTTGTCTCCCAATGTAATATTTATTAGATAGTCAAGATGGACCATCAAAGATCACTAGATCCTTGCAACCATTTCCTATACTGCAGTGGAAATGAGAGAGCATTTTTCAGATTAAGTTGAGGGATTTCTGACTTTACAAAAGGGTCACGATTCTGGTTGGGATATTGGTTGATTAATAAATTAAATCAGCTCAAGTCTTATCTATTTCGAACTGGTAGGACATTCAGTTCATACAAATAGAACTGATCACGAGACGGTTTACTGGATAGAGGTGGTGATTCACACTTTGTATCAAGTTCCGTCTGGTGAAAGCAATTATGGAAGTGAATGCTCTCAACAAACAATAGAATATTTAAATCTTTCGGTTAGTTGTTGAGTTATCAGATGAAGTTGTAGCATGTGTAATAATAACACTTGTTATTTCTAGGGTAGTTGAGAAAGTCAACTTTAAATATCGGAGCTGACCCTGGAAACGGTATTACCTTACTCAGATGGAGTTTAAGGTACTAAAGGAGGATTTAGTAGTTTCTGTAAATAGTGCTATGACGGTCGGGCGATTAAGATGGAAAGCTTATCATTTTTCTCGGTGCACTCAGACGGTTAGAAGGTACATCATGACATCAAATGTCAGTTTTGGTGAACAGGTACGGATAGGGACGTGTATATAATAGTCCTAAACGTAACACCGGCTAGAAAGGTGGAAAGTTGATCATCGGATATCATAGGATTCTTTAGCCACTTCCTATAAGGAATATGGAAGTAGGACTAAACAGGAGTGGACAGTTGGTGGGAAGTATTGACATTGATTTGGAATTTCAATTTTTCCTTATGGAATAAGAGTTGCGGATTGAGAAAGTTCACTTGAGGACATTAATTGCAGTGATGTTCATTTTAGAGTTTCATAGTAGTTCTGTAGTACAACGATAGTGGTGTTATAGCAAGTGGATGTCCATTATAGTGGATGCAAAGTGTTATTTCAAAGGAGCTTTATAAAGATTTTGGAGCAGCAACTTTGCTTCATATCTATAGACGGAGGAATTGATTGAGAGATTAAATAAGACCATACAGAATATGTTTGAGGTGTATATCCTAGTTGGAAGTGTTTATTTCACTTGTCGGGATTTTGTCTGTGATATTGTTGGCACAAGGAGGTTAGTGTGACAATTTTAGAGGTTTTGTATCTTTTATAATGCAGACCTCTTATTTGTTGGTTTGAAATGGAAGTAAGGGTTGTACAATCAGACCTTTGCTTCATTTAAAAACATATCGTAGAGAAATACTCTCCTTTGTAACGGACCGCATGCGGTTTGGAGGCGACAATAGAATGTTGTAAATAGTTAAACTCATATGCTAGAGTTTTATATCAGGAAGTGGTTTACTCGTGATGCCTTCCATATAGGAAGCAAGTTGATTTTGGAGGATGGTCAAATTTTTTTTTTAATTTATTGACTTTTCATGGATTTGGTTTATCAATTGAGGCAGTAGCCTATAAGTTAGCGATACCAAATGATTAGCGCTAGGTGCATAAACGTTTTGCGCATATATGCTATTGAACTCAAAGAATTGTAATACCCCTAATTTTAAAAGGATAGTTTCAGTATTTTATTAATTATTTTAATTGTGTTTTTAATTCATTAATTGATTTCCTAACTATTTGTTAATTGTTTATATGAATTAATTGATTATGAGTTAGATAATGTGTATTTGTTTACTTAAATGTTAGGTGTTTTCTTGTAATTAATATTTAGGAATTAAATGTTTTAAATGGTTATTTTATTTTATTTTTATTCTAATGGTTATGGTTAGTAGTCATGGGCCAACCAATTGGGTTCCATGGACTACTTGAATAAGGGGTTGAATGGGTACAGATAAATACCTATGGATAGTGTATAAGTATTTATATATATAATTAAATAATATATATATATATATATATATAATTAAATATATACATATATTTAAGGAAAGTGCTTTGGAGATAATCTAAAGTATTTATTTTATTTAGATAAAAATAATATACATAGATGATATGTAACTTATATTTTTAGTTACTTTTTTAGTGTTTTAATTTATTATTATTTTCTTTATTAATTTGATGTGGATTGGGAAAAGGAATAGGGTTAGTATTCAACCTATAAACCTATAAATATATAACTATAAGGTTGGCAAGATATCACATATTATTTTAGAGAGAGAGAAAGAGAAAGAACGAGGAAGAAGAAAGAGGGGGAAGAAGAAGGAGGTTAAGGTTTTTTCAAATCTCTAAAGGCAAGTTCTTGTTCTACACTTCTCCTTTGATCTGTGAAATATATATCTCTAGTATAATCTTAGGGTTGTGTAAAAAACAATTAAAATTGGAATTTACAAGTTAATTGATCTAGAACGTAGGTCTTATGAATTATATTTCATAGTTGTTCTTGTTATGTGAATTAATAAATTTAGAGATTTGTTTTGATTACTTTATAAATTATTACATGTTTAAAAGATATATTTGCATATCTGTATATTGATGGAACCTAGAAACATGCTTAGAATCCTTAAACAATAAATATTTGGGTTCACAATATAATTCTAGGTTGAATCGCGTAAACAGGGTTTAAGTCATTGGTTGTAAAGCTCGAATCATGTATGAAAAGCTCGAGCCTAAAAGGAAAAGCTCGAGAAATTGGTTGTAAAGCTCGAGCCTGAGAAGGAAAGATCGAGCAATTGGGTGAAAGGCTCGAGCCTGAAGTAGGATGCTCGAGCCTGAAGCAGGGTGCTTGAGGAATTAGGACAAAAGCTTGAGCCTTACCTGGAGAAGTTTCGGAAACAGTGTTGTATTATTTTCTTATTGAATTTGAGGAGTCCTAAACATCAAATAAGGACTAGGAATGAGTTTAAATAAATTTTAAACAAACTTAAATATATCAATGCATGCTATTTAATTCTTTGAAGTATAAATGAATTTAGTCTTTGGTTTGTTCAAACCATTAAGATTAAATGTATAGCATGAATGGTATATGGAGAATGCTTACGTGATTGTATAATAAAATACCAGTCTATTTAAGATTCAGTATGTGTAGGATATGTGATGTAGGAAGCTTAAATAATTTCATAAGTCATTCATATTTTATGATAACATAATATCAAATTATTATGTTTATTCTGGATTATTTGATGTGCTCTTTTAATTATTACATCAACTGTTGGATTGTGTGGATGTGGTGCACCACTATGGGATGGTGGTACTTTAAGGATGGATTAAATTATCAGTTAAGTCCTACCTATTTTATAAAGGAACTGATTAACTAAAATGTTAAGTCCTACTTATATTTGTGTTAGGTCAACTGAACAAGTTGGATGATACATAGTGGATTAATTTAGATTGGATATATATATATAGACATATGCCATGATATGAGCTTAAGTCTCAGGATCAGTGGATAGGGTGCGTATATTGCTAGGGATGTGTAGCTAGATATAGCGTGGTTGTGTGCCCTTGTAAATCTAGGTACTCATGCCCACTACATGTGCGTTTTGCATGTTACCTACTATTTAGGTTAAGGCAACCCTATAGTCTAGTGAGGTTTATTTAGTGTGTATATGTATTATGGCCTATATAGTTATTGCATGGGTTAGCTATAGATATATAGTTTCTCCGGTCTCTGTTTGGGTTATTGTAGAAAGAACTTGTTCATGGGTTTGACCCACTATTATATTTTTTTGGTGCTCGTTAGTTCCAAACATAGAGTTTGTTCATGCTGAGCAGAGACAGTCCACATCATTCTTTTAGGTTCTACGTAGGACTCTTTTTATGTTTTAGTTTCAGATTATGTTTATTTTCAGTTGATTCAGTTGGATTATCATTAGGGGTCCACTAGATGGATTCTCGAGTTGTAATGATAATTTAAGGTTTTGGATAATTCATTTGGAGGATTTATTATTTAGTTTTCTTTTCTGCTATTTTATTTATTCTTAGTTATTTCTTTTGTATTCTGTGTTCATTTACATACTTAATTGTTTGGTATCCTTCGGATCTGTACTCGGACTTGATCACCCGTGGCTCTAGAATCGAGGGGTATTGTAGTTGGTATAAGAGCACTCCAAGTTCAAGTGTCTCTAGTGATCTATCGTTTTAAGACTTCCGTGTAGCGTATTCTTTTATTTAGAGCCTAAGTTTAGGATTCATTGTATTCATTTATGGTCCGCTTAAATCGTATTTATGTCAGTCTTTCTATGTTAACAGAATGGTTAATATTAGAAGAAGACAGGATAGTCAGAGAAATAGGCAGCAAAGAGGAGCAACACGTAGGCAACAGGATTTCCTACGGTGTCAGCAAATGGAGGAAGAGCAACAACTGCCTGGGTTTCAGGAGGAAGATGGTTTGGTGCACATTGAGCAAATGGAAGTCCAACAGACTCAGGAGTCTCAAGATTGGGGCTAAAATTAGGGCGAGGATCTAGAGTTTCCTCCCCATATAAATAACCTCATTGCTTGGGCTATAGAAGCAGGTATAACAGCTGCACTTCGGAATCAGCCACAGGTTCAACAGGCACCTATACCAGAACCAGTGGTTCAAACTGATCCTTGGGAAAAGGCTAGGAGTTCTTTCACAAAGGGAAGCCCACCTGAGTTTACAAGCTCCACCGATGCGAACGTAACTCACCAGTGGAAGAAGGATATTGAGCGGCATCTTCGCATGGTTCAGTGCACAGAGGTTCAGAAGCAGATGCTTGCTACCTTTAAGCTTGTCGGAGATACACTCCAGTGGTAGGAGTCAGTTACCACCGTGGAGAAGAGGACTTCATTGACTTATGAGTAATTCAATACTCGTTTCAACGATAAGTACTTTCCATATGTAGTCAAGACAGCTATGAAGACAAAGTTCCTTAATCTAGAGCGGGGGAACATGACAGTGGCAGAATATGAGCAGCAATTCACGCGCTGATCTCTTTTTACTCCAGAGGAGGTGGATACAGAGGAGAAGAAACATAATAGTTTCATTAAGGGACTTATGTGGTCTATTAAGTGATCTATTACAGGTAGTCTGACCTACACTGCTTATGCTCAGGTGGTAGATGCTGCTCTACAGTAGTATCAGTTGATTGTTGACTTCAAACAGGCTAAGGGTGAAAAGCGAGGTGATAGAGACTCTGTTAATTAGCCAGCTGAGAAAGGGAATGGCAATGGATACCAACACAATGATAAGGGCAAATTCCAGGGACAACATTCTTGAAAGAAGCACAAGGGTGGTTCAGATGCTCACATAGATGAGGCATCTATTCAGAGGCAGTAGAATGGGGGACCACAGGCAGGACAAGGTCATCTAGGGGAGTTGCTATACTTGTGGAAAGTTTGGCTATACTTCCAGGCAGTGTCCTAAAGTAGGACAGGGATAGGGATAGTATGTGCAGCAGGGACAGAGGGCACCGTTACACCGCCATAGCCCCAGGGACAGGCACCGTAGCAATTACATTATGGCACGGTGTATAACACCATGCCATGGGATGTTTAGGCGCCTCAGGCTTTTGAAGGTATGTTTCCTATTCATGGTAGATCTGGTCATGTTTATTTGACACAGGTACTACACATTCATTCGTGTCTAGTACTTTTGTTGTATTATCTGGGATGACGACGCAAGTGTGCGGTAGACCTCATGGTATTTCTACACCTATGGGTGATACAGCTATTTTACATGAGAGTGATGAGTTTCTAACACTAGATATTGGTAGACTTCAATTTCTAGCCAATCTATTGGTCCTGGACATGCACACTTATGATGTGGTACTTGGGATGGATTGATTATCTCATTACCATTCCCAAGTTAATTGTTATGATAGGTCTATTATTTTCACTATACCTTGTTAGGATATGTATGTCATTGCTATGCCACGTTCTAACGAGGTTTCTAGCACTTATTTGTTTCATATGGATGAGGAGACCGAAGAGGAGATTACTGTGTCAATGAAGAGCATACCAATTGTACAAGAATTTCTGGATGTTTTTCAAGAGATTCCAGGGTTGCCACCAAGTCGAGAGATAGACTTTGTTATTGATTTGGCTCCAGGCACTATGCCTATTGCTAGGGCACCATACAGGATGGCACCAGTGGAAATGCGTGAACTGAGAGATCAGATTCAATAATTGCTCAGTCAGGGTTTTATTCGTAGGAGTACTTCACCTTGGGGAGCACCAATTTTATTTGTGAAAAAAAATGATGATTCACTTTGCCTGTGTATAGATTACAGGGAGTTGAATAAGGTTACTATTCGTAACAAGTATCCTTTGCCCAGGATAGATGATCTTTTTTATCAGCTGAAGGGAGCTACATACTTCTCTAAGATTGATCTGCGTTCTGGATATCATCAACTTCGGGTTAGGGAGTAGGATGTTCCTAGGATAGCGTTTCTCACTAGATGTGGTTCTTATGAGTTTCGTGTCATGCCTTTCGGATTGACTAATGCACCAGCAGTCTTCATGGATCTAATGAACAGAATCTTCAGGGCTTACTTAGATCAGTTTGTCATCATATTTATTGATGATATTTTGGTCTATTCTAAGACAGATGATGATCATGATAGACATCTTCGTACATTGTTGCAGACGCTTCGTGAACACCAGTTATATGCCAAATTCAAAGAAATGTGAATTTTGGCAGTGAGAAGTGAAGTTTCTGGGTCATGTAGTGTCAAAGAAGGGGATAGCGGTGGATTCGGCCAAGGTTTCCGCATTGGTAGAGTGGGGATAACCTACCTCACCTATAGAGATTCGGAGTTTTCTGGAACTGGCAGGATACTATCATCGATTCATTCAGGGGTTCTCGAAGATATCAGGATCACTCACTCATTTGACTAAGAAGGGTGTACGGTTTGCGTGGGATGAACACTGTCAAAAAGCTTTTGATGAGCTAAAGAATAAGTTGACTTCTGCACCAGTTCTGTCTATTCCACAAAGCGGGATAGAGTATCTTGTCTACACAGATGCTTCTTTATAAGGTTTTGGGTGTGTTTTAATGTAGGAGGAACGACCAATTTCGTATGGATCTCGTAAACTTAAGCCTCATGAGCTTAATTATCCAACACACGATTTGGAGTTGGTAGCTGTGGTCTTTGCCTTACGTATTTGGAGGCATTATCTATTGGGAGAGTCTTTCAGATTATTTAGTGATCACAAGAGTCTGCAGTACACTCAGTGGGAGCTGAATATGAGACAGCGCAGATGGTTAGAGTTTGTGAAAGTTTATCATTTCTCTATACAGTACCATCCAGGAAAAACAAATGTGGTGGTAGATGCACTCAGTCGTCGACCTTCTGCGAGTCTTTCTGCATTGTTTGCGACTGAATGGAATGCTTTGAAGATCGTTGATGAGTTGTTTAATGCTTTTATGGCGTGCATGGTAGTTACACCTTCAATCATTCATAAGGTATTGAAGGCACAACTCATGGATCAGCAGTGCATTGATAAGATTGCAGAGATAGCTTCTAGGAATGTTCCATTATACCACGTTAGAATTGATGGAGGCTTGAGGTATAAGGGGGTGGTGGTAATACCTTATGCTGATGAGTTGAGGAAGGATGTGATGATTGAGACTCACCATTCTGAGTTTTTTGTTCATCTAGGAGGAGGCAAAATGTATTAACATATAAAGTGGCAGTTTTGGTGGGCAGGTATGAAGAAGGACATTGCTATTTTTGTCTCTCAGTATAATACTTGCCAGATGGTCAAGATTGATCATCAGAGATCGCTAAGTTCTTTACAACCACTACTAATGGGAGAGAATTTCTATCGATTTTGTTGAGGGATTACCTAGTTCATTTAGGGATCACAATTCCATTTGGGTCATCATTGATAGGTTAACCAAATCAGCTCATTTCTTGCCTATTCACACTTATTACACTTCAAAACAGTTGGCAAGACTTTACATTACAGAGATTGTGAAGTTACATGGTATACCATTATCTATTATATCGGATAGGAATTCGAGCTTTGTATCGGGATTCTGGAAGAGTTTTTAGCAAGCTTTGGGTACCGAATTACATCTTAGCACTGCTTACCATCCTCAGACGGATGGACAGACCGAGAGGAATAATCAGATCATGGAGGATATGCTTCGTTCTTGTGTTCTCAACTTTAAGGGTCATTGGGAGGACTATTTGCCACTTGTGGAGTTTGCATATAACAATAGCTGGCACCGTTTGAGGCTTTATATGGCTGACCTTGTAGATCTCTTATTTGTTGGATGGAGGTTGGTGAGAGTAGATTTTTGTGTCCTGAGTTCATTAAGGATACCTCTGAAAAGATTGCTCTTATTAGGGATCGTATGCACACTGCCCAGAGTAGGCAGAAGAGTTATGCAGATCGTCGTACTCGTGCTTTGGAATTTTAGGTGGGCGATCAGGTTTTACTCAAGGTATCTCATATGAAAGGAGTAATACGCTTTGGGAAGAAAGGGAAGTTGTCACCACTTTTTGTTAGTTCTTTTATGATTATGGATCGAATTGGAGCGGTGGATTATCGCTTGGCACTTCCGGACAATTTAGATCATGTCTACAATGTGTTCTATGTTTCCATATTAAGGAAATTTCTTCGCGATGAAGATCGTTATCAGCATATTGATGTTGGTGAGATTGAGTTACAGCCAGATACAACTTATGTGGAACCACTATGTCGTATTGTTGACCATAGGAATCAGATTCTTCGTAATAAGGTCATTCCTTTGGTACGTGTCCAGTGGAGTTATCACAATGAAGCTGAATCTACTTGGGAACGGGAGGACGTCATTCGCTCAACCTTTCCAGACATAATGGATGAAGGTAAGGATGAATTCCGAGGACAAAATTTCTTTTGTTAGGGGGGGGGGGGGGGGAGAATGTGATACCCCTAATTTTCAAAGGATAGTTTCGGTATTATATTAACTATTTTAATTGTGTTTTTAATTCATTAATTGATTTATTGGCTATTTGTTAATTGTTTATATGAATTAATTGATTATGTGTTAGATAATGTGTATTTGTTTACTTAAATGTTAGGTGTTTTCTTGTAATTAATGTTTATGAATTAAATGTTTTAAATGGTTGTTTTATTTTATTTTATTTTATTTTATTTTATTTTATTTTTATTCTAATAGTTATGGTTAGTGGTCATGGCCAACCAATTGGGTTCCATGGACTACTTGAATAAGGGGTTGAATGGGTACGGATAAATACTCATGGACAGTGTATAAGTATATATATATTTAAGGAAAGTCCTTTGGAGATAATCTAATGTATTTATTTTATTTAGATAAAAATAATATACATAGATTACACGTAACTTATATTTTTAGTTACCTTTTTAGTGTTTTAATTTTATTATTATTTTCTTTATTAATTTGATGTGGATTGAGAAAAGGAATAGGGTTAGTATTCATCCTGTAAATATATAGTTATAGGGTTGAAAATATGACTAGAAAAGATATCACGTATAATTTTAGAGAGAGAGAGAAAAAGAAGGAGGAAAAAGAAAGAGGAGGAAGAAGAAGGAGGTTAGGGTTTTTATCAAATCCCTAAAAGTATGTTCTTGTTCTACACTTCTCCTTTGATCTGTAAAATATATATCTCTAGTATAATATTAGGGTTGTGTAAAGAATAATTAAAATTGAAATTTACAAGTTAATTAATCTAGAACATAGGTCTTATGAATTATATTTCATGGTTGTTCTTGCTATGTAAATTAATAAATTTATAGATTTGTTTTAATTACTTCATGAATTATTATATGATAAAATGATGTATTTGTATATCTGTATATTGATGGAACCTATGTGACAGCCCAAGTTTTGTAAACCCGGTGCGTCAATGATGACCAAAAGATGACCTGATAATGGATCAGAAATGCAGAAGCGAAAGGTGAAACAACAGTCTCTAGAGACACAATGCATCTCTAAGACACCAATGTGACCCTCAATGAGGTCACGGAACCCAAAGGAAACAAATGCAGAAGTGTCGTTTCAAAAACGGACAAAAAGAACCTAGGGGCAAAATGGTCATTTTGCAAAAAGTGGATTCAGGTGCTATTGAGCACACCACTAGAAAGACAATGACAAATCAGTTAAGTTCAAAAAAAAGTTTACTCAATTTGGAGTCCGGACGGGGGAGAAAGGTCAAAAACAAAAATGATGTCGTGGCGGCCCGACGAGGACAACCCACCACTACTGCAACTGAGAGGAAAAACGGGCATCTAAACGAAATTTTTTGGAAAAACTCAAAGAAGAAACCCCCCCTTAAATCAAGTTTTCTACCCCGATTGCGAATGGAAAAAAAAAAATGCATTGTAAAATACCCAGAATGCCCCCAAGAAAATCAGGTCAAGAGGAAAAAAACTAATCCGAGCTACTGCCCAAGTTTTGGAAATAGGGCTTCGGGAGGTTTTTAAATTGCCTAAATTGAAAATGCAATCTTAAAATGCACCCATAAGACCTCCAGAAGTTTCAGATCGGTCGTGACAATTTTCAAAAAAAAGTCGATGAATAGTACCAACTACATTTGTACTAAAAATTTGCAAAACCTGGCAACAAGGATTTTTCGGAAAAATATTGATTTTTGAGGGCCAAGATGATGTTTTCTGGAAAAACACAAAGAAGAAACCCCCCTCAAAATTTAGTTTTCTACGTGACTAGTGAGGGAAAATGAAAAAAACGCATTGTGAAATACCCAAAATGCCCCTGGAACAGAATAGGGTAAAACTCCCTAAAAATGCTACTTAGAGTTTTTGTTTCATCAAGGAAGGTATTGTTTGCCAAAGTGAGGATGCAAGTGTATGTAATATGATAAAATAGATGTGCTACAATGGCCTATGGCCTCATTACAATACATTTACAACATTTGACATGTCAAACCTCCAAGTTAGAAAAATTACATTTCATAGACAAATCATGAACATGCTAACACTTGCATGTGAACAAGAATGCTTCTAAAGAAGCTCAACTCAGCAAATCACCCAAGCAATTGAAATCTCCAATCTTGTATCCTGTACCTGAAATATGCCCCAGTATCGTAGGGGTGAGTAACATAAAGCTACTCGTAGGAAATGAGCATGCCTCGACCTTCATTTTTCAAGTGTACATGATTTAATCATTGTGGTTCATTCCACCTAACGTCTATATCAAAGATGAGACTCAGGGAGCATCCTAACTACCTAAGATCATTTCTAGCATAAAACACATCCTTTATGCAATTTCAATAACACAAGAGCATGCTACACATAGCAACAAGATATAACATGCTTATACAAAGCAACTAGTTAGAAACATGCTTACACAAAGCAATCAGATAGAAATATGCTTACACAAAGCAACTAGATATAGATTCTCAAAGTTATCAACTTGAAATCTAAATGCTAAATCAACTAAATATAGCAATTTAGTATGAATGTACTTAACAACATCAAATCACCAATAGCCAAAACCACAAGTCACAATATAAACATGATTGCTAACTTGGAATTGAATGTGAAAACAAATAATGGAAAACTTGGACATCAAAACTCGGAATTCTGCCGAGACTCAATGGTTATTCCGGGCATTAACCCATGGTCATACCACCCCTAGTGCGCACTATCTCAACGACTTAGAGGACTCACGTCCCTGTACTAGGCCAAACTCTAGCCATCTCAGCTTAACAATATCCCAAGACTCCAAAATAAATAAGTTAACAACTTATATACGTATTAAACAGTACACGAAACTACCTCCATCCACAAGTAGGTTGAAACCACACAACACATGCTCTAAATCCACAACTGCTATAGGATGACAATGTCGAATCTTCAGAGCGCGATTCGTTACGCGCTATAATAACATCATATGACGAATCTTCAGTGTGCGACTCGTTACACGCTATAACAATATAATCCAATATTGAAAATATAAACTCATAAATTCATTATAAGTCAAAAGTCATGCTTTAAACATACTATCAATGTCAAATACATGAGTTAATCAATAATACAATAGAAACAGAATTTAATCAATAAACTAATTAAATTCCCTAGGTTTCAAATCTCAATCAAATGGCCTCCAATTAATGCATGTTAAACAACATAGCATGGTATCCACACACATTCACAAAAATCTCAAGTAGGCCGTAAGAACAATAAAGTGGAATTTAACTAAATCATGATAATCAAATCCCTAACTTCGAAAACAACATCAAATGGTTCCAAATTAACATATGCTAGAACATAAGTCATAGTTATCACAAATATCAAGTTAAACACTTAATTAGGCCAATGGAACCCTTAATTAGATTTTAATTAATCATTTTAATTAAAATCTCTAGATTTTCATACTTGTCCAAATGCTCTCAAATTAAAGTATGTTAAACAACATGCCAAGACATAATTTAAAAGCATATCACAAGTCAATTTCAAGCAAGGTACGGCCATGGGATTTAATCTTTCACAAAAGATAAATATTAAATAAAAAGTGCAATTCTTATTCAATTATTCCCAATTTAATATATGTCAACAAACATAATAAAACCAGATTTTCTAGCATACCACAATTCAAATCAAAGTTATATATCATTATGAATTTTAAATCTTATACAAAGAAATAAAAATTAAAAACTTTCAAGATTTGATACAAGGCATATATATAAGTTGTATAATCATACTAAACACTCAATACAACACACACAAAAGCCTAAAACATTCCCTACCTCAATTTGAGATGAAAATCTCAAAAGCCATCAAAATGTAACGGCTTCGAATCCGACGAAACTACTAGGTTTTGTCAGGAACTACACCGTGCACATAACCCCCATGAAAGGCCCATCAAAATCACAACTTGACCTCAAAACCAAACTCAAAATTTGCCTAGAAATGGGTTCCAATAAGGGTGAAAGATAGAGCACGGCGAGGGAAACAACAAACGTTAAGGCCGAAAATTTTCCATCAAGGAAAAGTGAACCAAAAGAGGAGAGAGAAGATGGCAAAACCCCTTGGGCTGCCATGGGAGCTCCAGGTCGTGCTTGAAGAGGGGAGAAGATGAAAAATGAAATATCTCACCCCCTTTTTATAGAAATCTCAAAAAGTGCTCCGAACGGGCCCAACCGGGTCCGAAAAAGTAAAAATTGAGCAGACGCACTCAAATGGAAAAAAATTGTGAACAAAAAAGATTCAAAATGAGAAAATATGGACAACGGAAGAAACAGCGTCGAAAACAGAGTCCCGAGCAGAAAGTTATGCCCCAAATAAGTTTGGCGCTAATTGGGGCCAGAAACCTTGAAACTGGAAAACAATGAGCAGAAGGAATTTCTAAGATTACACGACTCGACGAGAAGTGAAAATGAATCCCGTACAAGAATCTAGGCTCAAAACAAGGCATTTAGCAATAACTTTCATTAATTGCACAATGGTCCCTCCAAAAAGTGAAAACTGCACTAATGGCCCAAAATGAAAATATCTTCCAAAAATATTTTCTTAAAAACCCCTGAAATAAAATATCTTCAAAAGATATTTACGAAAAACACCCCAAGAAAAGAAAATAATTTCAAAGAACTTTTCATCCATGCCCCTATAGACACCGGGAGCAACCAGAGTACTTTCTTACAAAAGTAAAGATACGTATTTCATGGAAACTACTCAAGATGGAGATACATGAAGTCAAAAACCAATTTTGAACATAAGAAGTGTGGTTATGCCAACAAAGTGTCAAACGGGAAAAAGACAAAATAGGGAAAAGGACGAAAAGTGAATAGTGTCAAAAAATGAAAAATGTGGAAACGACTCGGTCCTCAAAGGAAGTTGTCAATCGACATAAAAGAGTCTCAGAAATCACTCCAGTGCACTCGAGACGACATTAAGCAAAGAGGAACTGAACTCAGAAAGGAAAGAAAACGGAATATATATATATATATATATATCCGTGAAAATCCGGGTCATTACAACCTAGAAATATGATTAGAATCCTTAGACAATAAATATTTGGGTTCACAGTAGAATTCTAAGTTGTATCGCGTAAACAGGGTTTTAGTTGTTGATACAGTGCTCGAGCCTTGGGGTCAAAGCTCGAGCCATGTATGAAAAGCTCAAACCTGAAAGGAAAAGCTCGAGCAATTGGTTGTAAAGATCGAGCCTGAGAAGGAAAAATTGAGTAATTGGGTGAAAAGTTCGAGCTTGAAGTATAATGCTCGAGTCTGAAGTAGGGTGCTCAAGCAATTGGGACAAAAGCTAGAGCCTTACCTGGAGAAGTTTCGGAAACAGTGTTGTATTATTTTCTTATTGAATTTGAGGAGTCCTAAACAACAAATAAGGACTAGGAATGAGTTTAAATAAATTTTAAACAAACTTAAATATATCAATGCATGCTATTTAATTCTTTGAGGTATAAATGAATTTAGTCTTTAGTTTGTTCTAACCATTAAGATTAAATATATAGCATGAATGGTATATGGAGAATACTTACGTGATTGTATAATAAAATATCAGTCCGTTTAATATTTAGTATGTGTAGGATATGTGATGTAAGAAGCTTAAATAATTCCATAAGTCATTCCTATTTTGTGATAACATGATATCAAAATATTATGTTTATTCTGGATTATTTGATGTACTTCTTTAATTACTATATCAACTGTTGGATTTTGTGGATATGGTGTACCATATGGGATGGTGGCACTATAGGGATGGATTAACTTATTAGTTGCGTCCTAACTATTTTATAAGAGAACAGATTAACAAAAATGTTAAGTCTTACTTATATTTATGTCAGGTCAACTGAACAAGTTGGATGATACATAGTGGATTAATTTAGATTAGATATATATATATATATATATATATATATATAGACATATGTCATGATATGAGCTTGATTCTCAGGATTAGTGGATTGGGTGCGTATATTGCCAGGGATGTGTAGCTAGATATAGCGTGGTTGTGTGCCCTTGTAGATCTAGGTACTCATGCCCACTACATGTGCGTTTTGCATGTTGCCTACTATTCAGGTTGAGGCAACCCTATAGTCTAATGCGGTTCCTTTAGTGTGTATATGTATTATGAACAATATAGTTATTGCATGGGTTAGCTATAGATATATAGTTTTTCCGGTCTCTATTTGGGTTGTCGTAGAAAGATCTTATTCGTGGGCCTGACCAACTATTATATTTTTTAGGTGCTCGTCAGTTACGGACATGTAGTTTGTTCGTGCTGAGCAAAGATAGTGCACATCATTCTTTTGGGTTCTATGTAGGACTCTTTTTATGTTTTAGTTTCAGATTATGTTTATTTTAGTTGATTCAGTTGGATTATCATCAGGGGTCCACTAGATGCATTCCCGAGTTGTAATGATAATTTAAGGTTTTGGATAATTCATTTTGAGGATTTATTATTTAGTTTTCTTTTCTGCTATTTTATTTATTCTTAGTTATTTCTTTTGTATTTTGTGTTCATTTACATACTTAATTGTTTGGTATCCCTCGGATCTGTGCTTGGACTTGATCACCCGTGGTGCTAGAATCGAGGGGTATTATAGAAATATAGATTGGTACCCTTATATAAATATTGGGTAAGATTGAGTGGTTGCAAGATGCAACCTATTTGTAACACGGTTATTATGTTTCTTATATATAGGAACCATGTATACTATTTGATACATTGGCGTTAAGTGAAGCCATTATAATGAGGTGGAGTCTACTTGGAAATGGAAGGATGTAATTTGCTTATAGTTTCCTAAAATAATGGAAGAAAGTATGGGCGAATTTCGAGGACATAATTCCTTTTGTTAGGGGGGAAGAATGTAATACTCCTAATTTTAAAAAGATAGTTTCGGTATTTATTTATTTGTTTTGATTGAATTTTTAATTGTTTAATTGATTATTTAGCTATTTGTTTATGTGTTAGTTGAATTATTTGTTTATGTTTATTTGTTAATTGAATTATTTGTGTAGATTAATTTGTATGTGATGATTTGTATTCGTTTATATTTTTATTTGTTAGCTTGTTTATGTTTATATGTTAATTGAATTATTTGTGTAGATTAATTTGTATATGATGATTTGTATTTGTTTATATTTTTATTTGTTAGGATTAAATGAATATATTGTTTATATTTATATTTTTATTGTTTAAAAAGGATGGATATGGATAGTAGTAATGGACCACCCCAATGGGTAATGGGTACGGATAACTACCTATGGATGGGTGTACATATATATATATGGGTATATATGCATATTAGGATATTATATTTATTAGTATTTGTAAATAATTAATATTAATAAATATAGTTAGTTTATATATATATAAATATAAGTTGATTATATATATATATATATATAATTATACAGCACGTATAAACTAGAGATTGTATATATGTGTTGATCAAAGTCCTAATCCATTTGTTTTGATGATAACAAATCAGTTAAAGGAGTTTTATATTCTAATATTTCAACTGAGTTTGAATGCAAGGAAATAAATGCTTCTTAATTGAAGAAATGAAAGGATCTTCATGACATCATATGGACTTAGATGCACATTCCTGAAACATAAAGAGGCTGCAAACATTCTATAAAGAATATGGTTAACTAACGTACAAGATGATGCAAAAACAAGAGAATGCAAATGTTTTACAAGGTAGAGGCAAAATTCAAAGATCAACTCATATACGTCGACCGGTTCATGCCATACGTCGACCGGTATCTATGTAGTAGCTAAATTTGATGAGAAGCCCATATACGTCGACCGGTATCTATGTAGTAGCTAAATTTGATGAGAAGCCCATATACGTCGACCGGTTCATGCCATACATCGACCGGTATCTATGCAATAACCAAATTCGATGAGAAGCTCATATACGTCGACCGGTTTATGCCATACGTCAACCGGTATGTATTCAGAGGCGAAATTCAAAGATCAACTCATACGTCGACCGGTTTGCACATACGTCGACCGGTATCAAGGCAGTACTGAAATCTCAGGAACTCAACATATACGTCGACCGGTAAGTAGCATACATCCGACCGGTATGATAAAGAATACGCCGACTGGTTTATACCATACGTCGACCGGTTTGGTCGCAGCTCTGCAGATTCAAACTTCCAACGGCTAGAATTTGATTTAATGCTTCCAACTACCTACAACAGCTCTATTGAACTCAAAATCTCTTGAAATACAGATAGATGGTCTACAAACAAACCTCCTTCTTTTAGAGATCATCAAAGAACATTATCCAAGTGCATTCAAGAGCTATCTGAAATTCTGATCTGAGCATTGACTTCTTATTCCTTCTCTTGTATCAGTTTAAAAGACCAGAGCTTCATTTATTTCTTCTTCTACTCTAGTGTGAGACTAATTCTTGTAATATTCTCTAGAGAGAGAGACAGAGAAAGAAACTATATTGTAATCTTCATATATCTCTACATTCTTGTAAGGGTTGGTGTGACCCAAAAGCAAAGCTAAGGAGAAGGGTGCTCTCCTAGCAAGGAAAGAAGTAAAGTCTTGCTTCAAGTTGAAGGTTTGCTTTCCACTATTAAGGAGGAGCTTTAGTGATTTGGAAAGTCTCAAGGGAGGACCTTGAGCCTAGGAGTAGGAGCTTCCGAACCTCGCTAAATTGCTGAGTCACTGTTTGCAATTATCTATCTCTATACTCTTTAATTGTGATTATATTGCTAGAATATTTTTTGTGTATTGCATGCTATTTAGTTGGAAACAAATTTTTTAAAATTATAAAACATTGGCCATTGACCCTATTCACCCTCCCCTCTAGAGTCAATTATTGACTAACAATTGGTATCAGAGCCTAATCTCTAGAAAAAGATTTAACCATCTTAGAGAAAGATCATGGCAAATACAATGTTTCACCAAGAAGGTCAATCTAACAATAGACCTCCATGGTTTGATGGAAGTGACTACAATTATTGGAAAATCAAAATGAGAGCATTCCTAAGAGGCATAGACATAGATGTTTGGAAAGCCACCGAACAAGGAGACCATGTTCCAACCAAAGTAGTAAATGGTGAAAATGTTCCAACACCTGATATTGAATGGACCCTTAATGATCGTAGACTTATACAATGCAATGTCAAAGCCATTACAAATCTTTATTGTGCCTTAAGCAAAGACGAATTCAATAGAATTTTGGATTGTGAAATGGCTAAAGAAATTTGGGATAAACTTGAAGTTACCTATGTAGGTACTAGTCATGTTAAGGAATCCAAAATGAATATGCTTGTACATAAATATGAACTTTTTACCATAAATGGCAAAGAAACTATTAGTGAAATGTACTCTCATTTTACTAACATTGTGAATCCTTTGAAGGCTCTCGGAAAGTCATACACATCATCCGAGAATGTGAGAAAAATTCTTAGGTCATTGCCTAAGAATTGGGAAGCAAAGAAAACCGCCATCCAAAAGGCCAAGAATCTCAACACCCTTCCCATAGATGAACTCATTGGTTCATTGATGGCATATGAACTTGAAATGAATGATAAAGATGAAGAGAAGGAGACTCAAAAGAAGGATATTGCTCTTCAAGTTTCTACCAAAGAAGTCACAATTGATAAGGCTCCAAATGAAGAAGAAGAAGAAATTACCCTTATTACCAAAACTGTGAGAAGAGTCCTTCAAATGAAGAAGTTTCAAAAGAGTAACAATTTTAAAAGAAGTGGTTCATCTAGTGAACAAGGAAAAAAAGAAGCTCTTACATGCTTTCATTGTGGAAAAGCGGGGCATTTCAAATCCGATTGCTACGTCTACAAAAATGAGAAGGAAAGGAAAAAGAAAGGCAAAGCAATGAGAGCTACGTGGGAGGACGATGATTCAAATGGATCCGAAAGTGACGATGAATTCAACAAATTGGTCAATCTTTGTCTCATGGCCGATGAAGATAAGGTAAACTCTAATCATAACTCATTTGACTTAGAAACTACTTATGATGAATTGGTTGATGCACACAACTATTTGCTAGATGCTTTTAAAGAATTACATGATGAATTAGGTAAAATGGTTCAAAAATGTGCAAGCCTTAGAAGAGAAAAACTCATCATTTCTCAAAACTTTGAAAAATCTCAACTTGAAAATGAAACTTTGAAAAAGGAAAAAGAACTTGCTCAAGAAAAGGCCTCAATTGAGTTAATTGCTGAAAATGAATCATTAAAAGTCATTATTGAGGATCAAGTTAAAACCTTAGCTAAATTCACAAAAGGTAGAGAAAATTTGAACCTCTTACTTGGAAAGCAAAGAAATGCTTATGTTAAAGATGGGCTTGGCTTTGATCCTCACAACAAAAATTCTTGTTTATTGAAAAAGAGAAAACCTTTGAATAATTACTTTGTTAAAAATTCTTCTTTTAGACCAAAATGTAACTATTGTAAGAAGTTAGGACATAAGATCAACCATTGTCCTATTAAGCCATGTATGACAAAAGAAACTTGGGTTATTAAAGGTACATATAAGCTTCTTCCTAACTTTCATGGACCCAAGAAATTGTGGGTATCAAAAGAAGATTACTCAAATTCCTTTTATAAGTTTGCTTGAAGTCTCCATACTCATCCAAGGACAAATGGTTCCTTGATAGTGGTTGCTCAAGACACATGACGGGAGATCGATCAAAATTTCTCTCTATCAAGCCTCACAAAGGAGGAAGCGTTACATTTGGAGATAATTCAAAAGGCAAGGTTATCGGGATCGGATCTATCGGTATATCCTCTTCCTTATCTATTGATGATGTCTTACTTGTCAAATGCTTAAAACATAATTTGTTTAGTATTAGCCAACTATGTGATAAAGGATATGATGCGCTGTTTCAATCGGATAAATGCATTGTTAAAAGGAATAATGATGAAGTATTTCATGCTCTTAGAAATGGTAACGTATATACTTTGCTTTTGTGTGAATTACATAATCAAGATGTTAAGTGCTTTGTTTCTTCAAATGAAAATAGTTGGTTATGGCATAGAAGGTTGGGTCATGTTAGCATGGATTTAATTTCAAAATTATCTAAAAATGAATTAGTCAAAGGCCTCCCAAAGACTAATTATTTGAAGGATAAAATTTGTAGTGCATGCCAAATAGGGAAGCAAATTAAATCATCATTTAAAAGGAAAAAGGACTTAACTACTTCAAGACCACTCGAGTTGATTCATATGGATCTATTTGGTCCGAAGAGAATTGCTAGTCTTGGTGGAAAACTCTATTCATTTGTCATTGTTGATGATTACTCTAGATTCACTTGGGTGTTTTTCCTTGCACACAAAAATGAAACTCATTCAATTTTTGCTAAATTTTGCAAAAGAGTTGAGAACGAATAAGAGTGTAAGATTAAGGCTATTAGGAGTGATAGAGGAAGAGAGTTTGAAAACCAAGATGTTGAAAGTTTTTGTGATAATAATGGGTATCATCATAATCTTTCGGCTCCTAGATCTCCCCAACAAAACGGAGTTGTTGAAAGGAAAAATAGGTCTCTACAAGAAATGGCTAGGACCATGTTAAATGAACATAAATCTCCTAGAACTCTATGGGCCGAACCCGTTAGTACCTCATGCTATGTCATAAATAGAGTCATTATTAGGAAACTTCTCAGCAAAACCCCTTACGAACTTTGGAACAAAAAGAAGCCAAACATTGGTTATTTTAAGGTTTTAGGGTGTAGATGCTTTGTATTAAACGACAAAGACAACCTAGGGAAATTTGAACCTAAATCGGATGAAGGGATCTTCTTAGGGTATTCATCTCGTAGCAAAGCATTTAGAGTATTTAACAAAAGAACACTTATGCTTGCTGAATCTATATATGTTGTATTTGATGAATCACCTCTTCCCCCTCTTAGATGTTCTATGGATGAAAATGAGGATGTGGTTGAAATTGAAAAGAATCTTGAAAATCTTGACTTAAATGATTCATCTCGAGATGATCTCTCCAAAGTCAATTCAAAAGAAAGTCACTCTCATGTGGAAACACCTCCTATATCTTGGAAGCAAGTGACTCATCATCCAATTAATTAAATCATTGGCGATCCATCCAAAGGTGTAAGGACTCGATCTCAAATAAGCAATATATGCAATTATGTTGCTTTTGTTTCACATTTTGAACTAAAAAATATTCAAGAAGCTGAAAATGATGAGTCTTGGCTCCTAACAATGCAAGAAGAACTCAACCAATTTGAAAGAAATGAAGTTTGGCAATTGGTTCCAAGACCTAAGGATAAGTCTGTCATTGGCACAAAATGGGTTTTCAGAAACAAAAAGGATGAACAAGGAACCATTGTGAGAAACAAGGCAAGACTCGTAGCTCAAGGGTATAATCAAGAAGAAGGAATTGATTATGAAGAAACCTTTGCTCCCGTAGCCAGACTTGAAGCAATAAGAATGCTACTTGCTTTTGTATCATACAAGAACTTTAAATTATATCAAATGGATGTTAAAAGTGCCTTTTTGAATGGATTCATTGATGAAAAAGTATTTGTTGAGCAACCACTAGGCTTTGAAAGTTATGAGTGTCCAAACCATGTCTTTAAGTTGACAAAAGCATTATACGGCTTGAAACAAGCTCCAAGAGCTTGGTACGAAAGGCTAAGTAAATTTCTACTCGAAAATGGTTTTTTTAGAGGAAAAATTGACAACACTCTATTTACTAAGTCTATTGATTGCAATTTATTGATTGTTCAAATTTACGTTGATGATATTATCTTTGGATCAACCAATAAAATGCTTTGTGAAAAGTTTGCTCATAGTATGCAAAATGAGTTTGAAATGAGTATGATGGGCGGACTAACTTTCTTTCTAGGATTGCAAATTAAACAAACACTTGATGGTATTTTTATTTGCCAATCAAAGTATGTTAAAGATTTGCTAAAGAAATTTGGCTGGAGGAAGTCAAACATGCTCACACTCCCATGAGCTCATCCTTGAAACTTGATAAAGATGAAAAAGGGGTTAATATAGATATTAAAAAATATCGAGGCATGATTGGTAGTCTCTTGTATTTAACCCCAAGTAGACCGGACATCATGTTTAGTGTATGTTTGTGTGCTCGTTTTCAATCTTGTCCAAAAGAATCTCACTTGTGTGCAGTTAAAAGAATTTTTCACTATTTAAGCAAAACCTTGAGTTTAGGTCTTTGGTATCCTAGGCATACCTCATTTGAACTTGTTTGATACTCGGACGCGGATTTTGGCGGGTGCAAAGTTGATAGAAAAAGTACTAATGGGACATGTCACTTCCTTGGACAGTCCCTAGTATCGTGGGCTTGCAAGAAACAACATTCTGTGGCTCTATCTACTGCTGAAGCTGAATATATTGCAGCTGGAAATTGTTGTTCTCAAACTCTTTATATTAAGCAACAACTTGAAGATTTTGGTCTTAAATATGACTATATCCCTATCTTGTGCGATAACACAAGCGCAATATGCATTTCAAAAAATCCGATCAAACATTCAAGAACTAATCATATTAAAATTCAATATCATTTTCTAAGGGATCATGTGTTAAAAGGTGACATCGTACTCACATTTATTAGCACCGAGAAGCAATTAGCGTACATTTTCACTAAACCCATTTAAGAAGATCAATCTACTCTCTCAGAAGGAATTTAGGGATGGCTTGTGCAAGTGAAGTGGTCCAATCATGAAATCAAAATTGATTCAACATCTGGGCACAAACCGGTAGATGTCTCAAAACTATACGTCGACCGAATTAAAGAGAATAGGTCGACTCTTGGAACCTTTACGTCGACCGATTCTTGTAACGGGTCAATTTTAAGTTACGGGTCAGTATTTGCTCCGGGCTTTCTTCTTTCACTGATATGCTATTTTTTCACTATTGAACGACACTATTCATTCTCGTTCCCTCTCTCTTCCCTCTCAAAGCTACTTAGGGTTTCTCAAAGCCTCTTCTAATCTCACATCGTTTAAGGTAAGCTTTTCAAAATCATATTACTCTTGATTCAATCAGTATCATGCTCTATAAATTCATCCTTTATATTGAATCTTTTATAAGCAATCTTAATAAATCTAGGGTTCAAAACTTCAGTGTTTAGGTTCTCTTATGTTGTGTGAACACTCAATCTTCCTAAGTCTCTAGTCATCATTAGTGCCATAACTTTAAGAATTTATTCATACACACACTTGTATTGATATTTTTTATATATATTTAACCCTCTATATCGCACCTTCAAAATCCTTCTGCTTAAATTAAGGGTTTCATTAATATTTTTTTTAAATTTACTCTTGTTAAGCTTATCATCAATCCTAAATTAATGGGTCCTAAAAGAAACCCATCCCGTGCCTCCCACTCCCGTGAAAAGAGAACCAAGGCCCGTCATGATCATGAAGCCAGTGCTTCTGCTCCATCTGTTCAACCTCCTCCTATGCTCTTCCAATCCCTTGAGGATAAAGAGAACTATGAAACCATTTTTCTTCAAAAGAAAGTAGCTTATGGGAAAACCCTAAAAAGGGCCGATTGTCTTGCTAATAATCTCAACACTTATGAGCTGTTTGAAGTTGTAGGCTTGGCTGATTTCATCTCAATGGAGATTCCATTCTATCCAAAATTAGTCCGCCTATTCTACACCCATCTTAAGAGAGATTCTGAAACAAATAGCCTTAACTCATTTGTCCAAGGTGTTGATCTCTCACTTTGCAAAAGTGATCTAAGGATTTTACTAAATCTTCCCGAGGGTGGTCTCCGGCATTACGAAACCCATGCTTGGTATCAAAGTGCTGACTTTGATCCTCTCACAGCAGTTTGTGACATTTGTCATGACAAAACTACCAAGGACATAGACGTCATAAAATCCAGTGACCTCACCATTGAAGCCCGAATAATCTATCGTGTCATCGTCCATTCCATCATTCCCAAGACCGGTGGCTATTCTGACGTTTCCTACATGGAAGCTCTTCTGACCTGGTGTGTACTTAAAGGACGGAAAATTATTGTGCCTCACTTAATTACCATCACATGATGGATTGTGTCAACCGTAAGAAGTGTCATCTATACTACGCAATGCCTCTCACCAAGATCTTTCGAGCAAAAGGGGTTATGTTCGCTGGTCAGCCCAAAATGAACCTGCTATCTCAACATCGCTTTGACAAGTTGGCTCTTCTCCGTATGAGATTAAAAAGGGATGATGATGGAAATTGGTATGATCCCAAAATAGTAGGTGGTGATCAAACTGAAAGCGAAACTGAAGATTCGGATGGCGAGGAAGCAGAGGGTAACCAAAGTGATAATGAAGTCCCTCCAGCTAATATGGAATCAGCTAATATGGAAGTTGAGATTCCTCTTGACAATGTGTAGGCTGATCCATCTACAGACCCATCTATTCGAGAGCTCATCCTTCAGCAACTAGTTGTATCTCGTCAAACTCAAGAGGAAGTGGCCATGCTAAGAGCAGAACTGAGAAGCATGAATATTAATCTTCAAGAGTTGCGCACCAATTTCGGTTTACCACCTCATTAGTTGTTTGCTCTTCCCCTCTTTTTGATGTGACAAAAGGGGAGAACAATGATGTGATCTGACTAGTTTAGAAACTGTGACATTTTTTTATCTTAACTATGGGAATATTTTGATAAAACTTTGGTATTTGGATAATGTGCTGTGATATTTTTAGCTATGACAATCTTGATAGTACATTTATATCTTGTTATTAGTTGGTTTTATATTGATTCATGAATCATGAAAAATGTGAAATATAGCATGTAGTAAAGGGGAGACATCATTTCCAAATTTAAAACATTTGCTTGCAAATTCTTTCAGTCATTCCTATCTTAAATATTTTTTTTACAAGCATGATCATTACATTCACTGTGTGCAAATTGACAGGGGGAGTATTTTACAAATACAACCCAATATCATTTCTAGATCGCATACTTGATTTGTCATCATCAAAAAGGGGGAGATTTTTGATCAAAGTCCTAATCCATTTGTTTTGATGATAACAAATCAGTTAAAGGAGTTTTATATTCTAATATTTCAGCTGAGTTTGAATGCAAGGAAATAAATGCTTCTTAATTGAAGAAATGAAAGGATCTTCATGACATCATATGGACTCAGATGCACATTCCTGAAACATAAAGAGGCTGCAAACATTTTATAGAGAATATGGTTAACTAACACACAAGATGATGCAAAAAGAAGAGAATGCAAATGTTCTACAAGGTAGAGGCAAAATTCAAAGATCAACTCATATACATCGACCGGTTCATGCCATACGTCGACCGGTATCTATGCAGTAGCCAAATTCGATGAGAAGCTCATATACATCGACCGGTTCATGCCATACGTCGACTGGTATCTATGAAGTAGCCAAATTCAATGAGAAGCTCATATACGTCGACCGGTTTATGCCATACGTCGACCGGTATATATTCAGAGGCGAAATTCAAAGATCAACTCATACGTCAACCGGTATCAAGGCAGTACTGAAATCTCAGGAACTCAACATATACGTCGACCGGTATGATAAAGGATACATCGACTGGTTTATACCATACGTCGACCGGTTTGGTCGCAGCTCTGTAGATTCAAACTTCCAACAGCTAGAATTTGATTTAATGCTTCCAACTACCTACAACAGCTCTATTCAACTCAAAATCTCTTGAAATACAGATAGATGGTCTATAAACAAACCTCATTCTTTTAGAGATCATCAAAGAACATTATCCAAGTGCATTCAAGAGCTATATGAAATTCTGATTTGAGCATTGACTTCTTATTCCTTCTCTTGTATCAGTTTAAAAGACCAGAGCTTCATTTATTTCTTCTTCTACTCTAGTGTGAGACTAATTCTTGTAACATTCTCTAGAGAGAGAGAGAGAAAGAAACTATATTGTAATCTTCATATATCTCTACATTCTTGTAAGGGTTGGTGTGACCCAAAAGCAAAGCTAAGGAGAAGGGTGTTCTCCTAGCAAGGAAAGAAGCAAAGTCTTGCTTCAAGTTGAAGGTTTGCTCTCCACCATTAAGGAGGAGCTTTAGTGATTTGGAAAGTCTCAAGGGAGGACCTTGAGCCTAGGAGTAGGAGCTTCTGAACCTCGCTAAATTGCCGAGTCACTGTTTGCAATTCTCTATCTCTATATTCTTTCATTGTGATTATATTACTAGAATATTTTTTGTGTATTGCATGCTATTTAGTTGGAAACAAATTTTTTAAAATTATAAAACATTGGCCATTGACTCTATTCAGCCCCCCTCTAGAGTCAATTGTTGACTAACAATATGTATTATTATTTTCTTTATTATTTATTTTCCTTTTATCAGACTTGGAATGGAATTAGGATTAGGGTTAATTTTCTTTAGCCTATATATACACAAGTATAAGTCGGTATGAGGCTTCAAAATTATATTACGTGATTTTATTTTAGAGAAAGAAAGTTATAGAGAGAGTTAGAGAGAAGAGGAGGAGAGGAATCTTTAGAGAAGAAAATCAAGGAAGAAAATGTTTAACTTCCGATCCGAAAGTTTAAGGCAAGTTCTTCTTCTATCTCTCTCCCTTTGATTCGTGTTTCTATACATGTCTAGGAAATTCCAGGATTTCTTAAACACATAAAATCAAATAATTATACATGTTTAATTGGATTAGAACTTAGGTTTTATGATATTGGTTCATATTTGTTCTTGATAAATTCATGATTTTGATTTGATTCCTTTATGAATTTTTACATGTTTAAATGATGTTTTTCATATTTGAGGATTGATAGAATGTAGAAACATGCCTACGATTCCTTAAACAATAAAGATTGAGTTCACATTAGAAATTCTGGGCAGATTCGCGTAACAGTGCTCAATTCGCTGTTACAGTGCTCAAGCCTTGGAGGCAAAGCTCGAGCCATAGATGTAAAAGCTCGAGCCTGAAAGGAAAAGCTTAAGCTTGAAAGGAAAACCTCGAGCCATAGGTGAAAAGCTCGAGTAATGGACAGGAAGCTCGAGCTTTGGATGTAACGCTTTAACCTTGGGATGTAAAACTCGAGCCTGAGACAGGATGCTCGAGCCTTGCTTGGGAAATTTTTGGAAACAATGTTAAATATATCTTAATTGATTTTGAAGGGTCTTAAACATTAAATAGGGACTAGGTATGAGTTTAAATAAATTTTAAATAGACTTGATCATAACGATGCTTGCTATTTGAAAGTTGTAAACAAATGAATGGATTTAATCTTTTAAATTGTTCTAGCAATTGAGATTAAATGTGTAGGATGAATTAGATATGGAGAATGCTTATTTAACTGTATAATAAAATATCAGCAGGTGTGAGATTCAGTTTGTGTAAGATATGTGATGTAGGAAGCTTAAATAAATTTATAAGTCATTCTTATTTTCTGATAACATGAGGTTATATTATTAAGTTTATCTATGGATGGTTTGATGTATTTAGTTTATTGCATCAAATGTAGATTTATTTGATGTATTACTTTGAATGGTGCATCATTTATGGATCATATGCATTATATGCACTGGTGTGTAACAAGTCCCTTTCCTATGTGTTTAGAAAACGGACTTTTTAATGCGAGAGGTCGCTTCACAAAGTCAAAATATGAATGTGGTTTCAGAAGCTTTTCTAGTCAAATTTACATTTATAAAAATCATTACTACAACTAATGAAGTATAGCGAGTATGGATCGTCCACAGGGATTATACGTGTTGGAATTTAACTTCGACTCTAGCGTATCAAAAGATTGCAAAGGAAGGTTGGTTGTTTGATTACTCTAGAAAACAATTAAATTAAAATGCAATTAAAGTAAACTAGTGAGAGATAGGGATTTAAGAGATATAAAGAGAGGTCTTAGGGTGTTGGAATTACCACTAAGCTCATGTAATTAACCACTTGCTTTCCATTAATGGGGAATACATTATTATAATCAAGATGTGGCCACAAACATAAACACAATTTGCATGTAAAAGTGTGAACTATCTAATGCAATAGTGAATTGTCTACGTAACTAAGAAGTAAACTACGTGTAGAACAACCCACCAAGACAAAAGCATAATCCATCAATTAATTAACAAATAGGTCTAATGAGAGCACACATCAATCTAGAGAATCATGGAATTTGCAATAGTAAGCCATGGAATATCCAATCAAGTATAGATTGTCTGCCTACCTACAAGCATGAATTAAATTGTAGAACAACCCATCAAGTATAAGTATAATCCATAAAATTAATTTACAAACCCATTCAATGAAAACCCATGCTTAACCATCACTAAATCCTTAATTAATCACACATAGACATGCAACCAACATAGAGAATCTAGTGTAGAGATCAATTCCATAAATAATCACACATAAGACAACATGTAATTAAAATAGAGAATCATTAGCAAGAATTAAATCAATAATCACAAGGCTAAGCTCACAACAATATATATATAAATCCCCAAAAATAGAAATACAAGGGTTTTGATTACACAAGACTTAGGGCTCATCCAAGCCCTAAGTGTAGTTCTAGCCAATCATGAAGGAGTTAGATGTGGTCATGAAATCCTCAAGGGCAAGCTCCAAACATGGCTCCATCTTCTTCTTCTTCTTCTTTGAAGCTCTAGAGAGAGAGAGAGTGAATGGATCTAGAGATGTGTTCTTGAGATGTGCCTCCACTTCCCTCTTCTCTTCTAACCTTAATCTCTAACTTTCTAGAGAGAGAAAGCTACAACAATATAAAAATTACAATGTAAAACTGTGGAACTCTGCAAGAATGGTTGAATCTGTGACGACCCTGGTTTTTAGGCCAGCGTGTCCTGTGATGAACCGTAAGGATGATCCGATAACGGATCCGAATGCGGAAGCAAAAACAAAAAATAAGACTCTAAGAAGTCAAAGTGACCTTCCATGAGGTCGTGGAACTCAACAAGAACTGATGCGGAAGCAAAAGATCGAAAATATGACAAATAAGCCCCTAGGGGCAAAATAGTTATTTATAAAAACTATAGATTCGGGTGCCACCGAGCACACCGCTGGAAGGACAACGAAAAACTAATCAAGATGGACTCAAGAATCGCATGATTCAGAGTCCGGACGAAGGAGAAACAGCATGACAAAGAAAAACGAGCACTTATGGCAAAAAGGGTAAACTGGTAATTATCCAGGAAGAATTGGGTGCAACCGAGCACACCATTGGAAAGACAGCGAAAAATTAGTCAAGTTCAAAAAAAAATTCACTTGAATCGGAGTCCGGACGAAGGAGAAAAGCCCAAAAGAAGAGTTGACGTCGCGGCGGCCCGACGAGGGGCCGTGGCGCACACGGTGCCCATGCGTGAGCCCACCGGCGTGCACGCCGGCGCCCAAAGACATGGCTGGTGGCAGCCCTTGGCTGCTGCTACATTTTTTTTTACCTGCCCAGAACTGAGGCTTGAAACGGAGGTCAAGATGAGTTTTTCTGGAAAAACACGAAGAAGAAACCCCTCCTAAAATCGAGTTTTCTACCCAACATCGTGAACGGAATAAAAAAAAAACTCACTATGAAATTCCCAAACCCTAGATCAGAACTGAACAAGAAGGTCATAAAGCTGCTAAATGAAAACTGGAAGCTGAAACTTCATGAGGGATTTCCGGTACCAAGACGACCTTTTCTGGAAAAACACAAAAAAGAAACCCCCCCCTAAAATCACGTTTTCTAAGCTACCATATCAAAAGAAGAAAATAAAACTGAGGTGAAAGATCCATAATGCCCCTAGATCAGAATATGCAAAAAAAATGCGAAATGAATTCACAAGACGCTCAAAACACAAACGATAAGGTTTTGCCCAGAAACGACCATGCACGCAAACGTAACTTAGTTATTTAGATGCGTTACAATGGTCCATGGCTTAAAAATATAGCCGATACAAAATCCAACCCCCCAACGGGCAAAAAGGCAAAAATGGACTTGGAATGGAAAACATGGAATCCAAAAATGTAAAATGGAGTCAAATGACCATTTGGCCCTTGGCCACACTTCATACAAGATTAATAAGACCCTATAAAAGAATGAAAATGGAATTCCCACACCCGATGCAACCGTGGTGAAGCAATGACTTGCGATTTTTCAAGTTTTTCATAACATTTCATGAAGTTAAAAAGTTGCATAGAATACAATATACATGTCATTGGCCTCCTACCTCATCTCATACATATCAAATACATTTAAAGGAGTGTACTTAAGTACACATTACATACATGGAATCAAATATACATATTTTGACATATAAGTCTACAAAATGACATTTCATGCTAACATTTGCATGAAATGGAAACTTGAAAGCTACTCGACATCCAAGGAATGCTAGGCTTCACGAACCAAGTCTTCGTACCTGAAATATGCCCCAGTATTGTAGGGGTGAGTATCATAAAGCTACTCGTAGGAGATGAGCATGCTTTGACCTAGCATTTTACAAATTTATCACCTTAAGGTGAAACATGTTAAAGAGGCTCATGCCACCTAACGTCTATGTCCAAGTGAGACTTGGGGAGCATCCTAAGCTACCTTAGAGTCTAAGCAACAAGAATCATGATATACATATGTGTACGAAACGAATCATGGTTGGGATAATCTAAAGAACACGACAAGAAGAATGCTTGAGCATAGATTAACATGAACTGCATTTTCAATACAATTGAACTAGGTCTAGAGTAATCCATACAACATGACAAAAGCATATTTGAATACAAGTTAACAAGAATCACATTATCCACGCAATTCAACAACAAAAGAGCATGTTATACAATGCAACAAGGTTTAAGTTCTCAAAGCCATCAACTTAGAATCTAAAGCACAAAATAACAGTAGTGGTTCATGCCACCTAACGTCTATGTTATAAATGAATCAATAGGATCAATCCTCAGCTTTATTAGAACGTTAAAACACGATTTTCAATATCGATGCAATTTAACCAACATTGGAACTTCCAATACAACGTGTAACGCCTCATACCAATTGGAGGTGACACACTTACATATAAGCACTTCACCTTTCCTCTACCCAGGCGATGTGGGACTTGTGCACCCGTAGCTCGCCAATGTGGTAGCCTGACAGTGTCTCTTGCACCCGCCCACGGCACACCCGCTCACAAGGTCATCACAATCCACCCCCCTTGGAGGCCCGACATCCTCGTAGGCACACTTCCGGCTGGGTCAGGCTCTGATACCATTTGTAACGACCCACTCCATTACATGGTATGATATTGTCCGCTTTGGGCCTGAGCCCGCACGGTTTTGCTCTTGGGGATTGTGATGACCTTGTGGGCGGGTGTGCCGTGGGCTGGTGCAAGAGACACTGTCAGGCTACCACATTGGCGAGCTACGGGTGCACAAGTCCCACATCGCCTGGGTAGAGGAAAGGTGAAGTGCTTATATGTAAGTGTGTCACCTCCAATTGGTATGAGGCCTTTTGGGGTGAAGCACAAGAGCAAAAACGTGCGGGCTCAGGCCCAAAGCAGACAATATCATATCATGTGGTGGAGCGGGTCGTTACAAATGGTATCAGAGCCTGACCCAGCCGGAAGTGTGCCGACAGGGACGTCGGGCCTGCAAGGGGGGTGGATTGTGATGACCTTGTGGGCGGGTGTGCTGTGGGCGGGTGCAAGAGACACTGTCAGGCTACCACATTGGCGAGCTACGGGTGCATAAGTCCCACATCACCTAGGTAGAGGAAAGGTGAAGTGCTTATATGTAAGTGTGTCACCTCCAATTGGTATGAGGCCTTTTGGGGTGAAGCCCAAGAGCAAAACCGTACGGGCTCAGGCCCAAAGCGGACAATATCATACTATGTAGTGGAGTGGGTCGTTACAGGCCCTTTCGATTTTGTTGTCACCAATGACACAAGAGATTGTGGGGGCACCCGGATCCTTATACTTTGGAGGAGTGCTGTGCTGAATGAGAGCACTAACATTTTCAGTTAACCTCACTTTCTTTGGCAAATGACTTTTAGAAGTGCGTTTTTGAGTGCACAAGTCTTTGAGAAATTTCGCATAGGGAGGAATTTTCTTGATAGCATCCAAAAGGGGCAAGTTGATTTTCACTTGCTTGAAAACTTCCTACATGTCTTGAATTTTACAATTCTTGTTCCCAATGTGTGTTGACTCTTGAAGACGTTGCAGAAACGGAGCTTTTGGCTCATAGGTAGTTTCCACATTTGGGTTAACATGTGTGGGATTTCCGTGAATGGTATTTGGACGAGAAGAGCTTGGAATTTGATTAGAAGAGCTTGAATTTGGATTTCTCAAAGGAGGTTCTTTTCCATTTTTGTCTCCATCAACCTTGCTGTCAACCACTCTACCACTCCTAAGGGTGGTAATTGCTTGAACATGCTCATGACTCGGCCCACTCGATGGAAGGGTTTCATCAATCGCATGCATCCCTCTAGGATTTTCAAATGGTTGAGCGGGAAGCTTACCCTTGTCCTTTTGAAGCAATTGGTTCACAGAGTTAGCTATTTGGCCCACTTGATTTTCGAGCTTAGCTATGGATTGAGTATGAGAGTGAACCATTTGAAGAGTAGGCTGCAAAGATGTCAAGAGTTGCTTGTTGGAGTCCATGATTTACTTATTTAATGACTCCATCATTTGCTTGTTTGCAGCCATAATTTCATCAGTTGGGTAGACCGGAGGTTGATTAGAGACATTTGGATTATACGAAGGACGGTAGCTTGAGGAGGCTGGAAATTGCCTATTTTGAAATTGAGGAGGGGGCTAATTTTTATGCCCTTGATTTTGGAATTGGGAATTTTGTGGGGCTTGTTATCGCCACGGAAAATTAGGGTGATCTCGCCATCCCGGATTGTAGGTATTGGAATAGGGATTATTCCCGGATCTTGAGAACATGGCATTAGCTTGCTCTTCATTTGGATTGGAATATTGCTCCGGTGTGGGGCAATCTTCCGTGAGATGGAATGGACTATTACATGATGAGCATACCGAACTTGCCGAATTTTGAGATAATGAAGGAGAGAGATGTGGTGCCATCAATTGATAGAATTTATGAGCTATGGCATTCACTTGGGATGATTCCTCCCTTATTGATTTTAGTTGACACGGGTTGGTGTTCTTTGCATTGGTTGAGGTCGGAGCCCTACGAGAATTATGTTGAAGTGAATTTTTGCTTAAATTCTCTAGTAGGGTCCAAGCCTCATCTGCATTCTTGGACATGAACATCCCGCCACAAGAAGAGTCAACCATGAATCTATGGGGTTCGGTTAAGCCAGCATAGAAAGCTTGCACTAATTGCCATTTTGGAATCAAATGATGCGGACATTTTCTAAGAAGGTCTTGTAGCCTTTCCCAAGTCTCGTAGAGTTGTTCTCCATTCGTTTGAAAAAAGCTAAGAATGGAACGCCTCATTTGGTTGGTTTTACTCACTGGATAATACTTCTTAAGGAATTCTTGCTGTAATTGAGCCCAAGAAGTGATGGAATTTGGAGTGAGTGAGTTTAACCAATACTTTGCCCTATCTTTTAAAGAAAATGGGAAAAGATGCAGATGGAGTGCATTCTCAGGAAAACCTCTCAACCGGATGGTCGAACAGATTTCAAGGAATTCAGCAAGATGCTTATACGGATCTTCATTATCAAGGCTATGGAAAGATGGAAGCATTTGAATGGTACTTGATTTGATCTCATATTGAGCAGCATCAAAGTTTGGCATCACTATGCATGAAGGTGAAGCATATGTAGTAGGGATGAAATGGTCCCTGAGAGTCATTGGCTTTTCATTTGGAAGTTCGGCCCTAATTCCCTCATTTCTAACATCTCCTACATTTTCAGCCATTGTGTTAAATTCAGTTTTAAGCTCTCTTACGCTAGAAGAGTCCCTAAGGTTTCGTCTAAGCGTTCTTTCAAGTGAATTTATGTCAACTGGCAAGTCAAGAGTTGGTAGGGAGAGCGATCTACGGCCAAACATCAACAATATATAATGCTATCAATGCTACTATTCATCATTCCCAAATCCACATACGATGTTCCCATTCTCCTCAATTATCAAGATAGAATTGAAATGGCCACGACAATGACCGATTCTTGTACAGGAAATTTAAACAAGATAATAGCCTCAACCAGGGCTTTAAAACTAAATTATCACTAAGGTTAACACATGCACAATATATTACAACTTCGAAACTAGAAGGTCAAGAAACTTACCTGAAGTTCCCTAGACTTACAAATTTGCTAGCGTTCCCTGAGTGAGCTCCGAGTTCCTAGAATCTCACACACTTACAACAACAGAGTTGTCAAAACCACACAAAGAAATATTCACAAAACACAATATTAACAATCAAACTAAAATTATCCTTAGAACTTCGGTTGCTAAACCGTTTGCAGTCCCCTGCAATGGTGCCAAAAATTGATCGGTTGAGTCGATTACAATTATAAATCAACCTTCGCAATAACACAAATCATTGTAAAATAGGGCTATTGGTCGGGTAAGTCGAACCACTGGGACTGCGCTAATCTATGGCAACCTAAGTGTCTAGAGTCTTTTTAGAATGATAGGGGTGTTCATAGAGGAATTGTTGGTTGTCACTTAAGCTATGAATTTAAGGTGCATAAATTAAAAGTTTGCAAGAGTTTAAGGGAGATGAAATACAAGTAAAGAGGACTAGGGAAGTGAATCCGCCTCCATCCCTATACACATGCTAGATTAGAGCTAAATTGGGGGAAAACAATATATATATATGGTCATGATATATAGCACACTTGGTTGCTATAATATCCTCAAGAAGTTCATTAAATCTCAAGCAATCATGATCCATCAAAGGTGAACATGTTTAGACTACCTAACTAAGGTGTAGCTTAACCACATTTACTTGAATGAAAGACTATCAAGCCCTAGATGATATGATGAAGCACATGAAGGTAAGAAATAAGCATAAATCATCAAATGTTTCACCTAAACAATGATCTATCAAAGTCCTTATCAACATGCCATTAAACCATTTCATAACCTTGCTTCCATTCTCACCATGAAAACTTAAGCAATATGATTAATATAAGACATCATCTAAAACAAGATAATCAACTTAAAGAAATCATTTATACATATATCAACATTCATTACAAGAAATGAAGTGCTCTTGGTTATGGAAAGACCATAGAATATACATTTTAATCCCCAAAATATAGCCTAAATTAGAACATGCTTACAAGGGAGGGGCCTCATCACCTCCCTAGATGGAGGTTTAGTTACCCATGGAAGCTTTAGAAGAAGGAAGAAGCTTGGTTGCGACCTCCATTTTCGAGCTCCCTTTCCTTGGCTTCAAGAACTCTATCTTTTTCCTCCTCTTTCTCTCTCCAGAAATCTTGCTAAGATCAGATATCCTCTTGTTTGTGTGGTTCCCCCCTTTTGTAGACATTCCTCTTCACCAAACAAGGCACAAAAAACCACCAAAAGACATCTCCAACCAACCCATAAAGATGGAAATCAGAGATGAGGGAAAGAAGGTGCAAGTGGGCTGAAGTGATGGTTCCCGAAGAGGAATCTGCCCATAGTTCGAGCGCTCGAACTAAGCACTTCGAGCGCTCGAACTAGCACTTCGAGCACTCGAAGTTAGACCAGTGAACTCCTTCCTCTTGACCTGCTTTGCACTACCTTAGTAGAACAGCCATAACTTTGTTCTCCGAACTCCAAATGACAAACTGTTTGAAGATTTGGAAACTTAATTCGAAGCTCTAAATATGTCATGTTAATAGGAGTCCAGTTCTCGAGTTTGATCGGTCAAAAATGGCGAGCAAAGTCAGATTCCACTGCTGCCAGAACATAGCCTTGAGCACATTGCTATTCAAAGATTGAATAAAACACCATTTTTGCTCCTTTTTGGCCAATGAGCCTGAAAATATATAAAAACATGCAAATAAAGATAATTTATAAAGAATAATCAAATAATGGATTTAACTAATGCAGCTAAGGGCGCTTGAATATGCAATATTCGGCGCTTGTCAAGCTCAAGAATGGATACTAAGGCCAAAGAATAGATACAACATCCAAATCACCCCCAAACTTAGTCAGAAATTAATTCCAAGAAGATAAGCTCAAAGGATGCTCAGAAAATCCTAAAAACTGTCAATGTGACATAAGTGTGTGCAAGATGGTGTATATACAAGTAACATGTTGTAATTATTCCAAAATACACACAATTATTCAAAAGAAATCACATTTGGCAAGGTTCAAAGTCAAGAAGCACGAGAAGATCAAAATCATGATAAGGAAGGTCAAAAGACATCAACTGTGCTCTAGCATGGCAAGAATCAAGAATTACATCACAAACAAGTTCAAAGGCACTTAGAATATGCAAAGGGATCAAATGGAACAAGCTTCAACTCAAACAAGGGCATTTTGGTTAACTTTGGAATTACTCTACACTTTTGGGGCAAAATTAGAATTTTTAAAACTTTGGGGTCAAAACATGCAATTGCATTGTAGAAAAACTTCATGACAAGAATCATACAATGAATGAACATCAAAAGAAGAAAGCATGCAACTTGACTTCTCATTTTCAAAGCGAAGTTTAAAATTTTCTTTTTAATCATTTGAAACCCAACAAGTGTGATCACAAAGCATTTTAACATTCTAAGAATCATTTTACCAAAGCGATGTACTCAAATCAAGCAAAACTTTTCAAAGAGGTCCATTTGAAACATTTTGATGTATTGAAGACAAGACTTAGCATTTTCAATTTCAAAAGCGCAAATTCAAGTCAAGTCATGCTTACAAGCAATTAAGACAATTTAGAATACATCCATCCATTTCACATTCAAGACAAACAAATGAGATAAGTCGGGACTATGCTCACAACAATTCAGACCTTGCAATACCATTTAAGTTCAAAATCAACATCAACATCTCAACTTTTAAAACAATTTAAAATTTCTTTATTTTTAATCCAAAATCAACTTTAAAATCCTTTTGAAATTCCAACTCAAGTCCCAAAATCAAACAACATGCCTTATTGGATTTTAAAAACAAAGTTCAAGAATTTTATGAGAATCCGGCATAGTCTCCCCTTAAAAATGAACATCCCAAAAATTTTCAAACACAACAATTTCGTGCATTTCACAATCACAACCAAGAATATATTCCATTCAAATCAATCCAATCATTTCACCAACAAGGGACACTACCCACAACAATTCACAAATCCAATTCAATTTTTGCCCATTCTCCTTCTAAACTACATGAACAACACAAATCAATTTCCAAGATATCCAAGTATGCTCATCACCATTCAACCAAAATCAATATCCAAAATCCAAAGGTAAGTGCTCTAAGAATTTTTAACAAGTTTTGCATTTTTTTATTTATTTTTATTTGTTTTTGCTTCTTTTCAATTTTTATTTTGCTTTCCATTTTTTTTTTATATATATAAGCATATGTACATATGACAATTTAAATGCAGAATAAAAATAAAATATAGAAATAAAATAAACAAAACAAAACAAAAACAATAAAAAAAAAAAAAATGGTCCGGAGCTTATCCAATCCAAAAGAGGGAATAAAAGAGTGAAACTAAGAGATTTGGGTCAAAAACGGGGTTTTCCCACTCGCTGGTGTCGGAGAAGACGACCGGAGACTCGTCGGAGTGTCGTCGGAAAGTGCAGAAAGTTGCCAGAGGGCGATTCGAATCCTCCTTGGCCTAAATCGGCAGGAGGTGATGACTTTGATGGCACCCGAGAGAGAAAAGAGAGATTGAACCGGTTTTGGCCACTTTGGGGCCAAAACTCGCTGGAAAAAATGGTGGTTGGCGACAGTGAAGCTTCGACTTCTTGGGTTTTGCTCGCCGGCTTGAGAAAAGAAGGAGGATGGGTGGTGGTTATGGTTATGTGACGGTTTGAGAGAGAGATGGAGAGAAGTTGAGGTCGATTGAGAGGGAGAAAAGAATCGGGAGAGATGGATGCCGATTGATGAGCACTGAAAAGTGCGCATTTAAACCTATTAAGCTTAAGCATTCTAGTATCTTTATCTATCTTACTTTGCTGTTTTAGACTTATTACGTGTTATTTATATTTTCAGGCACTAATCCCAAAATTGAGCTAACTCAGCCAAATAAGAGCTTAATTGAAGCAATCCTGAGATAAACCAAAGGAGGGAGCAAAGTGGAGAAAGAAAAGAGCAGAAAGGAATCAAGTTGTGCAGCTGAAAAGTTTGATCGATCCAACTTAGAGTTCGATCGATCGAACATCTATGATCGATCATAGTACTTCTCGATAGATCCAACCTTGGCCTTTGCTGAAATTCCAAGTTCGATTGATCGAACATCACCTTCGATCGATCGAACCCTATTTTGTCCTAATCAAATGATTGATCTTATCCACAGCTGTACTCCTACCAACCACTTTTGTCTTTTTCCCCATAAATATCTTGAAAATATCCCAGCCTTGTCATTATCCGGAGGAGTCAGACCACTTCGATCGATCCAAGATGCAGTTCGATCGATCGAACCCATTTTCGATCGATCCAAGTTAAGGTTCGATCGATCGAACTTCCTCCAGCGAGAAAAAGTTAAAGTCCAGCTCATTTATTCCGTCATTCATCCAATGATGGGAGAATATGCCTTGCATGACCACAGCTCATCACGGGGTGTATTTGACCTATCTATATAAGGAATATGATACACTTTTTGAGGGAGTCTCTTGTCACACATTGAAAATTGATCTTAGAGGCTATTCTTGGAGAGGAGGAAGGAGGGAAGCTAGAGCAGCCATGGAGTTAGCCCTTGAGGGTTAGATCATCACTATCATGAGTGGCTAGACATCCTCTTGGGGCTAGAGTTAGCCCCAAGCATGCTTTCTATACTCTAATCTTGTGTATTATTGAGGGATTAGTGTTGTATGATACATCTTGATATTCATGTATATATAAATCTTGATTATTTCATGGTTTGTATGGTTTAATGCTTCCAATTGACTATTCTATTCTATCCATATGTCTATGTATGCTAGAGTAGGATATTCATGTGCTTATCCCTAGATTTAGTGTTTTTGATGCATGTCTATGTGTATTGATGCTATAGATCTAGAGATTATCAAGATGATATGCTTAATGAATGCTATTTTGGTTCATTTGATGGTTTATGCCTATTCTTGATGGTTTGTGCCTCTCCCCTAGTCTAGATAGCTTTATTTTCATGCTAGTAGTGTAGATTTAGTGTAGTAGTAGTGTAATGTTAGATGGGAGGACAATCTACTCTTGATGTTTGATGTTCCATGCTTGTGAGTCCAAATGGCATATTCCTCTAATATTGTGTTGTATGTGGATTGTGAGCTTAATGAAGGATTAATGACTTATTTTGATCTATTGTGCTATCCCCATGTTGTCTAGACAATATATGCTCTATTGTTTAGATATATTGTGCTCTTCACATGATGTTTAGACAATACTTGCTTGATTTGTCATCCTTGCCAATTGAATCAACCTAATGCACACACACCCTTATCATATTGCAACACATCCATTACCCTCAATTGATCACTTGTTAGTAGTATAGAAAAGTATTGCTTGGTGGTGATCTCTACACCCCAAGACCTCTCTCTCTCTTGTTTACTTCATATTATTTTATTTAGTTGAATTCAATTTAGCTTAATCAACCAACCAATCAATTGTGTGATCACTCGACCTACTAACCCTAATTACCATAGTTTCACAATTTGATACACCATCTAATCCCTTGGGATGATCCCTACTCGCCCTATCTATATTTTATATAGAGAAAGGTAGTAGTGGCTTTCTATAAATGTAAAACTTAGCCACCTCCTAAATTCACAACTCTTCAAGCTTGACTTGGTATCGCGACCCTTGTAAAGGACCGGTCAGTTTTTGGTGCCGTTGCCGGGGATTTTAAATTGGTAACGTCGAATTGTGAAATTCAATTAGGATTAGTACTCTTTTGATCGTGTCTTTACTTTCTTTTTATTTTCTGTTTTTGATTGCTTATTGAATTTGTTCTCCATTGACTAGGTGCATTGAGCAAGGAGCTAGCAAAGTAATTCCAAGCTAAGGAGCAAAGCAAAGCAAAGGAAAAATGCTTAAAATGAAAAATTGTTAGGTAAAATTGCTAAGCTAAGCTTTTAATTTTGGAGTTGAAGTGCTAAAGGACTATTATGAGACCTTCTTACTCAATCTCCTTAGTTAAATTGGGGGCCCACGTGGAGGCATTTATTTGACATACATTGCATTTGAAAATTGTGGTTGTGAAGTTTAATTGCATTGTTGAGAAAGTTGCTTATTCGTGTTGCATTTTGCATGCATGGTCGTCGTTCATTGAGACCTACTCTTGTCCCTCTTGATTTGCATTTAGAATCCACTATTAGGAATCCAAGGGGAAGAGGAAGTTCACATAGAACCAATCTACCAATGGATGCTCTCAATGATGATCATGTTGAAGACCTTGGTCACATAGACCAACAAGGCATTCTTCATCCTAATGTGCAAAATGATAATATGCAAGTTCCATTAGGCATGCCTAGGCCATACATTCATCAACCTCCTCAACAACAAGGCCAAATTCCAATGGGAATTCCAAGGCCAATGTATGCACCACAACCCCCCATCATTAATCAAGCTCAATATAACCAAGGTGTCCATGTTGCACCTCAAGTTGCTAATCCACCACTCACATTGAGAGATCACTATGTGCCTAATGAATATAATGCACCCACATGCATTCAATTGCCACCATTTAGAGCACACCATTATGAGATTAAAGCACAAACTATCCAAATGCTACCTAACTTTCATGGACTTCCTAGTGAAGAACCTTACAAGCATTTGGATGAGTTTCTTGAAGTTTGTTCTACCGTTCGATACACGGACATGCCGGAAGAAGTTTTAAGGCTGAAACTTTTTCCATTCACCTTTAAAGATAAGGCGAAGTATTGATTTAACAACCTTAGGCCTTTTTCTATAACTTCTTGGGCAGAAATGCAACAAGAATTTTTGAAAAAGTACTATCCGGTTTCGAAGACCAATGCTATGAGAACCGCCATTAGAGAATTCACACATGGGGAAGGAGAAACTTTCCACGAGGCATGGGAACGCTTCAATGAATTGCTTAGGAAGTGTCCTCACCATGACATGCCTAAATAGCAATTGGTCCAATTCTTCTTTGAAAGCTTATCGGACAATTATAAAGGCATGGTTGATGCTTCAATGGGAGGTTCTTATATAGACTGGCAAGAGGAAGACGTGTGGCGTCTTTATGAGAGCATGAGTGAAAACTCTTTGCATAGAACATTGTTATCTAGGAATGGTAGAAATTCTCAAGGTAGGAAGAGTGTTGGCTTGCATCAAGTTGACCACTCAAATGATATAACCGCCGAGATGAAGTCTTTATCTCAAAAGTTTGATCAATTGATCAATCAAAACTTGGCGAATCAAGTGTCTTCCTTTCCTAACCATTCTCCTAGAGCTCAAAATGAATCATGTATGACTTGTTCTAGTGTTCTTCATTCTACTTCTAATTGTCCTCATGGACAAATTCAAAATGAACCCATTGAGTAAGTTAATGCAACATTTGTGAACCAAGGGAACAATCCTTATGGTAACCATTACAATCCTGGATGGAGGAATCATCCTAATTTTTCTTGGAAAAACTAAGGGGAGGGCTCAAACTCTTCCTAAGGCGGTTTTCAAGGGAAATACATTCCACCTCTACTTCAAAACCAAGGATCCCAAGGTTCAAGACCATATAACTCACAGGGAAATCAATTTGCTAGTTCTCATTTTCCTGACCAATCATATTCTCAAGGAAATTCTAGAGGTTCCGCTTTTGAGGAAAAGGTTTTAAATGCTTTGGGCACTCTAGAAGCAAATACTCAATTGTTGCATTCTCATTCTCAATCAATTACCAAGCTAGAAACCCAAGTAGGGCAAATAGCTGAAACACTTAATGCTAGAGAGAAGGGAAAGATGCACATGAATGCCCCAATCAAACAACAATGTGTTACAGAAACCAAATCCTCATTGGAAGGGCATAATGTTGAGCATGTCAATGCGGTAACAACCTTGAGAAGTGGTAGGGTAGTAGACAATCAAGTTAGAATGCCTAATGAAGAGAGTGAACCGGTACAACCTCAAGTTGTCACCCGTCCTGTTCCACACACTATTCCTCCTTCATTGCATGTGCATGATCTTGAGAATGAGAAACCCTCAAATTGTGAGTTGAAAGATGATTTCCAAAGAGATTCATTGAAATCAGTGTTGAAAAATGTGTTTGAGAAAAGTTCTTTGAAAAATGTTATTCATGATTCTTCTTTGAAAAGTGATTTGAAATCCAATGAATTAAACAAGTCCAATGCTGAGAATTCTTTGAAAGAAAATACTGAAAGAGTTTTTGAAAAAGCTCCATTTCCGGACGCCTTGAAAGGGTCCTTTCAAAAGAAAGGCAAAAGACCAAGAACAATGAGATAATGGATATGTTTAGGCAAGTCAAAGTCAATCTTCCACTTTTGGATGCAATTAAGCAAATTCCGGCTTATGCCAAATTCTTGAAGGACTTATGCACCCAAAAGTGGAAGAACAAGAGCCAAACATCAAAGAAAGTGGTCTTAACCAAACAAGTGAGTTCCATTCTACAACACAACACTTTGCCAAAGTTTAAGGACCCCGGTGCACCTACAACATCTTGTATCATTGGTGAACATGTCATCAACCGGGCACTTCTTGACTTAGGGGCTAGTGTTAACCTTCTTCCCTATTCGGTTTATGTCAAATTGGGCCTAAGTGAATTGAAACCGACGTCGGTGGTTTTACAACTTGCCGACCGATCCATTAAGAAGCCTAGGGGGAAAATTGAGGATGTGTTGATTAAGATTGATAAGTTCTTCTTCCCGGTTGACTTTGTCGTCATTGACACGGAACCGGTGCCCAATCCAAAGAACCAAATTCTGGTTATCCTTGGCCGTCCTTTCTTGGCAACCTCAAATGCCAACATAAATTGTAGGACGGGGATAATGAAGATTTCTTTTGGGCACATGAGAGTGAAGTTGAACATCTTTAACCCCACACCCAATCCATTTGACAAATATGAGGAAGAGGTTAATGTGGTAGAAGAATATCATGATCTTGCTTGTGAAAGGAATGAGCTTTTATGTATGAACAATGTTTCAAAGCCTTCATCTTTATCTTCAGCATTGCATGCAAGAAAAGTGATTTCGAACTCTTGTTATGAAAGGGCGTGGAAGCCCAAGGAAAGTTTTGACAAGGAACTCAAGACGTTTTTTGAGTTTACCCCAACAAGTTCTTCCAAGAACCATTTGTTGGGAGTGACTCGAAACATCTCTCATCCCAAAAAGGAGGGGATGCATCACAAAATCTTTGATCCGGGCTGAAAGAACCCTAGGTCTTGCTAGAGACATTAAAGACTAGCACCGAAATTCGTAGGATGTCAAAACCCTATTCCTCCCTCATTTCTATCTTGCATTTTCATTCTTGCGAAGTCTAGATACTGTTTTTGTGGTTCATATACATTAAAAGGAACTGAGTAAGGGATTGCATGAGCATTCAAGTCATTTTGAGCATTTAGGCATAATTTGGATCGATCCAAGTTTTGGTTCGATCGATCGAACATTGGTTCAATCGATCCAACTACGGACTCGATCGATCTAGCTCTCATTTTGCACCCAACACTTAAAAAAATTTTGGACCTGCATCCAAATTCCAAAATGCATGCTCTTGGGATCTCTAAATTTTTGAAAGTTCGATCGATCGTAAACCATTTCGATCGATCGAACTATCTTTCGATCGATCCAACATGTGGTTCGATCAATCATGAGTCCCAACACTTAGAAAAATTTTCAGGCCTCATCTATTTTTCAAAAATGTATACTCTCGGGACTTTTTAAAATTTTTCATGTTCGATCGATCGAATTCCAAGTTCGATCGATCCAAGGTTCCAACACGTGTCAACTCTTGAGCCCTTAAACTTGTACATTCTTTATACTCTTCGATCGATCGAAATCTTTCTTTGATCGATCGAAATTTGCATCTCATTAATTTAATTTCCTTTGATTTTTCAAAATTCAAAATTCAAATTCAAAATTAAAAAAAAAAAAAAAATTTAGAGTGGAGACCTAGGTTCGATCGATCCAACTTAATGTTCGATCGATCCAACTCTGTATATCGTGTTTTTAAAATAAAACCGAGTTGGATCGATACACTTGGATCGATCCAACCTCGAAACAAACCCTAACCCTAAGTCTCCCTTTCTCTTAATCTCAAGCTCAATCCGGCCAAACTCCATCCCAATCATCTTCCCCATCTCCGGCCAGCCAATTCCGCCAAGGATAAGCTCCATTTTCATCACGGCTTTGCCCCTTTTCTCTTATCTCATCTCTCTCGGTTTAGAGGTAAACCGAATGCAATTTTCTTGATTCCAAGCTTAAATTAATGCATGTTATTAATTGTTTATGTTAAATCATGTTCAATATGTATGAATCATTCATTGTTGAAGCTTCAATTTCATGATTACATGCTATACATACACACATGCATTCGGCCAAACCAAAATTGGGGTTTTTTTTTTATTTGATTTGAAGTTGGGGAGTGTTTGGGTGTTATTGATTATATGAATGGTGTGTAGATGGGCCCACAAACATGTTTGTGTGGGCCCCGTACTCTAGATCTCACAGATCTGCGACTTTTCAAATTCGGCATTCGCACAGTTCGATCGATCGAACTTGTGCTTCGATCGATTGAAGTAGTGAACTTCATTTCACTACCTTCGATCGATCCAATCTTGTGCACTTTCATGCTTCGATCGAAAATTTTCGGTGATCGATCGAACTTAAAGTTCGATCGATCGAGCTTTCAAAGATCACACATACACACTCCATTCATCTTGTGTCGTCTTCATGTTATCTTTATATGTACAATGCCTGTGATATTCCACATTGGATGCATTTCATACCTACATTGCTTAGCATGACTCACATTTCATCATTATCATAGATTCATGTCATCCATATTTTGTCTATCTTATTTGACATACATGTTTCTATTATGCATTTAAATTCTTATATATCTGGCACTGACTTATATATTGAAATTTTCTTGTCTTTTTACAAATCATGCCTCCGCGGTTCAAGACAGTAGCCAGGCGATCTTCGGGGCCACAACGACCCCGCAGACATATACGGCCCAGGATAAAGATGGTTGCAGAGCCATCTCATGCTCAGGAGGAGCCCGCACAGGCTACTCCCCCTCAGTCCCCATCCCACAAGGCTGAGGAGGGAGCTAACCACGTGCCATCTACATCCTAGGCTCCTCCAGCCTTCACACTATCACCTTCTCCTGCGCGCCATCAGGCAGATGCAGCCACCATGCCATCACCGCAGCCACCTCTACCGGCTCAGCGCCATGACCAGTTGCTGCCGAGATATACAACCATGACCGTGGCTCAGGAGTCGTACTTCGATACTGAGTACTTCTCTGAGTTTATCCTGACCCGGTCTGGCTATCAGGATATCATGCAGCGGGGCCTCTCAGCCATCCTTGCCCAAGTCACCGGCCTTGTATACCCGCGACTGGTGCGGCTATTCTTTCAGCATCTCCGGCCCTCGCCACGATCTACCGCGGAGATGATCACTACAGTGGACGGCCACGAGATTGTCATCACAGTTGACACTCTGGCCCGTGCTTGCCGGTGCCCATACCGGTGTCCACCTGAGCTTGTAGAGACATACCCGAGGCTGTATAGGCCTTCATTTTCTGACATGGCTGTCTCTTTGACAGGCCATCATGCCGGTGGTCAGACATTCGCCACCAGGACCTTCTTGCCTGACGACCTTTGGTTCATCGACACAGTTCTCTTCCAGAACATTTACATAGCGAGCCACAAGATCCAGAGGCGTCATGTTTACTTGACAGCTCTTTACGCTTTTTACACGGGCTACTGGGTATCTATCCCAGTCCTCATCTGGAGCGTGATGAGGTTGTTGTATGATTCTTTCATTTCCAGGGAGGACCCTAAGCGGTCCAAGGTCCTGCCCTTCGGACACCTCATCACGCAGATCCTTCTTGACCAGCACTACAGAGTGCCCCCAGATGAGGAGCCCCTTGCATGGTCCAGCTTCTATGGGAGGAGCGACTGGAAGAAAAGCTACGATGCTCTTATTCGGAGTCTTCAGGAGCCAGCTGTAGAGGCAGCAGCTGAACTAGAGGAGGAGGAGGCAGCCCAGGCATAGCCGGCACCTCCAGCAGCAACAGATATCGCAGCGGACGACGCACCAGTCGGTCCGACTGCCGATCGCATGGACATTGACCTGAAGCGACCTGCGGAGGAGTATGCCGATGCTGCAGATGATGCTGATACCGATGATACCAGTGATCGAGCCGCTACTCAGGAGCGAGTTCGGGAGTCTTCTTCAGAGGCATCTCTGCCTGAGTCTCTAGTTCCCACTCCCGGATTCGGAGCACGCTTGCAGACACTGGAGGAGGATGTAGTAGCCATGCGAGCCGACATCACTGCCCACCGAGCTGAGTTCACCTCTTTCAGGGCGGATGTCATGGCTTGCTTTGCCGATCTCTCCAGCCGACTCCCTGCACCTGCACCCGCACCTGCACCTCCAGCCACTGCAGATCTTCACGATCAGGCCTCCTGAGACTCCACTTCCAGTTGTTCTATGCTTTCATTTCTTTTATTCTAGATCTGTATTATACTGTCACTGTTACTGTATTATACTTTGCGGCCGGTCTGTCGGCTTTATTATTTTATTGATGTACCTGCACTTTATATTCTCTATATATTGCTTTTTGATTATGGATGTCTCTTAGTATCTCATATTTATATGTTTAACTCTATCAGGTACACCACAGTGACTTCAGTGAAAGAGTGCTGCCCAATTTTTCAGGACCACTCTTACACCTCTCTCTCTATTATCTATTTATCCCATTTTACACTTGCATGTCCACTGTGCACTGATTATCCTATCTTGTTATCTAATGAGTTTATCCGAGTGCAAACTTTTCAGGACCACAGTTTATCCCAAGTTTGGGGGGGCCATGCCACCCACTTTGGATACTTCTATCCCGATCATTCATGTCTAAAGCACTAGTATACTCTTTCCTTTGTTCTCTTCACACATTGAGGACAATGTGCAGTTTAAGTTTGGGGGTTTTGGTGTATGTTTCAATGTTGCTTTAAAATTCAAATTTTGAGCATGACTTGTGTATTTGAGGAATATTTCTATACTTGGTCCATTTCTAGCTATGATTTTGATCTTTTGAGGACTATATTGCTTAAAATTTAAAAATTGCTTGACTTGAGAGTCCAATACTCCTTGTATGCCTTTTGAATGCCATTTAGGAGTAAATTTTTCAAAAATAAATAAATAAATAAATAAATAATATCATGCTTGCACTTGTGGTCCACATCATTTTGATTCTATGATTGTTTTGAGATTCATTCTAGGATTCTACACTAGCACCAGCGCACGCTAGCATTCAATTGTGGGGTACATGCTTTGTTGATTATTGAATTGGTTATATCCCAATTGGGCTAGTAGTGCATTGAAAGCTTTCATTCTTGATAAAGGTGGATAACAACCCCTTTTCATTGAGTAGCCGGGATTCTTGCCTCATTAAGCAGTGAATTTCTCGCGCCGAAAGGTGGAGGGCCCAAACTCTAGGTTACTAATTGAAAAAAAAAAAAAGAAAAAAAAAAAAAAGAAGTTGCAAAAAGCAATAAAAGTGAGGACTTCTCCCAAAAGGCGAGAAGTGGGAAATGATTAGATGGTTGTTGTCTTGATTTGTAGCCTAGTTGATTTGAGTTTGTAAGTCCGTTGGGGTGTCTTAACACCTAATGCCCTAAAGCCATCTGGTTTGGGAGTCATTGACCTAAAGCTCGCTACATGAATCTTCTAGAAAGCTTAAGAGATCAACACATTGCACAATATTTCCATCTTTGATCCTCAATAAATAAAAAAAAGAAAAAAAAAAGAAGAAAATGAGTGAAAAGAATAAGCGCACCTAGAACAATAAAGCTTTAATAAAAGGTCCACTCTCTTATCTTGATGATCGGTACTAGATTTGTGTGCTAGTTTGAGGGTAAGGATGTGATTACTTCTCTAGTTGGCTAAGATAGCAACACACTTGATGCTGGACCTCTTACATGGATTCTAGACTTGTTTCGATTTTCATGATCATTTTCTTGATATGTGGAGGACCATACTTGCTTGCTTGATATTGAAATTTTGGGAGATTGCTTAGAAACGGTTGAAAAATTGCATACTTGAGGTAGTTTTCTCCCAATGCTTGTTTGCAATATTGGTGCCTCTTTTGAAAGAATGAGCTTAATGTTTGTGGGTACCATTTCTGGAAACCCTTACGAGACTTTACTCGTCCACTAGGGGTAACTTAGGGGTTTAAAAGGCTTGTTGCATTTGCTAAATGCAATTGTGTTCCCTACGAAAATGGTGTTATCATTTTACTTGCTTTCCAGTTTATAGTTGTATAGTTGTTTATTTCATTCCTTTACTTCTTAGTTCATTGCTAGGGATTAGCAATATTTAAGTTTGGGGGTGTGATGAGCACTGAAAAGTGCGCATTTAAACCCGTTAAGCTTAAGCATTCTAGTACCTTTATCTATCTTACTTTGCCGTTTTAGACTTATTACGTGTTATTTATATTTTCAGGCACTAATCCCAAAATTGAGCTAACTCAGCCAAATAAGAGCTTAATTGAAGCAATCTTGAGATAAACCAAAGGAGGGAGCAAAGTGGAGAAAGAAAGGAGCAAAAAGGAATCAAGTTGTGCAGCTGAAAAGTTCGATCGATCCAACTTAGAGTTCGATCGATCGAACATCTATGATCGATCACAGTACTTCTCGATAGATCCAACCTTGGCCTTTGCTGAAATTCCAAGTTCGATCGATCGAATATCACCTTCGATCGATCGAACCCTATTTTGTCCTATTCAAATGATTGATCATATCCACAGCTATACGCCTACCAACCACTTTTGTCTTTTTCCCCATAAATATCTTGAAAATATCCCAGCCTTGTCATTATCCGGAGGAGTCAGACCACTTCAATCGATCCAAGATGTAGTTCGATCGATCGAACCCATTTTCGATCAATCCAAGTTAAGGTTCGATCGATTGAACTTCCTCCAGCGAGAAAAAGTTAAAGTCCAGCTCATTTATTCCGTCCTTCATCCAATGATGGGAGAATATGCCTTACACGACCACAGCTCATCATGGGGTGTATTTGACCTACCTATATAAGGAATATGATACACTTTTTGAGGGAGTCTCTTGTCACACATTGAAAATTGATCTTAGAGGCTATTCTTGGAGAGGAGGAAGGAGGGAAGCTAGAGCAGCCATGGAGTTAGCCCTTGAGGGTTAGATCATCACTACCATGAGTGGCTAGACATCCTCTTGGGGCTAGAGTTAGCCCCAACCATACTTTCTATACTCTAATCTTATGTATTATTGAGGGATTAGTGTTGTATGATACATCTTGATATTCATGTATATATAAATCTTGATTATTTCATGGTTTGTATGGTTTAATGCTTCCAATTGACTATTCTATTCTATCCATATGTCTATGTATGCTAGAGTAGGATATTCATGTGCTTATCCCTAGATTTAGTATTTTTGATGCATGTCTATGTGTATTGATGCTATAGATCTAGAGATTATCAAGATGATATGCTTAATGAATGCTATTTTGGTTCATTTGATGGTTTATGCCTATTCTTGATGGTTTGTGCCTCTCCCCTAGTCTAGATAGCTTTATTTTCATGCTAGTAGTGTAGATTTAGTGTAGTGGTAGTGTAATGTTAGATGGGAGGACAATCTACTCTTGATGTTTGATGTTCCATGCTTGTGAGTCCAAATGGCATATTCCTCTAATATTGTGTTGTATGTGGATTGTGAGCTTAATGAAGGATTAATGACTTGTTTTGATCTATTGTGCTATCCCCATGTTGTCTAGACAATATATGCTCTATTGTTTAGATATATTGTGCTCTTCACATGATGTTTAGACAATACTTGCTTGATTTGTCATCCTTGCTAATTGAATCAACCTAATGCACACACACCCTTATCATATTGCAACACATCCATTACCCTCAATTGATCACTTGTTAGTAGTATAGAAAAGTATTGCTTGGTGGTGATCTCTACACCCCAAGACCTCTCTCTCTCTTATTTACTTCATATTATTTTATTTAGTTGAATTCAATTTAGCTTAATCAACCAACCAATCAATTGTGTGATCACTCGACCTACTAACCCTAATTACCATAGTTTCACAATTCGATACACCATCTAATCCCTTGGGATGATCCCTACTCGTCCTATCTATATTTTATATAGAGAAAGGTAGTAGTGGCTTTCTATAAATGTAAAACTTGGCCACCTCCTAAATTCACAACTCTTCAAGCTTGACTTGGTATCGCGACCCTTGTAAAGAACCGGTCACCGATAGGGAGAAGAGAGATGGAGGAAGAGAAAGAAAAAAAAAAAAAAGGAAAAGAAAAGAAACAGAAAAATAGGGAAGCAGAGAGAAGAAAGAAAAGAAAAGAAAAATAAAATTAAAATAGAATTAGGGTTTGGAAGATGAACAACCAAAGGGATTTCCGAAAAATTCAAAGACACATTTTCGATAGATCGAAGGATTTCGATCGATTGAACACTTAAATTCGATTGATCCAAAATGAACTTCGATTAATTGAATTGGACTTTGATCGATCGAAATGGAATTGGAAAGGTCCTCAGCCCAGGTGGTTCAATCAATCGAAGTGGGACTTCAATCAATTGAACTGAAGTTCGATCAATCGAAACCTTACTGGCAGTACACAAAATACAGGAAATGGCCTGTAAGCTGGATTTTTCAATTTAACTCATATCTAGATGACGCAGAAACATATAAAAACAGAAATGAGGGAGGAATAGGGTTGTCAAATCCTACGAAATGCACTAGTCTTTAACGTCTTTAGCAAGACGTTGGACTCTTTTAGCCCAAATCAAAAATCTTGAAATGCATCCCCTCCTTGGTGGGGTTAATGGAATTTTGAATCGCACCCAACAAACCAATCCCGAAGGAACTTGTTGGATTTGATTCAAAGGAGATTGATGGTCCTTTGTCAATGCAATTCTTGGGCTTATATGCCCTTTCAACACTTGTTTTAAAAACAACATCCTTTGAAATTATTTTGGAAGGTAAACCTTTTGAATTTTCATTGCTAAGCAAAGACTCATGTTTTTCAAATTCACTTTCAATGCATTTTTCAACAACACAAACATCTCCATGCTTATCCATGGAATTGGGGGTTGGATTGAATATGTTTAATTTCACCTTTATATGCCCAAATGAAATTTTCATTATCCCTGTCCTACAATTAATGTTGGCATTAGCAGTAGCCAAGAAATGACGTTTGGCTCTTGGGATTTGGAACCGATTCTGTGTCAATAACAATGAAATCGCCCGGGAAAAAGAATTTATCAATTTTAATCAACACATCCTCAATAATACCCCAGGGCTTTTTGATGGATCGGTCGGCTAGTTGCAAAACTACCGACGTCGGTTTTAAATTACCTAAGCCTAATTTGACATAAACCGAATATGGAAGAAAGTTCACACTCGCTCGTAAATCAAGAAGAGCCCGGTTAATCACATGATCACCAATGATGCAAGAAGTAGTAGGTGAACCGGGGTCCTTAAATTTTTGAAGAGTGTTGTATTGCAATATTGAGCTCACTTGCTCGGTCAAAATAATTTTCTTTAATGCTTGGCTTTTGTTCTTCCTCTTTAGGTTGCAAAGATCCTTCAAAAATTTGGCATAAGCCGGAATTTGTCTAATTGCATCCAAGAGAGGAAGATTAATCTTCACTTACCTAAACACATTAATTATTTCATTGGCTTTGGTCTTTTGCTTTTCAAGACAATTAGATCCAAATGGAGCTTTTGGCTCAAAAACTTTTTCAAAATCATTTTTCAAAACATTGTCAACACAAAAAAATTTCAAATCATTTTGCAAATCTTTCTCAACAAAGGGTTCATGCACATGCAATGAAGGAGGAATAGGATATGAAACGGGACGGGTGTCAACTTTTGGTTGCACCGGTTCACTCTTTTCATTGTGAACACCAATTTGATTGTCAACAATTTTTCCACTTCTCAAGGTGGTCACCGCATTTACATGTTCAAGAGTGGGACCTTCCGAAGAGGATTTGGTTTTCACTACAAATTGTTGCTTTGGAGGAGTATTCAAAGGCATTTTCCCTTTCTCTCTAGCATTCAAGGTGCTGGCTATTTGCCCGACTTGGGTTTTTGGCTTTGCAATCGATTGAGAATGAGAATGAAGCACTTGGGTATTTGCCTCCAAAGTATCAAATGCGGTTAAAACTTTTTCCTCTAAAGCGGGACTCCTAGAATTTCCTTTAGAATATGAAGATTGGTTAGAAAAATGAGAATTTGAAAATTGGTTTCCATGTGATGATTGAAAAGATGATCTATAACCTTGGGAACCTTGGTCTTGCATTGGGGGCCGAACATACTTACCTTGAAAACCACTTTGGGGAGGGTTTTGAGTTTTCCCTTTGGCTTTTCCAAGAAAAGTTTGGATGGTTCCTCCACCCGGGATTATAATGTGTGCCATAGGGATTATTTCATTGGTTAACAAAAGTGGCATTTACTTGTTCTTGATGTTCACTTTGCACATGTCCATGTGGACAATTGGAAATAGAATGTAACACACTAGAACAAGTCATGTATAATTCATTAGATGGATGATGAACATGATTAGGGGAGGAAGACACTTGATTCACTGAATTTTGGTTGATCAAAAATTGATCAAACCTTTGAGATAAAGACTTCACTTCGGCGGCTATAGCATTAGAATTGTCAACTTAATATAAGCCGACATTCTTCCTTCCACCTAAATTTTTACTATTTTTAGATGACAAAGATCGATGCATTGAATTCTCACTCATGCTCTCATATAGTTGCCAAACATCATTTTCATGCTTATCAAGATAAGAACCACCCATAGATGCATCAACCATACCCTTGTGATTATCCGGCAAACTTTCAAATAAGTATTGAACTAATTGCCACTTAGGAATGTCAAGATCTGGACACTTCTTAAACAAGTCATTAAATCTTTCCCATGCCTCATGAAACATCTCCCCATCCCTTTGAGAAAATTCAGGAATAAAAGTTTTTATAGTATTGGTCTTTGAAACCGGATAGTATTTTTTCAAGAACTCTTGTTGCATTTTTGCCCAAGAAGTTATCGAAAAAGGTCTAAGATTGTTGAACCAATATTTGCCTTATCTTTAAGGGTAAAAGGGAAGAGTTTTAATCACAAAACCTCTTCCCGCGTGTTCATGTATTTCACGGTGGAACATACTTCAAGAAACTCATCCAAATACTTGTAAGCTTCTTCACTTGGAAGGCCATAATAATTAGGAAGCATTTGGATTGTTTGCGGTTTAATCTCATAATGATGTGCTCTAAAAGGAGGAAGTTAAATGCATGTTGGTGCATTATACTTGTTTGGCACATAATGATCTCTGAAAACAAGAGGAGGATTCATAATTGGTGGCTCGACATAAGCCCCACGATTTACTTGAGCAACGGGAGGTGGGGTGGAACAAAAATTGGCCGAGGCATTCCCAATGGAACTTGGCCTTGTTGTTGTGGAATGAAAGGTCTTGGCATGCCGAACGGTACTTGAATATTATCATGATGCACATTAGGGTAGAGGATACATTGTTAGTCGATGTGACCAAGGTCCTCTACACGGTCCTCATTAATGTCCTCCATCGATGAAATAGAGTTACTAGAATTACCCCTTCCCTTAAAATTACGAACAATGGATTCAAGATCCAAATTAAGTGGGACAAGAGTAGGATTTAATGACCTATGACCATGCATGCACAAACAAAACAAAAATAAACAACAAGCAAGTAGCAATCACTTTTCCTCCGCAACAAATCAATCAACAAACTTCCACATACAATGTTCCCATACTCCCATGCTCTCAATAATATGCAAGAAAAATAAATTACCTCCATGCAGGCTCACGATCTATCTAGGAAATTAAAAACTTGCCTCCACACAGGCTCACGGCTTAACTAGAGATAGAGTTAGAAAAGCTCACAAAGGGTCCTTAAGTAACTTCAAATGATTTTTCAATTTTTGCTTTGTTTGCCTTACTTTGCTTTGCAATTTTTTTATTTATTTTTTAGCTTGTTATGCTCTTGCTTAGCTTTACTTGGCTTGCTTGCTTCTTTGCTTTGGAATCCTTTTGCTTCACTTCTCTTGGCTCAATGCACCTAGCCAATTAAGAACAAACACAACAAGTAACTGAAATAAAATAGAATAAAGAAATGATCAAAAGAGTACTAATTCCTAATTGTTTCCAAAATACGGCGTTGCCTATCCCCGGCAACGGCGCCAAAACTTGGTGTAGTCGTCATTTCATACCAAATTGCAATGAAAGTGTATAGTGTGGCCAAGTTTGAATTAATAGAATGCCACTGCCACTACTAACTAAAATATAGCAAGAGTGAGTAGGGATCGTCCCAAGGGAAAAGAGTCATACTTTGGATTCAATTATTGGATTAGTAGGTCGAATGATCAAAAGAGGTGTTTGATTTAATTAAACTAAGTCTAATAAAAAACAATGCAATTATCAATCTAGAGATTAGAGAGAAAATAAATGAGAGAGAGGACTTGGGGCTTAGAGTTCACCACTAAACTTCACTTCACCAAACACTAGCAATTGTAAATTAATGGGGACATTTAAGTTGTAAAATATGTGTGTATGTGTCACTAATTGAAAACTAAGCATGGAAGGCAAATAAGCATAGATTGTCTAGTCAATTTAGTGAATAGCACAATCTATCAAATGAGACCATAACCCATTCAATTAAACCATAATTAGAACACACACAATAATCTAGAGAAATGTACTCCTTGCATTTTTAAGTATGGAACATCAAGAAATAAGAATGGATTGTCCACCTATCTAAGAAATTAAAGCAATTACACTACATCTAGGCTAGAGACATGCAAATTAAACTAATTAAACTAAAGGTGTGGTACAATCCATTAAGAAACAAGTGTGAGCCATCAAATAAATCATAAGAGTATTTAATTAAGCACTATGTTTTGATTATCACTAGATTAACAACATCAATATACATAGATATGCATTAATTTCATCAAATCTAAAAAAAAGCACATGAACATCTATTCTAGTATACATAGACATATGGATAGAAATAAATGATCAATTGAAAGTATTAATCCATACAAATCAAGTAGAAATCATAAGATCTATATTTATTCATGATCAAAACATCCATTACAACTAAAATCCCCAAAAATATACAAAAGCTAGGTTTAGAAAGCAAGCCTAAGGGCTATCTCTAGCCCCAAGTGAAGGATTTAGCCACTCATTGTAGTGGACATGGAACCCTCAAGGGTTAGCTTGGAGGTTAGCATCATCATCTTCATTCTTGTTTTCTTCTCAAAACCCTAGTTCTAGAGAGGAGAATATCTACTCTATGAATATTATAAGATAAAATTGAAAGATAGATAATTAATTCATTACATTCCATTTTTGAGTATGCACCAAGTCAAAAATACAGCCTATAATTGGAGGAAATTCGCAGCTACTCGAGTTAGGTAGAAATCGGCGCGCTCAGGAATTAGACAGCTCATTGCCAGCAGGCACTTCGATCGATTGAATAATCTCGATCAATCAAACACTTAGCTTCGATCGATCGAAACTAACGTGGTATCAAAAATATCTTCTGGCCTTATCCACTTTGCTGAGCTAGCACCGCCTCATTTCAATCGATTGTAAAACGCTTCGATCGATCGGGATTCCCTTCTATAAATCGAAGTTCCTCTGGTGCATTTCTTGGCTTCTTTCCAACTTTACTCCTTAGCTCTAAAGTTGGGCTAAATAGCTCTTGTTAGCCTGTTTGAGCTTTATTGACCTAAAATAGGCAAAAGCACCAATAAGTATCTAAGACATAAAAGTAAGATAGATGAATGGACTAAAATACCCTAGCTTAGGTACTAAAATGCGTCACATTTGAGCACTCAACAGTTTACAACTACACCTTTAATATTAAAGACATATCCACTCTTGGATTTGAAGTCTTTAATATCCCGCATCCAGATTGCATCACTGTTACACTTCTAATTTAGTTTGATACCTCGATCTATGCAATATTTGACTTATGGTGTATCACAACTACCTAATTTATTATTTTTCAGTGATCCCATCCTGGATTGAAAGTGTGCAATTAATCACAATTATTAAGATGCCTTACAATTTCAACCAGTAATATACTTTAACTAGTATTTATATTTGAGATTTACACCTACAAAAGTTAGCTAGGCTTTTGTTATCATAGTTAATATTATCTTAATCTCACTCTTTTGAGAATATACTATGTTATCAAATGTTAAATCTTTCATATCAAATACACTAATTAGTATATCATTAATTTTTTAAGGCATACAATGGCGTATGCATCACATTTATGTCATTGTCTCGGTTCTTGCTTTAATCCACTCAATGACTTATAAACTAGCACACTTGAATTTTCAACTGGAACAAATAACCCAGCTCTTCAGCTCGAAAAATAACTCTTCTAGTTGTTCCATAATATTTTCCTCGTAGGAAATGACGTGCACTATTGTTATAATACTATAATGATTTTTGGTTCTATCCTAAAGCTCTTAGAACTCGGAACCCCCCATATTTATAAGTAACTCTCTTAAGATAAGATATCTTATAACAAATTTCTTTTATGGATAGTATCACCCCCATAACTTTGGGATAATCCTGAAATTGTATTTATTATGGCTTTCTAACTCTTGAAAATACCATATACTAAATACTTCACCTCATCCACCTTTCCATATTCGCTTCTCAACAAGCATGTATAACAATCTCTAGTGCATATGTACTCACTTTATCACTTTATCTCTTGCTTATTCTTATAATAATTCACCAACATTACTGTGAATTAATGCTAGAGATATTAATTAGATTGGGCTTTAATTAAGCATTTGTCTCTACATTTCTCTTATTATGACTTGAGTTATTTATGTTTAGGTTCATCTTAAGTTAGTTATATTAATATGTCATAACCTTTCAAGTGTCACACATCACATAACTCAATCATTTAAGCAAATAACTCGCTTATTATTTAAGCTTTGGATACATCACCACATAGTGAACACTCACTTCTCAGCTATCATTACTAGTTAAAAGTAAGTTCTTAACTATCATTACTAGCTTAAATTAAACACACTATTCTCATATTTCACTACTAGGTTATGATGAGCACCTACTTCTTTGCTATTACCACTAGTTTGAAGTTAAGATTGCTCAATTATCAATTCTAGTAGCTCTTAACTTTAATACACACTTATCTAAGTAGTCTACCTTGGTAGTAGAGTAATTTGTTTTGAAGAATATTCTTCAAAAACTACTACTTTACAAGTTTTATTCTCTCCTATATGAGCAAATATGATATATAACTCAATTAGCTTATGGCTAAAATGGCTACTCACCACCCTTGTGTTTTTTACTACCAATTTGAGAAGTAAACCCAACTAACATATTTTCATCTTCCTCTTAGGTTTTGTGCACCTCATTAATCATTTTAGCTTATAGCTAAGCTAACTAGTTTGTAGCTCAGTAACATTTAACTTTTAGCTAAATTGTACATTATAACTAACTAGCTTAATTTAGCTTATCTCAGTATACTAGCTTAGTGTATCCATAACATTTTCCATTAAACTCTTCAGAGTGATCGAAAAATCTTTTCTTATTCAGCCCATTCACACCTATACGTATCTTAGACACTAGTATAGATCTTTTTCCCTTGACTATCGGGAGAATTGCCATAGCTAGACTAGTCAATTTTTGTAAGTTTTATTAAATATACAAACTAGTAATGAATTCATACAAAATAATCCCACACATTAAATAAACTATATTGTAAAATTGAATTACTATGCACACTAAGTAATTCAATTACATAGCTCAATATTATAATCTCAAATAAAATTAAGCACTCACATAAATAATATTGAACTCACATAAATAATATAGTTTAATATTATATCACATGATTAATTATATCACATAATTAATCCAAGAAATAATAATATTCAAGAGAAGACTTTGTTTCCTTAAAGCTTTGTGGCTCATTTTCCAATAACCATGCTAGAAAATCAGGACCAAAAGATTTAGACGTTCTATCCCTCTTGTTACGTCTAAGCTCATCCTTATTTTCATTGTATGATTTATGCACAAGAAAACAATATGCATTGCTGTTATAAGCATAACCTATCCAAGATTTTATGTAACGATCCACTTTACCACATGGTATGATATTATCCGCTTTGGGCCCGAGCCCGCACGGTTTGGTTCTTGGGTTTTATCCCAAAAGATCCTATACCAATTAAAGATAATACCATCACATAAAAGCACTTCACCTTTCCCCAACCTAAGCAATATGGGACTGTGCACCTGTAGCTCGCATAGTATGGTAGCCTGTAGGTGCCTTTTGCACCCGTCCACGACACACCCACCCATAAGGTTATCACATTTTAGGTCTCATTTTAACTTTCTTAGGAGTATGAACTGCAACCTTAGTTAGACACCCCTACACTTCAAAGAATTTATAAGAACGTTTTCGATCTTTCCATAATTCATATGGAGTCACATTAGTTTTCATTTAAGATATTTTATTGAGAACATAATTTGCGGAAAACAAAACTTTCCGCTACAAATTCTGAGTTAAACCAGAACTTATCAATGCAGCATTCATCATTTCTTCATGAATGATATCAGTACATGGTGTTTTGTATTCACCACCTCTATCATTTCTTAACACCTTGACCTTTTTGCCAAGTTGATTTTCAACCTCATTTTTGTAATATTTAAACATCTCTAAGGTTTCATCATTGCTTCGTAGCAAATACACATAACGGTATCTTGTGCAATCATTGATTAAAGTAACGAAGTACCTTTTTCCACCTCTAGTTGGTACAAATATAATATACTACATAATATCATATTACAAAATTAAAATAATTCAACCAATATTGAATTATATCAATAATTTACTTATAAAACATGCTTCAATTTCACATAATATTGAACACATCAATATTTAGTATATTATCATATAATAATGTATATAACATTATTTTATTATATCACAACTATTAGTATAATCTCTACTTGTTTATATCTTAAATAGAAGCATATAATAAAATCTACGCAAGGATAAATTATCTTAAGATTATTAAAAAATATATACTTCATATGACATTTAAGATATAACTAACCTCATGCTAATATGTCATGAGATAATTAATAATATACTAAAAATAATTAATTAATTATGCAACTATCTATTTTATTAAACATTCAAATTAAAGCAATAAAATAATAGCTACTAAATAAAGAACCTGAACCAATGCTAGCATTGGATACTATATCCTTATGATAATTTACGCTCCGCATGGTGCTGAAGGACTCTATGGCGTTTGTCTCCCAGGATACAACGGTCTACTTCCACCAGTAGCAGCACTTCAAACCCGTGAATACGACGAACCTCCTCTATGTAATACTCTTTCTGACTCAAATATGCATCTATACTATATAAATAATGAATTGGGTGCAATCCGAACCAAATGGCTCAGACCAAATTTAATATGGCTCATTCATATTGTTCTTAGGTCTAAGTGGCTCAGACCACTTAACCTATGGCTTGAACCCACTTGGGTTGGGTTCCAGTTTAGAGAGGGAGAGAGAAAAAAATGAATGAACGATTGATTTATGACAGCCCAGTGGGGTATTTATAGACTTAGAGGTGCCTCTTGGTGTATGGGTGTGTCTGTTTGGAAACAATGCAATTGTTAGTTTGAATAGATATGATTTATAAATGTATCCTTTCATCGTTTATTCACCAACAATTCGACTGACAATACAACCAATTGCCAACAGTCAACAACGTTATGTTCTATCAACATTTATAACCCAAACTCACAAATATGGTCATGATTCAACGTGACTCTTAAGTCTCAATCATGCTATCTTTACTTTCCAACCCATCCTCAACCACGTTTAATCACATGTCCAGAATTCGTTGTAATTTGGAAACTCTGTATTTCAGAGACACTCTACATGAATAACCAAATTCATGGGTTATTTATGTCGCAAAAGCTATGGTGGCACCACTATAATTACAGACTCCTTGATTACCAAGTTCCATTCACACTAAATTTTTAACAAACTATTATGTTAGGGTTATACCAAGGTTCGCAGTTGCTGTAGCGGTTTAACGGAACCTATTCCATATCTGTATTACATAACAAAATTGGTTATTGAATTATGTAAAAAAATATTCGATATTGCACATCAACCAAAATAATGAGTGTTGTCGCAGTTTAATGGAACCATTTTAGTATCTGTATTAGCTATACGTAACGAAATTGTTTATAGGAATCTGTAATTTTTTTTTTTTGCTCGATATTGCACATTAGCCAAAATAATGAGTGATCCTTTGATTATTTTAGTAATTCTTCTTAAACTTTTGTAAGATCATTCAACACTACAAGTGGTATATTTATAAATTTTAGGTCATTGCTCTTATTAAAAAGGTATAGTAATACTAATTTTTATTAAATTAATGAGGAATAATATATTAAAATTTTAAATAAATTAAATTTATATCATATATACCTTTGGAGACCTTGATGCCTGCGGAGGATGAGGAAGATGGCCTTCCTTACAACTTCTTTTGATGTATTTGTTGGGACCTGTATGGACAATTGTATTCGTAAGCAACAACAATATTTTGTGAACAATATGTTTAGAAATATGTATGGTTATTTAGGTAATACTATTTTTTCATTGTCCCCGGCCACATTGTGAATGATCTAAAAGCATTTGTTTGTTGTTATGCCCTAGAAAGATGGCTTTTCTTTTTCTTTTGGAAAATGTTGCTTTAGATCAGCCCCAATGAGGGGCTTGCTTTTGCGCAGAAAAAAAGAGTTGAAATTTTTAGGATGACCGTTGCCCTTCTTCCTAAGGAGGCTGATGTGAATGTCTTCGGTACTGATTGTATAATAGTATCTTTGTTTCAATTTTGGGGATTTCATCTTCGTGTATTGATTGTGTAATGTTGAGGATTGGATTTGGTTGTACCAAGTTTGATTGTGTTTTAATGCTTGAATTGATCCTTTTATGAATTTTATATTGTCTTATAAATTGATTATTGAGGATTCATCTCAACATCTTCACTTTTTATAATTATATTAATGATGGTTATACAATGGTGCTTGATTAATATAATTTCTCTCTTATTATCTTCTCATGTTCATCACTATTTCCATTTACTTGCATTATTAATTAGTTTTACCTTAGTTGATAATTAGCAACAAACAATCTCTTCTCTATTGCATCAATTGTTCATTGACGTTGAATTGAATCAATCTGATAGTCCTTGTGAACGATCCCCTACTTCATTATATTGTGCAGTAGTAGTTTATAAATTTAAAATTGTTTTCCAAATACTGAACCGCCATTAGAATTGAGCGACGATCACAAAGTAAACCAAAGATGTCTGTGTTCAAATAGGGACGGTAATGGACAGTTTGGGAGAGGATCTCATTCCCCAATCCCGCTCCCTTTTAATTTTGTTACCCCCAAAATTGCCACCATTAAAGTTTCAAAACCACCGAATAAAGTAATAGGTAAAATAAGTGGATGTCTGTCATGCAAGGCTCGGGGTAATGGATCCAAGATGAATAATTAATGTTGGTAGTTGACAAGGTAAAGTAGACCAAAGGGAAGTGGGAGATATGTCATAATAATGTGAAATGGCAGCATCATGGCCATTGAAAAATCTGATGAAACCGTGTGTTATATATCAGTAACGTGAAAAGCCACTCTTTGGTTAGTAAAAAAGGTCTTGGAAACCAGCAAGTGCAAACCCTAACATCTTCAACTTTTAAAAATCTCCATTTTGAAACCCGTTGAGTTCTTTTTACAGAGTGAAGATCAGAACACCAAGAGAACGGATTGCTCGTACCCATGCCTGATATATCGTAGAGACCAGGTGAAGATATGAAAAGTTAGATAAGTTGATGGGTTTTGCTCAAGGAACTGCTACCTCATATTATCCTTTTTGTTTTCTTAATTTTTGAAGAAGGTAGGTTAAACAAATGATCTATCAGATGAGAAATAAAATTAGAGTTTAGGAAAGGTACCGATCTCTTAATTCTAAGCCACCGATTTGATAATCTCTATATGAAAAGGCGACACAACAAAATCTCTGTACAAAGAGTGATATAGATGAGAAACAAACTCTCTGGAGATGATCTCGGAGATGGGCTAAAGTAGAAGTCGTCTGCTCAGTCGCAAGACCTAGATGAGGAGTGACCGAGTACTAAAAAAGCGAAATCAAGTGGGGCTGGAGTTTTTAAACGTGTATTTTAAGCTAGTTTGGTAAATAATATAATATGTCAGGGGTAAATTAGTAATTTAATAATATAATCAATGCATATTTTATTGTATTTTTAGTTTGATTTAAAATTAATTGACTAATCCAGATAGGGCAACGGGATTAGTAGATTATTAAAGTATAGGTATGCAAAAAAACACAAAACACAACTGTTTTTTCCTCGTGTAGATTTTATTTCTAGGCTTTACAATTTGGACTTTTGAGGTTTGGGTTAGATGATATAAATGTGGACTACTGGGCTAAGACCCACAATAAAGGATAAAATGACAGTGGAAGAAAAGATTGGGCAGGCCAGTACAATAATATGAAAAAGAGTTGGGTGGGTGAGGAGCCCAAGACAATAATTTCCAATCCAGCAATTCTCCACCTCCTTATTATCAGAAAAAGGACGAAGAGAAGGGAAGTCGGAGGGTTTCGTTACTAGTACGACACCTCTTCTTCTCCTTCTATGTGTTAATTTTTACTAAACTTTTTACATTACTGCAGAAAATTTCAAGCAATTATTCTGTTCAGTGCTAGGGTTTCGTTACTAGTACGACACCTCTTATTCTCCTTCTATGTGTTGATTTTTACTAAACCTTTTACATTACTACAGAAAATTTCAAGCAATTATTCTGTTCCGTGCTAGGGTTTTCTGAAGAATTGGTTTTCAAAGTTTTTGCTTTTTTCCTGGGTTTTCAAAGTTTGTTACTTGACTTCTTTCATTTATCGATTTAATATAATACCCCCTGCTTTTGTTTTAGCAAATAATTTGCCTTTCTTATTTTTGAATTTTGTTGATAGAAGTCTCTCTTGTTATTTGATTTGTATAAATAAAATGTTTCTTTCGGATGGACATGGTCAAGATGTGTAGACAGTTCGGTAAACTGCCGTTTCTTGCTCAAATTTGTAATTCTCTCTCCACCTTACCTTACCTTCCCTCTTTTAATTAATTGTGTTTCGGGTATCGGCGCTCTGTTTGCTCATGAGTATGTTTCACTCTGATGTTCAGATCTCAATTGACTAGTCATTGCTCTATATGCTGAATGAAGTTTTTATATCTTTATTTGTTTTCTCAAAAAAGACTTTGGATGATTTAAGTGTCAGTTCTGTAGAGTTTTCACTAATGCATCATTGTTGCAGCTTGTATTAGTATTTGTACTCATATGATGTTCAAAATTTTGTATATGGCTATATCTAAGAGTTGTGTTGGAAGAATTGTATTATTTGGTATAATGCCTCTTACGTCTTAATTTGTTTGTTTGTTTCAATTACAGGAAAATGCAATTAGATAAATATCTCGAAAAATGGTTTGTCTTCTTCTCTTAAAACTTTAATAGATTTTTTTCTCTTTATCTATTGATCTCACCTTGTATCAGGTGGATAGTTAAATATCTCACCTTGACTTGTGCTCTTCATAATGCTCTATATATTCTAATACTATGTCTTTGTGATGTGTTGTTTCTCTGGAGGATCTTCACTTCACACTGCACTACTTAAAAGATTGTCTCATGCATTCTCACTCACGCATCTTTATGCTTGCGGAGTTCTGCGGTTGGACTCTCCACACACACTGATCTTTGGGTTGGGTTGTGGTTCACTTGGACTTCTAGGGTTTTGTTGTTTAGTGAGACTTGGGATACCTTGAGGTCTCTCTTTTTGGTCAACCCCAGAGCACTATAAATAGAGACAAGATGTAAATTTCTTTACAGTATCTCTATTACAAATTCACCACACACCATTATCATGTGGGCTTATGGAATTTACATATCTCTTTCCCTTGGAAAATTTGCGTTGGCTTCTACCCACTCTTAACTCGAGACAAAGATGATAAGCGTTTGAGAATTGTAACAAGTGGCCTTGGTTTTCCGAGGGTCTGTTGTTTGTCACGGTTGTTGCCACTCTCTCTCTTCTAAGGCCGTCTTGGTGTCGAATCTGGCCTAATCTACTTGAATCTCCACTATCTTAGATGTCATATCTCCATCTCCAAGTGCTTACACTTTATTTGTGACTCCATGAGTGAGTATTCCCCATACAATGGTAGGCAAGAGTACCATGACTTTTGTGTTTCACGTCACACTGACATGTTGGTGGTGTATGTTACGTTGCTAACAATTCCTTCTAGGTCCCAGGTCTGCCCCTTTCAATCGTCTCCTGCTTTTCATGCATTAATTGTTGCCATTTCATCACAATGAATGCTTTACAATCAAGATTATGACAATACCAACTAAAATTTCTAATATATATATATATATATATATATTTTTTTTTTTTCCCCTAGTTTGGACTCATACACACACTTCATCCACAGGTTTGAACCCCTGACCTCCCTTTGGGAAGTAATAGTATTTTACGGTTAGGCCTCATGTAATACCCCGATAATTTTAAAAGATTTATTAATTAGTATTAATTATTTTATTTTATTTTTCAACGATTTATTTTATTTTATTGAGTGCTAGATTAATTATCTTATTTTAATTAAGTTATATTTCGTGATTATGTATGATGATTGATTGTTTGTGTGGTTGATTATTGATTGAATTATTGGTGTGTTGATTTTATTGGTATTATATGACTTAGTTGTAAATTCTTGTTTGTTTATGTGCTTCATGTAATTAGTTATTTTAATTTCTGTATTTAATTAATTATCTTATTTATTTAAATTAATTGGATTGGGCTTAAGGAAAGTTGGACCAAAAGATGTGGTCTTGGGCTTGTATGAAACCTTATTGGGTTAATTAATGAAGGTCCATGGTTATTTAATTATTTAAATGATCACTTTTGTATCAATTATATTTATATATATATATATATATAATTATATATAAATATAATTAATTAATAATTGTTATGGAAAGATATATATATAGATATATATTTATTGATATTTATAAGTATATATGATTTAATTAACTAATGAGTTAATTATGGAAGGAATATATATTTATATATATATATGTTTATAGATATAAATTATTTAAAGATTATTATTTTAATTCATAATACTAGTTGGAATAGGATTTGGAATTTAAGGTGTATAAAAATACACATAAGGCTTTAGTGTTAAAGGTTTTACACGTTAGAAAAATAAAACAGACAGAGAGAGAGGAAGAAGAAGGGCTGACAAGGAGGAGGTCGGATCTGAAAAGGAGGACGTCGGAATTGGAAGAGATAATTAAAGCTTAAAGCGTCGGTTTCGTTTCGAAACCTTCAGGCGAGTTTTCTCTAACTTTCCTCTTAGAACTCATAAGGATTTCACCTTGAGTATCAAGACTTTAATTAAATTTATTTGTTTAAAAATTATGGTTAGATCGGAATAATTAAAAAGTATAAACTATTATATTTGATTTTTAGATTATTGGATTTTAATTGATATATATAGGTGTTATGTATATTTTAAAATCAATCTATAGGTGGATTTGTGACCCAAGAGAGTTAATTATGGTTTCTTTATTTTCTAGAATTGTTCTGTAATTTTCTGGAATTTTTCTGATATTTTTAGGAATTTATTAGGATTTATTTTCCTATTATTTGTTAGGAAAATAATTATATATATATATATATATATACTAGGTAACTGGCGCATGTGGAGCGGCGGTACAGTAAAGAATTGATCCAGTGCGGCGCGGTGTAGGATAATAGGGTGTATACGCCAATTAGGGCCATTTGATTAATTAAACTTATGTGAATTGATATGGTGCATCGCGGCGCATAAAACTTTGGTGCGCATGTGTATCTGGACCATAGAAGTGGTCTGGTCAACTATGGGATTATTTGGTGTATTGCAGACTATGAGAAGATGGTGCACTCGCTGATCTGGACCTTAGATCTATTATAGTTAATAGAAAATAATCTAGTGTGAGCGTGTTCATTTGCGCACTCATTTATGACCATTGGATGCGGCATAAAGGAAGTGATGGATTCAGTGTGGTGAGCTCACGGTAGCTGAAAGAGCTTAGCCAATACCAGCACACAAGGAGGCTTGAATCCAGCGCGTGCAAGTGCATAGTAAGCACGTGGGCGCGCGTGGGAAACTATGTTGGCCTAATTCGACACTAGAAATTAAAACGGTCATAACTTAGTCATTTTAAATCGAAATTGGGTCATTCTTGAGCTCAAATTCAAGGATTTTTCGTCTTCTTTCCAATGGTACCAATTTCATTATCAGATTCCCATCCTACTAGGAGATATTTATGTTTTAGTGAGAAAGTGTCGGAAAACTATTTAAACCAATATGGAGTATTTAAAGGAAACTATTTCTGACATATTTAGTTGCACTAATTTGTGTAAATATAATAAATTAATAATTTGTTATGGAAGGAAGTGTATATATATATATATATATAATTATTTATATATGGGTATATATAGTTTAATTTGTCTATGAGTTGTATGGAAGGATGAATATATATATATATATGGAAGGATGAATATATATATATATATATATATATATATATATATATATATATATATATGTATGTATGTATGTATATTGATTTTAAATAATCAAGGATTATTAAAGAAGGTGTTAAACACACATATACATTAAATAACATATGTGTAGGTATATATATATATAAATCATTTAAGATGATTAATATTATCATTCTTATTTGGCATATCTTAATAGGCTGGTTGTTAAATTAATGATATGCGTATAATATGCATGTGATGGCTATGTATGATTTAGCGTATTGTTAATTTTAAAGTTAATTCATGGTTAAAGTGTGGGCATGGATGAATTGTCAAATGATTAAATATATTACCTAAATATTTATATGAATAGAATACATATATGGAAAGCATGGATGAATTGCTAATTAAATGTATGAATAAATATACCTGTGGAGGCATGGTTGAATTGCCAATGTATAAATAAATATACTTGGAGGCATGGTTGAATTGCCAATATATAAATAAAAATATTTACAATGGCATGGTTGATTTGCCAAAGCATAATTACGTTGTTATGTGTTAGATGATTAAAATATCATCTATGGTTGTTGTATGTATGGATTGGATTAGGGTTAGATATTCTTAAATGAGAATAGTTTAGTACTTACTGGTTAGTGTATTATTTTACATTAATAAAATAATATTGGGGAAGACGTGGATGATTTGTCAAAACTTGGATTTTGGATATGTGATTTAAACAATTAAAATCATTATCGGGTTGGGATTAAATAGAGTATTTCTTTTATTATAATTTGTTGTTTAAATGATTAGACAACTGACTAGGATGGGATTAAGGTCAAAGGAGTTTTTATAAAATGAAATGGTAGATTGGTCTAGGTATGAATATTATTTTAATAATTATTTAATAGGTATGCAAATTTAATAAACCTATTAATGGATATGATTAGTATAGTATATATAATTATATATAGACATGTATATCGTGCTTTATTAAAGTTAAAACTTTATTAGGTTTGGTTTTGATCAGAGATGATCTACTTATTGGTTTTCAGAGGCCTGGTAGAGTGAACTTGCTCGTAGGGTTTAACCCACGATTTATTTTTCAGGTTATTAGAGGTTGAGGATCCGCAGCTGGGAGACTGTCATTCGTCTATTCATCTTGTGTACTTTTAAATAGTATTGGATTATTGGATAATGTTTTAAGGGGTCCTTGAGTTATGGGATTTCCGAATTGTAATTGTTGGAGAATCATTAAGTAATATTTATTTATTAGTTTTCTTCAGCAGTTTATTTATTCTTTATTATTCATCTTTGTATTCTGTGCTTGTTAAATACTTAAATTATTTTGATATCCCTTGATTTTGTGCGCGGACTTGATCAATCCGTGTTCCAAAATTAGGGGGTATCACAGTTGGTATCAGAGCACTCCAGGTTCAAGTGTCCCTAGGGTGTCTTTCGTTGTGTGACTTCTGCGTTGTGTACTCTTTTACTTAGAGCTTAAGTTTAGGATTCATTGTATTCTATATTCGGTCCGTTAGTGTGTCCTAATGGTAAATCATTGAGTCTTATCAGGAAAATGGTAAGACACCGATTTAGAAGGTATTGGTAAATCGTTGAGTCTTCCCCTAATTTTGAAGTATGGGTTTTATGGATTTATGCACCAATAAAATAATATGGAGGTATTTTAGGGACGGATTAACGGAATAGTTAAGTCCTACCTATTTATTTATGAATTGTATGGTTTAATACACTGGTATGGGACGGTGGCATTTCAGGGACGGATTAACCAAAGAAGTTAAGTCCTACCTATATATTTATAAGGGAACGGATTAACCATAGCGCTAAGTCCTACTTATTCGTGTCAGGTCAACGGAATAGTTGGATGGTATGCCATTGAAATAATATGGTTGGATAGTTTACTTTTATGTGGATATAATGGATTATATATATATATATATATATATATATATATATATACACACACACATATATGGGCCATGATATAAGCTTGAGTCTCAGGATCAGTGGTTAGGATGGAGGCGTATATTGCCGATTGAGATGGGTAGCTGGGTTTAAGGATGTGTGGGCTCTGGTAGAAGGAGGACTCGTAACCACCTTTGTGTGCGTTTTACATGAGATACCCACTATCCGGTTGAAACTGCTTTAGTCCAGTGAGAGTCTCTAGTGTGTACTTATATTTATCAATTATATAAATATGGAATTAGCTAATTACGTGATGTGTCTGCTAATAATGAATATGTGTGGATGGGTTAATTTCCACACGGATAAAAGGAATAATGAAATTTGAAATTAAATAATCAAAGTTTTTATTTCATGGATTTGTGAATTCCGAGGACGGAATTCCGTTTGTTAGGGGGGAAGAATGTAATACCCCGATAATTTTAAAAGATTTATTAATTAGGATTAATTATTTTATTTTATTTTTCAATGATTTATTTTATTTTATTGAGTGCTAGATTAATTATCTTATTTTAATTAAGTTATATTTCGTGATTATGTATGATGATTGATTGTTTGTGTGGTTGATTATTGATTGAATTATTGGTGTGTTGATTTTATTGGTATTATATGACTTAGTTGTAAATTCTTATTTGTTTATGTGCTTCATGTAATTAGTTATTTTAATTTCTGTATTTAATTAATTATCTTATTTATTTAAATTAATTGGATTGGGCTTAAGGAAAGTTGGACCAAAAGATGTGGTCTTGGGCTTGTATGAAACCTTATTGGGTTAATTAATGAAGGTCCGTGGTTATTTAATTATTTAAATGATCACTTTTGTATCAATTATATTTATATATATATATATATATATATATATATATATATAATTATATATAAATATAATTAATTAATAATTGTTATGGAAAGATATATATATAGATATATATTTATTGATATTTATAAGTATATATGATTTAATTAACTAATGAGTTAATTATGGAAGGAATATATATTTATATATATATATGTTTATAGATATAAATTATTTAAAGATTATTATTTTAATTCATAATACTAGTTGGAATAGGATTTGGAATTTAAGGTGTATAAAAATACACATAAGGCTTTAGGGTTAAAGGTTTTACACGTTAGAAAAATAAAACAGACAGAGAGAGAGGAAGAAGAAGGGCTGACAAGGAGGAGGTCGGATCTGAAAAGGAGGACGTCGGAATTGGAAGAGATAATTAAAGCTTAAAGCGTCGGTTTCGTTTCGAAACCTTCAGGCGAGTTTTCTCTAACTTTCCTCTTAGAACTCATAAGGATTTCACCTTGAGTATCAAGACTTTAATTAAATTTATTTGTTTAAAAATTATGGTTAGATCGGAATAATTAAAAAGTATAAACTATTATATTTGATTTTTAGATTATTGGATTTTAATTGATATATATAGGTGTTATGTATATTTTAAAATCAATCTATAGGTGGATTTGTGACCCAAGAGAGTTAATTATGGTTTCTTTATTTTCTAGAATTGTTCTGTAATTTTCTGGAATTTTTCTGATATTTTTAGGAATTTATTAGGATTTATTTTCCTATTATTTGTTAGGAAAATAATTATATATATATATATATATATATATACTAGGTAACTGGCGCATGTGGAGCGGCGGTACAGTAAAGAATTGATCCAGTGCGGCGCGGTGTAGGATAATAGGGTGTATACGCCAATTAGGGCCATTTGATTAATTAAACTTATGTGAATTGATATGGTGCATCGCGGCGCATAAAACTTTGGTGCGCATGTGTATCTGGACCATAGAAGTGGTCTGGTCAACTGTGGGATTATTTGGTGTATTGCAGACCATGAGAAGATGGTGCACTCGCTGATCTGGACCTTAGATCTATTATAGTTAATAGAAAATAATCTAGTGTGAGCGTGTTCATTTGCGCACTCATTTATAACCATTGGATGCGGCATAAAGGAAGTGATGGATTCAGTGTGGTGAGCTCACGGTAGCTGAAAGAGCTTAGCCAATACCAGCACACAAGGAGGCTTGAATCCAGCGCGTGCAAGTGCATAGTAAGCACGTGGGCGCGCGTGGGAAACTATGTTGGCCTAATTCGACACTAGAAATTAAAACGGTCATAACTTAGTCATTTTAAATCGAAATTGGGTCATTCTTGAGCTCAAATTCAAGGATTTTTCGTCTTCTTTCCAATGGTACCAATTTCATTATCAGATTCCCATCCTACTAGGAGATATTTATGTTTTAGTGAGAAAGTGTCGGAAAACTATTTAAACCAATATGGAGTATTTAAAGGAAACTATTTCTGACATATTTAGTTGCACTAATTTGTGTAAATATAATAAATTAATAATTTGTTATGGAAGGAAGTGTATATATATATATATATATAATTATTTATATATGGGTATATATAGTTTAATTTGTCTATGAGTTGTATGGAAGGATGAATATATATATATATATATGGAAGGATGAATATATATATATATATATATATATGTATGTATGTATGTATATTGATTTTAAATAATCAAGGATTATTAAAGAAGGTGTTAAACACACATATACATTAAATAACATATGTGTAGGTATATATATATATAAATCATTTAAGATGATTAATATTATCATTCTTATTTGGCATATCTTAATAGGCTGGTTGTTAAATTAATGATATGCGTATAATATACATGTGATGGCTATGTATGATTTAGCGTATTGTTAATTTTAAAGTTAATTCATGGTTAAAGTGTGGGCATGGATGAATTGTCAAATGATTAAATATATTACCTAAATATTTGTATGAATAGAATACATATATGGAAAGTATGGATGAATTGCTAATTAAATGTATGAATAAATATACCTGTGGAGGCATGGTTGAATTGCCAATGTATAAATATACATACACGGAGGCATGGTTGAATTGCCAATGTATAAATAAATATACTTATGGAGGCATGGTTGAATTGCCAATATATAAATAAAAATATTTACAATGGCATGGTTGATTTGCCAAAGCATAATTACGTTGTTATGTGTTAGATGATTAAAATATCATCTATGGTTGTTGTATGTATGGATTGGATTAGGGTTAGATATTCTTAAATGAGAATAGTTTAGTACTTACTGGTTAGTGTATTATTTTACATTAATAAAATAATATTGGGGAAGACGTGGATGATTTGTCAAAACTTGGATTTTGGATATGTGATTTAAACAATTAAAATCATTATCGGGTTGGGATTAAATAGAGTATTTCTTTTATTATAATTTGTTGTTTAAATGATTAGATAACTGACTAGGATGGGATTAAGGTCAAAGGAGTTTTTATAAAATGAAATGGTAGATTGGTTTAGGTATGAATATTATTTTAATAATTATTTAATAGGTATGCAAATTTAATAAACCTATTAATGGATGTGATTAGTATAGTATATATAATTATATATAGACATGTATATCGTGCTTTATTAAAGTTAAAACTTTATTAGGTTTGGTTTTGATCAGAGATGATCTACTTATTGGTTTTCAGAGGCCTGGTAGAGTGAACTTGCTCGTAGGGTTTAACCCACGATTTATTTTTCAGGTTATTAGAGGTTCCAGTCTCGAGGTTGAGGATCCGCAGCTGGGAGACTGTCATTCGTCTATTCATCTTGTGTACTTTTAAATAGTATTGGATTATTGGATAATGTTTTAAGGGGTCCTTGAGTTATGGGATTTCCGAATTGTAATTGTTGGAGAATCATTAAGTAATATTTATTTATTAGTTTTCTTCAGCAGTTTATTTATTCTTTATTATTCATCTTTGTATTCTGTGCTTGTTAAATACTTAAATTGTTTTGATATCCCTTGATTTTGTGCGCGGACTTGATCAATCCGTGTTCCAAAATTAGGGGGTATCACACGTCAGGCTTGTTGGTCTATAATTTTGTATTTAATCCACCTAATTTTCTACAAAGTAGCACTTATGTGCCCCAAAGGTAAAGGAAGATTATTTTGGTAACAGTAAGTCAAGAGTTCCATCTCTTCGTAAACTTCTCATGCTTCATTTCCAAACATATTTATCCTAATCCGGATATCACTATTCGAATTTCACGGTTTTTAGTATTAAAAAAAAATTAATAATAATAATAATAATTTAGGAATTGTTCTTAGGTGGTATAGTTTTTTATTTTTATTTTTTAACCTTGCGAAGAAACTCCACTAGCCTTTAGTGGTTTCTTGAGATTATTTTGTTGTTACATTATTATTATTTAATTATGTATATCTAACAAAAATTACTTTCTTTACAATTGTTTTTATTTTTATTTTTATTTTTATTTTTTTTTTTTTTTTTTTTCCTAAATGATGGAAAATTTTAGAGATATATCAAAAAAAATATAGTTACAATTGAAGAAGAACCTCAAATATAAAACACTTCCAACCATAAGACAAGGAAGGAAATCACATTGTCAAAACCCCTAAGAAACTATCGAACATATGAGGACACAATCCTTAGCAGTTTGTTTCTGACATTATCATTGGCTAATTTATGCACCAAAGTTGTTGTACACTGTTCTAACATTCTAAAAGACTCCTGGATGCCACTTCAGAAGATCCTCCAAACCCGCTTAGCATATGAGCATTGACAGAAAACATGATCAGTATGTTCTTCTTTGCAATTGTTTTTGTTTCTTTGATATTACTATTTTTTTGTTGCGTTATGTTTGCCTTTTTTAATAGAATAAATACAAAAGGGTATTGTGCGCACATGTTATGTTATATCCTAGTTTTCTAAAAAGTAGTGTATTTTTTATGTTGCTTTTATGGTCGTTTTGTCTAATTGGTGTACAGTACATGGTAGTTATTGTTCCTTCTTGATGTGATTTTTGCAGTAGTACTTTTTGTTCTGGTACCCAAAGGCTTCTTTTTGACCTAAAGGACAAAATATTTCTTTTCAGGAATCGTGGTTCATGAGCAAGAGAATATTATGACAATGGAATAGTCCTTTTCTAGGGGCAAAATAATAATGATGAGCGCTACTAAACTGTGCACGCCTTCATAGCATTTTGATCTCAACTTTGTCATGTTTCATGTCCAATGGTGCTTCCGACTCCATAACCTATGAAGAAATGAGGAGTGGGCATTGAACCCTAAAGGGTTGGCCTAGCTGGAAAAAGACTTGGCCATAGCCTCATAAAACTTAAGTCTTAAATTCAATTCTTTTGGGACCATCATCGCGGACATAGTCCGAGCCTCACCCGAACACGAGTTCCATTAATTAGTCGGAACAAAGTTTCAGACATCCCAATTATCGAAATGAGGAGCATGCATTGGAAAGCCCCAGTAAGAAACCACTCATTTCAAAGCCATACAAGTTTTTACAAAAAAATAAATAATAATAAACAGGTTTACCATTAGTTTTTTTAATCCAAATTATTATTATAATCACTATTTTTGGCCAACCAACCATTGTCATGCATGTGACTTCTGAAGACATTTCTTTTGCGGCTATTATCATTATCTTTTACCATCCATCCATTCTCTTGTATGTGTCATGTTATGCAGGAACTATTCCTCCCTTGAACTGTACATTGTTTCACATACAAGAGGAACCAAGTATGATGGACACCGACTCCTTAATTAATTAACACACACGAAAGAAAAAAAAAAAAAAAAAAAAAAAAAAAAAAAAAAAAAAAGTTAGTTCTATATGTTTTTATTTTTTTATTTTTACCAAAGTCACATAAATAATTTGATTTTTTTCTTACAAGGTCGTATGTAATATTTTATTTTTCAAAATAAAAATAACATTTTGCATGCTTTCAAGATCCAATCATATACAACATAAACTCAATGCATTAGGGTTCCTTCATCTGGGAATTCTAGGGAAGAGGATCAAGTTGGTCCTTGCGAACAACTTGACGTATTATCTCTCTTCAACCCTTCGAGCGAAATGCGGCAAAAAGAAAGAAAATCAATAGATCGATCCCATCATCTCCACCTCGTAAGAACTACAAGATCACCCCAAGGATGCCTTCGACATCCAGGGGTCACAAACCGACCATAGAACCTTGTTCAATAAGTGGAACGCATTAGCTATCCGCTCTCAAGTTAGGCAATAAGGGTTGGTCGGAGAAGGGCAATCACTTATTCACCAGCGGTCTTAGAAATTCATGTACTAAAATACCTTTAATATTCAATATTGCACATCAGCCAAAATAATGAGTGTTGTCGCAATTTAACGGGACCATTTCCATATTTGTATTACGTAACGAAATTGGTTATCACTTTTTTTTTTTTTTTTTTGATATTGCACATTAGCCAAAATAATGAGTGATCCTTTGATTATTTTAGGAATTTTTCTTAAACTTTTGTAAGATCATATTCAACACTACTAGTGGTGTATTTATAAATTTTAAGTCATTGCTCTTATTAAAAAGGTATGGTAATACTTTTTTTATATATTAAATTAATGAGTAATAAAATATTTAAATTTTAAATAATTTTTTTTTTCCTGAATGGGTTGATTTTATAAAAAGAAAATAAAATAAGAATACAAGTACAATAGAGAGGCATACCCCTCTTTACAATGAGAATGAATTGGAAACTAATCCAATACAAAAGCAAACTGATAAACACCAATGAAAATTACACCACATTGAAAATGGCTAGAATATCAGCAAGGCCAAGAGAAAAGAATCGTAAAACTTCCCAAACAATGTCATTTGCAGCAGCAGTAGATGAGAATTTGATGTTACGATGTAAAGCTGAGTTCCTCTCCATCCAAATCTTCCAAATGTAAACCACAAACAGCTCCTTTAACAACTTAGACCTGATTCCCTTACCTTGTGTATTTTGAATTATCCATTCCACAAACAAGTCGAGTTCTGGAAAACTCCTATCAGTAATATTGAACCGAAGAACAACCTGTTGCCAAACTTACTTAGTATACTCACAAGTGCAAAATAAATGATTATTGGTGTCTTCTGCCTTGAAGCAATTGTGACACACTGATGGACCTTGAAATCCCCGCCTCTGTAGATTAACAAAGGATAAGTTTTTGTTATGCATAATGATTGCAAAAACCACAGCAATCTGAGGTCTACAATATTTCCAACATAGACCATTCCACCTGACCACTTGCCCTCTAGCCCTGCAAGCTTTCCAAGCATTCTTTAAACTGAATTCACCATGAACCCAACTGACCTCATCATTACCAGCCTGCAAAGTAATATTAGCAACAAAATCTGCAACAATCAAAGGAGGAAACACCCATCCACCATTAGTGATGAGTGTGGTTGCTTTAGCTTGTGTATCAAAATTTCTAAATAAGTTGAATCCAAATCTTTGAACCAGAGACAGACCTGCACATCAAGGATCAAATAACATATTAAAACCCCCACCATTTCCAATCTTGAACAACACATTTTCTTTGATGAAATCTCTTGTATTTAGAATTTGCTTCCAAATACTTGAATCTTGAGCTTTTGGTGATACCCTCCAAAAATTCTGTTGTGATAAATATCTAGCATGAAACCACTGCACCCATAAAGTCTCCTTGTTTCTCAGAAAATCCCAACATATAGAAACCTTAGCTGCAAAATCAATTTCAGAAACTCTACGAAGATTGAACCCACCTTCTGCATAAGGGAGTGTAACTTGACTCCATTTGAGTTGAGACATCTTTCTTGAATCCATTTTTCCACTCCACAAAAATTGTTTAAACTTTTTCTCCAAAGTAATGATACAGCCCCATGGTACTCTGAATCCAAAAATCCAATGATAAAGGAAAGAATAAAGAGCTGATCTGATAAGCTCAATTCTTCCTGCAAGAGATATGTTCAAAGTATTCCAATATTCCAGCCTTGCATTAACTTTGTCAAATAAACCCTTACAATCTGTACTCTTCAGGACTCTGTTTACAAGGGTAATACCAAGGTACTTTATAGGAAAATCTTCAGTTTTCATTTCCAAAATCTGTAACAGCCTTCTCTTTCTTCTAACAGCTTTAGAAAAGATTACTGAACTCTTGTCTTTATTCACAGCAAGCCTAGAGATAACATGGAACCTTTTCAGCACCTCATCAATATGCTTTGCAGTAGAAATATTAGCCTTCACAATAATAAATAAGTCATCAGGATAGAAAGCATGAGAGACCAACAGATCAGTTTTCTGAACCACATTACATAACTTAATCTGGCCTCCCAAAATTTTTTCATGCATAAGAGTAGAAAAGTGATCAGTGATTAGAGTAAACAAAAGAGGAGAAAGAGGTCAGCCTTGTCGAATCCCTCTCCCAGCTGAGAAATAGCCGGTAGGAACACCATTGCAAAGGACAGAAAACTTAGAAGAAGTAACATACTTCATAATCCATTTAATCCATTTTGCACTAAAACCATATAACTGAAGAGTTTTATGAATGAAATCCCAACTAATAGAATCGTATGCTTTCCTGAGATCAACCTTTAAAGCCATAGTAGGGCCTGTAGTCTTTAACCCAAAATTTTTAATCACATTAGTCACCAATAAGATATTATCATGGATTCTCCTTCCCATGATAAAGGCAGACTACTATAGCCCAACAATATTTGGAAGGACAACGCTTAATCTATTTACCAAAATTTTGAAAATTATTTTGTAACTGAAATTGCATAATGCAATAGGTCTGTAATTCTCTAATTTATCACCATGATTTAGCTTTGGAATTGTAACGACCCGAGTTTTTCAACCATACGTCAGCGATGAATCGAAAGTTGACCAGGTAACGGATCCGAAATGCAGAAGTAAAAGATAAACCAAGGCCTCTAGAGATATAAATTATCCCTAGAACACCAATGTGACCTTCCATGAAGTCACGAAACTCAAGAAAAAAGTGAGTGAACAAACGAGAGTCAAAATGGGCAAAATTCGCTAATGAAGGGCAAAATGGTCAATTCACAATCAAGAGGAGAAATTTAACTCCAAGCAAGTCAAATGAGGTCCCCACAACCTATACTAATCATTTCACAACATTCCAAGAGGTTCTAAGAACTTTGGACAAGAATTCCACAAAACGCCATTTCCCGGTTTAAGCAAAAACTGACACCCTCTCACTAAAACATGAATAACTCCCACTTTGTTTTGAATTTGAGAATGACATTGGTACTATTGGAAAGTTGACTTAAAATCCATGAATTTAGGCTCAAGAATCACCCCATTTGGGTTAGAAATGAAGTAGATATGGTTGTTTGAAGTTGGAACTTTAGTACTGAAACAAAACTGGAAGGCAGCTGAATGCAAGCTATTTAGGTTGACCGAAATAGCCATTTTGGTTGACCAAAATGACCAGAAAAACTCCAAAACTCCTGGAAGTGAAGAAAAATCACTTAGGTTGACCAAAATGATGAATTGACTGACCGAAATAAACCTGAAACTTGATTTTAGTTACTGGAATGCATGTTTTACTGTACAAATGAAGTCCAAAAGGTTTCGGTCGACCGAAATAGCATTTCGGTCGGCCGAAATGACTCGTGAAAGTGCAAAATTTCCTGTTATGCACTAGAAATGAAAATAAGTCCCTAAGCTTCATTTGAATCCCCCATGGCATGTTCAATTTTCATTATATGCAAGTGTGTGATGATGTGAATGTACATGCAAGTGTAATATGACATTTTAAATATGTTCCAATGGCCTATAGCCTTATTACATCTCATTTACAAAATTTGACATGCCAAACCTCCAACGTTAATAAAAATGCATTTTCAAGCAAAATATGGTACCAATTGAACACAAGTACAAATAGAAACTTGCTTGGCCCTTGGCCTCATGTCATACACATCAATTACCTTACAAAAAGTGTACTTATGTACACATTACATATTTAGAACAAAAATACAAGTTTTGACATATAAGCTAAAAGAGGGCACTTCATGCTAACATCATCATAAGAATGATACTCCAAGTCTACGAAACTTCCATGCCATAGTGTACATCCCAAATCAAGGTCCCTGTACCTGAAAAATGTCCCCACTACGTGGGTAAGTATGAAACACCCCAAACCTATCCCAAGTGTACATTTCAATGTACACACAATAGAATGGAAAATGAAACTGAAAAGCTATAAATGAACATTCATAATTTTCCCCAAATATATAAATCCCAAAACATAAGTCCTTAAAGTCCATTAATTACAGGCTTTTAAGACAAGTACTACTGCTATTACATGATCAAACTATACAAGACTCCATATAGATATAACATATATAGTGATACAAAAGAAAATTCATATGTGATAGTTTAAATCCATCGAAGCTTGCGGAGGGATGTCTTCAACGACCTCCTTTCCATGACTTGAAAAAAATATAATAATGATGGAGTGAGCGCAATGGCTCAGTAGAAGTTGCCTAAAACGCACTCCTTAATACTTCCGCGAATCCACACAAAGAATAGCTATAAGTAAAACGGATCATATTTGCCGGGAGATACAATCATTCTACAATGCAATTCTATGAATGAAATGAAATGCAATGCGAATGAAATGTCAATGCCACTCCCCAGTTCCACAATTCCATCCAACGCGTCAATCGTCAAACCGTTAATGTAACCCGGCCCGAGGCAACTCCCTAGCGCCACGAAAGGAGGATTGGTCACTATCCCTGACCTAAGGTAACCCCTTAGCGTCATTTGGGACCTAGTAACTCAACCACGTGCAAGACAAGCTCTCTATGTCCCCTCTAGGTCCCATTAACGACACGGACACAAGGTAACTCCTTGCCGTCCGGTTTTCACAAACAATCTTTCAAAACATTTTCCCAAAACAAAAAAAATCAGATTTCCTCCTTCCAAAATTCAACTTTTGCCCCATTTGATACCCAATGTAATGCATGAATAACACATGCCTTTCAATGTCGTAATATTGCAGCATTTCTACATAAAAACTCAGTCTAACAAAACAAGTTTCTAGCCAAAAAAAATTTTCAAGGTAGCTTTCATGTAATAAACTCATTCACATTGTCATCAACTCCACATAATTTACAAGGCTAAGTGAACATAGTAAACATATAGCAATTCAAAAACATTCATACACTTGCATATATATACTATTAAACATGTAAAAGTCCAGTTTTGAGCATATAATACACCATCATTATACAAGCTCAAATTTCAGATTTCTAATTACATAAAACAGTCCCAAAATTTGAGGTACACTAGGCATGAAATTTTCAGTTTTTGTAGTAAGTACATTACAACAATTATGAGTATTGCTTTTCAGTTTTAATTTTTTAATTTTAACACATATGATATATCAAACATTAGAGAAACAAAAATTCAATTTATAATACTACTACACACCATGACAAGAGCTAGAAATTTTAGTTTGTGAATCACACTTAACGTGCTTGAAAGGAGGTTCATTTAGAGAGATTAATTCACTAGAAATAAAGGTTGTGAGAGTTAGAAAACCTCCTACCTCAATTCAAGCTAAGACCCACAAAATAGCCTCCAATTGATCAACTAGAACCACCAATGGAAAGGAGAAAGAAAGAGGAGCAACTTCCTCTTTGAAGCACCAACCAATAGCCCACTTCCAAGGTAATTTTAAAATTCAGCTATGAAGGAATGGTGTGGATTTTTTTTACATCAATGGAAAATCCTCTCTCCAAGAAACATTTTATGTTTTTATGGTAGCCCCAAAATCTTTCTAAAAAGCTATCAAAATTAAGCTCCAAAAACAAGCTCTAATGGAGGAAAGAAGAAGAGAAGAAGAAAGAAAGAAGGGAGAAGAAGAAATTGAGATTAGCTGCCGAGAAGGAGTCTGTAAGAGTTAGTGGAATGCTGCCATCTAGTGTATAGGTGTCCTTTACATGAGAAAGAGCTGCTAAGTGTGGTGCATGTGTCAAGTGTAGAAGTGGTCAAATGTGTGACCACGCAATTGGACTTAAATGCCTTCCCAAACCATCCTAAATCACCTCTATGCCATTCCAATGCCAAAAGACTATCCTATCCCCACATCATCATATATATTACAGCAACAAGACAATACAATAAAATAACTAAATAACTAAATAAATAAATAAAGAAATAAATAAAAAAAAATAGGAAGCATCACAGCCTCCCCAACATAAAAAGATTTCGTCCCTGAAATCAAGTCGTACCTGAGGAAGAAAATAACTCCGGATACTTGGAACGGACATCTTGCTCTCGTTCCCAAGTAGCTTCCTTAACGCCGTGATGTCTCTACAGAATCTTCACTAATGGTATCGTCTTGCCTCTTAACACCTTCTCTTGTGTGTCAAGAATCTGGACTGGTCCCTCCTCATAGGAAACATCCTTAGCAATGTCTACATCAACCTAACTCAAAATGTGAGATGGATCCAGCTCGTACTTCCGTAACATCGATACATGGAAGACATTGTGGACTCTATCCATCCGTGGTGGCAAAGCAAGTCTGTAGGCAACCTCTCCTACACGATCCAAAATCTCAAACGGTCCAATGAATCGTGGCGACAACTTGCCACGTTTCCTAAATCTCATCAATCCTTTCCGTGGAGAAACCCGTAGAAAAACATGGTCTCCCACCTCAAAAGATAACAGCCATCTCTGCTTATCTACTTAACTCTTCTGTCAGCTCTGAGCTGTAAGTAACCTCTGTCTGATCCGCTTAATCTTCGCAGTAGTCTTGAGTACTATGTCGGGTCCTAAGGTGGCGGTCTCACCCACCTCAGTCCAACAAACAGGAGACCTACAAGGTCTACCATATAACGTCTCAAATGGAGCCATCTGGATACTCGCCTGATAACTGTTGTTATAAGCAAACTCAATAAGCGGAAGTTGATCCTCCCAACTACCTCCCAAGTCAAGCACACATGCTCGAAGCATATCCTCCAAGATCTGGATAGTACACTCCGACTGGCCGTCTGTCTGTGGATGGAATGCTGTATAAGATGCAACGCTGCTTGAAGTCCTTCCCAGAACTTCGAAGTGAATTTAGCATCCTTATCTGACACAATGGTTACAAGAACTCCATGCAACCTTACAATCTCCTTCACATAAAGTATACCAAGCTTCTCTGCATCATCTGTTGCCTTAATAGGCAAAAAGTGAGCCATCTTGGTCAACCTTTTAATGATGACCCATATAGCTTCATTGCCCCTTCGTGACCTTGGAAGACCTGTCACAAAATCCATAGCAATATGTTCCCATTTCCATTGCGCTACAGGTAATGGTTGCAACAAACCGGCTGGTCTCTGATGCTCGGCCTTCACCTGTTGATAGGTAAGGCATCTAGCCACAAACTGTGCAACATCTTTCTTCATCCCGTTCCACCAATACTAACGTCTCAAATTGTGATACATCTTGGTACTACCTAGATGAACTGCAAAGCGGGAAGTATGAAACTCCCATAAGACGTCCTCACGACAAACTGTGGGAACCACCGACAAACCCCTGACCCGTATACCCCCATCTGCATGCAAGGTCCAATCTTTCACTATCTCACCACCAGAGATCAAGGTATAAATGGCATCCAAATTTAGATCCTGTCTCTACGACTCAATCACTCATCTAATAAGAGTAGGCTGAGCAACAAGACTGAACAAGAATGCTGGCTCACTGCCAACATCGTCATCAAAACAATACAATCCCATCTCTACCAAATCCTTAAGCATCTTCCACTTCCAAATAGCCAAACAGTCCAGACTTCCATGAGATTTCTGGCTTAAGACATCTACTACCACATTTACCTTGCCCGGATGATACTGCAAGTCAAAGTTGTAGTCCTCTAAGAATTCAACCCATCTTCTCTGTCTATTGTTCAAGTCCTTTTGGGAGAAAAGGTACTTGAGACTATTGTGATTAGAGTACACCTCGAATTTCTCACTATACAAGTAATGTCTCTAACACTTCAAGGCAAATACGACTGCCGCAAACTCCAGATCATGAGTAGGGTAATTAAGCTCGTGAGTTTTCAACTGTCGAGACCCATAAGCCATTACTCTACCATCCTGCATCAACACACATCCCAAGCCATCACGTAAGGCGTCACAATAAATAACATAACCCAAGCCACGCTCAGGTATCACCAACACTGGAGCTGTAGTCAATCTTGTCTTCAACTCTTGAAAAGATGACTCACAGGCTTCATTCCACACAAACTTGATCCCTTTCCGGGTCAAATGGGTCATAGGCGCTGCCAAATGGGAGAAATCCTTCACAAATCTCCGCTAGTAACCCGCTAGGCCAAGGAAACTCTGAATATCAAAAATATTCTTGGGTTGCTCCCAATTCAAAACTGCTTCAACCTTTGATGGATCTACTGATACTCCACCTTCTGAAACAACATGCCCCAAAAATTTCACCTCTTGTAGCCAAAACTCACATTTCTCATATTTGGCATACAATCGGTGCTCTCGCAAAATCTGTAAAACAATAATCAAATGGATCTCGTTCTCCTCCCGAGATCGTGAATACACAAGAATGTCATCCACGAAAACTACCACAAACTGGTCTAAGCAATCATGAAAGATATGGTTCATCAAGTCCATGAATGCTGCTGGTACATTAGTTAAGCCAAAAGGCATAACAAGGAACTCATAATGTCCATACCGTGTACGGAACGCTGTCTTTGGGATATCCTCATCCCTAACCTGTAACTAATAGTAGCCTGACCTCAAGTCAATCTTCAAAAAATAACTGGCTCTTCTCAACTGATCAAACAAATCATCTATCTTGGCAAAGGATACATGTTCTTGATGGTGGCATGACTCAACTTCCGGTAATCAATGCACAACCTCAAAGAAACATTTTTCTTCTTAGCAAATAAGACCGGTGCGCCCCACGGTGACACACTCGGTCGGATGAAACCTTTCATCCTCCAATCATCAAGTTGCCTCTTTAATTCTTCCAATTCAACTGGTGCCATACGATACGGTGCCATAGAAATCAGCGCAGTACCTTGCATTAAATCAATAGTGAACTCCACTTCTTGGTGTGGAGGTAACTCTGTCAAATCCTCCGGAAACACATCTAGAAAATCACGAACAACTGCTGGATAATCTTCTTCCATAACATCATCTTCTTCAGCTATAAGGCTAGCCAAGAATTAATCACCACGACTACGTCCACGAACTCCATAAAATGATGAAATGTGGAAATCACTCCGATCTCCGATGAAAAAGAAATAGTCTCCCTTAGGAGTGCAAACTGTAACTCTACCTCTGAAATAGTCGATCGTGGCATGAAAGGAAGCTAACCAATCTATCCCGAGAATGACATCAAAGCTAGTCATCTCCAGGAGGATAAGGTCAAACACAAAAGTCCGCTTGGCTATCACAATGGAATAATCCCTCACAACTCGGCTCAAAAACATGGAAACCCCAACTGGCGTATCAACATACAATGCCCGATCCATGAAACTGACCTCTAACCCCGATGCAAGTGCAAATGATGATGATATAAAGGAATGAGATGCACCAGAGTCAAACAAAACACGGGCTCAATAACCAAACACTGGAAATATACCTCAAAGAACTAAAGATCCAGGAAATGCATCAGTCGGTGCAAGTGCAAAGACATGTCCCTGCGGTGCCTGTGCCTGTGAACTACTAATCTGAACACCAGAATGTTGTGCCGACACAGTAGGTGTATCCTCCTTGCTGGTCGTGAACCCTAAGAAGACACAGCAGGCTGTGGTGGTGGCGGCGGTCTGAAACCTGACTGAGCTGTAGTAGACTGTGACTATCTCTGCTGTGACCCTCTGCCACTACCTATGCTTGCTCCCTGATTCGAACAATTTTTCACCCTATAGCCCTGCTGGCCACAACCATAACAAACTCTTGGTGCTGCGGAAACTGTAGAGAGTTCATAGGACATTTGGACTTGTAATGTTCAAGCTGCTGGCATTGATAACAAACAATGCACTCTTATCTGACCCAGCTGGCATAGGAGTGGTAGGAGCAGATCGTGCAGACGGATGCCCCTGAAACTGAGATGAACCACCCCTGTTCCTTTTCCCTGAAGGTCCCTCTGCAGATGGTCCTATATTCCTCTTTTGCCTCCACTGTTCCCTTATTGCTTCTTTATCTTTGGCCTCCACCTCTAACATTAATGCCCTTTCCACTGCCTCAGAATAAACCTTGATGCCCTGTGCTATTAACAATGGCCTCATCTTTTAGTCAAGTCCGGAAATAAACTTCTAAACTTTATCAACTTCATTACTCACCATCTCTAGAGCAAAGCGAGAAAGAGACGTGAACTTGTTCTCGTATTCTGTCACTGACATATTGCCTTGGATAAGGCTAATAAACTGATTCTTTAACTCCCACCTATTGGAGGCAGGGAAATATTTCTCATAGAACAGCTCGAATCTATCCCAACTCATCTCTTCAATTTTATATTGATTTGTTATCGATTTCCACCAAAACTTGGCATCCTTTGTGAACTTGTAAGTGGCTAGGATAATTTTCAAGTGATCCTCCGTCACATCTATAGAAGTTAATTGAGTTTCAACTTGCTCCATGTAGTTATCCGCTACCATAGGATCTGCACCACCTACAAACATTATCGGAATCAACTGAGAAAACCCTTTAATAATCTTGAGATGCTTCTGAGCCGGCGTCTCTTCAACTTGAACTGTAGGTTGTGGTGCCGACTGCAACTGAGCCGCAATCATTGCCTTCACGGCACTTTACAACAAACGATTCAACTCCAGTGCCACAGAACCTTCACCCACTTCTACGGGTGCTTCAACATTATCCCTCCTTGTGGGGACAACTCTTGGGGGAATCAAGTCCCTAAGAAGTGTGTCCTTATCATTTAGCTCCTCCGGATTGGAGCTGGAGCTCTCGCCAACATCACCCCTAGTTGATCTAGGGCCAACTTCCCTGGTTTCCTCACGCCGTGACATCGTTCTATAAAACAAAAAAAAAAAAACAAACTAAGGTCCAACCATAAACAACTTAACATAAAAGGATGCTATACTAACACTTAGCATAGAAGACTAGGCAATGAACATATTAATATAAGCATATAAGCACATAAGCACATAAATATGTAGACAAGTAAACAGTTCAGCATGCTTTTGCACATAGCAAAGTACTTTAACAATTAATCACATAAACTATGCAAATGACTTCCCATGCAACCCCTATGTAGGCTTCTACCCGTCATCCTAATGATTTTCGAACCACGGCTCTCCAAATTTGAAACACCCCAAACCTGTACCAAGTGTACATTTCAATGTACACACAATAGAATGGAAAATGAAACTGAAAAGCTATAAATGAACATTCATAATTTTCCCTGAATATATATATCCCAAAACATAAGTCCTTAAAGTCCATTAATTACAGGCCTTTAAGACAAGTACTACTGCTATTACATGATCAAACTATACAAGACTCCATATAGATATAACATATACAGTGATACAAAAGAAAAGTCATATGTGATAGTTCAAATCCATCTAAGCTTGCGGAGGGATGTCTTCAATGACCTCCTTTCCATGACCTGAAAAAAATATAATAATGATGGAGTGAGCGCAATGGCTCAGTAAAAGTTGCCTAAAACGCACTCCTTAATACTTCCGCGAATCAACACAAAGAATAGCTATAAGTAAAAGGGATCATGTTTGCTGGGAGATACAATCATTCTACAATGCAATTCTATGAATGAAATGAAATGCAATGCGAATGAAATGTCAATGCCACTCCCCAGTTCCACAATTCCATCCAACGCGTCAATCGTCAAACCGTTAATGTAACCCAGCCCAAGGTAACTCCCCGGTGCCACGAAAGGAGGATTGGTCACCATCCCTGAACCAAGGTAACCCCTTAGCGTCATTTGGGGCCAAGTAACTCAACCACGTGCAAGACAAGCTCTCTACGTCCCCTCTAGGTCCCATTAACGACACGGACACAAGGTAACTTCTTGCTGTCTGGATTTCGCAAACAATCTTTCAAAACATTTTCCCAAAACAAAACAAATCAGATTTCCTCCTTCCAAAATTCAGCTTTTGCCCCATTTGTGTAACACCCCCTAATTTCGGAACACGGGTTGATCAAGTCCGCGCACAAAATCAGGGGATATCAAAACAATTGAAGTAGTTAAACAAGCACAGAGTACAAAAAGAAATAAAAAGAATAAATAATACGCTGAAGAAAACTAATAAATAAAACTTTCATTAATAACTTGTCAATGGTTACAACTCGGGAATCCGTAACTCAAGGACCCCTTAACCAAAATCAACTATCCATAAATTCATTAATAATTAGTAAAGTAATACTATCCTACTTTGAAATAAAATAGGAAGAATAGATAAGTCCTCCAGCCGCGAATACGCAACCTTGAGACTTGAACTTCTAATAACCTGAAAAATAAATCGCGGGTTAAACCCTACGAGCAAGTTCTTTCTACTAGACCTCTGAAAACCAATAAATAGATCATCTCTGATCAAAAACAAACCTAATACAGTCTTTATCTTTAATATACATAATTATATACAATATAACTATCACAACTATTACCAAGTTCATTAATTCCAAAACCATTATCAATGATTAATTAATAATCATTCCTGGTCCTATCCACAATTTCTTTTAAAGAAACTCCTCTAACCTTAACTCCATCCTAGACAGCAATTTAATAATTTAAACTATAAAGTATAATTAAAAGAACATTATATCCAATTCCAAAACCAATAATGATCATAAGTATTTAAATCACACGGTCAATATCTAGACTTTGACAAATCATCCATGTCACTACCAGTATTATTTTATTAATTTGTATAAATAATACGCTAACCTGTAAGTATTAGATTATTCTACTTTAAGAATATCTAATCCTAATCCAACTTACACAAACAGTAATTATAGATGATATATTTTAATCATCTAACACACAACAATATAATTAAACTTTGACAAATCAACCATGCCATTATAAATATATTTGTTTATATATTAGCAATTCATCCATGCCTCCTTAAGTATGTTTATTTATACATTGGCAAATCAACCATGCCTCCATAAGTATATTTATTTACACATTTGGCAAATCAACCATGCCATTATAAATATATTTATTTATACATTGGCAACTCAACCATGCCTCCTTTAAGTATATATATTTATACTTTTAAATTAACAATTCAACCATGCCTTCTGTGTATGTATTTCATTCATACAAATACTTAGGCAAAATATTTACGCCTATGGCAACTTATCCATGCCTACAATTTAATCATATACCGATTTTAAACTTAACGATGATCTAAATCACACATAAACATCCCACGCATATCATACGCATAATATTAATTTAATAACCAACCTAATATGATTTAATCAACCGTAACATTATACCAAATAAGAATAATAATCTTACATGACACATATACATACATATATATATTGTATAATATACATATGTAACACCATCCACAACAATATTTGATTATTTAAATCACATACATACATACATATATATATACTTCCTTCCGTAATAAATTATTAATTAATTATATTACTCCAATATATGCTACTAAATATAGTAGTAACACTCCCCAACTCTCAAAGCCCTAGTAATCTCTCTTATAGTGTTCGCTTTCAACCCTAATGAGTTTAAAGTCAATTCTTGGGCATCACTGGACCCCATTGGAACTTTCCAGGACCCCACACGCCTCTCCACGCGCCCCCACGCGCCACCACACGCGCCTAAACACACTACACGCGCATCCACGCGCCACCACAAGCTGGCAGGTATCTTCACGCGCTTCCACGCGCGGTACACGCGCCTGTTCTTCATTCTAGATGGCGTGGCTGCTTCTGGTTGGCTAGAACTCTGGGCTTTAGTGAGCTGCGTCACACTGGATTATTTGTATGTTGACTGGACCAAGTCAACGGTCCAAATTCACACACACATAGAGCTCCATGCGCCGCGATGCACCGGATCTCTTCTTTGTTGATGAGATCGATCCAAGGGCCTAGATTAATGGTGCATTGAATCTCCATGTATCTCTACCACACTGGATTATTTCAATTATATCAAACTAATTGTACGGCCTAGATCTGCAGTTGTTCTAACTTTCTATATACGTGAAGACACCGGATAACACCCCAGTTGTAGCAGTTACGTAACAATGCATAAAAAATATATAAAAAAAATTTAAAATAAATTCCAGAATATTCCGGAAAAATACAAAACACATTCTAAAAAATTCTAAAAATCTAGAAAAATTCCAGAATATTCCAGATAAATTCCAAAAAATAAAGAAACCCTAATAAACCCTCTTGGATCACAAATTCACCTATAGATTGATTTTAAAACATATATACAACACCTATATTTATTAATTAAAATCTAATAATCCAAAAATCCAATATAATATTTTATACTTTTAATTAATCCAATCCAACAATGATTTTTAAATAAATAAATTTAATCTTAACATTCATACTCAAGGTGATAAACTTATGAGTTCTAAGAGGAGAGTTAGAAAAGAACTTGCCTGAAGGTTTCGAAACGAAACCGACGCTTTAAGTCTTCTAATCCAAACGTCCTCCTTCTCAGATCCGGTCTCCTCCTTGTCAGCCCTTCTTCTTTCTCTCTCTGCCTCCCTTATTTTCTAAGGTGTAAACTCTTTAACCCTAAACCTTATGTGTATATTTATACACATTAATTCCTTTAATCCTATTCTTACTAGGATTACCAAATAAAATAATAATTATTATCTTTAAATAGTATAATATATATAAACATATATTATATTATATATATATATATATATCTATATATATATATATATATATCTTCCATAATTAACAATGGTTAATTAAATCATATATTATATATATATCCATAAATATATATCTATATATATATCCTTCCATAACATTTATTAATTAAGTATATTTATATATAATTAAATACATATATTTATAAGGATACAAAAATGATCATTCTAGTAATCAAATAACTATGGGTCTTTATTATTTAACCCAATAAGATTTTCTTCAAACCCAAGACCACATCCTTTGGTCCAACTTCCCTTAAACCCAATTCAATTAAAATAAAATAATTAACTTAATTAAATTAAATCTAATAATTACAAATAATTAACAAACAATTCACACAAGCATAAATACACACAATTCAAACAAATAATTCAATCACATCATTTCACAAAACAAAACACCATATAAATTCAACAACTGAAATCACACAATATAATCTAATTAAACTAAAACAATTAATCTAAGCACTCAATTAAAACAAATAAAAATAAAATAAAATAAAAATAAACACAATTAATTCAAATTAAATCAAATAAATCATTTTAAAAAAATAAAAGTAATTAATTTTCATTAACAATTCCTTTAAAATATCGGGGTATTACATTCTTCCCCCCTAACAAAAGGAATTACGTCCTCGGAATTCACGAATCCATGAAATGAACACTTTGATTATTAAATTCCAAATTTCCATTTTTTTTTTTTTTTTTTTTTTTTTTGTGTGTGTGTGTGGAACTAACCCATCCACTCGTACTCATAATTAGCAGATATAACTCGTAAGTTATCAAGACTATATTAAACTAATTCATACTTGTTGCATGTATGTGCAACATAACATCACCAACTTATATGCGTTGGGAAAATATCCCCCATTGCTATATTTTCTTACAATAAAACAAATAAAACCCTTTGTCACACATAACGCGAAATAGATAACATTGCCAACAACAGACCATTTCCTAATCAAACCAAAATATGAATAATCCATATAATGAGGTAATAACCTCATCTTTATTACTAAACCACATTATACCCGTCACGGAAAAATGATTTAGGTGATAATCCGTTTCCCATTTTCAAACTCTAATATACGAGTTTACGATATTATAACTATTTCGCCCTTCTTGGCAGTGCACATAAGATCTCTAAAAGAGTAATCTCCATAAATATGTCCTTAAGTAATGTAAAACTTATAAGTTAACTCCTTTTAAACAACGATGCATAAATGAAAAATCTTAAAAGATCATCCAGACAAATTCTTAAGCAAAGCCATACCAATAAGCAACTTCGAAAGCTTTATTTAATGCTCTCAACCAATTTTAGTTAGACTATCATTTATGACCCATATGGAAATAAAAATCTCATCACAACGTCGGTACTCCCTTACTCTATTGCATGAAAGTACCCTCTGATATCCACCTTGGTATATTAAGTGGTTATATTAACTCCATGATTTTCTCTTGCCCTTTTGAATAATCGAGAACTGAGAATTAAGTTCCTCAGTCAACACTACTTTCCTTAGAATTATTAAGAAGACCTATTAGTCATTCCTTATAAACCATACCCTATCGGATTCCACTGAGTAAACAATTCCTTCGAAAGTCAACTATTTGTTTCCAAGTTGACTGATAGTTTCCGTGTGAGTAATTTTGCGTACAATCCTGGCACCTACGCTCTTGCCTCCTCCAATACTTTCCAAAACGATGTCCTACCATTTGCTAATAAGATTATACGATTTAACGTTAGGACGCACTAACGGACCGAAAATAGAATACAATGAGTCTTAAACGTAAGCTCTAAGTCAAATAGTACACAATGCGGAAGTCACACAACGAAAGACACCCTAGGGAC